>NW_027362763.1:379221593-379846593 GCF_046119375.1 Phyllobates terribilis | reverse complement strand
CCTTGGGGGTCTAGTTTCCAAAATGTGGTCACTTGTGGGTGAGCTCCAATGTTTGGGCACACAGGGACTCTCCAAATGCAACATGGTGTCCGCTAACAAATTGTCGGCTCAAATTGTTAGAAGACACCATGTTGCGTTTGGAGAGCCCCTGTGTGCCCAAACATTGGATCTCCCCCACAAGTGACCCCATTTTGGAAACTAGACCCCCCAAGGCACCTATCTAGATGCAGTGAGTAGAGATGAGCGTTGTTCGACTCGAACTGTTCGCCAATCTCAAATTCGAGCTGTCTTGGGCGGTGTTCGAGCCGTTCGGCGAACACGAACGATTTGAGAAAAATTCGGCTGTTCGAGGTTATGTTCGATAACTGTTCGTGCACCAAAATCATAACTGGATTTTTTCTCAGTAATGATGAAAATTAATGTTAATACGCAGTTTGAGTGTACAGCGGGGCGGGGGGAGGGGCAGGGGATGGATCTCTGCAGGAATAATGAAGATCTCCATTTTTTTTTCTCTTTCCCGCATTTACAGTGGGGAGGTGAAATCTGTCAGCTATCAGCAGCGCACACACGGAGCGAAGTGCTTTTTTTCACACAAGCAAGGGCATGTGTCATTAGCAGTGTATGTCAAATGTCCTTGCCCTATAAGACCAAGCCATTTTCCCCGTCGCCACCATTTTCTCACTGCTGCAGCTGCGTGTTAGACGGCACCGCTGTTGCTGTGTGCGCTATACCTTGTTAATTTCAAGCCAATTTTCGCACAAATCTACAGATAGCTTGGGAGTAGGGAATAGTTGTGATTGCAGTCCTTTTAAGGACTAGGTTACAGCATTTCCTACGACTTTTATCAGGCACGTCTGTGCTCTTAAATAGATAGGTTGTGGGAGTAAAGACTAATTGTAATTGCAGTCCTTTTCAGGACTAGGTTACATCAGTTCCTATCAGTTTTTGCCAGGCAGGTCTGTGCCAGTGCTGTGCAAGTTTTTTTCACAGCATTTGGCTGAATCTAGCAAAGCTAATCCTTTTTGGCCTATTGCAGAGTGTGTTAGTCAGTGGAGTAGCCTATCTGTGTTGCAAGATATACCACCTGTGTATAGAATACCAATTTTTTTTACTGCACCTAGTGAAGTAAAATCTTTTGGGCATAGCATCATTCTATTAGTCCATCTATACTGACCTCCATCAGGTTGCAAACTGAATATATTTTTTTTCTGCATCTACCTCTGAAAAAATATTTGGGCTTCTAGCTGTGTGTGGGACTTGTTCTATTAGTCCATCTATACTGACCTCCATCAGGTTGCAAACTGCATATAATTTTTTTCTGCATCTAGCTCTGAAAAAATATTTGGCCTTCTAGCAGTGTGTGGGACTTGTTCTATTAGTCCATCTATACTGACCTCCATCACGTTGCAAATTGAATATAATATTTTTCTGCATCTAGTTCTTAAAAAATATTTGGCCTTCTAGCAGTGTGTGGGACTTGTTCTATTAGTCCACCTATACTGACCTCCATCAGGTTGCAAATTCAAAATAATTTTTTGTCTGCATCTAGCTCTGAAAAAATATTTGGCCTTCTAGCAGTGTGTGGGACTTTCTCTATTATTCCATCTATACTGACCTCCATCAGGTTGCAAATGAAAAATAATTTTTATCTGCATCTAGCTCTGAAAAAATATTTGGCCTTCTAGCAGTGTGTGGGACTTGTTCTATTAGTCCATCTATACTGACCTCCATCAGGTTGCAAACTGCATATAATTTTTTTCTGCATCTTGCTCTGAAAAAATATTTGGCCTTCTAGCAGTGTGTGGGACTTGTTCTATTAGTCCATCTATACTGACCTCCATCACGTTGCAAATTGAATATAATATTTTTCTGCATCTAGTTCTTAAAAAATATTTGGCCTTCTAGCAGTGTGTGGGACTTGTTCTATTAGTCCACCTATACTGACCTCCATCAGGTTGCAAATTCAAAATAATTTTTTGTCTGCATCTAGCTCTGAAAAAATATTTGGCCTTCTAGCAGTGTGTGGGACTTTCTCTATTATTCCATCTATACTGACCTCCATCAGGTTGCAAATGAAAAATAATTTTTATCTGCATCTAGCTCTGAAAAAATATTTGGCCTTCTAGCAGTGTGTGGGACTTTCTCTATTAGTCCATCTATACTGACCTCCATCAGGTTGCAAATTAAAAATATTTTTTTGTCTGCATCTAGCTCTGAAAAAATATTTGGCCTTCTAGCAGTGTGTGGGACTTTCTCTATTAGTCCATCTATACTGACCTCCATCAGGTTGCAAACTGAATATATTTTTTTTCTGCATCTACCTCTGAATAAATATTTGGGCTTCTAGCTGTGTGTGGGACTTGTTCTATTAGTCCATCTATACTGACCTCCATCAGGTTGCAAACTGAATATAATTTTTTTCTGCATCTACCTCTGAAAAAATATTTGGGCTTCTAGCTGTGTGTGGGACTTGTTCTACTAGTCCATCTATACTGACCTCCATCAGGTTGCAAACTGAATATAATTTTTTCTGCATCTAGCTCTGAAAAAATATTTGGCCTTCTAGCAGTGTGTGGGACTTTCTCTATTAGTCCATCTATACTGACCTCCATCAGGTTGCAAATTAAAAATAATTTTTATCTGCATCTAGCTCTGAAAAAATATTTGGCCTTCTAGCAGTGTGTGGGACTTTCTATATTAGTACATCTATACTGACCTCCATCAGGTTGCAAATTGAATATAATTTTTTGTCTGCATCTAGCTCTGAAAAAATATTTGGGCTTCTAGCAGTGTGTGGGACTTGTTCTATTAGTCCATCTATACTGACCTCCATCAAGTTGCAAACTGAATATAATTTTTTTCTGCATCTAGCTCTGAAAAAATATTTGTACTTCTAGCAGTGTGTGGGACTTGTTCTATTAGTCCATCTATACTGACCTCCATCACGTTGCAAATTCAAAATAATTTTTTGTCTGCATCTAGCTCTGAAAAAATATTTGGCCTTCTAGCAGTGTGAGGGACTTTCTCTAATAGTCCATCTATACTGACCTCCATCAGGTTGCAAATTAAAAATTATTTTTATCTGCATCTACCTCTGAAAAAATATTTGGGCTTCTAGCTGTGTGTGGGACTTGTTCTATTAGTCCATCTATACTGACCTCCATCAGGTTGCAAACTGAATATAATTTTTTGTCTGCATCTAGCTCTGAAAAAATATTTGGCCTTCTAGCAGTGTGTGGGACTTTCTCTATTAGTCCATCTATACTGACCTCCATCAGGTTGCAAACTGAATATATTTTTTTTCTGCTTCTACCTCTGAAAAAATATTTGGGCTTCTAGCTGTGTGTGGGACTTGTTCTATTAGTCCATCTATACTGACCTCCATCAGGTCGAAAATTGAATATAATTTTTTTCTGCATCTAACCCAGCCAATAGTTTTGGCCTAATACCACAGTTTGGCCACTCAGCTCTGCTCGGTTCCCATCCATTGTTTTTTTGTGCAAACAACTCCAGAGTTGTGAATTAGTTAACCACCAAAATGAGTGGAAAAAGGCCTGCTGCTGGTGGAAAGGGGAATAGGCGTTTTAGGAAGGGGAAAAAAGGTTGTGTCCGTGGGGTAGGTGTTAAAGCAACAGTAACATCTGCAGAAGAAAGACTATCTTCCAGCCAAACTAAAATGTCTACTTCTTTTAGCGGACAATGTGATAAGATCCCTTTCTTACAGCCACGCCAATCGCTACAAATTCCAGATGAGGCAGAAAAACAGCAGGTGCTTCAACGGATATCAAGTGCTCCTTTAAGTGGGCTCTCCTCCACATCAACTTCAACATCACAAATACTCCAGTCCTCAAAGGTGTCACCCCAATCGCACTTGCTTCCTCACAGCTCCCAAATCTCCAGCTGCCCGTCTGAGTATGAGGTAGAACAGATGGTTGAGTCTGCAGAGCTGTTTACTCATACTATAGCCTGAGAATCAGAGGTCGACTCCAGTGCTACTGTGAATCCAGACGAGGAAATGATCTGCACTGATGCCCAGAATCTATATGAGTCGGATCCAGGACCAGATGCAGAAGGTTCTGACCATAATGTGGACCCTCATTCCCAAACTGTAACTCCTGTTGGTGGAGACAATGAGGAAGACGATGATGAGACTCAAATACCTGATTGGAGCGACAACTTTAGTTTTTTGTCAGGGCAGGAACAGGTTGGCTCTGAGGACGACGGGTGTGATAACGCACAGGGTGATGATGATGAGGTTGGAGATTCCACTTACTGTCAACCCACAGTGAGCCAAGAGATGAGGTCAGCAGAGGAGGTGGAGGAGGATGCTAGTGACGACGAGGTCAGGTTGCGCCTTCCTGGACAGAGACGTAGTACTGGAAGCACGTCAACAACTGCATCCTCAAACACAACTCTGCCTCTCACCACAAGTCGCGGTGGCTCTTCAGGTCTCATGGGTGCTAAGCCTTGCATAGCCTGGGCATTTTTTCAGATCGATAAAGATGACCCAACTCGTGTTATCTGTAACATTTGTCAGCAAAAGCTAAGTAGAGGCCAAAAAATACATAGTTTGAGTACTTCATGCATGAGCCGGCACATGGACATGAAGCATAAGTTGCAGTGGGAAGCTCACTGTGCTACAATGCGGCCTAGCCGGCTGGGCCAACCACCGTCTGCCTTGTCTTGTGCATCCGCGGCCTCTTCATCCTCTGTGACTGGGGGGACAGCAGTCACACCTGTTTTGGGGCGCAGACCTGCCACCTCTTTACCCGCAACAGCCAGCGTGATTGGCAGGTCATCATTTTCTTTGGAGGTGGTAACACCAGCTGGTGTTGAGCGCTGTCCGACATCGATAGCACCACCTTTGGATCAAGGCAACCTAACATGTCCGCCTGCATCTTCCTCACAGACCGGCAGTTTGCCGGGGACACCCTTATCAACCCCGTCTAAGCACAATAGCCAGCCCTCGGTCCCTCAGATGTGGACAAGTAAAAGACCATTTCCTCCTAGCCATGAGAAAGCTAAGAGGTTGAATTTCACCATCTGCAAGCTGTTGGCTACAGAAATGCTGCCTTTCCGCCTGGTGGACACAGAGGATTTTCGAGACCTTATGTCCGTCGCAGTGCCCCAGTACCAGATGCCCAGTCGGCACTACTTCTCAAAGAAAGGTGTGCCTGCGCTTCACCAGCATGTCGCACACAACATCACCTCTTCTTTGAGAAACTCTGTGTGTGACAGGGTGCATTTCACCACAGACACTTGGACGAGTAGGCATGGACAGGGGCGTTACATATAGCTGACTGGGCAATGGGTAACTATGGTGACAGCAGGACAAGGGGCTGCTGTCCAAGTCTTGCCATCCCCACAAGTTGTGCGTCAATCCTCTTTATCTTAAAGTTACTCCACTGCTTCTGCCTCCTCAACCTCCTCTCGGTCCTCCACCTGCACCCAAAGCCTGTCTGGTCATGCCACAAGCTTTCTAACTGCTCAGAAGGGATCCTGCACACCTCCTTACTATGCTGGCAGTAGGGCTCAACGTCATCAGGCGGTTTTTACTTTGAAATGTCTGGGAAATGTGAGTCACACAGCTGAGGAGTTGTGGTCAGCTCTGGAGAACCAATTTCATGAATGGTTGTCTCCACTGGACCTGAAACCAGGGAAGGCCGTGTGCGACAATGCTGCAAACCTGGGTGCGGCCCTTCGCCGGGGCAATGTCACACACGTGCCTTGTATGGCTCATGTGTTGAACCTGGTTGTCCAGCAATTTTTAGCCCACTATCCCGGACCAGATGGCCTTCTGCAGAGGGCACGGTCGCTGTGTGCTCACTTCCGCCGTTCGCATCCCGCAGCTCAGCGACTTGCATCTCTACAGAAGTCGTTGGGCCTGCCACTTCACCGGCTAAAATGCGATGTGCCTACCTGGTGGAATTCAACTCTGCACATGTTGCAGCGACTGTGGCAGCACCAACAAGCCCTGGTGCAATACGTTCTGACGTATAGCCTGGGCCAACGAGATCCAGAGGTGGGGCAAATCACGCTGGAGGAGTGGTCTCAGATCAGGGACCTATGCACCCTTCTGCACAGTTTTGAAATGGCGACGAAGATGTTTAGTGCTGACGATGCCATTATCAGCATGACTATTCCGGTGATTTACATGCTCGAGCACATGTTAAACAGAATTCGGAGTCAGGTGGTGGCACAAGAGGAGGTGGAGGAAGTAGAGGAGGAGGTGTTGTATTCGGAAGGGCTAACATCTGCAAGGTCCAGACGGTCGGCAGCACCAAGGCGGCAGGCATGTGAGGGTGGGGGAGATGGTTTTACCAGGGCGCATGGTAGCAGCCAAACTAGTGAGGAAGGTGCAGGAGCCCAGGAAGAAGTGGAGGACGAAATGATGGAAGACTCATCAGATGAGGGAGACCTTGATCACATTTCTGTTGTGCGAGGTTGGGGGGAGAGGACAGAGGAAGGAAGCATGATTGCTACCTCGCCACCAGCACAACAGGGACTTGGTGCTCCTGGATGCGCAACACACATGAGTGCCTTCTTGCTGCACTACCTGCAACATGACCCTCGAATTGTGAGAATTAGAAATAATCCTGACTACTGGGTTGCCACACTGTTAGATCCCCGGTACAAAAGTAAATTTGCAGAAATTATTCCTGCCATAGAAAGGGATGCACGCATGCAGGAGTATCAGCAGAGACTGTTGCAGAATCTTACATGTGCTTTTCCACAAAACACCAGTGGTGCACGTAGTGAATCTCACAGTTTCAACTTGCCAACCGTGGGACCGTCGAGTGTTCAGCACTCAAACCGTAACAGAACCACAGTATCTGCTGGTAACATCAATTTTGCGGAATCATTTCACCACTTTTTTAGCCCATCCTTTGCAAGGCCACAGGAGACAAGAAGTCTGACACATAGTCAACGCCTAAAGACGATGGTACAGGAGTATCTCCAAGTAAATATTGAAGCCATGACTGTGTCACTGGACCCTTGCTCTTTTTGGGCTTCCAATCTGGATAAATGGCCAGAGCTAGCCACTTACGCCTTGGAGATCTTGTCATGCCCCGCAGCCAGCGTTCTGTCTGAACGTGTGTTCAGCGCTGCTGGTGGTGTGCTGACAGATAAGCGCACGCGGCTCTCCACTGATAATGTAGACAGACTCACGTTCATAAAGATGAACAAATCATGGATCCGAAACGACTTTTCTACCCCTGTGTCATCCTGGGGAGAGTAAAAGCTTGATGATTGGTTAAAATCACCTCACCAACCGTTTTAAGCTTTCAAATTACTAATCATGTTTATCTGTATCTTGGCTGGAAAATAATTTGGGCTTTGTAGCAGTGTGCAGCACTGATTCTATTAGGCCATCTATAATAAGCTCCACCAGATTTAAAATTACTAATCATGTTTATCTGTATCTTGGCTGGAAAATAATTTGGGCTTTATAGCAGTGTGCAGTACTGATTCTATTAGGCCATCTATACTAAGCTCCACCAGATTTAAAATTACTAATCATGTTTATCTGTACCTTGGCTGGAAAATAATTTGGGCTTTGTAGCAGTGTGCAGCACTGATTCTATTAGGCCATCTATACTAAGCTCCACCAGATTTAAAATTAATAATAATTTTTAGCTGCATCTAGCCCGGAAAATAATTTTGGGGCTCCGAGATGCGCAAGACACATAAGTGCCTTCTTGCTGCACTACCTGCAACATGACCCTCATATTGTCAGAATTCAAAGTAATCCTGACTACTGGGTTGCCACACTCTTAGATCCCCCAAACTTTTCGATCAACCTTTTCATTTTAATAAAGACCAAAAAAATGGCCATTTTTGAAATTATAAGCATTAGCAGGTTATTAGAAACTGAAATCAAACAGTTTTCAACTCAAAACTTTATTCTAGGTGATGTTACATTTTCACATAGGACCCCTTGTTCGAAAGGAGCTTCTGAACTCTCTCATCCATTGAATTTGTCAGGTTTTGGATGGTTTCTGCTTCAATTGTTTTGCATGAGGACAGAATACCCTCCCAAAGCTGTTGCTTAGATGTGAACTGCCTCCCGCCATCATAGACACTCCTTTTGATGATGCTCCAGAGGTTCTGAATGGGGTAGAGGTCAGGGGAGCATGGGGGTCACACCATAAGTTTGTCCCCTTTTATGCCCATATCAGCCAGAGATGCAGATGTTTTATGTGCAGCATGAGATGGTGCATTATCATGCATAAAAATGATCTTGCTGTGGAATACACGGTTCTTCTTCTTGAACCATGGCAGGAAGTGCTGTTTGAGAAACTCCACATACATTATGGAGTTCATCTTTACCCCTTCAGGGATCCTAAAGGGGCCGACAATCTCTCTCCCCATGATTCCAGCCCAAAACATTACTCCACCTCCTCCTTGTTGGCGCTGTAGCCGTGTTTACGTGGGGTGTCCATCAACCAGCCATCCTCCACTCCATCCCTCTGGACCATCGAGCGTTGCACGGCACTCATCCGTGAACAAAACAGTTTTGAAATCAGTCTTCATGTAATGTTTGGCCCACTGGAGCCATTTCTGCTTGTGTGAAGTGGATAGAGGAGGTCGACAGGATGGCGTATGCACAGCTGCAAACCTCTGAAGGACCCTGCATCTTGTTGTTCGGGGGACGTTGGAGGCACCAGCAGCTTCAAAAACTTGTCTGCTGCTATGACAAGGCTTTTTTAGCGCTGCTCTTTTTACCTGACGTAATTGCCTGTAGGAAAGAGTCCTCAATTTGCCCTTATCAGCACGCACACGTGTGTACTGTGAATCAGCTACATACTTCTTCATTGCCAAGACACTTCATCCTGATCATCGCACAATGTTGATTGTAGTCATGCCTTGACCTAAACACTCCACAATTTGTTGCTTCTCAGCAGCCGACACATCCTTTTTCTTTCCCATTTTGGCAGAAAATGTAGGCTGCTTAATAATGTGGGACAGCCTTCTTAAGTAGTCTTGCCTTTCATTGGACACACCTGCCAAACTAATTAGCACATGTGTCTGCAATTGCTTACAGTGATATAAAGAGCCCTGACACACATCACCATCAATGAGTTTAACTGACAAACAAACAAATTCTTCCCTTATCACTCCTAAACACTTTTTGCATAATAATTTGGAACACAGTGTACATGTGCTTTTCCACAAAACACCAGTGGTTCACGTAGTGTATCTTACAGTTCTAACTTGCCAACCGTGGTCTGTATGGAGTTGTTCAATAAAGGGCCCAAAATTAAGATAACATAGATGGGAGAGGTCTCTATGAATAGGAATTCCTAAGTATTTGATACCCTGTGAGGGCCAGGCAAAGGGAAAGTTGGACTGGATGGAATCCTGTATGGATTTGGGGAGGAAGACATCGAGGGCCTCAGACTTCGCTGCATTGATTTTAAAATTTGACCAAGTAACAAAGTGATCTATTTCAGCCATAACAGCATGGATGGATATATGTGATTGAGTTATATATACTAGGACATCATCAGCAAATAGAGAGCAGCTGTACTCGGTGCCTTCCACCTCAATCCACCTAATATTGGGGTTATGGCGAATTGATGAGAGCAGGTGCTCCGTCACTAGGATGTATAAGAGAGGGGACAGAGGACATCCCTGCCTTGTCCCATTGGTGATTGTGAAAGGTGATGAAAATGTTCTGATGCACCTCCTGGGCCTTGGGACACCCGGAGCCGGACCCTTTTTGGTGGATGCTGGTGGTTGTAGTCTCCGTGGCGGCGACCCGGTTCCATGGCTCAGGGCAGTCAAACCAGTGGCGGAACTATTTATGTGGTTTTGATGTTTAAATGTCCGACTACGCCACCCATGGATTGCGGTCAGAGTGAACCGCCGCTGCAGGGCAGACCGCTGAGGCTGGTGTTGTGGGTGCAGCAGAGCGTAGCATAACTCCCCACACGAGGAGTATAGCCTCAGGGCAGTGTATGCGGAGGATGGGGGTGATGGTGCAGGGCAGCAGCAGTAACGACACGGAGTCAGTGATGCAGTCCAGGGCCTTTACTCACAGTTCTTATTATCCAGACCACGTCTGCAGGTAATGGCTGCCCACGTCGTACTGTGCTCACCAGGTGAGGGGCTCAGACAACTCCCAGATAACTTTGGAGCGCTACACAGGACCCCCTTTGTGTGTCCTTTGCCTGGCCTTTCTTACCAACCCTTCTGTCCGGCTGCCTCGGGCCTCCTCTTGGTAAACTTGGCGCCAGTTTCCCTGACCCTAGGTCGTGCCTTCCTAGCGGGTGTAGCGAGGGGCTGCGCCACATAAAATGTCACAGCCTCCGGCTTCTAGCTGAGGGTCGTTTCCTGCCTCCACTAGTTTTGGGGACCGGTCTCCCCCTTTGGCTTGACCCCTCCACGCAGGTGGATTCGGGCGTGCGGTGGCGACTCGCCCGTCCGCACCCCTGGGATCCCTTCGTTCCTCGTTCCTGGAGCCTTCTCCGCTCCTCTTCCTTCCTTCTCCCTCTTCCAGGCCTGGGCCTCTGTTACTAGGCCCACCTCCGGAGCAGAGCTCATGCAGAGCCCCTGCTCCCTGTCACTTCTGCTCAGACTTCTCTGCACTGAACTAAGATGGTGCCCACCTTTTATACTCCCTTCTCAATGCACCCAGGAACTGCTTCCTCCCTGCTCCTGCACTACAGGGTTCCCCTTCCTCAGTGTTCCCTCCCCCCACTGCAGCCAGGGATAGGGACTGTCGTGCCCATCTCAGGGGCATATTGGTCGCCCTGCCCCACGGCAATGTGGTGTAATGCATGCAGGTGTCGGGTCCTGATCCACACTCCATCCTTACCTGAGAGTGAGATATCACACCTCTGGGTGAGGTGCAATACCTCTGTAGCAACCGAGCCCTCAGAGTGCTACACTTCCATATATCTTCAGAATGGGTGACGTATTGCGATACAGGGCCGTGATTTTGGCTATAAAAGGGTCCCCTAGACCCCTACCCCAAGCTTTTTAAGAGAATCATATTTGGCGTGCCAGGAGACTCTATGGAATGCTTTCTCAGCATCCAACGAGAGTATCTAATTACAAATTTTTAACTGCATCTAGCCCAGGAAATACTTTGTGCCTAGTAGCAGTGTCTGCTTGTCAGCGGATTATCCCGGCTGTTAAGCAAGCTACACCACCTGTAGTTTGAACACTTATTTTTTTCAAAGGAAATGCTTCGGGACCACGGGATACTCAGTGCAGAAAATCAGGAGGCACCCCAAGGCATAGGGGCTGGGACTGGCAGTAGGATGCCTTGCGGTGGACAGCCAAGCTCGATCCTTATAAAAGCTTTTTAACTGCAGCAGCTTTAGTGGACGCTACTGGAGCTGAAATTACGTGGCTGCTGGCATGAGACTTGCCCTCCAATAGATCCTTGTAAATGGATTTAAAGTGTATTCATTCAAACTAGAGAGACAATTTAAATTAAAAAGCTTAGAGCTGCCTCCACCACAGGGGGGCTCGCTCGACCCACCAGCGGACAGGCACCAGTATTGGGAGAGGGGGGCTGGCCGTCAGGGTTCACCGCGGCTCTGGCACAAACCCGGCGACACGGAGGTGGCACGGGCAGGAGCGGACTGGCCGTGTCGGCTTCTCACTTTTTGGATCTTAGAAGGGCATGACATGCCTATATCTGTGTCTCCCCCTCCTTTTACTCCTCCACCTCTTTTCTTTTCGCATGACTATATGTACTTGTCACTTTTCCATGTGTTAGTTGTGTCTTCTGAGCAGTTTGTCAGCTTTTGGACACCTTTGAAGGTGTTTTCTATGTGTTTCTATGTGTTTTTGTTTGCCTGCCATTGGTTTTAACGGTGTTCCAAGGTGTTCAACGAACAGTTCGACGAACAGTTCGGCGAACACACGGGTGTTCGACGAACTGAACCGAACTCGAACACTACGGGGGTGGCTCAACACTAATAGTGAGCACTTGGAACCCCCAGGTGCTTCACAAATTGATTCATAAAAATGAAAAAGTGTTTTTTTTTCACTTTTTCATTTTTACAAATCAATTTGTGAAGCACCTGGGGGTTCCAAGTGCTCACTATGCATCTATATAGGTGCCTTGGGGGGTCTAGTTTCCAAAATGGGGTCACTTGTGGGGGAGCTCCATTGTTTGGGCACACAGGGACTCTCCAAATGCAACATGGTGTCTGCTAACAAATTGTCGGCTCAAATTGTTAGAAGACACCATGTTGCGTTTGGAGAGCCCCTGTGTGCCCAAACATTGGATCTCCCCCACAAGTGACCCCATTTTGGAAACTAGACCCCCCAAGTCACCTATCTAGATGCATAGTGAGCACTTGGAACCCCCAGGTGCTTCACAAATTGATTCATAAAAATGAAAAAGTGTTTTTTTTTCCCCTTTTTCATTTTTACAAATCAATTTGTGAAGCACCTGGGGGTTCCAAGTGCTCACTATGCATCTATATAGGTGCCTTGGCGGGTCTAGTTTCCAAAATGGGGTCACTTGTGGGGGCGCTCCAATGTTTGGGCACACAGGGACTCTCCAAATGCAACATGGTTCCAATTTGTTAGCGGACACCATTGTGTAGTGTATGTCAGGTTGGTGTGCGGTGTGGTATAGTGTAGTGTATTCACCACACACACACAACCTCACATACACTACAACACACACACCAACCTGACATAGCCTCCTCAGCTGAGTACGCCCTAGACTGGGATGAGCGGGACGGGCGGGACATTTTGTGTGCTGTGTGCGTGTGTAAAAAAAGAAAAAAAAAAAATTGAAACTTTATTATAGTGTGAGTGTACGTGTGTGTGTGTGTGAGTGCTTGGTGTAAGCTTCTGCAGTCACGTGTGGGGGCTGTCAGGCATAGGGGGCTGTCAGGCGTAGGGGGCTGTCAGGTGTAGGGGGTGCGCTCAGGCACACGGGGCGCATGAGGGGGTGGTCAGGCGTAGGAGGGGGCTGAGGAGATGGAGGTGCCAGCAGCAGCAGCAAGGGGGGTGATCACTGGGGCAGGAGCCGGCAGCAGCAAGGGGGGTAGGAGGCCGGCATCATCAGGGGGGCGATTACTGGGGCAGAAAGGGGAGCAAGAGCCGGCAGCAGCAGGGGGGTGATCACTGGGTTTGCGGGGGGAATGATCACTGGGATGGGGGGGTGAACACTGGGGATGGGGGGGTGAACACTGGGGACAGGGGGGGTGAACACTGGGGACAGGGGGGGTGATCATTGGGAGGTCGGGGGCGATCACTGTGGGGAGGGGGTGATTATTGGGAGGTGGGGGGTGATCACTTGGGGGAGGGGGTGATTATTGGGAGGGGGGGATGGTGGGTGAGATCACTGGGACTGGGGGATGGTGGGTGTGATCACAGGAGCAGGGCATTTACACTGAGCCTGCTGCTGCCTGTGATCACAGTCCACTGGCTGTCAGAAGGAGAGCAGCAGCCGGTGGATGAAGACGTGGGAGAGGGAGCAGAGGGAGCGGAGGTCGGGGTGCAGGTATGAAAGTGGAGGGGGGTGGAGGGGTGGAGGGGGGGTCGGGGGGCAATACTACCTGCTGTGGATCAGCGGCGGCGGATCAGCAGCGGCAGACGATCCACGGCGGCAGCAGACGACCCACGGCGGCGGCAGCAGACGATCCACGGGGCGGCAGCAGAAGATCCACGGGTGCAGCAGCAGAGGATCCACGGCGGCAGCAGACGATCCAGGGACGGGAAGGAGCTGGGGAGTTTCAGCCATCGTGAACAACTCCCTCCACATCTGATTGGGGCTAGTATCCATGTGACGCTAGCCCCCCAATCAGATCTGGGGGGAGGGGGGGACAGAGGTGACACTCCACCCAGCCAATGGCTGATGCTATAAGCATCAGGCCATGCCCAGATTTAAATATTTCACCAATTTTCATTGGTGAAATATTTAATTCATTCCGATTGGCAGTTTCACTAAAAATGAAAATGAAACTGCCAATCGGAGGGGTCCCAGGCACGGGGGGGTTAATCCACCCCCCGTGGGGTCAACTTCAGGATGTCCAGTTACAGTAGCAACTGTGACACCTGAGCGACCCCGCTCGCAGGCGCTGCATGTCACAGACGCTGTGACACGGGTCGGGAACGAACTGATTTCCATGTCACAGACGCTGTGACACGGGTCGGGAAGGGGATAGGTTGAGGACACTTGGACATTAAAAATTCTGTGCTTGCATTATATACCTCAAAAGAGGCTCAATAGGCTCTGAGGAGAATTCAGTCACATACGTATATTTTCCAGGCTATCAAAGTTTTTTTTTTAATTATGATATTTAAATTATTATGGAAAATGTATCAAAGCCAAGGAATTCAAATTTTAAAAGAGCCACTCATCTCGAATTCCAAGTTCTGGAAAATGATTGCGTGGCCATCATACTGTAGTAGTTTAACTTGTATCAAATAGAAAATGTTTGGTGGGATTTGGAGAAAGTGATTACAGCATGCAAGCTAAAGAATAATAGTGAATTGTAGGCTATTGCCCATGATTAAAGGGCTAAGATTCCTCAGAAATGCTGCCAAAAGCTGGTGTCTGGCTAGTTATCATGTTTGCATCAGGTCTTAACAGCAAAGTGTGCTCTATTAAAGGGGTTTTCCTACGAATAAAAGTTATTTTTATTCAATAGATCTTGGAATAATAATAATTTCCACAATTGGATGTATTCAAATAAAATGTTCCTGTGCTGAGATAATATTATAAATTTTTCCCAGCTGTGTACTGTGTAATGGGTCTGTCTGACCATGCAGGAACATGGTCTGATCATACCACATCTCCTGGGCAGGGGAGGAAGCAAAAGAATATAATGACATTACAGCTAGGGATCACAGCTGATTCTTTCATTGAAGTAAAATATTGTTTAAAAACAGACAGGGAAATGTTTTACCTCACAAAAAGAATCAGCTGTGATCCCGTGCTGTAATATCTGTATAATCTTTTGCTTCCTCCCCTGTCTAGGAGCTGTGGTATGATCAGACCATGTACCTGTATTGTGAGATACAGCCATTACACAGGGGAACATTTCTAATATTATCTCAGAACAGGAACATTTTATTTAAGCACATCCAATTGTGGAACTTATTATTATTCCAAGATCTATTGATAAAAATTAACTTTCATTCGTGGGAAAACCTCTTTAAGTGCTAAAGAGTAAGATGCTTTTCATGAAGGGATTAAATTCTGAGACTGGAGTAGTCATTTAAAGTGTTGAGTTTAGAGAAACCACTTGTTATATTAGTTGGGTTTAACTATTTAAATTGTTCATATTTGGTTTATGAGAAACATCAGAATGTTTGTAAATTTTGCTAATAAATCTATTTTGTAATGGGAGTTGAATAATTTTAATTGCATCTGTAGCCTTCTACCTAATACAGGAAAGATAATTTGAATAGAGGAGTTGCGTTCCCAAGCTGGCAACTTTGAAGAGGGATAGAAAGTGTAAAGGGCGGACACTAAGGTGACTAAAACCTATTTTCCATAAAATATCAATTGGCTAACTTTGATTACTGCCTTACTTACAACAAGAAGAGCAGTCCCATAGCACAAACCAATACTCTATCACAGGTACATAAATGTATCACACAGAAATATGTCCACATTAATCTCCCAGCTTCATGCATCACTCAAGCAGCCGGCCAATCTGACTTCCACTGTGCTTACTACTATAGGAAATAGCTGGGAAACATGTTCTGTATGTAGCTCACAGACCATTGACTAGACTTGATATGAATGTAGCAAATTCTCTGCTGTGAGAAATATTAGGTCTGAATAGGTTTTAAGCCTATAGATAAAAAGGTAAACTGTTAGGGCAGTTTTTATCCATTTAATATATTGCAGTCATCATATTATGTAGCACTGTGTACTTACAATTGCTCATTTTGCCCTTCTACCCAATTCATTTTTCTGCTTTCCATTAGGTCTTATGACATAAAGTGATTAAAAACTGACTAGCTGAATCCTTCTAAGTTCTATACAGAAACAGAAGGTCAATTTTTCCTGCATGACTCATGAGTTACTGCAAAATTCCCTGGCAGGGGTGAAGGAGCGGAGCAGCTGAGTCAGGAGTGGGGATGATTTATGCAGGGAAAAGAGACTTCCTGTTTATACATACAGCATAGAAAAGAAAAAAAAATACCTGGGTAGAAAGGCAAAATGAGCAACTGTATGTACACAGTGCTAAATAATATGATGATTGCAATATATTAAGAGAATAAAAACTTTGATGGAAGTGCTTCTTTAACAAAGATTTTTGTGACAGACACTGAAATGGCCTACATGTTCTGCCAAACTGAAAGGGCCAGAATCCCCAACACATGTAAAAGGCTGATTTCAGATTATAGTTATTTAGATGTAGTTTTGTCTATTAAAAGTGGTGCAGAAAGTTATTGAGTTAAAATGACAGTTTTTATTTTCACATCAGTAATTTCTATGTTCAACAGATATTTCAAGGGGTGGCATTGTTATAACTACTTTTATGAATGTGCATGTATCAAGTATTTTTATCTACTTAATATTAGGCGGATGCACACTTTGCAAATTCGACGTGTCCATGTTTAACGCCTACCCGGTGCCCCGGGTCAATGAGCTTATTGAGAGGTTGGGGCCTGCCAGGTACATCACTACCCTAGACCTAACAAAAGGGCACTGGCAGATTCACCTGGCCCCAGGGGCCTAGGAGAAGATGACATTCTCTACACCCGACGGGTGTTTTCAATACACCAGATTACCATTCGAACTACAGGGAGCCCCAGCTACCTTCCAGAGGGCCATGGACCGGATTCTGAGCTCACATAAAAAATACACTGCCACGTACTTGGACGACATAGTGATTTTCAGCCCAGATTGAGGAACCCACCTGCAGAAGGTCCAGGCAGTACTGGATATATTGAGAAATGCAAGGTTTACCATAAACCTAAGGAAATGCGCCATAGAAATGGAAGAGGCAAAATACTTGGGCTACGTGGTTGGAAGGGGCGAAATAAAACCGCAAATCCAGAATTGCCTGCAACCGGCCTCCAAGAAACAGGTACGGGCCTTTCTGGGTATCATGGAGTATTATCGGAGGTTTATCCCAAATTTCGCCGCAATAGCAGCACCCCTGACAGACCTACTTAGAGGTACGAAGACGTGATGGCTAAGTGGTCTTCTGAGGCAGAGATAGCGTTCCAGGAGCTGAAACGTGCCCTATGTAACCAGCCGGTCTTGATAGCACCTGACTTCCGTAAAGAGTTTGTGCTCCAGACAGATGCCTCAGATGTTGGCATAGGAGCCGTCTTATCGCAGGAGGTAAATGGGGAGGGCCAACCCATTCTGTACCTGAGCAGAAAACTCTCAGCCTGTGAAAAGAATTATGCGATTGTGGAAAAGGAGTGCCTGGCTGTCAAGTGGGCGGTTGATATCCTTAGGTATTACCTGTTAGGCCGCAAATTCAGACTGGTCTCAGACCATGCCCCCCCTGAGATGGATGAGGGAACGGATGGTTCCTGGCCCTCCAGGACTTTAGTAATTTTGGTAGAGCACAGGCCCAGGGAACTTGATGCTAATGCCGATGCCCTATCCAGACTTCACTGTCTATAAAGTGAAGGTGCCAAAATCCCCGGCTTTGGGCAATGGGGGAATATATGTGAAAAACTAACTGGTAGTATGTCGGAATGGAAATATGAGTCGCCGAGATTAGCCTCAGTGATGTAAAAACTTGGAAGTTTCTCCTGCACATTCGGTGAAGGGAATGTTTTTAGTGGATAATGAAGTGCAGGGCGGGACGTTATCCACCCTAACTCCAATCCAAGGAGTGCTTTGGGCTTTAAATAGCCAGCCCTGTCACTCAGTGTGGTCAGTACCTGGGGAAATCTGCTACAGAGTGGAGCTAGCACGTGCTGTGCTGAACCTGTGTGTGGCTAATCGTGAGAGGCCAGACCTTGGCCGAGATGCAGACTCTGCTACAAGTTTTATATTTAGTTTTTGTCTCTTTAGCCAAATGGGTTGTGCTTATTTTTTTTTCTTTATGGACTACAGGGTAGTTTATGCCTGATGAATAAACTAAACCACAAATTTAAAGAGTCAGTATCTCGTGTTTACCTCCGTATACTGCCAAGCTTGTCTCTAGACCACAACATATACATGTGTGAAGACATATGTGTATGTGCTCTGTACACATGTGTGCATGTTCTCTGAATATACATACATATGTGTGTATGTGCTCTGTGTATACATGCATGTGTACTATGTGTGTATACGTATGTGTGTGTGTATGTACTCGGTGTATACATGATTGTGTGCTATGTGTGTGTATACATATGTGTGTTTTTGTTTGTGTATGTACTCTGTGTATCCATGTGTGTGTGCTATGTGTTTGTATGCATATGTTTTTGTGTTTATGTGCTTGGTGTGTACTTGCTTGTGTGCTATGTGTGTATACTTATATATTTGTGTGTGATTGTGGGTATGTGCTCGGTGTATACATGTGTGTGCTGTGAGTGTAACATACAATGTGCATGTGTCACATACAATGTGTATGTAGCATCCACATGCATAAATCCCAGCAGCGCAGACAAACGTTCAAAGGTGAATACATGTCAGCAATCATCCAACGAACAAGCAAAATGGTGCTTATTCATTGGGTGATTAGATTGTTTATGGTGGAACAAAAATCATTGTTCTCAACAGCTCATTGCTCGGTGTAAACTGAAGATTTTCTGTTAATAATATGATACTGTATGGGGACATATTGATCTACTAGTGACTGTTCTGTGCCAATCATTCTTCCTCAGTCGGTGTAAAGAGGCCGGGAAACAAGCAAGGAGCGACTTTTAATATTGTCGATCACACTCATTTAACGGCCACAAACTAGCGCATATAAATGCAACCTAAATGTTTGAGTGTGTATGGTGAAATATGTGAGCATTTAGGGCCATACTTTAAACTTTTGCCCACTTTCTCTAAAACCGGCCCTGCCTCCTACCACTACCTTCACTCAATTTTGAGCTTCTCTTTATATAGAAGTAAAAAATCAGAAAAGCAGGGAATGTTGGTAAATATTCTTGTTTGCAAATCTGTGTAGAAACATTCCATGTGCTCTTTCTAGATGATGGGTTTTTGCCTGGTATTGGAGATTGGTGCAGGAAGTCACATTTTTTTACTTTATTTAGTCATAGTGTATTTCACTATACTTGTATTTACTGTTTGTGCGCTTTAGTGGTAAGAATAAGCTTTTGGAGAACAGTCTTAGGCTCTGTTCACACATGCATGTTTGAGATGTGTTTGGAATTCCTATAATGGAACAGAAGAAATCAATTTATTTATAATATTTATGAAAACAGAAACAGAAGGTCTCCACTGTCCATTTTTGTAGCAGAAAAAATTATAGCATGCTGATTATCGAGTAGGAATTTCTCTTATTTATTTACTAAGTAATAGTAGAATGGAGACAACCCCTTAATTACCTAACTAAGCATACACCATGTAGATCCCTATTGACTTCTTGCCCCTACCACTTTTTATATATTTATTTTGTTATATAGTTTTTATGGGTTTTTGGGCAGCACGGTGGCACAGTGGTTAGCACTGCAGCCTTGCTGTGCTGGAGGTCCTGGGTTTAAATCCCACCAAGGACAATATCTGCAAGGAGTTTGTATGTTCTCCCTGTGTTTGCATGGGCTTCCTCTGGTTTCCTCCCACACTCCAAAGACATACTCATAGGGAATTTAGATTGTGAGCCCCAATGGGGAACAGTGGCAATATTGTCTGAATTGTAAAGCGCTGTGGAATATGTTGGCACTATATAAATAGAAAGATTATTATTCATTATTTGGAGCTTGCAGCACACCTTTATCAACCATTATAGGTTTGATGCTTAAAGGGGTTGTGCCAGTATATTTTAATCAATAGATCTTGGAATGATAATAAATTCCTCGCGTAGCCAGTTGCTATGATATACGACCAGTTCCTGCACGGTAAGACACAGCCATTACGCTGGGGCACATTTATTAGATTATCTCAGGATAGGAACATTTTTTTTTTAAACACATCCAATTGTGGAGTTTATTTTTATTCCAAGATCTGTTGATTAAAATATACTTTTCTTCATGACACAATCCCTTTAAATATTAGAGGAGATGAGCTTCAGGGAGTCTTATTTGCTTTATTGTGCGAAAGAATCTGTTTTAGTGAGCTTACTACTTGCTAAATTTCCAAAATTTTGGATATTGTAGGACATAAGGGAAATGTTAATTTGTATAATCTATGACCCTAAATTATAAGAGCAGATTTAGATAAATTACATGATATAATTTATAATTAACAGAATGGGAAAGACTAGAAGGCTTCTGTAATGTAAAGTGCTGCGAAAAATGTTGGCGCTATTGAAATAAAAAAATATTATTATTATTATTATTATTATTAAGGCCTTTTGTGAGGTAATGGAAGATGTACTGTATTAAGCCAATAATTAAGTAATTCATTATTAGTTAAAGTGCTATTTGTGGAGGAAATAACTCATTATCCTATTGCACTTGTAATTTTCATTTTGGCAAGAGTGGTTTGTTGTAGATATCGCACAGTAATCATGTATTAAAAATAAACTTTTCTAGGATATAATGTAAAACAAAGCACTATTTTTGAGCTATTTCCAAAAACAACTGCTGGAGTTGTGTATACAGTTACGACCTGTTATATGGGCTTTGACTATATTGATAACGGAAGAGATGTGAAACTAATTTCTTCTCTTTTATTGTAGGGATGCAGATCTATTTTTACTAGACACACAAAGAGTTCCCGCATATGAAGTTGGCTGGTTAGTATTTGATATTACAGTAACCAGTAACCACTGGGTCATTAATCCACAGAACAATCTGGGTTTACAACTATGTGTTGAAACATCTGATGGTAAGTTGCTGTATGTACAACCAGTAAAAATGTCATGCTGATTATAAGTCAATTGTGTTGCTTTTATCCTTAATGCATTCCTGCCTTAAAGAGGACCTGTCATCAGGACAAAAGTAGCCAGTGTTTTCTCTTATTTTATTTTTGCAGCTCCCCTTCCAGCTTTTTTTTTATTTATTTTTTAAATCCATCGGATCTTTTTTATTTAGTACTACTTTTTATAGTCTTTACCAAGGGGGTTGTGCTCACAGTGTAATTATGCAAAGCAGCCGAAAGACATGCCTCCATAAAATCTTGTAACCGTGCTCCTTTGGAAAAAAAATGTCAATATTAACGCTAAATGAAAATACCCATACCTCTGGAACCGTATGACAGATTAAGAAAAAGCTGTATAGTGTCTTCTGCATAAGTGTATATCAAAGCAACCTAAGATGTTTTTATTAATCTCTCAGTGCATCCAAAAAAATGAATGAAATGATCAAAAGTCATACAACTAAAAACAAGTCAAAATACAATTTTGTTTTTTGTTATTAGTTATTTAGTTATATGAACCAAAATGTAACATATACAGTACAGAACAAAAGTTTGGACACACCTTCTCATTTAAAGATTTTTCTGTATTTTCATGACTATGAAAATTGTACATTCACACTGAAGGCATCAAAACTATGAATTAACACATGTGGAATTATATACTTAACAAAAAAAGTGTGAAACAACTGAAAATATGTCTTATATTCTAGGTTCTTCAAAGTAGCCACCTTTTGCTTTGATGACTGCTTTGCACACTCTTGGCATTCTCTTGATGAGCTTCAAGAGGTAGTCACCTGAAATGGTTTTCACTTCACAGGTGTGCCCTGTCAGGTTTAATAAGTGGGATTTTTTGCCTTATAAATGGGGTTGGGACCATCAGTTGTGTTGTGCAGAAGTCTGGTGGATACAGAGCTGATAGTCCTACTGAATAGACTGTTAAAATGTGTATTATGGCAAGAAAAAAGCAGCTAAGTAAAGAAAAACGAGTGGCCATCATTACTTTAAGAAATGAAGGTCAGTCAGTGTGAAAAATTGGGCAAACTTTGAATGTGTCCCCAAGTGCAGTTGCAAAAACCATCAAGTGCTACAAAGAAACTGGCTCACATGAGGACCGCCCCAGGAAAGGAAGACCAAGAGTCACCTCTGCTTCTGAGGATAAGTTTATCCGAGTCACCAGCCTCAGAAATCGCAGGTTAACAGCAGCTCAGATTAAAGACCAGGTCAATGCCACACAGAGTTCTAGCAGCAAACACATCTCTACAACAACTGTTAAGAGGAGACTTTGTGCAGCAGGCCTTCATGGTAAAATAGCTGCTAGGAAACCACTGCTAAGGACAGGCAACAAGCAGAAGAGACTTGTTTGGGCTAAAGAACACAAGGAATGGACATTAGACCAGTGGAAATCTGTGCTTTGGTCTGATGAGTCCAAATTTGAGATCTTTGGTTCCAACCACCGTGTCTTTGTGCGACGCAGAAAAGGTGAACGGATGGACTCTACATGCCTGGTTCCCACCGTGAAGCATGGAGGAGGAGGTGTGATGGTGTGGGGGTGCTTTGCTGGTTACGCTGTTGGGGATTTATTCAAAATTGAAGGCATACTGAACCAGCATAGCTACCACAGCATCTTGCAGCCGCATGCTAGTTCATCCGGTTTGCGTTTAGTTGGACCATCATTTATTTTTCAACAGGACAATGACCCAAAAAACACCTCCAGGCTGTGTAAGGGCTATTTGACCAAGAGGGAAAGTGATGGGGTGCTACGCCAGATGACCTGGCCTCCACAGTCACCAGACCTGAACCCAATCGAGATGGTTTGGGGTGAGCTAGACCGCAGAGTGAAGGCAAAAGGGCCAACAAGTGCTAAGCATCTCTGGGAACTCCTTCAAGATTGTTGGAAGACCATTTCCGGTGACTACCTCTTGAAGCTCATCAAGAGAATGCCAAGAGTGTGCAAAGCAGTCATCAAAGCAAAAGGTGGCTCCTTTGAGGAACCTAGAATATAAGACATATTTTCAGTTGTTTCACACTTCTTTGTGAAGTATATAATTTCACATGTGTTAATTCATAGTTTTGATGCTTTCAGTGTGAATGTACAATTTTCATAGTCATGAAAATACAGAAAAATCTTTAAATGAGAAGGTGTTTCCAAACTTTTGGTCTTTACTGTAAGAGAATTGAAATAACGAAAAAATAAAATAAATATAAATAAAATGAAATACCGATTGTGATTAAATATGTTAATTACAATGGGTATGTTGTAACCAAAGTAAAAAGCGGAAACAAGAGGAAAAACAACATGGGAAACAAGGGAGAAAAAAGAGGAGAAAAGAAGAAAGGAAGGAAAAAGCTAGGAAAGGAAGGGAAAAAAGGGAGGGAAAGAGTTTGGGGAAAGTAGAGGGTGAAAAATACAAAGGAGAAAAATTGATACCTGATGGAGTGCTAACTGACTTGTAAGAAAAAATAGAATATTAAATCAAAATTGGAAATAAGTAGCAATAGGCACAAGAAAAGTGAGTAAATATAATTCAGTAGAAGACCTCATACTCTCTGTTGAGCCCATAAGGTTAAAGTGTTTGTAACCTTGGTATCCAAAAAGCCTCTCTTTCTTTTAATTTGAGAATTGAAGTTCCGCCCCTCCTGGTTAAAGGTATAGATTCTAAGATCTGAAAGCAAAGCTGTGCCACATTGTTTCCTGCAGAGACAAAATGTAATTGGATTGGCAGCATAGGTTTTTTTTTTACATATGATTGTTGACTTGTGCTGAGAGATGCAGTCTCGGATATGCTGGGTGGTCTCCCCAACATCTCCGAGACTGCATGGCATTTAATCAGGTAGACTATGATGAGTGACAGGTTAAAAATCCCTTGATGGGAAATTGCTTTCCATATCTGGATTGGGTAAAGGAGTCACCTTTTGTGATATTTGAACACTGTAAGCAGTGAAGGCAAGGAAAAGTCCCCTTACGTTGTGTTGCCAAAAAAGTTTTGTGTGTTGGTTGTTATTTTTGAGCCAATGTCGGATCTCACAAGTAAATTCCTAGGATTTTGTGTTTTTTTATGGCATATCAATGGTGGGGCTCTAAATTCAGGTATATTGGGATAGGAATTGCCTAATATTGCCCAATGTTTACAAATGGCTTGATGGATAAAGCGCATAAAGGGGTGAAAAGTGCTGACAAAAGCCACCCTAGAGGCATCAATACTTTGCATAGACTTCAAAGAAGGAGGGAATGACAAAAGGGTCTCTGGGTATCCCCTATCTCTAAACCTTTGTCTTATTACACCAATTTGACTATCTCAAGTGAGGTTATCTGAGACAATGTGACTAGCTCTATGAAATTGGGATTGGGACAATGATTTCTTTACATGAAGAGAGTGACAACTGGTATAATGAAGGAGACTGTTCCTATCTGCAGGCTTGGTATATAGGTCAGTGGATAGGGTTCCATCATTGTCCAAAATGACATTAGTGTCCAAAAAATTGATCTTATATTGGTGTTGATGTAAGGCAAAGGTTAAATTTGGGACAGGGTAATTAATGGAAGCAAAAAAAGTTTCCAATGTGATTGAATCCCCTTGCAATATCATAAATATGTCATCTATATATCTCTTCCAGAGTAATGTATGTTTCTGGAAGAGGACATTGGCATAAACTAACGTAGACTCAAATTGGGCCATAAAGATATTTGTGTAGGGAGTGCAACATTGGTGCCCATTGCAGTCCCAGTCTTTTGTACAAAAATTTGATCCTCAAACATTAAGTAGCTGAGCGCTGCCATCCAGCTTTTCATCCTTCAGAGACACTGCAGAGCGCAAGCATGCCTGCGCTCTGCAGTGTCTATGAAGGATGGCATGCTGGATGGTAGCTCTCAGCTGCGATCCAGCCTGTCATCTCAATGCCATCCCAGCGTGGGAGAATTCTCCTGCTCAAGCGCTAAGCGCAGGAGAATTCTCCCACGCTGTCAATGACGTGCATGAGGTGAGCTGAGTTCATTGGACATGAGCTCACCTCATGCACGTCACTGACAGCGTGGGAGAATTCTCTCACGCTCACCGCATGCGCAGTAGAATTCTTCCACGCTGTCAGTGACGTGCATGAGGTGAGCTGAGTTCATTGGAAATGAATTCGGCTCATCTGGATGCCGTCACAGCCAGACACTGAGGAGCGCAAGCATGCCTGCGCTTCTTAGTGTCTGTGGCATGGCAAGCGGGATGGCAGCTTTCGGCTGTGATCCAGCCTGTCATGTGAATGTAGCAGAGCTGAAGCCATCCTGGGAACCATCGAAAGGTAAGGATGATGTTGCTTTATTATTTTACTTTTATTGCAGGAGATCGTTGGCTTCAGCTCGAATGGGCGTGATGGTAAGTATGGTTTAATTTAGAACAATAAAGAATTGTGTGTTTATTTCAGTTAAAGGACTTTATTCTGGGTGTTTGTGTTTTTTTTTAACTTTAACTATGGGGTTAGTAATGGGGGCGTCTCATAGACGCCTCTCTATTACTAACCTGGGCTTGATGTCAGCTGGCATTATAAGCTGACATCAACCCCAGCCCTATTACCCCACTGCCACCGCTACAGGGCAGTGGGAAGAGCGAGGCTAAGTGCCAGAATTGGCGCATCCTATGGATGAGCCATTTTTGGGGCGGCTGACGGCTGGTGTTTCTAGCCTGGGAGGGGGCCAATATTCATGGCACCCTTCCTGGGCTATTAATATCAGCCCCCAGCTGTCTGCCTAGCCTTTGCTAGCTATTAAAATAGGGGGGACCCCAAGTCATTTTTTGGGGTGTCCCCCATTTTAATAGCTAGTAAAGGCTAGGTATTCAGCTGGGGGCTGATATTAGTAGCCTGGGAAGCTCCGTGGGTATTACCCCCTTCCCAGGCTTCAAACATCTGCCCCAGCCGTCTGCTTAACCTCCGCTAGAGACTAAAATTACGGGGAGCTCCACGCCAATTTTTTTTTTAAATAAATCCTTTATTTTAACACTAAATGACAAGTACAGTAATCAGCGCTATCACTGTACTTATTATATATGTGACTGACATGTTTCTATGTATCTAATCTATGTGTGATGCTCTATTCTTTCTATTCTAAATTGTCGGGTACCGATGTATGCCGCTGATGAATTGCCGGCCGGCTTTTTTAAAGAGACGGTGCATGAAAACACTATTATTTTTTTTAATAAATCCTTTAACACTAAATGACAAGTACAGTAAGCAACACTGTCACTGTACTTATTATATATGTGACTGACATGTTTCTATCTATCTAATCTATGTGTGATGCACTATTCTTTCTGTACTAAATTGTCGGGTATCGGTGTATGCCGCTGCTGAATTGCCGGCTTTTCATGTAATACATTCTACATTATTCTTAGTTGTTTTCCTTCATGTAGAATTAATCTACAAGGAAAGAAAGGGTTTATTTTCATTCCGATATTTGTGTCCCATTGACTTGCATTGGTTACCGGTATCGGAATCGGCGATATCCGATATTTTTTGGGTATCGGTCCGATGCAATCCGATCCGATATTTCCCGATATCGGAAGGTATCGCTCTACACTAATCATGAGGCATATCTTTGCATTTTCAGTTTTTTTTTCTGTATATAAAAATCTTTGATTTGTTCTATGTCCTAAGCTGATAACCTTGATAAAGGCCTGACAGAGGAGAGCAGTGTCAGTGCCCGCTCCCCCCCGCTTGCTCAGGGCCCCAGCAGCCGGCGAAACAATACTAACCTCTCCCCGTGCCTCCGTATCAGCTCCAGTCTCTTCCGCGTCCTCTGGCTGTGACATCTCAGGTCAGAGGGCGCGGTGACATCTGTCTACCGCGCTCTTTCCTGAGCCATCACAGTGCAGAGCGGGAAGCCTCCGGTGCAGGTGAGCGGTCCGAAGCAGCAGCAGCAGGTGAGAAGTGAGGTGAGTATTTGATTTTTTTTTTTTTAATGTATGGAGGCATGGGGCATTGTAAGGGAGGTGTGACATCCTGCATGGGGCATTATAAGTGAGGGGGGTGTGACATACTGCATGGGGCATTATATGGGGGTGTGACATCCTGCATGGGGCATTATATGGGGGGTGACATCCTGCATGGGGTATTATATGGGGGGAGTGACATCCTGCATGGGGCATTAAAAGGGGGGGAGTGACATCCTGCATAGGGCATTATAAAGGAGGGGGGGTGTGACATCCTGCATGGGGCATTATAATGGAGGGGGGGTGTGACATTCTGCATGGGGCATTATAAGGGAGGGGGGAGGGGTGACATCCTGCATGGGGCATTAAAAGGGAGAGAAGTGACATCCTGCATGGGGCATTATATGGGGGGAAGTGACATCCTGCATGGGGCATTATACGGGGGGTGACATAATGCATGGGGCATTATAAGGGGGGGTGACATAATGCATGAGGAATTATAAGTGGGGGTGACATCCTGCATGGGGCATTATAAGGGGGGTTGACATCCTGCATGGGGCATTATAAGGGAGGGGGTAGAGGTGACATCCTGCATGGGGCATTAAAAGGGGGGAGTGACATCCTACATGGGGCATTATATGGGGGGGAAGTGACATCCTGCATGGGGCATTATAAGGGGGGGTGACATAATGCACATAATGCATGGGGCATTATAAGTGGGGGTGACATCCTGCATGGGGCATTATAAGTGGGGTGGGGGTGACATCCTGCATGGGGCATTATAAGCGGGGGTGACATAATGCATGGAGCATTAAAAGGGGGGTGACATCCTGCATGGGGCATTATAAGGGAGTTGACATCCTACATGGGGCATTAATAGGGGGATGACATAATGCATGGGGCACTATAAGGGGGGTGACATCCTGCATGGGGCATTATAAGGGGGGGTGACATCCTGCATGGGGCATTATATGGGGGGAACAGCCTGTGTGGGGCATTATGTGGGGGGAACTGCCTGCATGGAGCATTTTGTGGGGGCACAGCCTGCATGGAGAGTTATATGGGGGCCAGTATTCTGTATGGAGCGTTATATGGGGGCCAGTATCCTGTATGGAATGTATGGAATGTTATATGGAGGCCAGTATCCTGTATGGAGCATTTTATGGTGGCCAGTATTCTGTATGGAGCGATTCGCCAGTTTCTGAGCTATTGTAGAATTTACAATAGATATCGGTCATGTAATGTAAGAAGTGAAATCTTCGGCATTGTACTAAATATGTATATTTCTCTGCGGTATTTGTGCATCATGAATCGTGGTATGTGTTAAAGGGGCCCACTGAGACTCTTTCGCCCAGGGCCCACAAAAACCTGAAGCCGACCCTGCATGTACATTCTGACATTTTTTTATGTAGAGATCTTTTGATAAATTCTATTTGTTAAACAAGCTTAGTGTGTGCAATTATGAAAAAAGAGGAAAAATTAACAGATTTTTTCATTAAAGAATCATTTAAAGGGAGTCTGATCTGTGCTGCCCAAAGAATGGCTAGCATGAATCTGAGCCTGGCTGCATATTTGCCGCCAAGTATATAGTTTGAAGATATAGTACGCTATAGTATATCACAAAAGTGAGTACTCCTCTCACATTTTAGTAAATATTTTATTATATCTTTTAATTGGACAACACTGAAGATAAGACAGTTTGATACAATGTAGTCAGTGCACAGCATGTATAACAGTGTAAATGTGGTGTACTCTCTAAATAACTCAACACACAGCCATTAATGTCTAGACAGCTGGCAACAAAAGTGAGTACACCCCTAAGTGAAAATGGCCAAATTGTGTCAAAAGTGGCAATATTTTCTGTGGCCACCATTATTTTCAAGCACTGCCTTAACTCTCTTGGGCATGGAGTTCACTAGAGTTTCACAGGTTGCCACTGGAATCCTCTTCCACTTCTCCTTGACGACATCACAGAGCTGGTGGATGTTAGAGACCTTGTGCTCCTCTGCCTTACGTTTGAGGATTTCCCACAGATACTCAATAGGGTTTAGGTCTGGAGACAAGCTTTGCCAGTCCATCACCTTTACCCTCAGTTATTTTAGCAAGGCAGTGGTTGTTATAGAGGAGTGTTTGGGGTCGTTATCATGTTGGAATACTGTCCTATGGCACAGTTTCCGAAGGGAGGGGATCATGCTCTGCTTCAGTATGTCACAGTACATGTTGGCATTCATGATTCCCTCAATGTAACCAGCTGTGCGCTTTCCAAAAAAAATGAAATAAAAAAATAGTTCTCTGCAATCCTACGCGTCTGTAAGGATGTCATCCTCCTTCCACTAGTGACGTCATTACAACGTAGGGCGGCGTTTTCTTCCTGGATAGCCTGGATCAGCCTGACCAGCCGGCATGCTGATTTACTCTGGCACCATGATCTTGGAGCTTTTTACTAATACAGACCACATATCCAAGCCCTTTCCACTTCCTGCTGACTCCAACTCAAAAATATCTCCCAGATCTGCACATTCCTCAACCATGAATCTGCAAAAACACTAGTGCACGCCCTCATCATCTCCCGCCTTGACTACTGTAACCTCCTGCTCTGTGGCCTCCCTTCCAATACTCTTGCACCCCTCCAATGCATCCTAAACTCTGCTTCCCGACTAATCCTCCTGTCCCCCCGCTATTCCCCGGCCTCTCCTCTCTGTGAATTTCTTCACTGGCTCCCCATTGCTCAGAGACTCCAGTTCAAAACCCTAACCATTGCATACAAAGCCATTCACAACCTGTCTTCTCCACATATATCTGACCTAGTCTCCCGTTACATACCTGCATGCAACCTCCAATCCTCACAAGATCTCCTTCTCTACTCCCCTCTTATCTCCTCCTCCCACAATCGCATACAAGATTTCTCCCGTGCTTCCCCCCTACTCTGGAACTCTCTACCCCAACACATCAGACTGTCGTCTACCATGGAAACCTTCAAAAGGAACCTGAAGACCCACCTCTTCCGACAAGCCTACAACCTGCAGCAACCCTCACTTCACCATACCGCTGCATGACTAGCTCTATCCTCACCTACTGTATCCTCACCCATCCCTTGTAGATTGTGAGCCCTCGCGGGCAGGGTCCTCGCTCCTCCTGGACCAGTCGCTGTCACATTGTGTTCAAGATTATTGTAATTGTTCTTGTATGTATACCCCTTTTTCACATGTAAAGTGCCATGGAATAAATGGCACTATAATAAAAATAAATAATAATAATAATACAGATAGTATGGTGCAAAATACGGCTATAATTCTAATTTTTAATCTTCAACATGCTCTCTCACATGGGATTGCTCCATATATAGATTGAAACAGAATTTTATGAAAAACCTCCCTTGCTGGGGGGCATTATACACAGAAAGGTGAGCTGAATATGCGCTCCTGGACATCTATTATGAACTAGTGATTACCACCTACCACCATTGAATTCATGAACTTTACTGCAAAGAAATACATCTTTTCTTCAAAGTGGAACAGGATCGTTTTTGCCACATATCTCCAGGTCAGTTTTGTAATATTGATACCTACTGTATATCCATATCGGTGCCAAAGTGCAAGGCTATACAAGTTCTTGCATTCTTATAGTATCACAAGCACAGGGGCAGATTGTGCCTTTAGCCCGGGGCAGCTTTGTTTTACCAATTAGAACTTTTTTTTAGGGGAAATGCTTGTGTTTTTATTTTATCATTTAAACCCGGCAAATTTGTTTTGCAGACAGCTACAGTGGCTTGCAAAAGTATTCACCCCCTTGGCTTTTTACCTATTTTGTTACATTACAACCTGTGTTTAAATATTTTTGTAATCCGATTTGAGTGTGATGCATCAGCACTAAATAATCTAAGTGAAGTGAGAAAAATTTAGGCATAAATTAAATTTATGGGATCAAATAACTAAAATTTGGGCTGTGCGTATGTATTCACGCTTTTTGCGATGAAGCCCCTAAAAATTTCTGGTACAAGCAATTACCTTCATAAGTCACATGCTTAAGGAAAGGAAGTCCACCTGTGTGCATTTTAAGTGTCATATGGTCTGTCAGTATATATACATCTTTCCTGAAAGGCCACAGAGGCAGCAACACCATTAAGCAAGAGGCACCACTAACAAAACAACACTATGAAGACCATGGAGATCTCCAAACAAATTAGGGACAAAGTTTTTGAGAAGTACAAGTCAGGGTGGGTTATAAAAAATTATACCAATCTCTGATGATCCCCAGGAGCACCATCAAATCTATTATCATCAAATTAGAAAGAACATAGTACCACAAAAAATCTTTCAAGAGAGGACCACCCAACAAAACTCTCAGCTGGACAAGGAGGGCATTAATCAGAGAGACAGCACAGTGAACAAAGGTAACCCTGAAGCAGCTCCAGAGTTCTCAAGCAGAGACTGGAGTATCTGTCCATACAACCTGTTCGGGCTGAGTGGTTGAACCACTGTGCCGTGGACTGAGGAGAGCCAGGTGGGGCGTAACTAGTGACCCCACCAAGTCTGACCTTGGATGTACGGCGGCTTGACAACTCCGTGATCTGAGGAGAGACAGGGAAGGCAGACCAGATGAGACCAAAATTTAACTTTTTGGCAACCAAGGTAAACAATATGTCTGGCATTAAACCAACAGAGCTCATCACTCCAGGAACACCATCTCCACAGTGAAACATGGTGGTGGCAGCATCATGCTGTGGGGATGTTTTTCGGCAGCAGGGACAGGGAAATTGGTCCGAGTCGAGGGGAAGATGGATAGTGCAAAATATGGGATATTCTTAAGCAAACTGTTTCAGTCTGTCAGTTATTTAAGACTGGGATGGAGGTTTACCTTCCAATAAGACAATGACCCAAAGCATACTGCTAAAGCAACACTCTAGGCCTAGTCAAAGCACAGACCTTAATCCAATTGAGAATGTGTGGTCAGAATTGAAGATTGTTGTTCAGGATAGGAAACCATCTAATTTGAAGGAGCTGGAGCAATTTTCCCTTAAGGAATTGGCAAAAATCCCAGTGGCAAGATGTGGAAAACTCATAGAGACTTATCCAAAGCAATTTGCAGCTGTAATTGCCGCAAAAGGAGACTTTGCAAAATACTGACTTTAGGGGGTGAATAGTTATGCACACTGAAGTTTTCAGTTATTTTGTCCTATTTGTTGTTTGCTTCATAAAAAAGAAAACCAAATGTTCAAAGTTGTAGACATGTTCTTTACATGAACTGATGCAAACCCTCAAAAAAACAGTGAAATTCCAGGTTGTTAGGTAGCAAAACATGAAAAATGGCAATGGGATGAATACTTTTGCAAGCCACTGTATTTTTCATGACCCATACACATGAGCTGAGGGTTCAAGCTGCTCTAACTGAGAGAGGAAAGAAAGGCACTGCTAGACATCTTTGGTGGTCACCTATCACCTTGGAGTACTGAAGGATTGTGTATTTCAACAGAAACTGCCCAGTTTTTCTCCCCCATCTCCTGTCAGGGGTGAGTGAAAAGGCCCCCACAGCACATTATATAGTTGGAGCTTAATGTGAATCTTTAAGCTGGCCATACACATTAGATGGCAGTCAAATGAAAAATACTTTGGCCAATCGTTCGGCTGGCATCCATCTAAGCCAACTCTCCCATACACAGGCATGCTTATATGGCCTCTTTATCCGGAAGCCACCAGTCGACATATTGTCCAGTGGTTTATCTACTGGAGAAAATGCGAAAATTGAACATGTTCGATCGACATCTCTCTCGACCATCAGTCGGCCATTAGCCGTACCCATCAATATCAGTAGGTTCAGTCAATATTAGTGTAATGTACCTTTTGACTACAAGAAGTAACTGGCAAAGAATAGAATGTTTTCATAATTTCTCCCTTTTCTATGGTTGCCCAGTTAAGCATATATGATATGTTGATTAGTTGATTTAGAGGCATATATTCAATACTTTCACTTATGGGATCTGCTCTTGTTTTTGGTAAGTCATTACAGTTGTAATGTAGACAATGAATCTGCAGACTGGAGCACATGGTACATTAGAGTAGCATGTGTTGCATTGTTGCTGATTTTCATAAGCTGGAAAGTAAAATGGATTAACTGTATTTTTTAATGATCCTAAAAAGTCAAGTCTACTGTATCACATCAAATGTGTACATAATGCGAGAATATACTCAATACATTGCTCCTAAGTATAATATCCTTATTTCAACCCCAGTGACCTAATACCACTATCATCTTGCTGTCTTATGCAGCAATCAATCTATCATTTTAATTAGAAACAGTCTCAGTACAGAGAAAGGTCAGAAATGAGGGAGTGAGGCACTAAAGCACTATGCGCTACAAATACATTTCACAGGCACTACAACATGGATCCATCATTTCATATGTAATGATTGTCAAACCTGTTTCCTATTAAAATAGCCTTCATTAACCCTCTCATTAACCTTGACTGCTTTACCAGGGTAACGCCAAGCAGTAGTCAGACTGTACATTTTGATCGGATACTCTTCCAGACAGGGAGGTGAGATGACATGCAGACAGACAGTAATAAAATAAACTGAGATCAAAAGAAAAGTAATTTCTTAGAAAATGTTCAGTCTGGAAATGTAGAATGGAAATTAACTAAACTGAAATAATAACAGTGTAAATGAAAAGAACCTAGAATAATTCAGTTTTATAGGCTGGCAAAACTACTAATACAAACCTTGCTCTGTCGTGCTGCCTAATCTAATGATGGAGTTAAAACTGATTGCCTGGTTGGCTTTCCTTTTGGGAAAAATAAGATATCACAATTTCTGGGTAATGAATTGCTATAGATTGCCTGTTAATTCTGGGATTTACTCCACTTACCCCATTTAAAGTCAGAAAAGAATTCCCCCTCAATCTTAGTCATCTGACTACTTTTTCAGAGTTTATAGGTTGAACTTGATGGCCTTCACAGGCCTCAGCAAATTCAAACAATTTGTGATTCTATTCTAGTAATTTGCCCAAAAAATGCCCGCCGATGAAGATTTCATCAAACAGAGAAGGTTCACATGACCTCAGCTGTGTCGGCTTCCCCATAATGCCTTACAGCTATCACATCATATGGTATAGCACAACCAAACAGAAGGGACTATTATTGCCACAGTAAAAGCTTGGACAAGGAAAGCAGCAGCCATTTTAGCATTTTACAGCTCAGAAAGAGGATCTCAGAGAGCACAGCTCAACATTAGATATTGGAAGAGAAAGAACTAAAACATTAGACAACTACCCCAGACAAAGTGTGGTGTACTTTAGCAGTTTTGAAGAAAGGGAGTGGTAGTCTGTGAATACCTAGATTCAATTAATAAGGGAAGAGAGAGAGAAAGGAGAGGTGCCAACAGCTGCAGAGTCTATATGAATCAATTAATCCATGTTGCACTCAAGAAGGTCATTTTGTCCTGCTGCCTTTTCATTCTTTAAGCACTACAGATAAGACCCTCAGTCCTATTTTTTCCACTGAAGAGAAAAACTAAAATCACTTAGAGAAAGTGTGCTTTTTGCCTTGTGAAAAGTTTGCTTACAGACAGTATACCTCTCTACCGATGTAGCATATTTTGTTTAATCATTTTTGTCAAGGGGGGGAAGAGTAGTGTTTAAAAACTAGAAAAACAAATTTAACAAAATTTACATTCAACCTGTTTTTCTAATCCAATTTGACAACCATGCAAACAATGACAATACTCTGGGTAGTTGCTGCATTCTGCTTTTGTGGCAGTGTACTTGCCAACATAACATTTTTTGTTACAGCATTTTTGTCAATGGGATGGGAGAATAGTGTTATGAATATAGAAAAAATATTTTAAAAATCTACACGGTTACTTTGTCCATACCTATTTTCCTAGTCCAATTTGTACAACTATACACATCCTGACAATATTGCAGGCTGTTGCCACATTTTGCTCTCTGGGTGTGTACCTACCAACATACAATTTTTTGCTACGGCAATTTAATTTTGTTATCAAAAAATTAAAAAACTAAATCTACCCATTTAATTGTGCAGGTCTCTTTTAGAACACTTGTTTAAGTAGGCTTTTGTGGCATCACATGTACCCTACCTCAAATTTCTTGTTCAGTCCTTTTGTTATTAAATAAGTGTGGTTGAACATTTATGGAAACATTATACTTGCATAAAAATGCATAGTAGAAGAAATAATGGAACTGGCAAATGAACGAGAAGTGTTAAAAAAAAACAAAAAACTGTTTTATAGCTAAGAATGTGGGAGCTGCTTCCAGCAGCATCACCATTACTGCTGGAACCTGCTATCTTGACAGCAGTGCAGCCAACCATAGGTCACAATTGACCTCCTTTGCCTCCGGAAAGTGCACTAGTTTGGAGGAAGTAAAGATTAGTGTTGAGCCACCCCCGTAGTGTTCGAGTTCGGTTCAGTTCGTCGAACACCCGTGTGTTCGCCGAACTGTTCGTCGAACTGTTCGTCGAACACCTTCGAACACCGTTAAAACCAATGGCAGGCAAACAAAAACACATAGAAACACATAGAAAACACCTTCAAAGGTGTCCAAAAGCTGACAAACTGCTCAGAAGACATAACTAACACATGGAAAAGTGACAAGTACATATAGTCATGCGAAAATAAAAGAGGTGGAGGAGTAAAAGGAGGGTGAGACACAGATATAGGCATGTCATGCCCTTCTAAAATCCAAAAAGTGAGAAGCCGACACGGCCAGTCCGCTCCTGCCCGTGCCACCTCCGTGTCGCCGGGTTTGTGCCAGAGCCGCGGTGAACCCTGATGGCCAGCCCCCCTCTCCCAATACTGGTGCCTGTCCGCTGGTGGGTCGAGCGAGCCCCCCTGTGGTGGAGGCAGCTCTAAGCTTTTTAATTTAAATTGTCTCTCTAATTTGAATGAATACACTTTAAATCCATTTACAAGGATCTATTGGAGGGCAAGTCTCATGCCAGCAGCCGCGTAATTCCAGCTCCAGTAGCGTCCACTAAAGCTGCTGCAGTTAAAAAGCTTTTATAAGGATCGAGCTCGGCTGTCCACCGCAAGGCATCCTACTGCCAGTCCCAGCCCCTATGCCTTGGGGTGCCTCCTGATGCTCTTCACTGAGTATCCCGTGGTCCCGAAGCATTTCCTTTGAAAAAATGAAGTGTCCAAACTACAGGTGGTGTAGCTTGCTTAACAGCCGGGATAATCCGCTGACTAGCAGACCCTGCTACTAGTCACAAAGTATTTCCTGGGCTAGATGCAGTTAAAAATTTGTAATTAGATACTCTCGTTGGATGCTGAGAAAGCATTCCATAGAGTCTCCTGGCACGCCATATATGATTCTCTTAAAAAGCTTGGGGTAGGGGTCTAGGGGACCCTTTTATAGCCAAAATCACGGCCCTGTATCGCAATACGTCACCTAGGCTGAAGATAAATGGAACTGTAGCACCCTGAGGGCTCGGTTGCTACAGAGGTATTGCACCTCACCCAGAGGTGTGATATCTCACTCTCAGGTAAGGATGTAGTGTGGATCAGGACCCGACACCTGCATGCATTACACCACATTGCCGTGGGGCAGGGCGACCAATATGCCCCTGAGATGGGCACGACAGTCCCTGTCCCTGGCTGGAGTGGGGGGAGGGAACACTGAGGAAGGGGAACCCTGTAGTGCAGGAGCAGGGAGGAAGCAGTTCCTGGGTGCATTGAGAAGGGAGTATAAAAGGTGGGCACCATCTTAGTTCAGTGCAGAGAAGTCTGAGCAGAAGTGGCAGGGAGCAGGGGCTCTGCATGAGCTCTGCTCCGGAGGCGGGCCTAGTAACAGAGGCCCAGGCCTGGAAGAGGGAGAAGGAAGGAAGAGGAGCGGAGAAGGCTCCAGGAACGAGGAACGAAGGGATCTCAGGGGTGCGGACGGGCGAGTCGCCACCGCACGCCAGAATCCACCTGCGTGGAGGGGTCAGGCCAAAGGGGGAGACCGGTCCCCGAAACTAGTGGAGGCAGGAAACGACCCTCAGCTAGAAACAGGAGGCTGTGACATTTTATGTGGCGCAGCCCCTCGCTACACCCGCTAGGAAGGCACCACATAGGGTCAGGGAAACTGGCGCCAAGTTTACCAAGAGGAGGCCCGAGGCAGCCGGACAGAAGGGTTGGTAAGAAAGGCCAGACAAAGGACACACAAAGGGGGTCCTGTGAAGCGCTCCAAAGTTATCTGGGAGTTGTCTGAGCCCCTCACCTGGTGAGCACAGTACGACGTGGGCAGCCGTTACCTGCAGACGTGGTCTGGATAATAAGAATTGTGAGTAAAGGCCCTGGACTGCATCACTGACTCCGTGTCATTACTGCTGCTGCCCTGCACCATCACCCCCATCCTCCGCATACACTGCCCTGAGGCTATACTCCTCCCGTGGGGAGTTATGCTACGCTCTGCTGCACCCACAACACCAGCCTCAGCGGTCTGCCCTGGAGCGGCGGTTCACTCTGACCGCAATCCACGGGTGGCGTAGTCGGACATTTAAACATCAAAACCACATAAATAGTTCCGCCACTGGTTTGACCGCCCTGAGCCACGGAACCGGGTTGCCGCCACGGAGACTACAACCACCAGCATCCACCAAAAAGGGTCCGGCTCCGGGTGTCCCAAGGCCCAGGGGGCGCGTCAGAACATTTTCATCACCTTTCACAATCACCAATGGGACAAGGCAGGGATGTTCTCTGTCCCCTCTCTTATACATCCTAGTGACGGAGCACCTGCTCTCATCAATTCGCCATAACCCTAATATTAGGTGGATTGAGGTGGGAGGCACCGAGTACAAGTGCTCTCTATTTGCTGATGATGTCCTAGTATATATCACTCAATCACATATATCCATCCATGCTGTTATGGCTGAAATAGATCACTTTGTTACATGGTCAAATTTTAAAATCAATGCAGCGAAGTCTGAGGCCCTCGATGTCTCCCTCCCCAAATCCATATAGGATTCCATCCAGTCCAACTTTCCCTTTGCCTGGCCCTCACAGGGTATCAAATACTTAGGAATTCCTATTCATAGAGACCTCTCCCATCTATGTTATCTTAATTTTGGGCCCTTTATTGAACAACTCCATACAGACCACGGTTGGCAAGTTAGAACTGTAAGATTCACTACGTGAACCACTGGTGTTTTGTGGAAAAGCACATGTACACTGTGTTCCAAATTATTATGCAAAAAGTGTTGAGGAGTGATAAGGGAAGAATTTGTTTGTTTGTCAGTTAAACTCATTGATGGTGATGTGTGTCAGGGCTCTTTATATCACTGTAAGCAATTGCAGACACCAGTGCTAATTAGTTTGGCAGGTGTGTCCAATGAAAGGCAAGACTACTTAAGAAGGCTCTCTCACATTATTCAGCAGCCTACATTTTCTGCCAAAATGGGAAAGAAAAAGGATGTGTCGGCTGCTGAGAAGCAACAAATTGTGGAGTGTTTAGGTCAAGGCATGACTACAATCAACATTGTGCGATGATCAGGATGAAGTGTCTTGGCAATCAAGAAGTATGTAGCTGATTCACAGTACACACGTGTGCGTGCTGATAAGGGCAAATTCAGGACTCTTTCCTACAGGCAATTACGTCAGGTTGAAAGAGCAGCGGCAAAAAAGCCTTGTCATAGCAGCAGACAAGTTTTTGAAGCTGCTTGTGCCTCCAACGTCCCCCGAACAACAAGATGCAGGGTCCTTCAGAGGTTTGCAGCTGTGCATACACCATCCTGTCGACCTCCTCTATCCACTTCACACAAGCAGAAACGGCTCCAGTGGGCCAAACATTACATGAAGACTGATTTCAAAACTGTTTTGTTCACGGATGAGTGCCGTGCAGCGCTCGATGGTCCAGATGGATGGAGTGGAGGATGGCTGGTTGATGGACACCCCACGTAAACACGGCTACAGCGCCAACAAGGAGGAGGTGGAGTAATGTTTTGGGCTGGAATCATGGGGAGAGAGATTGTCGGCCCCTTTAGGATCCCTGAAGGCGCTAAAGATGAACTCCATTATGTATGTGGATTTTCTCAAACAGCACTTCCTGCCATGGTTCAAGAAGAAGAACCGTGTATTTCACAGCAAGATCATTTTTCTGCATGATAATGCACCATCTCATGCTGCACATAAAACATCTGCATCTCTGGCTGATATGGGCATAAAAGGGGACAAACTTATGTTGTGACCCCCATGCTCCCCTGACCTCTACCCCATTCAGAACCTTTGGAGCATCATTAAAAGGAGTGTCTATGATGGCGGGAGGCAGTTCACATCTAAGCAACAGCTCTGGGAGGGTATTCTGTCCTCATGCAAAACAATTGAAGCAGAAACCATCCAAAACCTGACAAATTCAATGGACGAGAGAGTTCAGAAGCTCCTTTCGAACAAGGGGTCCTATGTGAAAATGTAACATCACCTAGAATAAAGTTTTGAGTTGAAAACTGTTTGATTTCAGTTTCTAACAACCTGCTAATGCTTATAATTTCAAAAATGACCATTTTTTTGGTCTTTATTAAAATGAAAAGGTTGATCGAAAAGTTTGGGGGATCTAAGAGTATGGCAACCCAGTAGTCATGATTACTTCGAATTCTGACAATATGAGGGTCATGCTGCAGGTAGTGCAGCAAGAAGGCACTTATGTGTCTTGCGCATCTCGGAGCCCCAAAATTATTTTCCGGGCTAGATGCAGCTAAAAATTATTTTTAATTTTAAATCTGGTGGAGCTTATTATAGATGGCCTAATAGGATCAGTGCTGCACACTGCTACAAAGCCCAAATTATTTTCCAGTCAAGATACAGATAAACATGATTAGTAATTTGAAAGCTTAAAACGGTTGGTAGGGTGATTTTAAACAATCATCAAGCTTTTACTCTCCCCAGGATGACACAGGGGTAGAAAAGTCGTTTCGGATCCATGATTTGTTCATCTTTATGAACGTGAGTCTGTCTACATTATCAGTGGAGAGCCGCGTGCGCTTATCTGTCAGCACACCACCAGCAGCGCTGAACACACGTTCAGACAGAACGCTGGCTGCGGGGCATGACAAGATCTCCAAGGCGTAAGTGGCTAGCTCCGGCCATTTATCCAGATTGGAAGCCCAAAAAGAGCAAGGGTCCAGTGACACAGTCGTGGCTTCAATGTTTACTTGGAGATACTCCTGTACCATCGCCTCTAGGCGTTGACTATGTGTCAGACTTCTTGTCTCCTGTGGCCTTGCAAAGGATGGGCTAAAAAAGTGGTGAAATGATTCCCAAAATTGATGTTACCACCAGATACTGTGGTTCTGTTACGGTTTGAGTGCTGAACACTTGACGGTCCCACGGTTGGCAAGTTGGAACTGTGAGATTCACTACGTGCACCACTGGTATTTTGTGGAAAAGCACATGTAAGATTCTGCAACAGTCTCTGCTGATACTCCTGCATGCGTGCATCCCTTTCTATGGCAGGAATAATTTCTGCAAATTTACTTTTGTACCGGGGATCCAACAGTGTGGCAACCCAGTAGTCAGGATTATTTCTAATTCTCACAATTCGAGGGTCATGTTGCAGGTAATGCAGCAAGAAGGCACTCATGTGTGTTGCGCATCCAGGAGCACCAAGTCCCTGTTGTGTTGGGGGCGAGGTAACAATCATGCTTCCTTCCTCTGTCCTCTCCCCCCAACCTCGCACAACAGAAATGTGATCAAGGTCTCCCTCATCTGATGAGTCTTCCATCAGTTCGTCCTCCACTTCTTCCTGGGCTCCTGCACCTTCCTCACTAGTTTGGCTGCTACCATGCGCCCTGGTAAAACCATCTCCCCCACCCTCACATGCCTGCCGCCTTGGTGCTGCCGACCGTCTGGACCTTGCAGATGTTAGCCCTTCCGCATACAACTCCTCCTCCTCTACTTCCTCCACCTCCTCTTGTGCCACCACCTGACTCCGAATTCTGTTTAACATGTGCTCCAGCATGTAAATCACCGGAATAGTCATGCTGATAATGGCATCGTCAGCACTAAACATCTTCGTCGCCATTTCAAAACTGTGCAGAAGGGTGCATAGGTCCCTGATCTGAGACCACTCCTCCAGCGTGATTTGCCCCACCTCTGAATCTCGTTGGCCCAGGCTATACGTCAGAACGTATTGCACCAGGGCTTGTCGGTGCGGCCACAGTCGCTGCAACATGTGCAGAGTTGAATTCCACCGGGTAGGCACATCGCATTTTAGCCGGTGAAGTGGCAGGCCCAACGACTTCTGTAGAGATGTAAGTCGCTGAGCTGCGGGATGCGAACGGCGGAAGTGAGCACACAGCGACCGTGCCCTCTGCAGAAGGTCATCTAGTCTGGGATAGTGGGCTAAAAATTGCTGGACAACCAGGTTCAACACGTGAGCCATACAAGGCACGTGTGTGACATTGCCCGGGCGAAGGGCCGCACCCAGGTTTGCAGCATTGTCGCACACGGCCTTCCCTGGTTTCAGGTCCAGTGGAGACAACCATTCATGAAATTGGTTCTCCAGAGCTGACCACAACTCCTCAGCTGTGTGACTCACATTTCCCAGACATTTCAATGTAAAAACCGCCTGATGACGTTGAGCCCTACTGCCAGCATAGTAAGGAGGTGTGCAGGATCCCTTCTGCGCAGTTAGAAAGCTTGTGGCATGACCAGACAGGCTTTGGGTGCAGGTGGAAGACCGAGAGGAGGTTGAGGAGGCAGAAGCAGTGGAGGAACTTTGACATAAAGAGGATTGACGCACAACTCGTGGGGACGGCAAGACTTGGACAGCAGCCCCTTGTCCTGCTGTCACCATAGTTACCCAGTGCCCAGTCAGCGACATGTAACGCCCCTGTCCATGCCTACTCGTCCAAGTGTCTGTGGTGAAATGCCCCCTGTCACACACAGAGTTTCTCAAAGAAGCGGTGATGTTGTGTGCGACATGCTGGTGGAGCGCAGGCACACCTTTCTTTGAGAAGTAGTGCCGACTGGGCATCTGGTACTGGGGCACTGCGACGGACATAAGGTCTCGAAAATCCTCTGTGTCCACCAGGCGGAAAGGCAGCATTTCTGTAGCCAAGAGCTTGCAGATGGTGAAATTCAACCTCTTAGCTTTCTCATGGCTAGGAGGAAATGGTCTTTTACTTGTCCACATCTGAGGGACCGAGGGCTGGCTATTGTGCTTAGACGGGGTTGATAAGGGTGTCCCCGGCAAACTGCCGGTCTGTGAGGAAGATGCAGGGGGACATGTTAGGTTGCCTTGATCCAAAGGTGGTGCTATCGATGTCGGACAGCGCTCAACACCAGCTGCTGTTACCACCTCCAAAGAAAATGATGACCTGCCAATCACGCTGGCTGTTGCGGGTAAAGAGGTGGCAGGTCTGCGCCCCAAAACAGGTGTGACTGCTGTCCCCCCAGTCACAGAGGATGAAGAGGCCGCGGATGCACAAGATATGGCAGACAGTGGTTGGCCCGGCCGGCTAGGCCGCATTGTAGCACACTGAGCTTCCCACTGCAACTTATGCTTCATGTCCATGTGCCGGTTCATGCATGAAGTACTCAAACTATGTATTTTTTGGCCTCTACTTAGCTTTTGCTGACAAATGTTACAGATAACACGAGTTGGGTCATCTTTATCGATCTGAAAAAATGCCCAGGCTATGCAAGGCTTAGCACCCATGCGACCTGAAGAGCCACCACGACTTGTGGTGAGAGGCAGAGTTGTGTTTGAGGATGCAGTTGTTGACGTGCTTCCAGTACTACATCTCTGTCCAGGAAGGCGCAACCTGACCTCGTCGTCACTAGCATCTTCCTCCACCTCCTCTGCTGACCTCATCTCTTGGCTGACTGTGGGTTGACAGTAAGTGGGATTTCCAACCTCATCATCATCACCCTGTGTGTTATCACACCCGTCGTCCTCAGAGCCAACCTGTTCCAGCCCTGACAAAAAACTAAAGTTGTCGCTCCAATCAGGTATTTGAGTCTTATCATCGTCTTCCTCATTGTCTCCACCAACAGGAGTTACAGTTTGGGAATGAGGGTCTACATTATGGTCAGAACCTTCTGCGTCTGGTCCTGGATCCGACTCATAAAGATTCTGGGCATCAGTGCAGATCATTTCCTCGTCTGGATTCACAGAAGTGCTGGAGTCGACCTCTGATTCCCAGGCTATAGTATGAGTAAACAGCTCTGCAGACTCAACCATCTGTTCTACCTCATACTCAGACGGGCAGCTGAAGATTTGGGAGCTGTGAGGAAGCAAGTGCGATTTGGGTGACACCTTTGAGGACTGGAGTATTTGTGATGTTGAAGTTAATGTGGAGGAGAGCCCACTTAAAGGAGCACTTGATATCCGTTGAAGCACCTGCTGTTTTTGTGCCTCATCTGGAATTTGTAGCGATTGGCATGGCCGTAAGAAAGGGATCTTATCACATTGTCTGCTAAAAGAAGTAGACATTTTAGTTTGGCTGGAAGATGGTCTTTCTTCTGCAGATGTTACTGTTGCTTTAACACCTACCCCACGGACACAACCTTTTTTCCCCTTCCCAACACGCCTATTCCCCTTTCCACCAGCAGCAGGCCTTTTTCCACTCATTTTGGTGGTTAACTAATTCACAACTCTGGAGTTGTTTGCACAAAAAAACAATGGATGGTAACCGAGCAGAGCTGAGTGGCCAAACTGTGGTATTAGGCCAAAACTATTGGCTGGGTTAGATGCAGAAAAAAATATATTCAGTTTGCAACCTGATGGAGGTCAGTATAGATGGACTAATACAACAAGTCCCACACACAGCTAGAAGCCCAAATATTTTTTCAGAGGTACTGTAGATGCAGATACAAATTATTTTTAATTTGCAACCTGATGGAGGTCAGTATAGATGGACTAATACAACAAGTCCCACACACAGCTAGAAGCCCAAATATTTTTTCAGAGGTAGATGCAGAAAAATATATATTCAGTTTGCAACCTGATGGAGGTCAGTATAGATGGACTAATACAACAAGTCCCACACACAGCTAGAAGCCCAAATATTTTTTCAGAGGTACTGTAGATGCAGATAAAATTTATTTTTAATTTGCAACCTGATGGAGGTCAGTATAGATGGACTAATAGAGAAAGTCCGACACACTGCTAGAAGGCCAAATATTTTTTCAGAGCTAGATGCAGAAAAAAATTATATTCAGTTTCCAACCTGATGGAGGTCAGTATAGATGGATTAATAGAACAAGACCCACACACAGCTAGAAGCCCAAATATTTTTTCAGAGGTACTGTAGATGCAGATAAAAATTATTTTTAATTTGCAACCTGATGGAGGTCAGTATAGATGGACTAATACAAGTCCCACACACAGCTAGAAGCCCAAATATTTTTTCAGAGGTACTGTAGATGCAGATACAAATTATTTTTAATTTGCAACCTGATGGAGGTCAGTATAGATGGACTAATACAACAAGTCCCACACACAGCTAGAAGCCCAAATATTTTTTCAGAGGTAGATGCAGAAAAAAATATATTCAGTTTGCAACCTGATGGAGGTCAGTATAGATGGACTAATACAACAAGTCCCACACACAGCTAGAAGCCCAAATATTTTTTCAGAGGTACTGTAGATGCAGATAAAAATTATTTTTAATTTGCAACCTGATGGAGGTCAGTATAGATGGACTAATAGAGAAAGTCCGACACACTGCTAGAAGGCCAAATATTTTTTCAGAGCTAGATGCAGAAAAAAATTATATTCAGTTTGCAACCTGATGGAGGTCAGTATAGATGGACTAATACAACAAGTCCCACACACAGCTAGAAGCCCAAATATTTTTTCAGAGGTACTGTAGATGCAGATACAAATTATTTTTAATTTGCAACCTGATGGAGGTCAGTATAGATGGACTAATAGAGAAAGTCCGACACACTGCTAGAAGGCCAAATATTTTTTCAGAGCTAGATGCAGAAAAAAATTATATTCAGTTTGCAACCTGATGGAGGTCAGTATAGCTGGATTAATAGAACAAGACCCACACACAGCTAGAAGCCCAAATATTTTTTCAGAGGTAGATGCAGAAAAAAATATATTCAGTTTGCAACCTGATGGAGGTCAGTATAGATGGACTAATACAACAAGTCCCACACACAGCTAGAAGCCCAAATATTTTTTCAGAGGTACTGTAGATGCAGATAAAAATTATTTTTAATTTGCAACCTGATGGAGGTCAGTATAGATGGACTAATAGAGAAAGTCCGACACACTGCTAGAAGGCCAAATATTTTTTCAGAGCAAGATGCAGAAAAAAATTATATTCAGTTTGCAACCTGATGGAGGTCAGTATAGATAGATTAATAGAACAAGACCCACACACAGCTAGAAGCCCAAATATTTTTTCAGAGGTAGATGCAGAAAAAAATATATTCAGTTTGCAACCTGATGGAGGTCAGTATAGATGGACTAATACAACAAGTCCCACACACAGCTAGAAGCCCAAATATTTTTTCAGATGTACTGTAGATGCAGATAAAAATTATTTTTAATTTGCAACCTGATGGAGGTCAGTATAGATGGACTAATACAACAAGTCCCACACACAGCTAGAAGCCCAAATATTTTTTCAGAGGTACTGTAGATGCAGATACAAATTATTTTTAATTTGCAACCTGATGGAGGTCAGTATAGATGGACTAATACAACAAGTCCCACACACAGCTAGAAGCCCAAATATTTTTTCAGAGGTAGATGCAGAAAAAAATATATTCAGTTTGCAACCTGATGGAGGTCAGTATAGATGGACTAATACAACAAGTCCCACACACAGCTAGAAGCCCAAATATTTTTTCAGAGGTACTGTAGATGCAGATAAAAATTATTTTTAATTTGCAACCTGATGGAGGTCAGTATAGATGGACTAATACAACAAGTCCCACACACAGCTAGAAGCCCAAATATTTTTTCAGAGGTACTGTAGATGCAGATACAAATTATTTTTAATTTGCAACCTGATGGAGGTCAGTATAGATGGACTAATAGAGAAAGTCCGACACACTGCTAGAAGGCCAAATATTTTTTCAGAGCTAGATGCAGAAAAAAATTATATTCAGTTTGCAACCTGATGGAGGTCAGTATAGATGGATTAATAGAACAAGACCCACACACAGCTAGAAGCCCAAATATTTTTTCAGAGGTAGATGCAGAAAAAAATATATTCAGTTTGCAACCTGATGGAGGTCAGTATAGATGGACTAATACAACAAGTCCCACACACAGCTAGAAGCCCAAATATTTTTTCAGAGGTACTGTAGATGCAGATAAAAATTATTTTTAATTTGCAACCTGATGGAGGTCAGTATAGATGGACTAATAGAGAAAGTCCGACACACTGCTAGAAGGCCAAATATTTTTTCAGAGCAAGATGCAGAAAAAAATTATATTCAGTTTGCAACCTGATGGAGGTCAGTATAGATAGATTAATAGAACAAGACCCACACACAGCTAGAAGCCCAAATATTTTTTCAGAGGTAGATGCAGAAAAAAATATATTCAGTTTGCAACCTGATGGAGGTCAGTATAGATGGACTAATACAACAAGTCCCACACACAGCTAGAAGCCCAAATATTTTTTCAGAGGTACTGTAGATGCAGATAAAAATTATTTTTAATTTGCAACCTGATGGAGGTCAGTATAGATGGACTAATAGAGAAAGTCCGACACACTGCTAGAAGGCCAAATATTTTTTCAGAGCAAGATGCAGAAAAAAATTATATTCAGTTTGCAACCTGATGGAGGTCAGTATAGATAGATTAATAGAACAAGACCCACACACAGCTAGAAGCCCAAATATTTTTTCAGAGGTAGATGCAGAAAAAAATATATTCAGTTTGCAACCTGATGGAGGTCAGTATAGATGGACTAATACAACAAGTCTCACACACAGCTAGAAGCCCAAATATTTTTTCAGAGGTACTGTAGATGCAGATAAAAATTATTTTTAATTTGCAACCTGATGGAGGTCAGTATAGATGGACTAATACAACAAGTCCCACACACAGCTAGAAGCCCAAATATTTTTTCAGAGGTACTGTAGATGCAGATACAAATTATTTTTAATTTGCAACCTGATGGAGGTCAGTATAGATGGACTAATAGAGAAAGTCCGACACACTGCTAGAAGGCCAAATATTTTTTCAGAGCTAGATGCAGAAAAAAATTATATTCAGTTTGCAACCTGATGGAGGTCAGTATAGATGGATTAATAGAACAAGACCCACACACAGCTAGAAGCCCAAATATTTTTTCAGAGGTAGATGCAGAAAAAAATATATTCAGTTTGCAACCTGATGGAGGTCAGTATAGATGGACTAATACAACAAGTCCCACACACAGCTAGAAGCCCAAATATTTTTTCAGAGGTACTGTAGATGCAGATAAAAATTAGTTTTAATTTGCAACCTGATGGAGGTCAGTATAGATGGACTAATAGAATGATGCTATGCCCAAAAGATTTTACTTCACTAGGTGCAGTAAAAAATTGGTATTCTATACACAGGTGGTATATCTTGCAGCACAGATAGGCTACTCCACTGACTAACACACTCTGCAATAGGCTAAAAAGGATTAGCTTTGCTAGATTCAGCCAAATGCTGTGAAAAAAACTTGCACAGCACTGGCACAGACCTGCCTGGCAAAAACTGATAGGAACTGATGTAACCTAGTCCTGAAAAGGACTCCAATTACAATTAGTCTTTACTCCCACAACCTATCTATTTAAGAGCACAGACCTCCCTGATAAAAGTCGTAGGAAATGCTGTAACCTAGTCCTTAAAAGGACTGCAATCACAACTATTCCCTACTCCCAAGCTATCTGTATATTTGTGCGAAAATTGGCTTGAAATTAACAAGGTATAGCGCACACAGCAACAGCGGTGCCGTCTAACACGCAGCTGCAGCAGTGAGAAAATGGTGGCGACGGGGAAAATGGCTTGGTCTTATAAGGCAAGGACATGTGACATACACTGCCAATGACACATGCCCTTGCTTGTGTGAAAAAAAGCACTTCGCTCCGTGTGTGCGCTGCTGATAGGCTGACAGATTGCACTTCCCCACTGCAAATGCGGGAAAGAGAAAAAAAAATGGAGATCTTCATTGTTCCTGCAGAGATCCATCCCCTGCCCCTCCCCCCACCCCTCTGTACACTCAAACTGCGTATTAACATTAATTTTCATCATTACTGAGAAAAAATCCAGTTATGATTTTGGTGCACGAACAGTTATCGAACATAACCTCGAACAGCCGAATTTTTATCAAATTGTTCGTGTTCGCCGAACGGCTCGAACACCGCCCAAAACAGCTCGAATTTGAGATTGGCGAACAGTTCGAGTAGAACAACGCTCATCTCTAGTAAAGATAATAATTAAATATAATGCACATCACTTGTCTCTGAATTAGCAAGATGATGTAACCTTTGATAGCGACACCATCCATTTGAGTCCGTGTTCTGCACAAGCCACCTCCACCGCCATATCACCTTATATTTTAGCGAGCACAAAGGCTAACTGTTCATGTGTTCCAAAATATCAACTAGACGACTTTTTTCTGTTGAAATATCTTTTTTTGCCCTCAGCCAATTGTGAGCAGTGTTAGGTACCACCATTGCCGAGAAAGTTGCTGCCAGCACTATCAGTGCTGTTAGCGATGCTGATGGGGCAACCACATTCTGATCCGTGATAATTTGATTTTTTTCTATCACCTAGCCATATCTGATCTGTAGCATGTGCCATGTTTGGGTTTAGGACAAAAAGTATGGGTTTTGGACAAGAATATTATGTTTAATTTACATATAGACTTTGTTACAAACTTTACTAATTTTTAGTTGAAGACTTTCCCACCCTTACTAAAGTACACACAGAAAGTAATTTGCGACAGCAGCCAACAGTATTGTTGTGGTGACTACGAATGTTGAATGCGACAAGTCAAGCAGTTGAAAAGCTTTATTGTTGTTTTTTTCTTTTTTTGTTTTAACTCTTTTTTTAAATAATGCCTTTCAACCAAAATAAAAAGCAATTTAATGAAATCTAAAATGCTGGGTGGTGAAGTTGCTACATATAGACTCACGACCAGTAACGAACATGAGGCAACAACGGCATTGATGTGATGGGGTGCATGATATTAGAGTAGTCAATTAAAACAAATATTCCAAAAGTAAAAAGAGACTTTTTATATTGAAGGCGAAGAAAAAAAAGGCCATATACCTTTATAAAATAGGAATATGACCAGAAAATCTAGATAGAATCATGTCTCTACAGAAAAACACGTGCAACTAGTCATTGTATTCAGGTAGTGTATGTACAGGTCTAATATGAGACTATAGGACAAGTTTTTAGATTTAGGAAGATTGAATGTTACAAAATACCCAGTGATCGTAATTTTATTTTTAGACAGAAAGGTGCCTAGAATTCAATATGTGGATTTAAGGCCCCGTCACACTTAGCGACGCTGCAACGATCCCGACAATGATACGACCTGTCAGGGATCGTTGCTGCGTCGCTATGTGGTCGCTGGTGAGCTGTCAAACAGGCAGGCTCACCAACGATCAGGGGATCAGCGACATCGTGGAAAGAATCTTTCCACGATGTCCTGCTCCTGGTTACCAGCCTGCTGAAGCAGGAGCAGGCTGGTAACCATGATAAACATCAGGTTACTAGGGGCACACGCGCACCTAGTAACCCGCTGTTTATCATGGTTACCACTCTGCTACGGTGAGCGGGAGGTTACCGCTCACTTTAGCAGGCTCGTAACCATGATAAACAGCGGGTTACTAAGTGCGCGTGTGCCCCTAGTAACCCAATGTTTATCATGGTTACCAGCCTGATCGCTGCTCCCGCTGGTCACACACAGCGATGTGTGCTGACCAGCGGGAGGGCAACGACCAAAAAAAGGTCCAGGACATTCTGCAGCGATCAGCGACCTCACAGCAGGGGCCTGATCGCTGCAAAGTGTCACACATAGCGACACCGCTGGTGAGGTCGCTGTTGCGTCACCAAAACCGTGACACAGCAGCGATCTCGCTAGCGATCTCGCTATGTGAGACGGGGACTTTAGTTGCAGATTGTTTGAATTCATGTGGAACCACGGATGACTGGAAATTCCACATTAATGCAATCCTCCGTGGCTCGATACACTCATCTCTAATAATAATCTCTAATTTTTTTTTTCTAAAATCCAGATGATTAGAATCTTATTTAATTTGTTATCAGTTAATAACTAAGACTGATACTAAAGCAATTTAATGTTGAGGCTTAGTATTGTAGAATTATTTAGGAATTTTTTCAATGCAATTATACTAGCCGTTTATATGAAATCTCATAGTTTCATAGGTTTTAAGTTCAACCTATAGCCTAACATGTTGATCCAGAGGAAGGAAAAAACCCACTAGACACTAATTGCTCCTTATTAGGGAACAAATTCCTTCCCGATGCCATATATGACAATCAGATAAGTTTCCTGGATCAATGTCCCAGTAATCTAGTCTCCTGTTACTTTTCATGATATAGCAATATCATAAATGTCGGGTAAAAGAAAGAATAAATTTCCAATGATCCTGTCTAAAAAACTCATTGATTTTCACCAGTTTCAAATTGTTCTAAAGCCATGGTGCATTTGCCAATTCACTGTCAAATTGAATTCTAAATTGGTCTGTTAGAATCTTTGAATCTACTTCATTGCATGCATATGTTTGCATTTATTCTTAATCTTAATTCTTTATATAGGTTTGTATTTTTCACCATTAAAATCTTTTTTCATTATTACTTAGTGAATTATATTCTTTGGCTAAGGCAGTTTCTAAATTTAAAACATTTTAGAACAAGTGTCCAGGGGCAAAATTATCAATGAGTAAAAGTTTTAACACAATGTATTTTGACATGTCTAAATAATAGTCTTGAACTATACTATGTATTCCAGTTTTGGACAATGGTAACTTAAACTTGCCATTTAATCAATCAGATGATCTACATACAACAGGGAGAAACAATAGGACGGAGCACACAATTTACACGGAGTGCTAAATAGTTTGCATTCAGTTGCATGACACATGTCCAGATAGTTTTATAGACCTTGTGGAAGCATTTGGTGATACAATCTTAAAATCTATAATTTTTTTTTTTACAAATATAAGATACTAGCCAAAAATAATTTTAAGAATGCTAAAAGAAACAATCTGTTTAAATTGCTAAATTTATCAAGAGACATACAGTAAATGAAAAAATGACAGTATAGCACAATTGAAAAAATACCATTAGATTTCAGATTTTATCATATTTAGCTAATTTTGATCCGATGTTTATTCCTATTTTGATCTTTTGAAAGAAATATATATTTTTGTGGAATTCTGATATAATGTTAACTAGGGAATCTTAGAACAATACAAACCCTTATTATACATTTTTTTGTAGGAGTTGGTTATTCTCAAGTTATTAAGTTATTGCTACAGTACATTTATATTCATTCCTTTCAAGTTAGAAAAAAAATTGTTTCCCCCAGGCAATCATTTATATAATGAGTTCTTACATAAGAATAATAAATATAGCAAATCAGTTTATGAGATCTAAATTCCTAATGCAGTCTATATATAAAATGACTCTTGAGTACTGACAATTAGGGCAGCTTCTCCGGAGAAGGTTTTTTTTATTAGTATCTTTCTTTTTTTCACCAAAAATTCCCATTTGAATGTTTTTCAACTGAAATCAGTCAGCGTGTAACACATTTCTATATCTTTTTAGACTGAACAAGGAATTGGTTCCTATAAAGACCTTGGTGTTTAGTGCAGGGGTGGATTAAGAGTAGCAAGGGCCCCGGGCAGTTTAGAAGGCACGCCCCCCCCCCACACACCTGATTTATCACGTGACATGTCACATGATCCCCTGTGATATATCATGTGATAGTTTACGTGAAATTAATTTGGCACAATATTAATTATAATATTTTTTTTAGTCTGTGTGCCCACTATGCGTTTTTTAAGCGTTTCCGCAGCGCAATTCCACTGTAGAAACGCTTAAAAAACGCTTGGTAGAAGGTCTGCCATGTTCCCCAATGATAATCCGCATGTGCTGTGTACATGCTGCGGAAATTTCCGCTGCGGAAAAATCCGCAGCATTACCAATTATTTTGCGGAAGCGCAGCGTTTTCGCCGCCATTGACTAGCATTAGAACGCATGGAATCCGCATCCCTGCATCTGTAGATGCGGAATCCATGCGTTTAAATGTGCGGATGGTACCCAGGTCAAGAGGAGAGGAGACTCTCCTCCGGACCCGGGTACCATAGAACCTGTAAAAAAAGAATAAAATAAAAAATATACATTATACTTACCTTCTGATGGCCCCCGGTGTCTTTATCCGATGCGTCCTGGCTTGCCGGCAGCTCGCGATGGTCTGAAAAGGACCTGCCGTGACGTCATTTAGTCATGTGACGGGTCACACGACCGCTGAAGTCGGCAGGTCATCAGAAGGTAAGTATATATTTTTTATTTTTTACCATTCTTTTACGGTCACACTATATAAATCCATGCCGGTTGCATGGATTTATATAGTGTAATCAAGTTGTCAAGCACTTTCCAAGTGATGCTAAAATCGCTTGTCAACCCGCATGCGGAAATGCAAGTGAAGAACGTTTCACATTCGCATGTCCCTGGCAGGAAAACGCATGTAAAATCCGCATGTACAATCCGCATGTAAAATCCACATGCGTTTTTTCTGCCAGGGAGATGCAGAAACGCTAAAAAAAAATCCAGAGCATTTCTGTATCGTGGGCACATAGCCTTACATTAATTGTATGACTCAATTAATTGTATTATATTAATTGTATGACTCAATATTGAGCACACGTAGCCATCTATACACAGCGGGAGGCTGCACGGTGCCATCTATACACAACGGGAGGCCGCACGTAGCCATCTATACACAGCGGGAGGCCGCAGGGCGCCCCCCCCAGAGTCAGCAGGAGGCCTCACGGTGCCATCTATACTCAGCAGGAGGCCGCACGTAGCCATCTATATACAGCAGGAGGTCGCACGGCACCATCTATACACAGCAGGAGGCCGCACGGCGCCATCTATACACAGCAGACGGCCGCACGGCACCATCTATACACAGCAGGGGGCCGCACGGCGCCATCAATACATAGTGGGATGCCACACGGCGCCATCTATACATAGTGGGAGGCCGCACGGCACCCCCCCCAGAGACAGCAGGAGGCAGCACGGCGCCAACTATACTCAGCAGGAGGCCGCACGCAGTCACGCATGCAGTCACGCACACACACAAACATATACAGATATATACATACACGCATAAACACATTTGAAACACAAAAATACATATAAACAGACATCACACAATGATATCTGCCTGTACACACACACACACACATACACATGCATACACACACACAAACTCACACATACACATAAATACACACACATACATACACATACACACACATACATACACACATACACATACACACACATACACATACACACATACACACATACACACACATACACATATACATACATACACACATACACACACATACACACACACACACACATACACACACACACACATACATACACACACACATAAACACAGACTCACCTTCCCCCGGCTCCATTCCTCCTGCCTGCTCTCTCTTCTCCGTTGCAGCAGTGCAGGCCGGGCGCGCACTGCGTGACGTCACAGCTAGGAGACACGGCCGCGCACAGGGCCGTGTCTCCTAGCAGTGACGCGGCCGGGCCAGCACAGGGAAGTTAACTGCTGCAGTGCTGGCCCGCCCGGAGAAGAAGTAGTGGCGGCGGCTGCTGGGGGAGCGGTCCGGGGCCCCCCTCCCGCCACTGCTACCGGTATGTGCCGCGGCGGCCCACACATATAATGAGGGCAATCCTGCATTAGACACCCCGCTCGGAGCCGCGGGCCCCCTGCAGGCTCGGGGCCCCGGGCGGTAGCCCGGATTGCCCTCATTATAATCTGCCTATAGATTAGTGCACTAATCTATTATGCTACAATGAAAAGCTCGTATTGCTTGAACAATTATGGTAGTGCCTGTAGTATTCAATTTGTTCAAATTCAGTTCTTTGGATGTAATGTATCAAGTACTGGATTCCCCACTGACTTTAACCTCTTAATTATGCATTTCATTTTACATTTTGCTATATTTCTATCCACTTTCTTTTACAAAACGCCATAAAGTTTTATTTTTCATTTAATATAGCCTTATTAGGGCTTTTATTTTACTGGACAAGTTGTAGTTTTGAATGACACTATTAATTTTACCTTATAATGTATTGAAAAGCCACCTTTAACAGCTCCTAAAATAACTAACTTTTCATAATGCTGAGGATATTACAAAACTGCATGTAGAGGGCCAATGTTGTGCATAGAAATCACGAGACCCCATAGTAAAAGTTTTAATTTGGTCCCCCCTCCACACACTCACCCAAAAAAATATTCGACGGAGTGGGCGCAGTCATCACTCCCAACTTTTTAAATCAGGAAGAGTGACACATGCGGCAGGTACACAGTAATTATACCAATACTGAAGCCTCTTAGTGTTCTAACCAACTAGTATACCCCTTTTACGGCCCTTATAGAGTATAATGCCCTCAAAAATGACCTCCATACTGCATGATATCCCCACATTGATTTCCCCCCACAGTCCTTCCCCACGGATAGTATGATGACACCACAATGCCTCCAGCAAAGTATGATGCTGCCACAGTGCCCCCCACAAAGTGTGATGGTCCAGAGCTTGACTATATATATAGCATGATGGACCCACACAGTATAATTGTCCCAACACCGGGATTGTGAGGACCCTTACAAGGTAGTATGAGAGACCCCACTCATGATATGAGGGCTCACACAAACAGCAGGAGAGGCTGAGGCTCACAGGTATAGCGGCAGGTAGCTTGACGGTAGGCAAGCAAGCGGGTACAGCTGGTAGGCAGACAGGTGATCCGGGTAGACAAGCAGGCGAACACAGCAGGTAACCTGACAGGAGATCCAGGTAGGCAAGCCAGCGGGCAAGGCAGATAGACAGGCTGGCGGGCACGGCTGATAGACAGGCTAGCAGGCATGGCTGATAGACAGGCAGGAGGGCACGGCTGACAGACAGACTGGCAGGCACTGGAACCTGAGGGCTGAGGAGAGTGCTAGCACACAAACAACAACCTTGCACAGGCACCTCCATTTTAGAGGAGGTGATTTAAATAGGAGTGGTCCTCCGGCCATTGGCCGGGGACTCTTTAGGACGGCGCGCACGGCCCCTTTAAGAGGGAGGGAGCGAGCGCGCCCTAAGCACAGCGCCCAGGAAGCTGCACGCACAACAGCAGCAGGGGAGCTGGAGGATGCTGGACCAGGACCGCGGCGGTGAGGGGAGCGGCGTCTCTGCCCGGCAGGAGGTAGAGACGCAGACACTACAGTACCCCCCTTCTTTAGGCCCGCAAGACATTTTTCTAGAAGACGAGGGGCATGAATGTTCTCCCTGGGCTCCCAAGATCTCTCCTCAGGGCCAAACCCCTCCCAATCCACAAGAAAGAAAGTCTTTCCTCTTACTCTCTGGATGGCGAAAATGTTTTCTACCTCAAAGACGTCCTCAGCGGAGACTGGAGCTGGAGTGGTACCTGGATCGTCAGAGAAAGAACCAAGGACAACTGGTTTGAGGAGAGACACGTGAAAGGAGTTGGAGATCCATAAGGAGGCCGGGAGTTTCAGCTTGTAAGCCACTGGATTTATTTGGTTCAGAATCTCAAACGGACCGATGAACCGCGGACCAAACTTGGAAGATGGTATCTTGAGGCAAACGTATTTGGAGGAAAGCCAGACCTTGTCTCCCGGACGGAATTGAGGCGGATCCAGACGTCTCTTATCAGCATGCTTCTTCATCCGCTCAGAGGACTGAAGGAGAGCAGATCTAGTGTCTTCCTAAATCGCAGAAAATTCACAGACAAGAGACTCCACGGCAGGATTGTCCACTGAAAAGGAGACGGGAAAAGGAATGCAGGGGTGTCGACCGTAGACCAGAAAAAATGGAGACTTAGCAGAAGACTCACTCACATGGTTGTTATAGGAAAACTCGGCCCAGGGCAGGAGCTCAACCTAATCGCTATGGTGAATATTGACAAAGTGCCAAAGAAAGCTGTTAAGGATCTGATTGATACGTTCCACTTGACCATTGGACTGAGCATGATAGGCCGAAGAAAAATCCAAAGAGACATCCAGCAGCTTGCACGTGGCTCTCCAAAAGCGAGAAGTGAACTGAACTCCTCGGTCTGAGACAATGTGGAGGGGTAAGCCGTGGAGACGGAAGATGTGACGGATGAAGTCCTTAGCCAGCACAGGTGCAGACGGAAGACCAGGTAGAGGGATGAAGTGAGCCATCTTGGAGAAGCGGTCGGCGACCACCCAAATGACTGTACAACCGGCCGACACAGGGAGATCCGTGATGAAATCCATTACAATATGTTGACACGGAGGGGAAGGCACGGGAAGAGGAAGGAGGCGACCGGATGGAAGGTGCCTAGGTATCTTGTTACGAGCACAAGAGGAACAAGCCGCGACAAAATCCGCAACATCCTTGCACAGGGTGGGCCACCAATAGTGCCGAGCAATGAGCAGAAGTTTCTTCTTCTGGCCGGCATCGCCATCCAGTTTGGATGAATGGCCCCAGAGTAAGACCTTGAATGGAGGGACTAGAATACCCAGAGAGGTTGTAAAAATTAGGCCTATTTACATTGGAAAAGAGAAGGCTTAGGGGAGACCTCATAAACATGTATAAATACATCAGGGGGCAGTACAAAGATCTCTCCCATGACCTGTTTATACCAAGGATGGTGACAAAGACGAGGGGGCACACTATGCGTCTGGAGGAAAGGAGGTTCCTGCACCAGCATAGAAGGGGATTCTTTATGGTCAGAGCCGTGAGACTCTGGAACTCTCTGGGAGAGGAAGTGGTGATGTCCAACTCACTTAATGAATTCAAGAGAGGCCTGGACGCCTTTCTTGAGAACAATAAAATTACATCTTATGCTTAGTGATAGTTAATTAATCCAGGGATTTAATCTGACTGCCAGATTGGAGTCGGGAAGTGAATTTTTCCTCAATGATGTAAATTGGCCTATACCGCATGTTTTTTTTTTGCCTTCCCCTGGATCAACGCTGCGGAATAGCTGCAGTGCACAAGAAATAGGCTGAACTGGATGGAAGCTTGTCTTTTTTCGGCCTTATAAACTATGTAACTATGTAACCTTCTTCCAATTCCGAGCAGCTACAAAGGTATTACCAGGAGGTAGATGAGACAGGTCAAATGGAGCAACAGTCTTAATTCTGGAGGGATCAATGATGTGTAGAGGCTCCTCCTCCAGGTCGGAAGACAGAAAAGAGCGGGATAGAGCGTCGGCTTTAATGTTCTTGTCTGCTGGGCCGTAATGGAGATTGAAGCAGAATCGAGCAAAGAACAAAGACCATCTGGCCTGACACGGGTTTAGTCTTTGGGCGGTCTGCAAATAAGCGAGGTTTTTATGGTCAGTGTAGATGATCACCGGGTGCAGAGCCCCCTCAAGCAAGTAGCGACACTCCACCAGCGCTAATTTGATGGCCAGCAGTTCATGATCTCCTATGGAGTAATTGCGCTCAGACGGAGAGAAGAGTTTGGAAAAGAAGCCGCAGGTCACCATTCGTCCTGATGAAGATTTCTGGGTAATCATCGCTCCAGCTCCGGAGGAAGAGGCATCAACCTCCAGGAAGAACTGTTTATTGCAATCCAGACGATGTAGCACAGGAGCGGAGGAGAATGCTTGTTTAAAAGAAATAAAGGCATTCTCTGCCTCGGAAGACCACTCCTTGGGATTTGCTCCCTTATGGGTAAGAGCAGAGATGGGAGCTGTCCGGGAGGAGAAATGAGGAATGAAGAGGCGGTAATAGTTAGCGAATCCCAGAAACCGCTGAATAGCCTTCAACCCCTCCGGTCGGGGTCACTTCAAGACGGCAGACACCTTCTTGGGATCCATCCGCAGTCCGTTCTCAGAGATGATATACCCCTGAAACGGCAGAGAGGTCTGCTCAAAGAGGCATTTCTCGAACTTAGCATACAGGCGATTCTTCCAGAGCCTCAGCAGGACCTGATGAACATCCCTCCGGTGAGAAGGCAGATCAGGGGAGAACACCAAGGTATTGTCCAAGTACACCACCACGCAGGAATACAGGAGATCTCGAAAGATATCATTTACTAACTCCTGGAAGACGGCTGAAGCATTACAGAGACTGAAGGGCATCCCACGGTACTCGTAGTGACCGTCCCGAGTGTTGAATGCCGTCTTCCACTCATTTCCTTGGCGAATCCAGACCAGATTGTACGCCCCACGCAGGTTGAGTTAAGTGAAAATCTTTGTGCCTTTTAGGCGATCAAACAGCTCCGAGATGACAGGCAGGGGGTACTTATTCTTGATGGTAATCTGGTTTAGGCCCCTATAGTTGATACAAGGGCAAAGAGAGCCGTCTTTCTTTTTAACAAAGAAGAATCCTGCTCCAGCCGGAGAGGTGGATTTCTGGATAAATCCCCTAGCAAGATTTTCTTCAATGTATTCAGACATGGCACAGGTCTCGGCCAGCGACAAGGGGTAGATCCGCCCACAAGGAGTTGAAGCACCAGGTATTAGGTCGATGGGGCAATCATACGGCCTATGAGGTGGTAGTGTCTCTGCCTCCTTTTTATCGAAGACGTCCGCGTAGGACCAGTAGGGTGCTAGCAGGCCATGTAGGTTAACCGGAGTAGACAGGGGTCGAGCAGGATGAACCAGAACCAGAACCAGATAGGTCTTATGGCATTCCTGACCCCAACGGAGCACCTCACCTGAGCTCCAATTCAGGACGGGCTCATGTCTCTGTAACCAAGGCAGGTGAAGCAAGAGGGGATGAGAGAGACCGGACAGTACGTAAAAGGAGATCTTCTCTGAGTGCAGCATTCCCGCCTGAAGAGTTACAGGCTCAGTGACCAACAAGATGGTTTCAGGGAGAAGCTTTCCATCCACAGAGGAAACCGCTAAAGGATGCGCCCGGCAGGAGGCAGAGACGCCGGTGCTACACAGCCCTCTTTGCCACACACATACACACATACACTATGATGCTCCCAGAGGTCATGATAATAAAAAAATACAAACTACTCACCTTCCGCCGTTTCCCTGATGTTTGCTCTGGTCAGTGCACTGTGCTTAATGAGGCTCCATCAGCACAGGAGGCAAGATGAAATGATATTATTATGCCTGCTGTGCTGAGTCACTTTCAAACAAACAAGCTTAGCAGTACAGCATGGAACTGATGTCTCCCTGTTGCACCATTTTGTTTATGGATGATGATACCATTGAAATTATGATGAAAGGCAGGAGGAGATGAGGGTGCACTCAACACTAGGCCCTCCTCCTCGTTCATGGGCCCTAAAACGGTCACGTGGTCTGGCACTATGGATGATTTGTTGCATCTCAAGCTTATGAAGACAGATGAGCGAATATAGTCATGTCAGTAAATAATAATTTCTTTACAATGGACTTTTGCTTGAAAGGTAAATCTAAATCTACTAGTCAAATATAAGGAAAACTACAGGTGACATTATTAGAAACACAGTCAGCACAATGTATTTGGCAGTGTATGTGTGAAACGTGTACCTTAAACTACAAGCTCCAAGTGGCAAACCTCTGTGAATGCAGAGGTCTTTTTGAATCATTTTTATTTCTTATTGTAGACATGGAGCTGGTGCTGAATTTCTTTTTGACATACTGAATACTCTGGGTCAGTTTTACAAATGTATGTTGTAAGAAATGCCAATTTTCAACTCAAGTTAAGTCCAAAATGAAAACATCCGTAAATGAAAAAATGTTGTACTTCATGATGCCATAAATATATTATCTTTATTAATTCAAAAATTCACATGAAACCACTTGAAAACCCTAAGAAGGGAAAAAAAGGCAAGACAGACACTTAGTACAATAGGTATAAAAGTACGGTACTAAGTACGTTATATGACTTAGGGCTCATGCAGACGTCTGTGGTTCTAGGTCTGATCACGGACTGCAATGCATGGACTCGCTGTGTGTCTCCCAACCGGAGCATGATGGCTTCATATATTTCAATGAGGCTATCTCGCTCAGATCTGGAGACCCGTGGACAGTCCGTGCATTGCGGTCTATGATTACACTGAGATCCACAGACGTCTACATGAGTCCTCAGTCTAGGCCTAGATGCCTGTGTTACTATTATTCCTGCTACATCAATTGCTCATCTTGTCTTTTTCTTCTCTTTGTGTGTGTGTTTTTATGTAGTTTTATGAATTAATAAAGATGATATATTTTTGGCATCACAAGGTCTAGCATTTTTTCCTTTGTAGTTATTCTTAAGTGTGTGTTGCCATGAAAAGTAACAGGCAATATTTCTTTTTTTTTTCAAGTTTTGCATAGCTTCATTGGCAGACTAATTATAGCAGGACAAAACAGAGAATGTTTTACTCGAATAGCATAAACTCAGTGACAGTAAAGGTCAGGTCACAGTACAGAGGGACATCATTTCACATACTTTCCTAATGAGATGTTTGTTATAGGGGAGAATAATGATGTTGGTGGTATATTCCAGAAAAATAATGTGGTTAAAAAGGTCATAGTGTTTGTGGCCATTTTATTATGCTGGAACTTGGAAGTCCAGCACGGAAAGTTTATACTAAGAGAAAACAGTTACTGAATGTTTTTACTTAGTACTATATAAAATGCTGGAAAAGTGGAAGCAAAATAATAAACAAATTTTCTGTAATTGTTTTACACATGTCATATTACAGCTTAACAATGTGTGTCCAGGAAGGATTTATTTGTGGTATTTTCCTATATAAAATGTACCATTTTATAAACAAGTTAAAGTTATGGCTGGCAGTCATTCACTTTGGGCATAATATGAAGTTTGCAAAGATATACATAGCCCTGTCATGCTTCCATCTATAAGATCTTGTTAGAAATTAAAATTCACTCTTCCCACTCAGGATTTCCTTTCATTACCCTTTATTACCAGTTGAGCTATTTTAGCTACTTTTTCGATTTGCTCATTATTATTTACTTTTTTCCTTTGTTCTTATGGGCTTTCTAGCCACTTGGCTCTCATCTGTCATATGTTATACTATAATCTAATATGGTCCTTTGTGTATTGTATATATACTATTTGGTTTTGGACATTTTTGTGTCGCAATTTCTTTTTATTAGATGTTTTTTAAATGTATTTTTTTAATTAATTACAAATAAACCATATATTTTTACTTGCCATACGCTTCTGTTATTTATGTGCTTTATAGGTGTTTTGATATTTTAGCGTCCCCTTTATATATACAGTATATATATTTTTTTCTCTGGTTTTATATAGGTATTTTAAACCTACTGAACTCATGGTAATGGATGTGGCCATGACTTTTAAATTACCTCTTACTTCATGTAAAATTTGGGGAAAACACTTGTAAAAATTTGGGGAAAGCAAAAATTGTAAAAAACAAAAATACATATCCGGAGAGGGGACAAATCACTCTCATGTTGAACATATGTAATTAATTATACTTGGGAAGTGAGAAAGAACAGACACGTCAACCACCATTGAAGTAAGATCTCCTGCCGTGAACAGGTAATTATGAGTGGGGATCTGCTGAGAGCCAGCCACCAAGTCTTTGATTTGTGTTCTCAGAAGCAAGGAAGTACACTTCTCTAGGCAGGGGCTTACTTTGTTCAAAGGAATTATCTCATACACTCGATCGGATATTTGTGGGAGATATATTTTCGGCGTCGTAGCAAAGTGATGAAGATAATGCATTCACTCACATCACCGGAAGGTTGGCCTAACACCTCCAACTTATAATCGAACAGATGGATGATGCTATCCATGGCATGTTTCATCACTATCGAAAGGTAAAATCGTGACAGGAAACATGACAGCACTATCTCCCCGGGACAAAGATATCCCGAAAGTTTGAGATCTCATAATCTTCTAAAGACGTAGCACATCCCACGACAAGTCACACATATGAGCTCACCAAGGGGACGTATGTGGGTGTAACCTTGATCTAATAAAAATCAGAGTTTGGGTGTTTGTCATTTATCAGTTCTGGAAGACTCAGTGCCTGGTGATTCTGTCTGTTGCTCTAAGGAGTACTTTCCTCTGTTAAGCGCTGAACCATTTGCGTGAGACAGATTGAGTACTTTTCTTTTGTTGTCCCTTTTATTGCATATGATTGTATATATCGTATTGTTTTGTTCTCATTTTCTATCATCTTTGTATATTTTTATAAGCACTGCCTACTTTTTCGGATCAAATATATAAAATTTAATAACTCCGTTCCTCTTTCTCTGTAAACCACACCCCTAAGGCAATACACTTTCTCAATGGGTGTCCAACCATCCTGTATAAACAATTGATGGTGGCTAGTTCCTTTTGTTATTGTCGAGTTGGCAGTAATCGTATATACATATACTGTGGGGGAAATAAGTATTTGATCCCTTGCTGTTTTTGTAAATTTGTCCACTGACAAAGACATGCACAGTCTATAATTTTAGGGGAAGGTTAATTTTAACATTGAGAGATAGAATATAAAAAAAAATATCAAGAAAATCACATTGTATAAATTAGATATTTTTTTTGCATTTTACAGTGAGAAATAAGTATTTGATCCCTCTGGCAAACAACACTTAATGCTTGGTGGTAAAACCCTTGTTGGCAAGCACAGCAGTCAGACATTTTTTGTAGTTGATGATGAGGTTTGCTCACATGTTGTGAGGAATTTTGGTCCACGCCTCTTTGCAGATCATCTCTAAATCATTAAGATTTTGAGGCTGTCGCTTGGCAACTCAGAGCTTCAACTCCCTCCATAAGTTTTCTATGGCATTAAGGTCTAGAGACTGGCTAGGCCACTCCATGACCTTACTGTGCTTCTTTTTGAGCCACTCCTTTGTTGCCGTGGCTGTATGTTTTGGGTTATTGTCTTGCTGGAAGACCCAGCCACGACCCATCTTACCGAGAGAAGGAGCTTGTTGGCCAAAATCTCGCGACACATGACTCCATCCATCTTCCCTTCAGTACAGTGCAGTCGTCATGTCCCCTTTGCAGAAAAGTACCCCCAAAGTATAAATGTTTCCCCCACCATGCTTCACGATTGGGGCAATGTTCTTAGGGTTGTACTCATCCTTCTTCTTCCTCCAAACATGGCGAGTTCAGTTAATGCAAAGAGCTCAATTTTTGTCTCATCTGTCCACAGCACCTTCTCCCAATAACTCACAGAATCATCCAGGTGTTAATTGGCAAAGTTCAGATGGGCCTGCACATGTGACTTCTTGAGCAGGGGGACCTTACGGGCACTGCAAGATTTTAAACCTTTAAGGCGTAATGTGTTACCAATGGTTTTCTTGGTGACTCTGGTCCCAGCTGCCTAGAGATCATTAACAACTTTCCCCTGTGTAGTTTTAGGCTGATCTCTCACCTTCCTCATGATCAAGGATACCCCATGAGGTGAGATTTTGCAAGGTACCCCAGATCGATGTCGATTTTGTATTTCTTCCATTTTCTTACTATTGCACCAACTGTTGTCTCCTTCTCACCCAGCGTCTTACTTATGCTTTTTTAGCCCATTCAAGCTTTGTGCAGGTCTATGATCTTGTCCCTGACATCCTAAGGCTATGAGCCCACGTAGCCGATTTGATGCAGAGCGTTTTTGCCTCTCTCTGGCAGAAAAAACGCATGTAGAAGAGAAGCATTTTTAACATGCGTTTTCGCATGCGTTTTTTCAAGCACTTTTCCAAGCGATTTTGAGCATCACTTGGAAAAGTGCTTGACAAGTTGGTCACACAATATCAATCCATGCAACCAGCATGGATTTATATTGTGTGACCAACTTAGATGCTTTAAATGCTGCATCTATAGTAAAAAAAAAAAGAATTAAAATGTTAAAAAAAAAAAAAACTGTATATTTACCTCTCTGGCGGCCCCCGGTTTGCTCCCGGCGGCGTTCTCTCTCTTCGGCGTCCCGCGGTGTACTGCCAGGACCTGCAGTGACGTCATTTAGTCAGCTGATGGTCACGCGACCATCACCTGACCGCTGACGTCAGTGGTTGCGTGACCATCAGCAGACTAAATGACATCACTGCAGGTCCTGCAATTACCCCGTGGGACGCCAAGGAGAGAGGACGCCGCCGGGAGCAGATTGGGGGCCGCCGGAGAGGTGAATATACAGGTTTTTTTTTTTTTTTAACTTTTTTATTTCTTTTTTTCAAAGCGTGGTAGCCGGGATAAAGAGGAGTTGTAGTCTCCTCTTCATCCTGGGTACCACACGCACCGCGATTAAGCTGCAAATTCACGGCCATTGAATTTAATTGAAACGCAGCAAATCCACATATACCTGCGGGTTTGCTGCGTTTCAATGTTCCTCAATGGCCGCGAATTTGCAGCGTAATCGCGGCAGAAATGGTCATGCTGCGTTTTGCAACGCAATGCGAATTCGGCGCGCTAATTAGCGCATCATGTGCACAGCACATCCGAATTCACATTGCTTTGCATGTCAGATGGTTTTACAAGCATTTTCGCGGCTGTAAAAACGCCGCAAAAACGCTACGTGGGCACATGGCCTTAGAAATATCTTTGGTCTTGCTCATGTTGTAGAGGTTAGAGTCTGACTGATTAATTGAGTCTGTGAACAGGAGTCTTTTATACAGGTGACAATGTAAGACAGCTGTCTTTAATGCAGGTAACGAGTTGATTAGGAGCCAGAACTCATAATGGTTTGTACGGGATCAAATACTTATTTCTCACTGCAAAATGCGAAAAAATGTATCTAATTTATACAATGTGATTTTCTTGATTTTTTTTGGATATTCTATCTCTCGATGTTAAAATTAACCTACCCTTAAAATTATAGACTGTTCATGTCTTTATCAGTGACCAAACTTACAAAAACAGCAAGGGATCAAATACTTATTTCCCCCACTGTATATTCCATGAGTTGGAATTCAAGGTGTATATACAATACGCTCACTGTGAGTTCCCCAATAACTGTCCTAGTAGGGAAAATAGCCATGGCGTCGTCTATCAATCATCAGTCAATTGTGTAATTATTCTGACAATTGGAGACAGTTTGATAGTTTGAGACTATCCCAGATTCTTGCCTGTGTTAAGTCAATCGGCACTCATTTAAATGCTATTATGAACTGTATAGGGACATAATAATCCTTAATGTATTTATACAGTACCGATACCATTTGCATATTGTCAGCAACAAATTCTCTGTTTACATGGAGATATGTGCTACTGACAATGATGATTTATAGGGCACATAAATGATTCAGTCATCCTGCGGACAAGAAGTTTTCTAGCTACTCGACTGATTGCTAGTATATTTACACATGCACATCTGTTGGTAATGATCTTTCATGACATAATTCAGTCAGTCTGCAAACAAGCATTTTGCCCATTCATCAGCCAATTGGTGGTATATTTTCACAGGCCAATGAGCAATTATCAGCCTTTGTAAAGTGGGCTTAAGTGAATCAAGTGGCTAGGCAATGGCTGAGTTATCTTCTCACTATCTCCTGCTTGTCCACTCTTTTGATGTCAGAAGAGGAGTGCCATGGATAGACATACAAATACAGTTATATGAAAAAGTTTGGGCACCCCTATTAATCTTAAGCTTAATGTTTTATAAAAATTGGTGTTTTTGCAACAGCTATTTCAGTTTGATATATGTAATAACTGTTGGACACAGTAATGTTTCTGCCTTGAAATGAGGTTTATTGTACTAACAGAAAATGTGCAATCTGCATTCAAACAAAATTTGACAGGTGCATAAGTATGGGCACCTCACCAGAAAAGTGACATTAATATTTAGTAGATCCTCCTTTTGCAAAAATAACAGCCTCTAGTCGCTTCCCGTAGCTTTTAATGATATTCTGGATCCTGGATGAAGGTATTTTTGACCATTCCTCTTTACAAAACAATTCCAGTTCAGTTAAGTTTGATGGTTGCCGAGCATGGACAGCCCTCTTCAAATGATCCCACAGATGTTCAATGATATTCAGGTCTGGGGACTGGGATGGCCATTCCAGAACATTGTAATTGTTCCTCTGCATGAATGCCTGAGTAAATTTGTAGCGGTGTTTTGGATCATTGTCTTGCTGAAAGATCCATCCCCTGCGTAACTTCAACTTTATCACTGATTCTTGAACATTATTGTCAAGAATCTGCTGATACTGAGAGGAATCCATGCGTCCCTCAACTTTAACAAGATTCCCGGTGCCGGCATTGGTCACACAGCCCCAAAACATGATGGAACCTCCACCAAATTTTACTGTGGGTAGCAAGTGTTTTTCTTGGAATGCTGTGTTTTTTTGCCGCCATGCATAACACCTTTTTGTATGACCAAACAACTCAATCTTGGTTTCATCAGTCCACAGGACCTTCTTCCGAAAAGAAATTGGCTTCTCCAAATGTGCTTTTGCATACCTCAGCCGACTCTGTTTGTGGCGTGCTTGCAGAAACGGCTTCTTTCGCATCACTCTCCCATACAGCTTCTCCTTGTGCAAAGTGCATTGTATAGTTGACCGATGCACAGTGACACCACCTGCATCAAGTTGATGCTGCAGCTCTCTGGAGGTGGTCTGAGGATTGTCCTTGACTGATCTCACCATTCTTCTTCTCTGCCTTTCTGATGTTTTTCTTGGCCTGCCACTTCTGGCCTTAACAAGAACTGTCCCTGTGTTCTTCCATTTCCATACTATGTTCCTCACAGTGGAAACTGACAGGTTAAATCTCTGAGACAGCTTTTTGTAATCTTCCCCTGAACAACTATGTTGAATAATCTTTGTTTTCAGATCATTTGACCGTTGTTTTGAGGAGCCCATGATGCCACTCTTCAGAGGAGATTCAAACAGGAGAACAACTTGCAAGTGGCCACTTTAAGTAGCTTTTCTCATGATTGCATACACCTGGCTATGAAGTTCAAAGCTCAATGAGGTTACAAAACCAAAAAAAGTGCTTTAGAAAGTCAGTAAAAAGTAGATAGGAGTATTTAAAACAAGAAAATGATAAGGGTGCCCATACTTATGCACCGGTCAAATTTTGTTTGAATGCAGATTGCATATTTTCTGTTAGTACAATAAACCTCATTTAAAGGCAGAAACATTACTGTGTCCAACAGTTATTACATATATCAAACTGAAATAGCTGTTGCAAAAACACCAATTTTTATAAAACATTAAGCTTAAGATTAATAGGAGTGCCCAAACTTTTTCATATGACTGTACTATTTAATACTAACATAGACCTGAAAAGCTGTCCAGACATTGCACTGATCTGTTGCATTAAAGTGTAGGTTCAATTTTTTATCTTTTTCCTTTACCAAAAGAATAATTTTGTGATCAATCTGTGATTTAATAGTTGGATTCCCTGTAACATTCCTTCACTTCCACGTTTTCTTGGGTAAATTCACCACTAGAATGCCAGAAAATCCAATAATTATATCCAAATCATCAGAAGTTTTTCTTGATTAAATCCGTCATTTCATCACATAAGAGGCAAAAAATAATATTATTTCAGATGCACAATTGGCTTTGTCCACTGGTACTGGGGGATTTGAAATTTTCAACTAAATTTCCAGTCATATACAGTAGTATATTAGCCACTATAATATATTATGGTAATTTCTCAACACAATTGGTAAGCTTTACTTAAGGGGGTTTTCTGGGTTGTCTAAAAAAACATTCAATAGTAAGTCATAGGGATAACAAAAGAAAGAAAGTATACACACAGTGGGAATTCACTCCTTGCTCCAATGCTGCTGCTCCTATGGACTCTGTCAGACCATCAGAGATGATGTCATATCCGCCAATTACTAGACAATGAAATTACTACTGTAGCTTATTATGATGCTAATAGGATATACCAGAACTGATTTCTTTACTACAGTGGACTAGCTGTTAGTCAGGTAATATGAAAGATTTTGTTAGTTATGATAGCAAGTGGTATGAACAAATTAATTTATATGACAGCAGAAAAGTGTCAGGCTAGTGACCACTTCAAGTACGGTAATTTAATTCAATTTTATATTTTAGTACAATAATTTAATACATTGCTCAACAATAATTAAGAAATTGAATCTACTTTTGTAAAAAAAATAATCAAGATGCATATTTTCATCTATATCTGCAATAATTTTATTTGAAAGTAGATTCACACTTTGTCTGTTCTTTCTGAGCTAGACAAGGGAAAGTAAATTATTTTTTGTCTAAAGCAGTCATTTATATATATATATATATATATATATATATATATACTCTTATCAAAACATGTAAAACAGCTTACCAATATTGAACTGAGAAAGTTCTTGATGCATTCTGTGTGTCATTAAACTTTTGATTGCCAAAAATGTCTGGCAGTATGGTGTCATGTGGACCCTTTGGTAATTACAAACATTCTCTTTTTCAGCAGCCAAAATTTCATAGTTGTTCCTTAACACAAAAAGAGTTAAAGGTGTTGTTCTTGGGACCTTCCTAAAAAATTGGCCAGCTGCCGTCGTGCTCCTCATGGTTTCTATTTAGAAGTTGTCATCACCACCTTTAGTTTCAGAACTTGGCAAACATATTTTTCATGAAAGAAAAACATCTGGGTCTTCTATGTCTTTAGGCTAATAATGGGATCTCACATCAAGAACTGCATTTTGGGTTAATTGCTTGGGCAGATAGCAGCACTGCCGTTTCTTAATAATCTCCCAATCCCAGAATAAGTCAATTTTAATTATCCTTACTTAAGATTTTCTTCACGTATGGACATTTACTTAAGATGAACCTAACCTAATTCATTAGACACATAACTGAAAAGCTATTCTTTTCTTGGAAATGATCCCTCTATAATTGGATCTGTAGAAAATGCATCTCCCTTTCATCTATTACTTGTTGAATCCATCAGCAAAATGCAAGCTGATCTTTATAGCCGCTTGAATTCTATGTCTGCGACTGCTAGTGGCAATCAATAACATTTTCATTTCCACCATTAAATTACAAGAATATTCCCACTGACTGAGCAATCTCTAGGATGCCACCTTTGAAATATGAGTTTGTTAAATGTCTCAAAGTCTGATTTGCTTAAATAGGTTCTGTTATTGGAAGGCAACAACAGCTCAGCAGCTGGGTGGTAGATGGCATACCAGGGTCGTCCTTACTTTTGGAAGTGTGTTTCCTTCAGTAGGCGCTAGTGATGGGTGAACCCGAACGGTAAAGTTTGGGGTCAGCACAGAACACTTAGTATCCGTGCACAGACCCCGAACATGGACTTCTCCAGAAAGTCTGTGTTACTGTTCAGGTTTGGCAGCCCAACCCAAACATCAGGTGTTTTCCACACTGTCATCTGGGTGACAGCACAAGAAACACCAGCTCTGATCAGCAGTAAGTTTGTTACCGCCGGTGAGAGCGCTGCAGTTAAGGTTACTGCCGGTCAGAGGCGTTGGCTGATGAGAGTATTACTCTCATCATCCTACGCCTGGTCTCACTGATAGCAGCAAGAGCAGGCGAGGCTGATGAGATTTATTCATCAGCCGGTGCCTATGTAATCAATAAATTAAAATAAAAGTGGCATGGGTTCCCCTCTATTTTGGATAACCAGCTCAGGTAAAGCTGACAGCTGCGGGCTGCACCCCCCAGCTGTCAGCTTTATATTGGCTGGTTATAAAAAATAGAGAGGTCCCAACAGCACATTTTTTAAGTATTTAAATAAATAATTTAAAAAAATTATGTGGGGTCACCCCATTCTTGACAACCAGCCAAGCTAAAGCAGACAACGGAGGGCTGGTATTCCCAGACTGGGAAGGGACCATGGATATTGACCATCCCCAGCCTAAAAATAGCAGCTCACAGCCGCCCCAGAAAAGGCGCATCTGGTGCTTTGCCTGGTTCTTCTCACTTGCCCTGGTGTGGTGGCAAGTGGGGCAATATTTGTGGAGTTGATGTCAGCTGTTTTATGGCCACTGACATCAAGCCCACAGGTTAATAATGGAAAGGCGTCTATAAGATGCCTCCATTACTAACTCCATAGTCATAGTGTAAAAAATACACAGCCAGAATAAAGTCCTTTAATTGAAAGAAAGACACAGTCTCCTTTATTTGAAATAAATACTCCCCATCCCTCTTTTTCCCAGGTCCACCAAGAATCCATATCTGATGCTGTCCCATGAAGAACTTCAGGTTTGCTACATCTGGGTGGTTTGTTGCATTAAGTACCACTCTAGTGGCACACTCTCTTTGAATACCAAATGCCTAATCATGTAGAGTCTCTGACTCATTTGTCTTAGAGAAGCACTCCCATTAAGATTTTTATTCATTATATGTGTGTATATGTACATGTAATATTGTGTGAGTTTATTAACATACTTGCCTACTGATGCTTTCTCCAGTGTCCAGCGCTGTTCTTCTCTTCTCAGTGATGTCACTGCTCTGCAGACTCTCTGGGTCACGCTGTGCTCTGCGTGACCTAGAAGTGACTTTTACAATGTAAACCTATGGAGGTTCAGAACAAGGCTTTATATACAGTGGTGGCCAAAAGTATTGGCACCCCTGCAATTCTGTCAGATAATACTCAGTTTCTTCCTGAAAATGATTGCAATCACAAATTATTTGGTTTTATTATCTTCATTTAATTTGTCTTCAATGAAAAAACACAAAAAGAATTGTCCTAAAGCCAAATTGGATACAATTCCACACTAAACCTAAAAAAGGGGGTGAACAAAAGTATTGGCACTGTTTGAAAAATCATGTGATGCTTCTCTAATTCGTGTAATTAACAGCACCTGTAACTTACCTGTGGCACCTAACAGGTGTTGGCAATAACTAAATCACACTTGCAGCCAGTTAACATGGATTAAAGTTGACTCAACCTCTGTCCTGTGTCCTTGTGTGTACCACATTGAGCATGGAGAAAAGAAAGAAGACCAAAGTACTATCTGAGGACTTGAGAAACCAAATTGTGAGGAAGCATGAGCAATCTCAAGGCTACAAGTCCATCTCCAAAGACCTGAATGTTCCTGTGTCTTCCGTGCGCAGTGTCATCAAGAAGTTTAAAGCCCATGGCACTGTGGCTAACCTCCCTAGCTGTGGACAGAAAAGAAAAATTGACGAGAGATTTCAACGCAAGATTGTGCGGATGGTGGATAAAGAACCTCCACTACATCCAAACAAGTTCAAGCTGCCCTGCAGTCCGAGGGTACAACAGTGTCAACCCCTACTATCCGTTGGCATCTGAATGAAAAGGGACTGTATGGTAGGATACCCAGGAAGACCCCACTTCTTACCCTGAGACATAAAAAAGCCAGGCTGGAGTTTGCCAAAACTTACCTGAGAAAGCCTAAAACGTTTTGGAAGGATGTTCTCTGGTCAGATGAGACAAAAGTAGAGCTTTTTGGGAAAAAGCATCAACATAGAGTGTACAGGAAAAAGAAGAGGCATTCAAAGAAAAGAGCACGGTCCCTACAGTCAAACATGGTGGAGGTTCCCTGATGTTTTGGGGTTGCTTTGCTGCCTCTGGCACTGGACTGCTTGACCGTGTGCATGGCATTATGAAGTCTGAAGACTACCAACAAATTTGCAGCATAATGTAGGGCCCAGTGTGAGAAAGCTGGGTCTCCCTCAGAGGTCATGGGTCTTCCAGCAGGACAATGACCCAAAACACACTTCCAAAAGCACTATAAAATGGTTTGAGAGAAAGTACTGGAGACTTCTAAGGTGGCCAGCAATGAGTCCAGACCTGAATCTCATAGAACACCTGTGGGGAGATCTCAAAATGGCAGTTTGGAGAAGGCACCCTTCAAATATCAGGGACCTGGAGCAGTTTGCCAAAGAAGAATGGTCTACAATTCCAGCAGAGCATTGTAAGAAACTCTTTGATGGTTACCGGAAGCGGTTGTTCGCAGTTATTTTGGCTAAAGGTTGTGCAACCAAGTATTAGGCTGAGGGTTCCAATACTTTTGTCTGGCCCATTTTTGGAGTTTTGTGTGAAATGATCAATGATTTGATTTTTGCTTCATTCTCTTTTGTGTTTTTTCCTTGCAAGCAAATTAAATGAAGATAATAATACCAAAGAATTTGTGATTGCAATCATTTTCAGGAAGAAACTGAGTATTATCTGACAGAATTGCAGGGGTGCCAATACTTTTGGCCACCACTGTAGGTCTTCAATGTTAAAGAGACTTTTAGCTCATGCCTAGAACAAGGAGAGAGCAGGCTAGTCGCCATTCTCACCTGAGAAGGTGAGAAACATGGCGCTGCACACTGGAGAGAGCAGAAACAGGTAAGTATATTAGTACACTCTTCCTACATTACATGCATATATACACACATTTAGTGAACAAAAAACGTAATGGGAGGGCTTCTTTAACTTGCAACACACACCATTAAGTTCCAAATGTTCCTGGAAACAATCTAAATAACTATTCAATGGAAACTTTGGTTTCTATAGTTGCTTAATCAAGATATGGTTCAGCCTCTGTGGTGTTAGGCTGAACTGAAGATGCAAATATACATTTTCTGATGTTTTATAGAATAACAGGAACAAGCTACTAAGTTTTGGGGAAAAATAATAGTCAAGGCCTCTTGGCTAGGGATATCTCACTAACTCCGTAATTAAAATTGTAGGAAGTCTTCTATTTAAAGGGGTTGCCCAGTACTGTTATATTGATGGCCTCTCCTTAGAATAGGTCATCAATATCAGGCAGACCCACTGATCAGCTGTTCCCGGTGGTGACGGCAGCTGGATGTGATCAGTTGTAGACTGAAATAATTGCTTCATCAGGGTAAAGCTCGCTTAAAGGCCAATGTACTGTACATTAGTGATGAGCAAGCATGCTTGGCACTGCTAGATACTCAATCGAGCATCAGGGTACTCAGACATGCTCGTTACTCGATCGAATATCGCTGGTGCCTGAGCGCCATGTTCGAGTCCCCGTCCCGCATGTTTTGCGACTGTTAGCCAATAAACATATGGGGATTGCCTGCAATACACGTAACATATGGGGATTGCCTGCCATGTAGGCTACTAGCATTACTGCGATTGACCAATTGCATCTTATAGAAGACCTGGTGACGTGATGCTTGGCACACTCTCCTCTTACCCACCTCTCGGCGTCCCCACAACACATTATAACATTGCACCCTTTAGTGCCTTGTGTGTGGAGCTTATTCGGCAGCTTTCAATGATACAATAAATAAATAAATGAAAAAAATGGTGTGGGGTCCCCCCTATTTTTGATAATCAGACAAAATAAAGCAGACAGCTGTGTGCTTGTACTATCGGGTGTAGTGCCGGCGTCCCTGCCCTCTGCAAGGCAGGGACGCTGTTCCCCTCACCGCTCTGCTCCGTGCCCGGCGTCCCTCTCCCGCTCTGCTGGCAGCGCGCGCTCCTTCCCGGCCACTGTGCTTAGGGCGCGCGCGCCCTCCCTCCCTCTTAAAGGGGCCGCGCGCGCCGTCCTAAGGAGTCCCCGGCCAATGGCCGGAGGACTTTACCATATATAAGGCACCTCCTCCAAAATGGAGGTGCCCGAGCAATGTTGTTGCACCGTTCTACTCTGCCTCAGCCCTCAGGTCCCGTTGCCAGTTACCTGCCAGTTACCTGCCAGATTCCTGCCAGCTTGCTGTCCTAATCCTGCCTGATTTCCTGTTACCTGCCTGCCTGCCTGAGGTCCGACGGTCTGCCTTACAACTCCGGTCAGTCTGTCTAAGGACCAACTTGCCCGCTCACCTGGGAGCGCACATCAGCTACCTGCCTGCTTGCCTGAGGTCCGACGGTCTGCCTTACAACTCCGGTCAGTCTGTCTATGGACCAGCTTGCCCGCTCACCTGGGAGCGCTTCTCCGCTACCTGCCTGCTTGCCTGCCCGGAGGCTCCGCTGTCACGTGCTGTGACCACCAGCTATTCCAGACTCTTGCCCGCTCACCTGGGAGCGCTTCTCCGCTACCTGCCTGCTTGCCTGCCCGGAGGCTCCGCTGTCACGTGCTGTGACCACCAGCTATTCCAGACTCTTGCCCGCTCACCTGGGAGCGCTTCTCCGCTACCTGCCTGCTTGCCTGCCCGGGGGTTCCGCTGTCACGTGCTGGGACCACCAGCTATTCCAGAGACTCTTGCCCGCTCACCTGGGAGCGCTTCTCCGCTACCTGCCTGCTAGCCTACCTGGAGGTTCAGCCATCACAGGTCGTACCTACCCTTTACCTAGAGACTGCCCCGGTCACTTGCCGTGACCTCCAGCCCGTTCTTCCAGAGACTGCCCCGGTCACTTGCCGTGACCTCCAGCCCGTTCTTCCAGAGACTGCCCTGATCACTTGCCGTGACCTCCTGCCCGTACACCCAGAGACTGTCCCGGTCACCTGCTGTGACTGCCTGCCTGGTCGCCACCCGCTCCCTTACAAGGACCGCTCCCTTGTATAGTAGCCCAGAGGTTCCGCCTCCCAGACCCGTTACAGTTTGCTCGGGCCATGGAACCCGGTGGCACCCAAGCTCCCTCGCTCTCGGACCTGTGTCATGAACTGTCCCGTCAAAGGTCCCAACAGGAGTCCATCCTGGGTCACCTGCGGAATGTCAATACTCGCCTGGACACTCTGACTGCTCCTCCAACAACCTCCGCCAGTGCCATGTCTCGCAATCCGGCAGCTCCGCTGTCCACTAACACCATGATATCCTACTCCGGACCTCGGCTTTCTGCACCTCCTCGCTTCGGAGGCGACTCAGCCCAGGCTCGGGGCTTCATAAATCAGTGCACCCTGCACTTTGAACTATTGTCCCACCAGTTTAACTCCGACCGAGCCAAAATTGCATTCATCATGTCCCATCTCACCGGGGAGGCCCTGGCCTGGCTAAATCCTCTATGGGAGAGAGGAGACCCCCTGGTGTCCAACTTGCCTGCTTTTCTCACGGCTTTCCGGAAAGTCTTCGACGAACCCGGACGGAAGACCTCATCCGCATCATCGTTGCTACGCCTCCGTCAGGAAAGTCTCACCGTGGGCCAATATGCCATACGGTTCCGTACCCTTGCCTCGGAGCTGGCCTGGGATAACGACGCTCTGGTTTCCGTCTTCTGGGAGGGTCTGTCCGGCCGTATTAAAGATGAACTTGCCGGTCGGGACATTCCTACCACTCTCGATGACTTAATAACTCTTGCCACCCGGATTGACCTACGGTTCCAGGAGCGTGCCAGAGAGGTCACCCGTGAGAGGAGGTTACCACGTCTAGCTCCTACTTTTCAGAAACCCGTCACTCCTTCTGTCTCTAACCAGGTACACCCTCCTGAGCCTATGCAGGTCGACCAGACCAAGATGGTCAAGACCCGTCAGGACTTACGCCGTGCCGAGGGGACCTGCTTCTACTGTGGCAGTAAGGAGCACCGGATCCGTGCCTGCCCGGAGAGGTCGGGAAACGCCTGTGTCTAGGTTCGCTCAGAGAGGTCCACCTAGACAAGAATAAATCCTCTCCATCCCTGCTGTTGTCAGTTTCAATCGTCTACGGGGAGAACCGTTATTTTGAACTAGCCCAACTGGACTCTGGAGCAGCCGGGAATCTTATTTCACAGTCCCTGGTAGAGAAATACCGCATCCCCACCAAACCTCTGGCTGTACCCTTGTCTGTTGCTGCCGTGGATGGGGGGCTCTTACCACGCCCCATCCAACTCATCACCGAATCCATTACTCTGCAGGTGGGAATGCTGCATTCTGAAAGTATCTCCTTCCATGTTCTGCCTGGACTCTCTCACGCCCTCTTGCTAGGCCTACCTTGGCTCCAGAAACATGCACCCGTTCTTGACTGGCAGACCGGAGAAGTCCTTCGCTGGGGACAGGGCTGCCATAAGACCTGTCTGGTTCCCGTTCATCCCGTCCGTCCTTCTCCTACCCCAGCTAATCTACCTGGACTTCCGATTCCTTATTGGTCTTATGCTGATGTCTTTAATAAAAAGGAGGCAGAGACACTACCCCCTCATAGACCATACGACTGCCCTATCGACCTGTTACCTGGTACTTCTCCTCCCCGTGGGCGTATTTATCCATTATCCGCTGCTGAGACCCGGTCGATGTCCGAATATATTGAGGAGAATCTGGCCAGGGTATTCATCCGGAAATCTACCTCCCCGGCGGGAGCAGGCTTCTTTTTCGTCAAAAAGAAGGACGGCTCTCTCCGTCCCTGTATAGACTATAGAGGCCTTAACCAGATCACGGTGAAGAATAAGTACCCCCTTCCGCTCATTCCGGAGTTATTTGATCGTCTGAGGGGGGCTAGAATCTTCACCAAACTGGACCTCCGTGGGGCGTACAACCTGGTTCGTATCCATCAGGGGGATGAATGGAAGACGGCATTCAACACCCGGGACGGCCACTATGAATATCTGGTAATGCCCTTTGGCCTCTGTAACGCTCCTGCCGTCTTTCAAGAGTTGGTCAATGACATCTTCCGGGATCTTCTCTACTCCTGCGTAGTGGTGTACCTGGACGACATCTTGGTCTTCTCTCCGGATCTCCAGACTCAACGGAGGGATGTTCGTCAGGTCCTGCTCAGGCTCAGGCAGAACCATCTCTACGCTAAATATGAGAAGTGCCTCTTTGAGCAGACCTCGCTTCTGTTTCTGGGCTACATTATCTCTCAGACCGGCCTACAAATGGATCCTGAGAAACTGTCTGCCATCGAGAAATGGCCCCGACCAGAGGGGTTGAAGGTTATTCAACGGTTCCTGGGCTTCGCCAACTATTACCGCCTCTTCATCCCGCACTTCTCTTCCCGGACTGCCCCAATTTCCGCGCTCACCCGTAAGGGTACTAATCCCTAAGAGTGGCCGCCCGAAGCAGAGGAGGCCTTTCTTTCCCTAAAACAGGCCTTCTCTTCCGCCCCGGTGCTGCATCGCCCGGACGGCAACAAGCAGTTCTTCCTGGAAGTTGACGCCTCCTCCTCTGGAGCCGGAGCGGTACTTACTCAAAAATCATCTTCCGGGAGAATGGTAACTTGTGGCTTCTTCTCCATACTCTTCTCCTCTTCTGAGCGCAACTATTCCATAGGAGACCGAGAGTTATTGGCCATCAAGCTGGCGTTGGAGGAGTGGCGTTACCTACTCGAGGGGGCTCTTCATCCGGTAATAATTTACACTGACCCCAAGAACTTGGCTTACCTCCAGCATGCCCAGAGACTTAACCCGCGCCAAGCCCGGTGGTCCTTGTTTTTTGCTCGCTTTGATTTTGTTCTTCATTTTCGCCCGGCTGACAAAAACGTCAAAGCAGACGCCTTGTCCCGATCCTTTCTGGTGTCCGATCTCGAGGAAGAACCTAAACATATCATCGATCCCGCCAGAGTAATGCAGGTGGCTCCCGTGAGTCTAAATCGTCTCCCTCCCGGTAAGACGTTTGTTTCAGTACCTGATCGGGAGAAGATCCTACACTGGGGCCATTCGTCTAAACTAGCTGGCCACGCCGGTCAGAAAAAGACCCTCCAGCTTATTGCCCGGCACTATTGGTGGCCTACCCTGCACAAGGACATAATAGACTTTGTTTCTGCCTGTGTGTCCTGCGCCCGCAACAAAGTCCCGAGACATCTGCCAGCCGGACGCCTCCTTCCGCTTCCTGTACCTGCTGCCCCCTGGCAGCATATAGCAATGGACTTTATAACTGATCTCCCCGTCTCTGCCGGTTGTACGGTCATTTGGGTGGTCGCTGACCGCATTTCCAAGATGGCTCACTTTATTCCCCTGCCAGGCCTTCCGTCTGCACCCGAGCTGGCTAAAGACTTTATCCGCCACATCTTCCGTCTTCATGGCCTGCCCCTCCACATCGTGTCGGATCGTGGGGTACAGTTCACCTCACATTTCTGGAGAGCCACTTGTAAACTACTAGACGTCACCCTGGACTTCTCTTCCGCTTACCACCCACAGTCCAATGGTCAAGTGGAGCGGATCAATCAGAACCTGACCAGTTACCTCCGGCACTTCGTTAATGCCCACCATTCTGACTGGGTGGATCTCCTACCATGGGCCGAGTTCTCTTATAATAATCACGAGAGCGAATCCTCCTCCAAATCCCCGTTTTTTGTAGTCTACGGTCAGCATCCTCGGATTCCTTTTCCTGTCTCCACCTCTGTGGACAACCAGGCTGCGGAATCTCTCGTTAGCAAATTTTCCTCCATATGGGAGAGTACCCGGTCCGCACTCCTTCTGTCATCCGAGCGTATGAAAAGACACGCTGACAAAAAACGCCTGGATCCTCCACAATTTCGTCCAGGAGATAAAGTCTGGCTCTCATCTAAATATGTTCGACTCAAGATACCTTCTTACAAGTTAGGTCCTCGGTTCATCGGTCCTCTGGAGGTCATCAGTCAGATCAACCCGGTGGCCTATAAATTGAAACTCCCGGCCAACTTACGGATCCCTAACTCCTTCCATGTATCTCTCCTCAAACCCGTGGTGCTTAACTCTTTTTCCAAGTCTACAGGTACGCCTCCTGCTCCGGTTTCTGCTGAGGACGAGTTTGAGGTAGAGAACATTCTTGCCACCAAAAGGGTAAGAGGAAAGACCTTTTTTCTGGTAGATTGGAAGGGGTTTGGTCCTGAGGAGAGAACGTGGGAGCCCCGGGAGAACATCCATGCCCCTCTCATCCTAGCTAAATTTCTATCTGGCCTAAAAAAGGGGGGGCCTAAAGGGGGGGGTACTGTAGTGCCGGCGTCCCTGCCCTCTGCTAGGCAGGGACGCTGTTCCCCTCACCGCTCTGCTCCGTGCCCGGCGTCCCTCTCCCGCTCTGCTGGCAGCGCGCGCTCCTTCCCGGCCACTGTGCTTAGGGCGCGCGCGCGCGCCCTCCCTCCCTCTTAAAGGGGCCGCGCGCGCCGTCCTAAGGAGTCCCCGGCCAATGGCTGGAGGACTTTACCATATATAAGGCACCTCCTCCAAAATGGAGGTGCCCGAGCAATGTTGTTGCACCGTTCTACTCTGCCTCAGCCCTCAGGTCCCGTTGCCAGTTACCTGTCAGTTACCTGCCAGATTCCTGCCAGCTTGCTGTCCTAATCCTGCCTGATTTCCTGTTACCTGCCTGCCTGCCTGAGGTCCGACGGTCTGCCTTACAACTCCGGTAAGTCTGTCTAAGGACCAACTTGCCCGCTCACCTGGGAGCGCACATCAGCTACCTGCCTGCTTGCCTGAGGTCCGACGGTCTGCCTTACAACTCCGGTCAGTCTGTCTATGGACCAGCTTGCCCGCTCACCTGGGAGCGCTTCTCCGCTACCTGCCTGCTTGCCTGCCCGGAGGCTCCGCTGTCACGTGCTGTGACCACCAGCTATTCCAGACTCTTACCCGCTCACCTGGGAGCGCTTCTCCGCTACCTGCCTGCTTGCCTGCCCGGAGGCTCCGCTGTCACGTGCTGTGACCACCAGCTATTCCAGACTCTTGCCCGCTCACCTGGGAGCGCTTCTCCGCTACCTGCCTGCTTGCCTGCCCGGGGGTTCCGCTGTCACGTGCTGGGACCACCAGCTATTCCAGAGACTCTTGCCCGCTCACCTGGGAGCGCTTCTCCGCTACCTGCCTGCTAGCCTACCTGGAGGTTCAGCCATCACAGGTCGTACCTACCCTTTACCTAGAGACTGCCCCGGTCACTTGCCGTGACCTCCAGCCCGTTCTTCCAGAGACTGCCCCGGTCACTTGCCGTGACCTCCAGCCCGTTCTTCCAGAGACTGCCCTGATCACTTGCCGTGACCTCCTGCCCGTACACCCAGAGACTGTCCCGGTCACCTGCTGTGACTGCCTGCCTGGTCGCCACCCGCTCCCTTACAAGGACCGCTCCCTTGTATAGTAGCCCAGAGGTTCCGCCTCCCAGACCCGTTACATCGGGCTGGGAAGGTCCCTGGTTAATGGCTTCCCAACTGGAGCGGTGGCAATCGGGGTAATGTTTTTGGGGTTGATGTCAGCAGCTGGTGCTGACATCAAGCCCAGAGGTTAGTAATAGAGAGATGTCTATCAGACACCCCTTTGAAGAATATTCAAGGTAATCCCATGTCAATCATTGTGCCCTGTTTGGCAGTGATTATACAGAACTTCAATGTACAGTGTAATTCGACACTCTGGCATGGGAGGGGGCTGAGAGTCAGGGAGAGACATTTCTCACAGCAGCTGTGAGCTGCACAGGACAACCCCCTGTGGACCCAGCCATGTGGCTTCCTTTGTGTCAGATATTATAATTCAACATCAAGTTATGGGAACATGATACATTCCAGTGATACACCAAGTAGATTTTTGGAAACCTAAGAGAATGGTGAATGTCACCCTGGCTTTCAGTACAGTCCAGCTCGCAGGGAATGGGAAAACCATAGCACAGCCTTGCAGGAGCCCCTAGGGCCCCGGTGCTTGGTATTCACGTGTAGTAGGGGCCCAGCTGGATCCGATAACACCAGAACTGGCTCCCTAGGACCGTCCATTGAGGAGGTATAGCCCATTTTAGTTTTTAGAGTTTGTGTCTGGGAGAGACAAGGGGTGGAGAATTAAGTCCCAGCGGGGGCAGTAAGGGGAGTGACCCAGAGAGGTTTAGAGCCCCAGCAGCCCTGGCTCCATTGTCTTTTACCTTGGGAGGTCGTGATGTCACGTCGTGTGGGAGAAGTCCTGCCACAAAGAGAGAGGGCCCCACAAGCCCTTCCCTCAGAAGCCAGGTCATCCATCTGACTGGTAACTGGCTCTTAATAACTGCTTTATATCTTTTGTACCCCTACTATTGTGTTTGCAACTCTATCCATTGTGTCTGTATAACCTTTATGTATATAGTATATTGTCTAGTGTGCCCCTAAGGCGATTAAATATATAATTTAACCTTGGGCTGCTCTTTTATCTCAATACACAAACTCTCACGTCCGTTGTTCGGTCCAACGAACACGCTACCGGGCTGATTTCTAGCCTGATATAATTCCGTTATATCTAATAGAAACTGGTGGCAGCTCTCCCAGGCTGACCAGGCTCTGCTTCACTGGAGCTAGTGAAGGAGCCTCTCAGCCTGTCAGGGGTGTGAGCAAGTGTGGTGCCACATCAGTGACTGAGTGGGCCACCTCTTCTCACTCTCTGGTGCGTTCCTGTACCCATGTGGACAGGGGGTGTCTGTGTAGAACTGTACGATTCTCACCTTATGCGTCCTCGAGGGGGTGAGGATCGCCATGTTGGTGCAAAGGGCAGATCCGTATCATGTGATCCATCTGACGTAATAGTGACGCCAGGCAGGTGGCGGGGTTTGGATTCATCACATTGGTGGCAGCGGTTTTATTCTGCGGGGTCTCTCTGCTGCTATTTCTTCACAACCCCCATTACTAACCCAGTAGTAAAAAGAAATAAACACACACAAAAAATCTTTATTTGAAAAAAAATCCCCAACAATTTCCTTAGTTAACAATTTATTAAAGAAAAATAAAAAAAACTCCATTGCCGGTCTGCCATTGTCCAAGGATTCCCATGAGGTCCCACGCCATCTAAAACCTATGGAGCCTCATTCTGAGGTTTAGCAGTATCCACTGAAGAGTCTCACATTGCGCTCTGCGAGACCTCCGCCGGGTCACACAGAGGGCAGTGCGAGAGCCGGAATGATGAATGGTGACGCTCCTGCTAGAGTCTGCCGGAAAAATGCTTGAGTTTTCCATTGACTTCCATTATGCTGGGTACTCAAGTCGAGCGGGTCCGAGCATCTGACCTGCTCGATTCGAGTACCGAGCATCCGAGCATTTTAATACTCGCTCATCACTACTGTAAATGCATACATTGCATTTTTTTTATAACTACAGCAGGTATAGTTAAAGTCAAAACTTTACATAAACCTTAGACAGATTAAGTAAAACTCATTTTCTGTTGTATTCCTAATTTACATTCATTCTATTAAGTCAGATAGAATCAATACTTTAATTCAAGAATGTGAAATGTCAGAATAAGGGCACATTCACACAAGTTCATACAATATCTACTCTGATGAAATGATTAGTTCAGGTCTGACGAAAGTTGGTCATATACAACTATGGACAAATAAAATGGAAAAGTACTATATATACTGTAAATACTATAAGTATGGTGGCTCAGTGGTTAGCACTGCAGCTTTGTAGTGCTGTAGACCTGGGTTCAATTCCCCCCAAGGACAACATCTGCAAGGAGTTTGTATGTTCTCCCTGTGTTTGCGTGGATTTCCTCTGGGTGTTTCATTTTCCTCCCACACTTCAAAGACTTACTGATAGGGAATCTAGATTGTGAGCCCCAATGGGGACAGTGTAGATAATGTATGTAAAGGACTGTGGAATTAATGGCGCTATATAAGTGAGTAAAGTAAATAAATAAGTACTAAATGTACTGTACCTTGGCCTGGTTTGGATTTCATTGCAACAGCTTTCATTCATAAACTTGAAAAATGGAAAATCCATAAAAATGGTTTGTGAAATTCTGTGAGAAAGATATTTACTGGCCTGCAAAGAACCTTCATTATAAGTTAACACTATTAATGATCAGTATATGGATCCTTACTGCTTAATTACTCATGAGTAACTAGAACTCTGATGGTCAAAGATAAAGATATGAGGTAATTTTATCTTTCTAAATTAAGTTTGGGAAAACTTTTTTAAATTTTAATTATTCTTCCTATTATTCAAGTTTGTGCTGTTGAATTTAATAGTATCTCTTACAGTGGCAGATATTTTTTGACTTTAACCCTTTGCATCCATCGGTGGTTAAGCAGTACCCTGTCTAACCAACATCTTAAACCAATTTCAAGTGCTAAACACCTGAAAAAACACATTGTATAAGTGATCATGTATTGAAGTAGGTTAGTTCAAGGTATGGTATTTGGCTAGAACTCTTAATTTCTCTTTTTACAGCAATAAGGCTGCCAGAAGGAGGAAGTCTGAGCTGAATTAATACATTTGTTACAGTGGAAGTAGAATGAAAACGGCTTTAACCTCAAATCAAGCTGCCTCTTTCATTTATACCAGTGATAGGCTTTTTTCTAAGAAATAAAGAATTTGGCATTGAGCCACTGTAAGTTTTTATTTTAAAGCAAAACCTGGATGGTTATTTGTTTAAGGCTTACATCTATGATTACTTGTGAGTCCTGTCTCTACAAGGATTTTGTTTAATATTGTTTCACATTTGGGATGCAGATGCCCACTATTAGAGCTTGTGGCGATTTTCCATTGTATTACTGCAATGATAGCTATCTGTAATATTAAACACATTTTTTCAATGCATTTCTGAACAACTTTTGAGGACACTGATATTGCCCAGAACGACACATAGCTTTCTCCAACTACCATGGATTTTAAAAGGACCTCTGTGTCCCACTCCTGTCTTGAACAGCTGCACTGCTTCACATGACACTGTCTGTGTTTCATGTGGACACACAACGTTATTTGAGCTGCCAAAAAAGAACAGGTTTATTTGTAGAGACCGTCCCTCATGCAATCTAAGTGACTTGTTATATTTTTCTTTTGTTCCAGAGAGAGGTACAAGTGTAATATAACAAGATAAATGCTAACTCATAACTATGTAACATGCCTGTGTAATGCAACTTGTGAAAGCAATTGAACGTAACTATGTTATTTTAAAGTTTCATCTATCTTAATGAAAATAATTTACATGACACGTGAAAAAATAGGAGCAGAAAAAATATGATTTTTTTGACTGTGTCCTTGATGCATGATCTCTTGTATTTGAAAGCTTTAAAATTCAAAAGTCTGGTAATTTACAGTAGGATCATATTATTAAACTTATTTCAGCTTAATTTCGTAAAGGGGTTGTCCAGAACTTTTATATTGATGGCCTATCCTTAGGTTAGGTCATCAATACCAGATGTGTGGTGGTTTGACACCTAGCACCCCCATTGCTCAGCTGTTCCTGGTGCTGGCAGTGGCCAGATGTGATTAGGTGTGGAGCTGCCTTACAGGGCCGGAATAAGCACCCGGCGTACCCGGGCAAGTGTCGGGGCCCTGAACCACCAGGCGGGCCCACTCCCCGTCGGGGCCTGGGCCGCTTCCACGGCATCTGTGCAGGGCTATCGGTGCTGTCAGAGCCCTGTTCTGCTTCATGTGCTGCTGCTCCTCCACCAATCAGGCCCAGTGAGGGGCATTGCTAGGCAGTTAGATCCAGGGCCTGGGCCCCAGATCATAAGTGCACTGCCCCGAATCTCTCTGTAGCATTTTTTTTCTTCAACTAATTACACTTTCTTATCTGTCTGTGCGCTGAGTGCGAGCACCACACAACACGCAGGTTTCAGGCTCCCCTGCATGCAGTGGATATGTCATCACCTCGCAGCTTCTCTCCCTGCTCGTCCTTCTGGCAAGTCAGAGCAGAGGATCCATGTGCCGAGCAACTGCACAGCGCCACCTAGGGGGGAGTATATGTTGGAAGGAGGTCAATGAGGCCTCAGGCCAGGTCTGTCAGGGAATATAGCCACCCGGCTTTAGGGAGAGGTGATAGAGATCATGACTCTCTCCTCTGTGCCTGCACAGCACACCATCCCCCACCTTCTGTAATGTTACAGACAGCTCAGCATTGTGATGGGGGAGGGTGTGCAGGGCTGACGGGGTGTACAAGTCTCGCTCCTACTGCTGATTTCCAAGGTCAGGACTCCTCCACTGCTGCCACTGGATCAATGCTGATGAAGAGAGTAAGTACAGTATGTATATGTCATGTCCCAGTATATTGTGTGTCATGTATATAGGTAATGTCTTTGTATAATGTGCTAACATGTCTGTTTAAAGTGTATATATAATGTGTATATATACAGATTATGTCTTTGTATAATGTGATTATGTGTAGGTCATGAGTCCGTATAATGTGTAATGTATAATTTCTATGCTGCATCTGTGCATCATGAATCGTGTATGTGCTAAAGGGGCTCACTGAGACTCTTTTGCCCGGGGCCCAAAAAAAACTGGTGCCGGCCCTGCTGCCTGACACAGCTAGATCAACTGTATAATCACTTCGGCAGGCTACTCCACATTCACCCCTATTAGAATGAACAGAAGTTGATCTGCAGCACCACACTGCGGCCACTATACAGTTGACAAAGCTGTGCTGCGCAACTGAGAACATCCAGCCTCCCGGGACACAGCTGATTGGCGGAAGAGCCGATTGTCACACCCCCACCAATCTCGTATTAATGACCTATCCTTAGAATGGGCCATCATTATTAAAGTACTGGACAACACCTTTAATAGTAGAGTTATCTAGGTGTTAATAATACAATGGTGCCCATTGTGTCCATCTTATTCTCTCCAGTCTATTATAAGAGCTGTAAATGTAATAATAATATTAATAATAAATGAATTTATGAATTAGTTAATTAAAGGCTATGGACTCCTTTGGGGGCACTTCCCTTTTTAACTTAAAGGGAGTCTGTTGCCATAAAATGACTGTTCAAACCAAGTAAAGCACCTTAATAAAAGCTGTACCCATAGTGTTTAAATCCATGCTGCGCTTATCAGAAATCCTTCATTATTCAAATATGCTAATGAGCATAGGGCTTCCTGATCTTAGTGGCTTTTGAAAGCAGGAGTTAAAGATCTGTAAGTACTTAAAGAGGACCTATCACCAAATGCCAGGTTTTTTTAAGTCTTATTTTATTACTTCTGCTCTCCAGGGTATTCTGCGTTTTTCTTTTAAAATCCTACAAATGGATTGAGAGATATAAACCATTATATTTAGCACTGATTTTTATGGTCTTTAAGAAGAAAGTGTTGCTCACAGGATTCTCTCGGGATGTGTCTTTAGGCTGCTCTGCATTATTATACTATGAGCCGCACCCTTTTGTAAAGAACAAAAAAATAGCAATAAATAAAAATGCCCCCCATATTGCTAGAATTGTATTGTGAAATTTAAAAAATAAAACCCAGAATACTCAAAAGAGCAGTGGGAATAAAATTAAAGCAATCACAGGCCACGTTTGACCTGTTGACAGGTCCTCTTTAACTTTTCCCTACTTTTTACTATTCTTTCATCTTTTTTGTTTAATTGGGTAATGAATAGTAGAATTGGAGTATTCTTTAGTGCACATATGTACACATAACTGGAGCAGGAGTTCCAGGGTGAATACAGCTGTGACAGATGCAATCATGTGGACCACCTGAAAGCTCAAATTAGAGATCTGAAGAAACAACGTAACTATGAGTGAAATTGACAATCTTAAGAGGAATATGCTTCTCACTGAGCAAACAATTAGTGGGGTGAACATGGAGAGTGGAGAAATGGGTCAGAAGGAGCAGGCAAGAAGCTGGGATAATATAGTAAAGGAGAGTCAAAAGAATTTTAAGAAAAAGAAGGCCACTATTCTTTCTGTGATTCCAAGCAATCTGTCAAATTGGGTGAAGATTAGAGTTAGATGGATCAAATGATCAAATGATCAAATTCAAGTTCTCCCACTTCGCTGAATTTTCCCCCATAAAACTTGATTTGCAGATACTAAATTCATCATGAAATACAATATGGAAGATACATCATGAATCACTAATTTCACCAAAAAAAAGAGAGACATTTGAATATAAGTATAGCAGAATAGATAGCGGATAGATCTAGATTTTGTCTTAGTCGCAAAATTAGCACTAAGGGGTTTAATAGTGTTCCCCTCGTTTGCAGTGTGTGAATAATAATAGAAAAGGCTGCTATTAAGATGCTGTTACTGCGATATATCTCAGATCAATCAAACCACAGTCACATTGAGTGATTATGAAGGTTCATCACCCTCCTAAATCACTTGAATCTTAAGATTAATATTCACAGACTGACACTAGCAATCCAATTTTCATTCTGCTTCAGCACTGTAGTAGTACCCCACATTCGATAAGGCCTTTTTCTATTACTATATGGAATGAGCTGTATGCTCTGACCTCCTATTCCTACATTATGCAAAAATAAAATGGCGCTCCTTGTCCTGCCCCCATGTTTTGTACTGGCTGTGATAGCCCTCTGCTTAGCTGCGCAAACCATGAGATATGATAGCTGGAAACCTTTATGGTGAAGCCGAATGGTCACACTGAATTGGATCACATAGTATTTGAATTTGCGGGAAACCATTAATTTCAGGAATTTCAACTTGAATTTGATTTTCCACAGATCAATCTGCTCATCTCTAGTGAAGAACAAGAGAACAGCCCAGCTTGTAGTCGGGGGGTGGTAATGCAGTTAGGGTATGTAAGTTGGTATTGGTATGGGATTCTATAATCAAGAAGACAGATGGGATAGACTCAACTAAATAGTTTGCTGACTCTCTTGGGCCAGGGTTTGGCATGTGGTGAAATTGGTTGATAAATTACTGGGGGTATGAGGATAGTGATGAGCAAGCTGTTCGTGGTTTTGTGGTCCACTTGGGAACTGATGGCAGAATAAGTGGTAGGTGGAGGATCCTTAAAAATAATTTTAAAGAGTTATGTTTCAAGCTAAATGGAAGGACTTTCAAGCTAGTACTCTCCAGAACAATGCCTATGCCATGTGCATCACACAACAGACAGCAGGAATTTAAAATGGCGTTTAAATGCATTGTTAAAGTCTTGGTGTAAAACAAAAGGATTTAAGCTCCTATGCATAAGTATACAATCTGTATTCTGCAGATAAATTGCACCTGAATGGAAAGAGGTCTGCTGTGCCTTGTACAGAATGCAGCCAAGTCCTTTAGCATTGGCTGGAGTAATTGGGGTATATATCTGTGTGACTGGTGCCTTACCGTGTGCATTTATAATACTGGGCAACCACCCTCTTCATGAATGGTAGATGTGTAAGTGGTGATTTCTTCAGTATTTTGTACCTGTGATGCCTCTGCCTTTATCATGAGAGCCTTCAGCATCCTATACTGCATTAGTATTGTGTTTTAGTAAATTTACTAAATATAGCTGCCTATAAACCTGAAGCCTAAATATTTAAGGAAGTAAAAGTGAGGTTTTGTCTTTCTTAGGAGAATATCTATGTGTGCAGAATTATTGGGCAGCTATTAATGGGCAGAAGTATTATGCAACTAAATGAAAAACGTAAATTTTTCCATCTCAATTGTTTATTTTCATCTGTTAACCCCTTAAGCCCCGCGGGTGGTTTGCACGTTAATGACCGGGCCAATTTTTACAATTCTGACCACTGTCACTTTATGAGGTAATTACTCTGGAACGCTTCAACGGATCCCCCTGATTCTGAGATTGTTTTTTCGTGACATATTGTACTTCATGATTGTGGAAAAATTTCTTCGATATCACTTGCGTTTATTTGTGAAAAAAACGGAAATTTGGCGAAAATTTTGAAAATTTTGCAATTTTCAAAATTTGAATTTTTAAGCCCTGAAATCAGAGAGATATGTCACACAAAAGAGTTAATAAATAACATTTCCCACATGTCTACTTCACATCAGCACAATTTTGGAACCAAAATTTTTTTTTGTTAGGGAGCTATAAGGGTTAAAAGTTGACCAGCGATTTCTCATTTTTCCAACAAAATTTATAAAACCATTTTTTTAGGGACCACATCACATTTGAAGTCACTTGGAGAGGTCTTTATGACAGAAAATACCCAAAAGTGACACCATTCTAAAAACTGCACCCCTCAAGGTGCTCAAAACCACATTCAAGAACTTTATTAACCCTTCAGGTGCTTCACAGGAATTTTTTGAATGTGGAAGAAAAAAATGAACATTTAACTTTTTTCACAAAAATGTTACTTTAGACCCAATTTTTTTTATTTTCACAGGGGTAACAAGAAAAAATGGACACCAAAATTTGTTGTGCAATTTCCCCTGGGCACGCAGATACCCAATATTTGGGGAAGAAACACTGTTTGGGCGCACGGCAGGGCTCGGAAGGGAAGGAGCGCCATTTGACTTTTTGATTGTAAAATTTGCTTGAATAATTAGCGGACGCCATGTTCTGTTTGGAGAGCCCCTGTGTGCCCAAACTTTGTAGCTCCCCCACAAGTGACCCCATTTTGGAAACTAGACCCCCCAAGGCACCTTTCTAGATGCATAGTGAGCACTTGGAACCCTCAGATGCTTCACAAATTGATTCGTAAAAATGAAAAAGTGAAAAAAAAAACACTTTTTCATTTTTACGAATCAATTTGTGAAGCACCTAGGGGTTCCAAGTGCTCACTATGCATCTAGATAGGTGCCTTGGGGGGTCTAGTTTCCAAAATGGGGTCACTTGTGGGGGAGCTCCAATGTTTGGGCACACAGGGACTCTCTAAATACAACATGGTATCCGCTAACAAATTGAATGGAAAATCGGCTCAAATTGTTAGCGGACACCACATTGCGTTTGGAGAGCCCCTCTGTGCCCAAACTTTGGAGCTCCCCCACAAGTGACCACATTTTGGAAACTAGATCCCCCAAGGCACCTTTCTAGATGCATAGTGAGCACTTGGAACCCCCAGGTGCTTCACAAATTGATTCGTAATAATGAAAAAGTGAAAAAAAAAACACTTTTTCATTTTTACGAATCAATTTGTGAAGCACCTAGGGGTTCCAAGTGCTCACTATGCATCTAGATAGTTGCCTTGGGGGGTCTAGTTTCCAAAATTGGGTCACTTGTGGGGGAGCTCCAAAGTTTGGGCACACAGGGACTCTCTAAATGCAACATGGTATCCGCTAACAAATTGAATGGAAAATCGGCTCAAATTGTTAGCGGACACCACATTGCGTTTGGAGAGCCCCTCTGTGCCCAAACTTTGGAGCTCCCCCACAAGTGACCCCATTTTGGAAACTAGACCCCCCAAGGCACCTTTCTAGATGCATAGTGAGCACTTGGAACCCCCAGGTGCTTCACAAATTGATTCGTAAAAATGAAAAAGTGAAAAAAAAAACACTTTTTCATTTTTACAAATCAATTTGTGAAGCACCTAGGGGTTCCAAGTGCTCACTATGCATCTAGATAGGTGCCTTGGGGGGTCTAGTTTCCAAAATGGGGTCACTTGTGGGGGAGCTCCAATGTTTGGGCACACAGGGACTCTCTAAATGCAACATGGTATCCGCTAACAAATTGAATGGAAAATCGGCTCAAATTGTTAGCGGACACCACATTGCGTTTGGAGAGCCCCTCTGTGCCCAAACTTTGGAGCTCCCCGACAAGTGACCCCATTTTGGAAACTAGATCCCCCAAGGCACCGTTATAGATGCATAGTGAGCACTTGGAACCCCCAGGTGCTTCACAAATTGATTCGTAATAATGAAAAAGTGAAAAAAAAAACACTTTTTCATTTTTATGAATCAATTTGTATTATTACGTCAGATGGTATTAAGGGGTTAAAGTAAGAATCATAACCAAACACCTCAAAACGTACAAAAAATACATGTCTGACATTTCAGAAATAATATCATAATGTTGTAAACCTTTTATTCATAAAGTCTGTCAGTTTCTTAATCTGTTGACAATCAACTTTTTGGGCAGCACCAACCACAACCTCCCAGAATCTGGTCAGAGAGATGTAGTGTTTTCCTTTATCTTAAAGCTCCTGTTTAACAAAGGCCCACAGGTAATCAGTAGGGTTTAGGTCAGGTGAGGAAGGGGGCCATATCATTAATTTGTCATTTTTAAGGCCTTTACTGGATACCCAAACAATGAGGTACTTAGATTTATGTGATGGAGCATTGTCCTGCATAAAAATCATGGTTTTCTGGAAAGATGCAGATTTTTTCCTGTAAGATTGCTTGAAGAGCAGTAAAGAGCCAGTAAAAACTGGCAGTAGGTTTGCAAGTTGATTTTGAGTCTGCCTTCTAACTGAAACGTTTCAACTAGCTCACTAGCTTGATAATACCAATCCACAGCAGTACCCCACCTCCACCTTACTCATGTCTGAGTCAAAGTGAGGCCATGTCACATGTTCAGTATATGGTCAGTATTTTACATTAGTATTTGTAAGCCAAAATCAGGAGTGGGTGAGAAATACAGTACAGGAGTGGTGATGTGTTTCTATTATACTTTTCCTCTGACTGTTCCTCTCCTGGTTTTGGCTCATAAATACTGATGTAAAATACTGACCAAATACTGAACATGTGAATGTGGCTTAAAGATCTGTATCCATTACTGATCCAGCCACTGGTCCATCCATTTGGTGCATATAGAGTCACTCTAATCTCATCAGTTCATAAAACCTTTGAGCAATCTGTCTTCAGATATTTCTTGGCCCAGTCTTGACGTTTCAACCTATGTGTTTTTTTTCAGTGGTGGTCTGGTTTTAGTCTTCCTTACCTTGGCCATGTCTTCTCAAAACTTTGGCAAATAATGCACATCTTTTTTTCTCAACAAGTTTTTTGTGACCCTGCTGACTATTTTCAGCAAAACTTTTGATGATTCTGTTATCACATTCCAATATCAAGAGTGCTGCATCCCTCTGTAAGACTTTTAGCTTTTGACTTTTGAGTCCCTCAGGTAAATCTCATTTTTGACCCAGTTAGCATGAGGAAAACAAGCGCTCTAATAATTCTGAACACCTTAATAAATGGTGCTAATATCCTTAGGCCATACCCTCCCTCATTATAAAAACATACATCACTCGATCTGCTTCAGACCAATAAGTATTCTAGTTTTTACAGTGCCAGAGTCGGAAAATATGTATAAAAATGATGAAATGGTCAAAATACTCACCTGCCTCATAATTCTGCGCACAGTCTATGCTTCACCATCATTTGTCTTCTTGCTAGCAGAGAAAACAAGATAGAGGAGATCTGACACCAGCAAACAATATAACTCTAAGCTTAATAATCACCTCTCCGTGAACAAATTTCTATTGATAGAGGCGCACTTTACATCTTTTCTAAAATTCTCATGTCTTGCCACCTGGAGGTATAAATAGGCTTCGTCAAACTGAGTGGTAGAGGCCCGTACATAAGACTCGAGGCAAATGTAGCTTGTGTCTTATTTGAGCACTGTAAATAGAATCCAATCAACAAAGTGATCAGCTATGTATCAATTTTCTCAATTAGTTGCCCAAAAAGAGACAGCAAGAAAAAAAGTGTGGATTTGCCATAAGATATACAGCAAATATAATGCTTATTTGCATAAATGAAAAGTAATTACGGAATTTATTTACGCATACTGTTCTTAACTCAAATTTGGTAGTTTACCTTCAAAACGAACCGCTAAGTTAATATAATTGCTACAATCACTATAAATTTCTGCTTCAGCTCCATTAAACTTAATTATCTTGAATGCCCGCTGTCGGAATGCAATGTGGAGCTTTTTACATTTCGTTTAGAGGAATTCATGCAAGGATAAATGTTTGTATACATATGCTGCATTGCTAGGCAAATGCAGCTTATTTTATATTTAATCAAGCCAGCTGTGAATGTATAAAGTAGAGCGAGAGATCATTTCCACCACATGAATATTTATATATGATTGCTTTTAGCATTTTTGTATAAATGTAGCTTTACTGGCGATTAAAATAAAATTACCTGCAGATGCTTTTTTTGCTCCTCATTTCAAGGACCATAAAATTGGCGATCATGTTTGTAGCTTTTTTTTTTAAATAATGCTGTCAAATTTATTTAATCCTCCAGATATTCTTTAGACCTTCATTAACAGGAAACACAGTTGTAAGATGTTGTTCTATGATTAATACAGATATTGCTTTCGTGTACTTGTGCATGCACCGTGTCTGGAATCGCTGCAGAGACTCTTTCACTTTGTCAAAAGTGGAGATTTTCTACAAAAAAAAAATCTAAAATCAAACCCTCTTTGCACCCATAAAAGGGTTGCTCACTACTAGTACAACCTCTTCTCACTCTGCTTGTTTGCCCCCATTAAAATAAAAACACTCATATTCACCTCCCGTGCCTGCGCCGTTCCAGCGGTGTTAGCACTCGTGTTCCTGAGGAGTATTTTTAGTTTAATGGGGGCAAACAATCAGAGTGAGAAGGGGTTGTACTAGTAGTAGACAACCCCTTTAAATGTACTCACTATTGATGAGCGAGTATGCTCGCCACTGCTCGGTACTCGCTCGAGCATCTCAGTACTCGAGATGCTCGGAGTTCGCCGAGTACTTTCGAGATGCTCAGGTGGGAGCTCGGGTCCCCGTCCTGCATGTTTGGCGCTATTTAGAGCACCAATAATGCAAGGATTGTCTGCCACTCACTGTAGTGTCACAGCCATGGTGGTTGTGGCATTACAGTGACCAAATCGATGGGAACAGTGCTCACAGTGAAACATGAAAAGCCGCTAATTCATCTGCGGCATACACCGGTACCCGACAATTTAGAACAGAAAGAATGGAGCATCACACATAGATTAGATAGATAGAAACATGTCAGTCACATATATAATAAGTACAGTGACAGTGTTGGTTACTGTACTTGTCATTTAGTGTTAAAATAAAGGATTTATTAAAAAAAAAATAATAGTGTTTTTGTTTCTTTAAAACAGCCGGCCGGCAATTCATCAGCGGCATACATCGGTACCCGACAATTTAGAACAGAAAGAATAGAGCATCACACATAGATTAGATAGATAGAAACATGTCAGTCACATATATAATAAGTACAGTGACAGTGTTGGTTACTGTACTTGTCATTTAGTGTTAAAATAAAGGATTTATTAAAAAAAAAATTGGCGTGGGGTTTCCCAAAATTTTAGTCTCTAGCGGAGGTTAAGCAGATGGCTGGGGCAGATGTTTGAAGCCTGGGAAGGGGGTAATACCCACGGAGCTTCCCAGGCTACTAATATCAGCCCCCAGCTGAATACCTAGCCTTTACTAGCTATTAAAATGGGGGACCCCCAAAAAAAATGATGTGGGGTCTCCCCTATTTTAATAGCTAGCAAAGGCTAGGCAGACAGCTGGGGGCTGATATTAATAGCACAGGAAGGGTGCCATGAATATTGGCCCCCTCCCAGGCTGGAAACACCAGCCGTCAGCCGCCCCAGAAATGGAGCATCCATAGGATGCGCCAATTCTGGCATTTAGCCTCGCTCTAAATGTCCCTAAATGGCAACAAGTTGTATTGCGCTACAGTACAGCACCCATCAAAGTCTGAGGCCATAATGTGTCACTGCTTTACTCACTCTGCTGTATATATAATACCTAAATCTGATTGGATATTTTGTTTTGTTTTTACTGATAATAATGAATGTTATTTGTATTTTCTTTTAGGCAGGAGTGTCAATGTTAAGTCAGTGGGTCTTGTTGGCAGACATGGCCCTCAGTCAAAGCAACCTTTTTTGGTTGCCTTCTTCAAGGCGAGTGAAGTTCTACTCCGCTCAGTCAGAGCTGCAAGTACAAAAAGGAAAAAACAAGACAAGAACAAGTCTATAGCTCAACATGATGCATCTAAGATGCCCACGAATGCAGGCAAGTACGATACTATATTATAAATGACAATTTAGTACGTAACATATGGTATATGATAGGTAACAACTGTGACTGGCAGATAACATGACTTTATCTCTGGGTGGTCTTTGAACACATTTCTTATTTTCGAATGTCCATAATGCAATTGATTAATTATTAAGCAAACTAGTAGCCCAAGTTCCAAAACAAATAAGTTTCGGAAGCTAGAAAAGTGTGCTCTACATAATAAAAACTATCTCAAATTACCCATGTCTATTTAGTCTCAGCCTTTTTACACGATAACCAACAAAGTTGTCATAATTAATAAATTAGTAAGTGGCATTACGGAAAACCAAAATAAAATTTATAAGATTACAGAGATGTTCGCCAATTCAAAAAGTGAATTGCCCAGGGCAGATCGCGTGGAAATCTCTCTGTATGCATTATCACCTTCAGCTGATCCTGTTAAAATCTGTGCATCAAGAACATCTCTATTCAATGATGTTACAACTAATCGTGTACCATTGCTGTGTCCTCATTTTGTATTCAAATTTCTCAATAACATAATAATGCTGCCCACCTTAAGTCTAAGGCAATGACTTGGCATGCCTGATGGGGTTAAGCTATTTAAAAATTCAATAGGAAACATCATTGTCATCTACAATAACAGAGTCATCGCTCCAACGTCAGCTGATGTTTTTCTCGGACTCACCTCAACATCAAGCTCTTTATGTAGTAAGATGTGCAATCATAAAATATGCTTCATGGGTGTAATTCTCTACACATTTTACAATATATTTGATATTCCTGTATTTAAAGGGGTTATCTACCCCTTTTTATTTCAAAAAATATTGACCAATGGTAATAAGAAAATAAAATAAAAAACATATAGTCACCTACAGTTACTCAAAACTGCTACCAGTGACATTCAACAGTTTCCTTGCTTTTTCTACTGGGTGGATTATATGAAGTCATTTGACTGCTGCAGCCAATCAGTGAACCCTGTGGTAACTGAAACATTGCTTCCGGGGTCACTGATTTCTTAGAGTGGTCACTAGTGTTGAGCCACCCCCGTAGTGTTCGGGTTCGGTTCGGTTCGTCGAACACCGGGATGTTCGAGTAACTGTTCGTCGAACTGTTCGTCGAACACCTTAGAACACCGTCGAACACCGTTAAAACCAATGGCAGGCAAACAAAAACACATAGAAACACATAGAAAACACCTGCAAAGGTGTCCAAAAGCTAAAAAACTGCTCAGAAGACACTCTCTTTAAAAAAGCCGGCCGGCAATTCAGCAGCGGCATACACCGGTACCCGACAATTTAGACAAGAAGGAATAGAGCATCACACATAGATTAGATAGATAGAAACATGTCAGTCACACATATAAGAAGTACAGTGACAGTGTTGGTTACTGCACTTGTCATTTAGTGTAAAGGATTAATTAAAAAAAATATTAGTGTTTTCATGCACCGTCTCTTTAAAAAAGCCGGCCGGCAATTCAGCAGCGGTACCCCACAATTTAGAACAGAAAGAATAGAGCTTCACACATAGATAAGATAGATAGAAACATGTCAGTCACATATATATTAAGTACAGTGACAGTGTTGCTTACTGTACTTGTCATTTAGTGTAAAGGATTTATTTAAAAAAATAATAGTGTTTTCATGCACGGTCTCTTTAAAAAAGCTGGCCGGCAATTCAGCAGCGGTACCCGACAATTTAGAACAGAAAGATAGAGCATCACACATAGATTAGATAGATAGAAACATGTCAGTCACATTTATAATAAGTACAGTGACAGTGTTGGTTACTGTACTTGTCATTTAGTGTTAAAATAAACGATTTATTAAAATAAAAATTGGCGTGGGGATCCCCCATAATTTTAGGCTCTAGCGGAGGTTAAGCAGACGGCTGGGGCAGATGTTTGAAGCCTCGGAAGGGGGTAATACCCACGGAGCTTACCAGGCTACTAATATCAGCCCCCAGCTGAATACTTAGCCTTTACTAGCTATTAAAATGGGGGACCCCCCCCAAAAAAATGATGTGGGGTCCCCCCTATTTTAATAGCTAGCAAAGACTAGGCAGACAGCTGGGGCTGATATTAATAGCTCAGGAAGGGTGCCATGAATATTGGCCCCCTCCCAGGCTAGAAACACCAGGCGTCAGCCGCCCCAGAAATGGCGCATCCATAGGATGTGCCAATTCTGGCTCTTAGCCTCGCTCTTCCCACTGCCCTGTAGCGGTGGCAGTGGGGTAATAGGGCTGGGGTTGATGTCAGCTTATAATGCCAGCTGACATCAAGCCCAGGTTAGTAATGGAGAGGCGTCTATAAGACACCCCCATTACTAACCCCATAGTCAAAGTTAAAAAAAACACAAACACCCAGAATAAAGTCCTTTAATTGAAATAAACACACAATTCTTTATTGTTCTAAATTAAACTATACTTACCGTCACGCCCATTCCAGCTGAAGCCAACGATCCCCTGCAATAAAAGAAAAATAATAAACCAACATCATCCTTACCTTTCCATGGTTCCCAGGACAGCTCCAGCTCTGCTACATCGAGATGACTGGCTGGACCGCAGCAGAACGCTGCCATCCAGCCTGTCATCCCGCCGACACTGAGAAGCGCAGGCATGCTTGCGCTCCTCAGTGTCTCGCTGTGACGGCATCCAGATGAGCCGAGTTCATGTCCAATGAACTCGGCTCACCTCATGCACGTCACTTACAGCGTGGGAGAATTCTCACGCTGAAGCGCTGAGTGCAGGAGAATTTTCCCACGCTGTCAGTGAGGTGCATGAGGTGAGCTGAGTTCATTGGACATGAGCTCACCTCATGCACGTCACTGACAGCGTGGCAGAATTCTCCTGCACTCAGCACTTCAGCGTGAGAATTTTCCCACGCTGTCAGTGACGTGCATGAGGTGAGCCGAGTTCATTGGACATGACCTCGGCTCATCTGGATGCCGTCACAGAGAGACACTGAGGAGCGCAAGCATGCCTGCTCTTCTCAGTGTCTGCGGGATGACAGGCTGGATGGCAGCTTTCTGCTGCTGTCCAGCCTGTCATCTCGATATAGCAGAGCTGAAGCTGTCGTGGGAACCATGGAAAGGTAAGGATGAGGTTGGTTTATTATTTTTCTTTTATTGCAGGAGATCGTTGGCTTCAGCTGGAATGGGCGTGATGGTAAGTATGGTTTAATTTAGAACAATAAAGAATTGTGTGTTTATTTCAATTAAAGGACTTTATTCTGGGTGTTGTGTTTTTTTTAAATACTTTACTAGAAATTCATGGTGGTCATGTCTAATACTGGCGTGACCCCATGAATTTTGGGCTTGGGGCCAGCTGATAATACCAAGCTGGCCCTAACCCCTTTATTACCCAGTGAGCCACCGCACCAGGGCCCTGGATGAGTTGGGTACAGCGCCAGAAGATGGCACTTCTATGAACGCGCCATTTTCCGGGGTGGCTGCGGACTGCAATTTGCAGCGGGGGGGGGGGCCCAGAAAGCTTGGGCCTCCCTGCGCTGCAGATTCCAGCCCCCAGCTGCCTAGTTGTACCTGGCTGGACACAAAAATAGGGCGAAGCCCCACGTATTTTTTTTAAATTATTTCATGAAATTCATGAAATAATTAAGAAAAAAGGTCTTCCCTATATTGTTGTGTCCGGCCAGGTACAAATAGTCAGCTGGTGGTTGGGGGCAGCCCGTTCCTGCCTGCTGTACCTGGCTGGACACAAATATAGTGAGAAACCCCACTTCAATTTTTTTTAGTTATTTCATGAAATTCATGAAATAATTAAGAAAAAAAGGCCTTCCCTATATTGTTGTGTCCGGCCAGGTACAAATAGGCAGCTGGTGGTTGGGGGCAGCCCGTTCCTGCCTGCTGTACCTGGCTGGACACAAATATAGTGCGAAGCCCCACTTCAATTTTTTTAAATTATTTCAGGAAATTCATGAAATAATTAAAAAAAAATTGACGTGGGGCTTCGCACTATATTTGTGTCCAGTCAGGTGCAGCAGGCAGGAACGGGCTGCCCCCAACCACCAGCTGCCTATTTGTACCTGGCCGGACACAACAATATAGGGAAGCCCTTTTTTTCTTAATTATTTCATGAAATAATTTAAAGAAATTTGACGTGGGGCTTCGCCCTGTTTTTGTGTCCAGCCAGGTACAACTAGGCAGCTGGGGGCTGGAATCCGCAGCGCAGGGAGGCCCAAGCTTTCTGGGCCACCCCCGCTGCAAATTGCAGTCCGCAGCCACCCCGGAAAATGGCGCGTTCATAGAAGCGCCATCTTCTGGCGCTGTACCCAACTCATCCAGGGCCCTGATGCGGTGGCTCACTGGGTAATAAAGGGGTTAGGGCCAGCTTGGCATTATCAGCTGGCCCTAAGCCCGAAATTCATGGGGTCACGCCAATATTAGACATGACCACCATGAATTTCTAGTAAAGTATTTAAAAAAAACACAACACCCAGAATAAAGTCCTTTAATTGAAATAAACACACAATTCTTTATTGTTCTAAATTAAACCATACTTACCGTCACGCCCATTCCAGCTGAAGCCAACGATCTCCTGAAATAAAAGAAAAATAATAAAGCAACATCATCCTTACCTTTCCATGGTTCCCATGACAGCTTCAGCTCTGCTACATCGAGATGACAGGCTGGACCGCAGCAGAACGCTGCCATCCAGCCTGTCATCCCGCAGACACTGAGAAGCGCAGGCTTGCTTGCGCTCCACAGTGTCTCTCTGTGAGGGCATCCAGATGAGCCGAGTTAATGTCCAATGAACTCGGCTCACCTCATGCACGTCACTGACAGCGTGGGAAAATTCTTCTGCACTCAGCGCTTCAGCGTGGGAGAATTCTCACACTGAAGCGCTGAGTGCAGGAGAATTCACCCACGCTGTCAGTGACGTGCAGGAGGTGAGCTGAGTTCATTGGACATGAGCTCACCTTATGCACGTCACTGACAGCGTGGGAAAATTCTCCTGCACTCAGCGCTTCAGCGTGGGAGAATTCTCACGCTGAAGCGCTGAGTGCAGGAAAATTCTCCCACGCTGTCAGTGACGTGCAGGAGGTGAGCTGAGTTCATTGGACATGAGCTCACCTTATGCACGTCACTGACAGCGTGGGAGAATTCTCCTGCACTCAGTGCTTCAGCGTGAGAATTTTCCCACGCTGTCAGTGACGTGCATGAGGTGAGCCGAGTTCATTGGACATGAACTCGGCTCATCTGGATGCCGTCACAGAGAGACGCTGAGGAGCGCAAGCAAGCCTGCGCTTCTCAGTGTCTGCGGGATGACAGGCTGGATGGCAGCTTTCTGCTGCGGTCCAGCCTGTCATCTCGATGTAGCAGAGCTGAAGCTGTCGTGGGAACCATGGGAAGGGAAGGATTATGTTGCTTTATTATTTTTCTTTTATTGCAGGGGATCGTTGGCTTCAGCTGGAATGGGCGTGATTGTAAGTATGGTTTAATGTAGAACAATAAAGAATTGTGTCTTTATTTCAATTAAAGGACTTTATTCTGGGTGTTTGTGTTTTTTTTTAACTTTGACTATGGGGTTAGTAATGGGGGTGTCTTATAGACGCCTCTCCATTACTACCCTGGGCTTGATGTCAGCTGGCATTATAAGCTGACATCAACCCCAGCCCTATTACCCCACTGCCACCGCTACAGGGCAGTGGGAAGAGCGAGGCTAAGTGCCAGAATTGGCGCATCCTATGGATGTGCCATTTCTGGGGCGGCTGACGGCTGGTGTTTCTAGCCTGGGAGGGGGCCAATATTCATGGCACACTTCCTGGGCTATTAATATCAGCCCCCAGCTGTCTGCCTAGCCTTTGCTAGCTATTAAAATAGGGGGGACCCCACGTCAATTTTTTGGGGGGGTCCCCCATTTTAATAGCTAGTAAAGGCTAGGCATTCAGCTGGGGGCTGATATTAGTAGCCTGGGAAGCTCCGTGGGTATTACCCCTTCCCAGGCTTCAAACATCTGCCCCAGCTGTCTGCTTAACCTCCACTAGAGACTAAAATTATGGGGGATCCCACGCCAATTTTTTTTTAAATAAATCCTTTATTTTAACACTAAATGACAAGTACAGTAACCAACACTGTCACTGTACTTCATATATATGTGACTGACATGTTTCTATCTATCTAATCTATGTGTGATGCTCTATTGCTTCCATTCTAAATTGTCGGGTACCGCTGCTGAATTGCCGGCCGGCTTTTTTAAAGAGACGGTGCATGAAAACACTAATATTTTTTTTCATAAATCCTTTACACTAAATGACAAGTACAGTAATCAACACTGTCACTGTACTTCTTATATATGTGACTGACATGTTTCTATCTATCTAATCTATGTGTGAAGCTCTATTCTTTCGGTTCTAAATTGTCGGGTACCGGTGTACGCCGCTGCTGAATTGCCGGCTTTTCATGTTTCACTGTGAGCACAGTTCCCATCGATTTGGGCAATCACTCTAATGCCATAACCACCATGGCTGTGGCATTACAGTGAGTGGCAGACAATCCCTGCATGATTGGTGCTCTAAATAGTGCCAGACATGCAGGACACGCTTTTGGTGCACGAACAGTTATCGAACACAATCTCGAACAGCCAAATTTTTTGCAAATCGTTCGGGTTCGTCGAACAACTCGAACACCGCCCAAAACAGCTCGAATTTGAGATTGGCGAACAGTTCTAGTCGAACACCGCTCATCTCTAGTGGTCACATACCATCTAAGTCAGAAGAGAAAATCTCCTTTCTCTCTCTTTACACTTGGATAACAAGTGATTGCTGTGTTCAGTAAGTTGTATTGGTGATGCTTTGGTCACTGCTGTGACCACTGATTTTCTGTAGTAGTCACATTATGTCTACTGAGTGGCAGAGGTACAGTACATGAGTGTGTACATATATATATGTATGTATATATATATATATATATATATATATATATATATATATATATATACATATATGTAATAAGACCACCATGATCCCAATTTTAACCCTTTCCCAAGATTGGACATACCATTATGTGCAATTTTGCAGTGAATTCCTGCAAAATGATGAACCGTTGCATCCTGGCGATCCTACAGGCACGGGAGCTATGTCCTCACGATTGCAGTCGGGAGATCGGCTTAAGTGAGAGCCGAACTCCGGCTATCTCAACCAGCAATGATTCCCACACCGCCCCTGCAGTTTAACTTTCTAAATACCACAACAAAAAGTGATCATAGCATTTAGAAGGATAGGAGAGGGAGACGGTTTCCTCTTCCACTCAATCAGCAACTCCGCGATGTCATTGCAGGTATCCTATGGTCATCATATGAACTAGAGGTCAAATGACTACCTCCGGGTCTGCCAGCTATGGTGGCCTGTTAGACCATGCCAGGAGCTGACAGGTGTAACACATTCCATTACATGTGTATTGCAATGCTTTATATAAGTTATCAGATTAATAGAAGTTAAAGTCCCAATATAAATCTGGTATTGATGTAATCATACTGACCCAAAAAATAAAGTCATCTAATCACTTATATCACATGAGGAATGGTGTAAAAATAAACAAAACCAATTCTAGACCTCCTGATGATTTGTTCATTCTGCCTCCCAAAAATCGCAGGAAGGCTCGGCTTTCATTTATACTATGCCCTTTGCTGAGCACTTAAATTGGGGTTTCCATGTTAATCTCTAAAATACATAATTCAGACCATACCACCGACGGAAGATTACATATAATGAGGCAGAGGCAGTGTGGACTCTGTGGACTCTCTGTCTATGATCTGGCAGGGTGCGTTTTTTAAGCGTCTTTTTAGGCATGCACAAATGCATGGTTAGCCACAGATTTGTGCACCTATGAAAAGAAGGAAACCTCTCAGCTGAGGCCAGACAGTGCCCATAGAAGCTCTGCTGCCTCATTATAGTGAATGGATCTGTTGGGAGTTTCAGCTAAATCACATCATTCGACAATTTACATGGAAACCCCTATGTAAGTCCGCAGTGTAGAGCACAGGATAAATGTGATCCAAAATTTTATGTAAAATATTCCCAATAAAAGCTTCAACTCAATCCACAAAAAAAACAAGCCCCAACTCAAGTGTGTCATCTTTCAACAGAAATATAGGGGGCTTCCATATTGATAGTAGAACAAAGGCTCTGGAATAGCACTATCGCTTCCCAAAAGAAATCCAGCAAATTCTGTGCTCCCAAATCCATATGCCCTTCTCCCTTCTGAGCCTCAGTGGGCCTAAACTACATTTAGCGTTCACATGTTTGGCATTTCTGTAGTGATGAGAACCCACTTAATTTATGGGGTGCTCATCTCCAGAAGCACAAGCTATTCACAAAGTACTGGGCACTACAATGTACGGGCACTACAGCGGCAGATTTTCAATTTTTACTCAACAACATCTATCGCTGCTTGTTTCTGAAAAACACCCATAGAGTGAAATTTGTTACTACACATATAGATAAATTCACAGTGAGGTGTAATTTCCAAAATGTGGTAATTTAAGGGGGGATTCTGCTTTTCTGTCACTTTGGGTCTTTATATATGTTGTTCGCAAAACATTCTACAAAAATTTGTCAAATAGCTCTCCTTCACTATTAAGTCTCGATGTGTGGCTAAGCAGTACTGTACAGCTAAATGCAGGGTATTGCCATGTTCAGCAGAAATTCTGTGACAAATTTTTATGCCATGTTTACCCATTTTCCTGTCTGAAAATTTAAAATCAGGGGCTAGAACATTTTTGTGGTGAGAATGTAATTATTTTTTCTTTACCACCCAATTGTATAAAATTCTGTGAAACACCTGTGGTGTCAACATGATCACTTCACCCTTAGATGAATTCATTGAGAGGTATAGTTTGCAAAATAAGGTGGTCTGCTGTTCTGGCACCTCAGGGGCTCTGCCAATGTGACATAGCACCTGCAAAACATAACAGCAAAATCTGCACTATAATATGGTACTCCTTTACTTCTGAGCTTTCCATTATGCCTGAAAAGTATTTCCCAATTACATGTAGAGCATTCGTTCACTCAGGAGAAATTGCACAACAAACTGCAGTACATGTTTTCCTATTAGCCCTTATATAAACTAAAATTTTGGGGCTAAAACAACATTTTAGTGGTAAAAATGTAATTATTCTTTCTTCACCACCCAATGGTATAAAATACTGTGAGACAGGTATGGTATCAATATTCTCACTGCACCACTAGATTAATTCAATTGGGGTTGCTCATGGTGAGTCTGCTTTTCTGGCATGTCAGGGTCTCTGACAATGTGACATGGTACACTCAAACCATTGCAGCAAAATCTGAACTCCAATTTGGCGCTCCTTCACTTCAAAGCTTTGCATTGTGCCACAAAAGTAGTTTTCGACCGCATGGGGTATTGGCGTACTCATGAGAAATTGCGTAATAAATTGTACCATTTGTTTTCTCCTATTACCCCTTTTGAAAATGTAAATCTTGGGGCCAAAGCAACATTTTAGTGGAAAAAATGGTAATTTTCCATTTACTTAGCCAATGTTATACAATTTTGTGAATCACCTGAAGATTAAAAATGCTCACTAAACCAGTAAATGAATTCCTTGAAAGGTATAGTTTCCAAAATGGGTTCACTTGTCGGGGGTTTATGCTGTTTTGGCATGTCAGGGGCTCTTCAAATTTGACATGGCATCTACAATCTATTTCAGGTGAAATACAGTGGTTGCGGAAAGTATTCAGATTCCTTTAAATGTTTCACTCTTTGTTTCATTGCAGCCATTTGGTAAATTCTAAAAGTTCATTTTTTTATCATTAAAGTACACTCTGCACCCCATCTTGACTGAAAAAAAACAGAAATGTAGAAATTTTAGCAAATTTATTAAAAAAGAAAAACTGACATATCACATGGTCATAAATATTCAGACCCTTTGCTCAGACACTCATATTTAAGTGACGTGCTGTCCATTTCCTTGTGATCCTCCTTCAGAAGGTTCTACTTCTTCATTGGAGTCTAGCTGTGTTTAATTAAACTGATAGCACTTGATTTGGAAAGGCACACACCTGTCTATATAAGATCTCACAGCTCACAGTGCATGTCAGATCAAATGAGAATCATGAGATCAAAAGAAAATGACCAAGGAGCTCAGAGACAGAATTGTGGCAAGGCACAGATCTCGCCAAGGTTCTAAAAGAATTTCTGCTATACTTAAGGTTTCTAAGTGCACAGTGTCCTCTATAATCCTTAAATGGAAGAAGTCTGGGACCACCAGAAGTCTTCCTAGACCTGGCCGTCCAGCCAAACTGATCAATCGTGGGAGAAGAGCCTTGGTGAGAGAGGTAAATAAGAACTCCAAGATCACTGTGGCTGAGCTCCAGAGATGCATTAGGGAGATGGGAGAAAGTTCCACAAAGTCAACAATCACTGCAGCCCTCCACCAGTCAGGCCTTTATGGCAGAGTGGCCAAACGGAAGCCTCTCCTCAGTGCAAGACATATGAAAGCCCGCATAGAGTTTGCTCAAAAACACATGAAGGACTCCCAGACTATGAGAAATAAGATTCTCTGGTCTGATGAAATGAAGATAGAACTTTTTGGTGATAATTCTAAGCGGTATGTGTGGAGAATACCAGGCACTGTTTATCACCTGCCCAATACAATCCCAACCGTGAAACATGGTGGTGGCAGCATCATGCAATTGGGGTATTTTTCAGCTGCAGGGACAAGGTGACTGGTTGCAATTGAAGGAAACATGAATGCAGTCAAATTCAGAGATATCCTGAATGAAAACCTCTTCCCGAGTGCTCTGGACCTCAGACTTGGCCTAAGGTTCACCTTCCAACAAGACAATGACCCTAAGCACACAGCTAAAATTACAAAGGAGTGGCTTCAGAACAACTCTGTGACCATTCTTGACTGGCCCAGCCAGAGCCCTGACCTAAGCCCAATTGAAAATCTCTGGAGAGACCTGAAAATGGCTGTCCACCAACGTTCACCATCCAACCTGACGGAACTGGAGAGGATCTGCAAGGAAGGATGGCAGAGGATCCCCAAATCCAGGTGTGAAAAACTTGTTGCATCATTCCCAAGAAGACTCATGGCTATACTAGCTCAAAAGAGTGCTTCTACTCAATACTGAGCAAAGGGTCTGAATACTTACGACCATGTGATATTTCAGTTTTTCTTTTTTAATAAATTTGCAAAAATTTCTACATTTCTGTTTTTTTTTAGTCAAGATGGGGTGCAGAGTGTAATTTAATGAGAAAAAAATGTACTTTTTAGAATTTACCAAATGGCTGCAATGAAACAAAGAGTGAAAAATGTAAAGGGGTCTGAATACTTTTCGTACCCACTGTAGGACTCCTTCCCTTCTGAACTCTGTCATGCACACAAACAGAAGATTTACACTACATATGGGGTATCGGTGTACTTAGGAGAAATTGCACAATAAATTGTATGGACAATTTTCCCTATTACCCTTTTGAAAATTAAAAATTTGGGCCAAAAACAATTTTGTGGGAAAAATATATTTTTTACAATTCTTTGAAGCACTTGTGGATTCATGGTGCTCACCACACCTCTAAATACATACGTTGAGGGGTGTAGTTTCCAAATTAGGGTCACTTATGAGTCATTTCCACTGTTTAGGCACTTCAGGGGCTCTGTAATCGCAATATGGCATCCGCTATTTATTCCAGCCAATTTTGTTCTCCAAAAGTCAAATGGTGTTTTTTACATTTCAAGCCCTGCTGTGTGCCCAAACAGTAGTTTTCCTCCTCCTATCAAGTATCAGTGTTTGCATGAGAAAATGATTAATAAATAATATGCTCCATTTTCTCCTGTTACCCTTGTGAAAATGAAAAATTTGAGGGAAAAGCAAAATTTTTGTGGGTAAAACTAAAATGTTTATTATTTCCTTCCACATTGCTTTAATTCCTGTGAAACACATAAACGTTAATAAACTTCTTCTTGAATGTGGTTTTGAGGACTTTGCGGGTGCAATTTTTAAAATAGTGTAATTTTTGTGTATTTTCTGTCACATAGTCCCCTCAAAGTCACTTCAAATTATTTAAAAAAAACATAAAAATTATAGTTCAAAAAATTATGGCAATGTTGTAAATATTATATACTATCTATGTTGTGTGGTATAACTATTTGTTTTAAGGGCATAAAAATGCAAAGTTTGAAAACATAAAGTGACACTGGTCAGAATTGTTTAAGGTACAAACAGGCTTGGGGGTGAAGGGGTTAAGATAAAAATAGGGTACATGACCCATTTAACAAATCTAAACAAAATAAATGAAACAAGTAATTACCATGAGTGCTTCTTTATGAATTTATACTGTATAGTTGTGTCCTAACTTAAATTTCTGCATTGTTATGGATCCCACTTTCTAATTACACAAATTTAATATGTTATCATGAAATAGTATCAAAACCCTTGATAGACTGCAACTCTATCACAACTAGTAGGGAACCGTCCATAGTCACATATAGCATAATCATCTTCAGACTGAGTAAAACTAAACTATGTTTCTTTATGAGCTGATCATCTTACGCCACTCACCTCAAGATATGTTGAGCCAGGGTAAGACATAAGGAAGGACACATTTTTATTTTTCTTAGAATCGTACGGATTTCTGCACTGTTTAAAATTATGTAATTTATATTTACGCTGCATTTAATTACAACATTATAATGAGAATTACAGTGGGTACGGAAAGTATTCAGACCCCTTTAAATTTTTCACTCTTTGTTTCATTGCAGCCATTTGGTAAATTCTAAAAAGTTACTTTTTTTCTCATTAAAGTTCACTCTGCACCCCATCTTGACTGAAAAAAAAACAGAAATGTAGAAATTTTCACAAATTTATTAAAAAAAGAAAAACTGAAATATCACATGGTCCTAAGTATTCAGACCCTTTCCTCAGCATTGAGTAGAAGCACTCTTTTGAGCTAGTACAGCCATGAGTCTTCTTGGGAATGATGCAACAAGTTTTTCACACCTAGATTTGGGGATCCTCTGTCATTCTTCCTTGCAGATCCTCTCCAGTTCCGTCAGGTTGGATGGTGAATGTTGGTGGACAGCCATTTTCAGGTCTCTCCAGAGATGCTCAATTGAGTTTAGGTCAGGGATCTGGCTGGGCCAAGTCAAGAGTTGTTCTGAAGCCACTCCTTTGTTATTTTAGCTGTGTGCTTAGGGTCATTGTCTTGTTGGAAAGTGAACCTTAGGCCAAGTCTGAGGTCCAGAGTACTGTGGAAGAGGTTTTCATTCAGGATATCTCTGTACTTGGCCGCATTCATGTTTCCTTCCATTACAACCAGTCATCCTGTCCCTGCAGCTGAAAAATGCTCCCATAGGATGATGCTGACACCACCATGTTTCAATGTTGGGATTGTATTGGGCAGGTGATGAGCAGTGCCTGTTTTTTTCCACACATATCACTTAGAATTATAATCAAAAAGTTCTATCTTCATTTCATCAGACCAGAGAATCTAATTTCTGTAACGGGTCTGGGAGGCGGAACCTCTGAGCTACTATACAAGGGGGCGGTCCTTGTAAGGGAGCAGGTGGTGACCAGGGAAGATGGGCAGGCAGTCACAGCAGGTGACCGGGACAGTCTCTGAGTGAACGGGCTGGAGGTCACGGCAAGTGATCGGAGCAGTCTCTGGATGAACGGGCAGGAGGTCACGGCAAGTGACCGGGGCAGTCTCTGGATGAATGGGCAGGAGGTCACGGCAAGTGACCGGGGCAGTCTCTGGATGAACGGGCAGGAGGTCACGGCAAGTGACCGGGGCAGTCTCTGGGTAAAGGGTAGGTACGACCTGTGATGGCAGAGCCTCCAGGTAGGCTAGCAGGCAGATGGTAGATGTGTGCTCCCAGGTGAGCAAGCGAGAGTCTCTGGAATGGCAGGTGGTCACAGCACGTGACGGCGGAGTCTCCAGGTAGGCTAGCAGGCAGGTAACAGGTGTGCGCTCCCAGGTGAGCGGGCAGGAGTCTCTGGAATGGCAGGTGGTCACAGCACGTGACGGCGGAGTCTCCAGGTAGGCTAGCAGGCAGGTAGCAGGTGTGCACTCCCAGGTGAGCGGGCAGGAGTCTCTGGAATGGCAGGTGGTCACAGCACGTGACGGCGGAGCCTCCAGGTAGGCTAGCAGGCAGGTAGCAGATGTGCGCTCCCAGGTGAGCGGGCAAGCTGGTCCATAGACAGACTGACAGGAGTTGGAGGGCAGACCGTTGGACCTCAGGCTAGCAGGCAGGTAGCAGATGTGCGCTCCCAGGAGAGCGGGCAAGCTGGTCCTTAGACAGACTGACAGGAGTTGGAAGGCAGACCGTCGGACCTCAGGCTAGCAAGCAGGTAGCAGGATATCAGGCAGGAATAAGACAGCAAGCTGGCAGGAATCTGGCAGGTAACTGGCAGGTAACTGGCAACGGGACCTGAGGGCTGAAGCAGAGTAGTGAACAGTGCAACAACATTGCTCGGGCACCTCCATTTTGGAGGAGGTGCCTTATAAATGGTGAAGTCCTCCTGCCATTGGCCAGGGACTCCTTAGGACGGCGCGCGCGGCCCCTTTAAGAGGGAGGGAGCGCGCACGCGCGCGCCCTAAGCACAGTGGCCGGGAAGGAGCGCGCGCTGCCAGCAGAGCGGAAGGAGGACGCCGGGCTAGCAGCAGAGAGGTGAGGGGAACAGCGTCCCTGCCTAGCAGAGGGCAGGGACGCCGGCGCTACAGTACCCCCCCCTTTAGGCCCCCCCTTTTTTAGGCCAGACAGAAATTTAGCAAGGATAAGAGGGGCATAGACGTTCTCTCGGGGCTCCCACGTTCTCTCCTCAGGACCAAACCCCTTCCAATCTACTAGAAAAAAGGTCTTTCCTCTTACCCTTTTGGTGGCAAGAATGTTCTCTACCTCAAACTCGTCTTCAGCAGAAACCGGAGCAGGAGGCATACCTGTAGACTTGGAAAAAGAGTTAAGTACCACAGGTTTGAGGAGAGATTCATGGAAGGAGTTAAGGATCCGTAAGTTGACCGGGAGTTTCAATTTATAGGCCACCGGGTTGATCTGACTGATGACCTCCAGAGGGCCGATGAACCGAGGCCCTAACTTGTAAGAAGGTATCTTGAGTCGGACATATTTAGATGAGAGCCAGACTTTATCTCCAGGACGAAATTGTGGAGGATCCAGGCGTTTTTGTCAGCGTGTCTTTTCATCCGCTCGGACGACTGAAGGAGTGCGGATCGGGTACTCTCCCAATTGGAGGAAAATTTGCTAACGAGAGATTCCGCAGCCGGGTTGTCCACAGAGGTGGAGACAGGAAAAGGAATCCGAGGATGCTGACCGTAGACTACAAAAAACGGGGATTTGGAGGAGGATTCGTTCTCGTGGTTGTTGTAAGAGAACTCAGCCCATGGTAGGAGATCCACCCAGTCTGAATGATGGGCATTAACGAAGTGCCGGAGGTAACTGGTCAGGTTCTGATTGATCCGCTCCACTTGACCATTAGACTGTGGGTGGTAAGCGGAAGAGAAGTCCAGGGTGACGTCTAGCAGTTTACAAGTGGCTCTCCAGAAGCGTGAGGTGAACTGTACCCCACGATCCGACACGATGTGGAGGGGCAGGCCATGAAGACGAAAGATGTGACGAATAAAGTCTTTAGCTAGCTCGGGTGCAGACGGTAGGCCTGGCAGGGGAACGAAATGAGCCATCTTGGAGAAGCGGTCAGCGACCACCCAAATGACCGTACAACCGGCAGAGACTGGGAGGTCAGTTATAAAGTCCATTGCTATATGCTGCCAGGGGGCAGCAGGTACAGAAAGCGGAAGGAGGCGGCCGGCTGGCAGATGTCTTGGAACCTTGTTGCGGGCGCAGGACACACAGGCAGAAACAAAGTCTATTACGTCCTTGTGCAGGGTAGGCCACCAGTAGTAAGCTGGAGGGTCTTTTTCTGACCGGCGTGGCCAGCCAGTTTAGACGAGTGACCCCAGTGAAGGATCTTCTCCCGATCAGGTACTGATACGAACGTCTTTCCGGGGGGGAGACGATTTAGACTCACGGGAGCCACCTGCATTACTCTGGCGGGATCGATGATGTGTTTCGGATCTTCCTCGAGATCGGACACCAGAAAGGATCGAGACAAGGCGTCCGCCTTGACGTTTTTGTCAGCCGGGCGAAAATGAAGAACAAAATCAAAGCGAGCAAAAAACAAGGACCACCGGGCTTGGCGCGGGTTAAGTCTCTGGGCATGCTGGAGGTAAGCCAAGTTCTTGTGGTCGGTGTAAATTATTACCGGGTGAAGAGCCCCCTCGAGCAGGTAACGCCACTCCTCCAATGCCAGTTTGATGGCCAATAACTCTCGGTCTCCTATGGAATAATTGCGCTCTGAGGAGGAGAAGAGTTTAGAGAAGAAGCCGCAAGTTACCATCCTCCCGGAAGATGATTTTTGAGTAAGTACCGCTCCGGCTCCAGAGGAGGAGGCGTCAACTTCTAGGAAGAACTGCTTGTTGCCGTCCGGGCGATGCAGTACCGGGGCGGAAGAGAAGGCCTGTTTTAAGGAAAGAAAGGCCTCCTCTGCTTCGGGCGGCCACTCTTTGGGATTAGTACCCTTACGGGTGAGCGCGGAAATTGGGGCAGTCCGGGAAGAGAAGTGTGGTATGAAGAGGCGGTAGTAGTTGGCGAAACCCAGGAACCGCTGAATGGCCTTCAACCCCTCCGGTCGAGGCCATTTCTCGATGGCAGACAGTTTCTCTGGATCCATTCGTAGGCCGGTCTGAGAAATAATGTAGCCCAAAAACGGAAGCGAGGTCTGCTCAAAGAGGCACTTCTCGTATTTAGCGAAGAGGTGATTCTGCCTGAGCCTGAGCAGGACCTGACGAACGTCCCTCTGGTGAGTCTGGAGATCCAGAGAGAAGACCAAGATGTCGTCCAGGTACACCACCACGCAGGAGTAGAGAAGGTCCCGGAAGATGTCATTGACCAACTCTTGAAAGACGGCGGGAGCGTTACAGAGACCAAAGGGCATTACCAGATATTCATAGTGGCCGTCCCGGGTGTTGAATGCCGTCTTCCTTTCATCCCCCTGACGGATACGGACCAGGTTGTACGCCCCACGGAGGTCCAGTTTGGTGAAGATTATAGCCCCCCTCAGACGGTCAAATAACTCCGGAATGAGCGGAAGGGGGTACTTATTCTTCACCGTGATCTGGTTAAGGCCTCTATAGTCTATACAGGGACGGAGAGAGCCGTCCTTCTTTTTGACGAAAAAGAAGCCTGCTCCCGCCGGGGAGTTAGATTTCCAGATGAATCCCCTGGCCAGATTCTCCTCAATATATTCGGACATCGACCGGGTCTCAGCAGCGGATAATGGATAAATACGCCCACGGGGAAGAGTAGTACCGGGTAACAGGTCAATAGGGCAGTCATATGGTCTATGAGGGGGTAGTGTCTCTGCCTCCTTTTTATTAAAGACATCAGCATAAGACCAATAAGGAATCGGAAGTCCAGGTAGATTAGCTGGGGTAGGAGAAGGACGGACGGGATGGACGGGAACCAGACAGGTCTTATGGCAGTCCTGTTCCCAGCGAAGGACTTCTCCGGTCTGCCAGTCAAGCACGGGTGCATGTCTCTGGAGCCAAGGTAGGCCTAGCAAGAGGGCGTGAGAGAGTCCAGGCAGAACATGAAAGGAGATACTCTCAGAATGCAGCATTCCCACCTGCAGAGTAATGGATTCGGTGATGAGTTGGATGGGGCGTGGTAAGAGACCTCCATCCACGGCAGCAACAGACAAGGTTACAGCAAGAGGTTTGGTGGGGATGCGGTATTTGTCTACCAGGGACTGTGAAATAAGATTCCCAGCTGCTCCAGAGTCAAGTTGGGCTAGTTCGAAATGACGGTTCTCCCCGCAGACGATTGAGACTGACAACAGCAGAGATGGAGAGGGTTTATTCTTGTCTAGGTCGACCTCTCTGAGCGAACCTAGACACAGGCGTTTCCCGACCTCTCCGGGCAGGCACGGATCCGGTGCTCCTTACTGCCACAGTAGAAGCAGCTCCCCTCGGCACGGCGTAAGTCCTGACGGGTTTTGACCATCTTGGTCTGGTCGACCTGCATAGGCTCAGGAGAGTGTACCTGGGGAGAGACGGAGGGAGTGACGGGTTTCTGAAAAGTAGGAGCTAGACGTGGAAACCTCCTCTCACGGGTGACCTCTTTGGCACGCTCCTGGAACCGTAGGTCAATCCGGGTGGCAAGAGTTATTAGGTCATCGAGAGTGGTAGGAATGTCCCGACCGGCGAGTTCATCTTTAATGACAGACAGACCCTCCCAGAAGACGGATACCAGAGCGTCGTTATCCCAGGCCAGCTCCGAGGCAAGGGTACGGAACCGTATGGCATATTGGCCCACGGTGAGGCTTCCCTGACGGAGGCGTAACAGTGATGATGCGGATGAGGTCTTCCGTCCGGGTTCGTCGAAGACTTTCCGGAAAGCCGTGAGAAAGGCAGGCAAGTCGGACACCAGGGGGTCTCCTCTCTCCCATAAAGGATTAAGCCAGGCCAGGGCCTCCCCGGTGAGATGGGACATGATGAAGGCAATTTTGGCCCGGTCGGAGTTAAACTGGTGGGACAGGAGTTCAAAGTGCAGGGTGCACTGATCTATGAAGCCCCGAGCCTGGGCGGAGTCGCCTCCGAAGCGAGGAGGTGCAGAAAGCCGGGGTCCGGGGTAGGATACCATGGTATTAGTGGGCAGCGGAGCTGCCGGATTGCGAGTCATGGCACTGGCGGTGGTTGCTGGCGGAGCAGTCAGAGTGTCCAGGCGAGAATTGACATTCCGCAGGTGACCCAGGATGGACTCCTGTTGGGACCTCTGACGGGACAGTTCATGACACAGGTCCGAGAGCGAGGGAGCTTGGGTGCCACCGGGTTCCATGGCCCGAGCAAACTGTAACGGGTCTGGGAGGCGGAACCTCTGAGCTACTATACAAGGGGGCGGTCCTTGTAAGGGAGCGGGTGGCGACCAGGGAAGACGGGCAGGAGGTCACAGCAGGTGACCGGGACAGTCTCTGAGTGAACGGGCTGGAGGTCACGGCAAGTGACCGGGGCAGTCTCTGGATGAACGGGCAGGAGGTCACGGCAAGTGACCGGGGCAGTCTCTGGATGAATGGGCAGGAGGTCACGGCAAGTGACCGGGGCAGTCTCTGGATGAACGGGCAGGAGGTCACGGCAAGTGACCGGGGCAGTCTCTGGGTAAAGGGTAGGTACGACCTGTGATGGCAGAGCCTCCAGGTAGGCTAGCAGGCAGATGGTAGATGTGTGCTCCCAGGTGAGCAAGCGAGAGTCTCTGGAATGGCAGGTGGTCACAGCACGTGACGGCGGAGTCTCCAGGTAGGCTAGCAGGCAGGTAACAGGTGTGCGCTCCCAGGTGAGCGGGCAGGAGTCTCTGGAATGGCAGGTGGTAACAGCACGTGACGGCGGAGTCTCCAGGTAGGCTAGCAGGCAGGTAGCAGGTGTGCGCTCCCAGGTGAGCGGGCAGGAGTCTCTGGAATGGCAGGTGGTCACAGCACGTGACGGCGGAGCCTCCAGGTAGGCTAGCAGGCAGGTAGCAGATGTGCGCTCCCAGGTGAGCGGGCAAGCTGGTCCATAGACAGACTGACAGGAGTTGGAGGGCAGACCGTCGGACCTCAGGCTAGCAGGCAGGTAGCAGATGTGCGCTCCCAGGAGAGCGGGCAAGCTGGTTCTTAGACAGATTGACAGGAGTTGGAAGGCAGACCGTCGGACCTCAGGCTAGCAAGCAGGTAGCAGGATATCAGGCAGGAATAAGACAGCAAGCTGGCAGGAATCTGGCAGGTAACTGGCAGGTAACTGGCAACGGGACCTGAGGGCTGAAGCAGAGTAGTGAACAGTGCAACAACATTGCTCGGGCACCTCCATTTTGGAGGAGGTGCCTTATAAATGGTGAAGTCCTCCGGCCATTGGCCGGGGACTCCTTAGGACGGCGCGCGCGGCCCCTTTAAGAGGGAGGGAGCACGCGCCCTAAGCACAGTGGCCGGGAAGGAGCGCGCGCTGCCAGCAGAGCGGAAGGAGGACGCCGGGCTAGCAGCAGAGAGGTGAGGGGAACAGCGTCCCTGCCTAGCAGAGGGCAGGGACGCCGGCGCTACAATTTCTCATAGTCTGGGAGTCCTTCATGTGTCTTTGAGCAAACTCAGTGCGGGCTTTGATATGTCTTGCACTGAGGAGAAGCTTCCCTTTGGCCAATCTGCCATAAAGGCCCAACTGGTGGAGGGCTGCAGTGATAGTTGACTTTGTGGAACTTTCTCCCATCTCCCTACTGCATCTCTGGAGCTCAGCCACAGTGATCTTGGGGTTCTTCTTTACCTCTCTCACCAAGGCTCTTCTCCCACGATTGCTCAATTTGGCTGGACGGCCAGGTCTAGGAAGACTTCTGGTGGTCTCAAACTTCTTCCATTTAAGGATTATAAAGGACACTGTGCTCTTAGGAACCTTAAGTAATGCAGAAATTCTTGCCACAATTCTGTCTCTGAGCTCCTTGGGAAGTTCCTTTGATCTCATGATTCTCATTTGGTCTGACATGCACTGTGAGCTGTGAAGTCTTATATAGACAGGTGTGTGCCTTTCCAAATCAAGTGCTATCAGTTTAATTAAACACAGCTGGACTCCAATGAAGGAGTAGAAGAGTAGAACCAGGTCAAGGAGGATCACAATTAAATGGACAGCATGTGACTTAAATATGAGTGTCTGAGCAAAGGGTCTGAATACTTATAACCATGTGATATTTAAGTTTTTCTTTTTTAATAAATTTGCTAAAATTTCTACATTTCTGTTTTTTTTCAGTCAAGATGGGGTGCAGAGTGCACTTTAATGAGAAAAAAAAGAACTTTTTAGAATTTACCAAATGGCTGCAATGAAACAAAGAGTGGAAAATGTAAAGGGGTCTGAATACTTTCCGTAACCACTGTATACAGCATAAGACTATACAGCACTATAATATGATATTTTTAATAGCAATGTTTAAGAAAGAATTCTTTAAAAATGAATTGAAAGAAGAATTCATTGTACATAAAAGCAGGCATTAATTTGCCTAAAGAATTATTTTTGTTTTTTTATAGATTACAACACAAGTGAACAGAAGCAGGCCTGCAAAAAACATGAGCTGTATGTTAGCTTCCGTGACTTGGGCTGGCAGGTAAAGATGTCATGTTACATGTTCGTTCATGTTTCAATTATTAAAGGGACCAGGATTTGTGCAAATAATATTAATGCATACTAATGGGCATCGTGCAAAATACAATTTTATTAAACGTTTTTTCCTGGACTCGACAAGAATGGTGCTGAAAAGGGAGCACCTCATTACATTATAGAAAAACCAAACCTTTTCATACATATTCCCTACTGGGTATCCAATTGATCTCTTGTTGAATCATTTCTATGGCCTCATTCAGACTTTCGTTTTTCACTTACGTGTTCTCTCCATGATTTTTACAAATAGAACACATACACATTATAGTCTATGGTGATTTTCACATGTCTGTGTTTTTTTGCAGACTGTGTACCCACAAAAACCATCATGTAGATGTCCATTTTTTATTGGTATAATGGATGAACATCACCCAATTGTATGGGTCCATGAAAATCAAGTACAGCACATGGGTGGCATTAGTGTGCTCTTTATGTGTTGTCCGTGATTTACATTACAACCAATAGGAGAAGCTTTGTAATTTATTTATGTTTCCATACGATGAAATCACTTACTGTGTGTAACACTGATGATAAAAACCGACACACTTACCAAACTCTAATGACACTCGGATTCAAACCAATGACATGTGGATTACAACTATCTTTTTCCATTCATCAAGAACGACCTCTTTTAGACCCTAAATGCTTTATGGAGTTTGATGCTCAACTTGTCTCTTCAGAATTCCCCTTGGGTGTTTCAGTTGGGTTCAGCTCAGGAGACATACTTGGCCACTGAATCACTTTCACCCTGTTGTTTTTTAGTAATGCAACAGATGTGTGTCTTGGATAATTGCAATATTGGAATGCTACATGTCAGCAGAGGGCAAGGAGTGATGGTAGAATCTTCTCTTTCAATATAGACAGTATATCTGTGAATTCATGATAACATCAATAAAATGTGCCTCCTCTACACCAGCAGGACTCATGCAGCACCACATAAGGACACTACTATCACCATGCTTCACTATCACCAGTAGACACCATGTATTTTTCCAAATTCATTTTCCTAAATGCATAGTGCCTACAGTGAAATATGGTGGTGGTACAGTTGAAACCAGAAGTTTACATACACTATATAAAAAGACACATATGCATGTTTTTCACAATATCTGACAGGAAATCAAAATAAACCTTTCCAGTTTTAGGTCAATTAGGATTACCATAATTTTTAATATTTGCCAAATGCAAGAATAATGAGAGCGAGAGAGAATGTTTTAAGGTATTTTTATTACTTATTGCAAAGTCAAAAGTTTACATACACTAAGATTACTATGCCTTTAAACAATTCTGGACTGCTCATATGATGACGTCATGTGTTTGGAAACTTCTGATAGACTTTTTGGCAACATCTGAGTTAATTAGAGACGCACCAGTGGATGTATTTAAATGCACACCTGAAACACACTGCTTCTTTGTGTAGCATCATGGGAAAGTCAAAAGAAATCAGCCAAGATATCAGGAAGAGAATTGTGAGCTTGCACAAGCCTGGCTCATCCTTGGGTGCAATTTCAAAATACCTTAAGGTGCCTCTTTCATCTGTACAAACAAGATGGGAATGTCCAGCGATCAGGAAGGAGACGGGTTCTGTGTCCCAGAGATGAACATTCTTTGGTATATGTGCATATCAAGCCAAGGACAAAAGCAAAAGACCCTGTGAAGATGATGGCGGAAGCTGGTAAGATTGTGTCAATAACCACAGTGCAATGAGTACTGTATCAACATGGGCTGAAAGGCCTCTCTGCCAAGAAGAAGCCATCATGTTGTGGGGTCGTTTTGCTTCAGGAGGGACTGGTGCACTTCACAAAATAGATGACATCATGAGAAAAGAAGATTACGTGGCAATACTGAAGCAATATCTCAAGACATCAGCCAGGAAGTTAAAGCTTGGGTGCAAATGGGTCTTCTAAATGAACAATGACCCGAAGCATACTGCCAAAATGGTAACAAAGTGGCTTAAGGATAACAAAGTCAATGTTTTGGAGTGGCCATCACAAAGCCCTGACCTCATTCCTATTGAAAATTTATGGGTAAAGCCGAAAAGGCAGGTGCGAGCAAGGCGATCAGTTACATCAGTTTTGGCAGGAGGAATGGGCCCAAATTCCGACCAACTATTGTGAGAAGCTTGTGGAAGGATGTCCCAAAAGTTTGACCCAAGTCATTCAGTTTAATGCAAATGGTACAAAATACTAATGAAATATATGTAAACTTTTGACTTTGCAGTAAGTAATAAAAATGCCTTACACATTCTCTCTCTCATTATTCTGGCTTTTGGCAAATATTAAAAATTATGGTAATCCTAATTGACCTAAAACGGGAAAGGTTTCTTCTGATTTCATGTCAGATATTGAGAAAAACATGCATATGTGTCTTTTTATAAAGTGTATGTAAACTTCTGGTTTCAACTGTATATCTTTTCATTTGACTGCATGAGTGCTCCTGGTGTTGGGGAGCTACAGTTCATTGATAATACCATGATTTCACAGATGTACTGCTTTTTATTGAAAGAGAAGATGCTACCATGGTGCCCTTAGTATATATGAACTTTTCCAACATGACATTGATTCAGTACACACATCTGTTACATTTCTGAAAAAGAACAGGGTGAAAGTAATTCAGTGGTCAAGTATGTCTCCTGATCTGACCCCATCTGAAACACCTAAGTGGAATTTTGAACAGACAAATTGAGGAACACTCTCAATGAGTTTCCAGGCTATAAAATATGTTGTTCTTGAAGAATGGAAAAAGATAGATGTTGCAGTATGTGGCAAACTTTTTCATTCCATGTCTAGAAGACTGGGTGCTGTCCTTAAAAAATTATGGAGGCCATACAAAATACTACATGTTGTTGTTTTTGATGTGTGGTGTATTTATTTCTGCATCAACTAATTTTAGCAAAACTGAAGATTTTGGAATGAATGTTATATTATTAACGTTACTTTCATGTTATAGATTAAAATATGTTCTATGAAACTCAGTATTGTCAAAATTTTAGAAATTGTTATTGTATTCAGTGAGATATTTTGTTTAATATCTTACTTTTCAAGGAGGGTGTACTCATTTATGCTGAGAGCTATTTATACGACCATGAATCCTGATACCTAACCTGCAGTCTCTTCCTTATCATCCATATGCTATCTACATATAGTGGGTAGATTTGGTTCAAATCCCACCAACAACATCTCCCTGTGTTTGATTGCAAGCCCTCAATGGGGCCGGTGATGTCTGTGTAAAGCGCTATATAGTCAAGTAAAATAAATAAATGTACTGATCACACAAACATAAATAAATCAATCCTATCAATTAAAATTACTTAATTGACAATGTAACAGTGTGAAGCAGTGATAATAGGAACAATGCTATTTTTTCAATATAAAGATTATATATTTAACATAATATATGTGTTGCTTTTGTTTTGTCATAGGATTGGATTATAGCTCCAGAAGGTTATGCTGCTTTCTATTGTGATGGGGAATGTTCGTTTCCACTTAATGCTCATATGAATGCCACAAATCATGCCATAGTGCAAACTTTGGTGAGTAAAACTAAAATTTCTATAAAAAATGCAGCTTTAGGAATAAAAATAAACAGATAGCTGTGTAGAACAGTGTTTAAAAGATCCATTACCATAGCTTGTGGGCACTTCACATTTCACATTTTTGTTCATTTTAAAAGGTTTTTAAAATTTTGTTTTTTTTTCTCAACAAAAGTATCTGTTCAACTTTTAATGGGTTTCACTGCCTTTCCTCTACCATTAAATGTAATCTACAATGTTCATATGCTGTAAGCAGTTTATAGAACATTTCCAAAAAAGAGTTTCTTTAAATAAACCAATATTTTTTAATGGAGCATCAATAGCATGTATTATAAGTTTATTTTCACAATTTTTGTTCAATATAGTAATAAACATACCTTAGCAATAAACATATTTTTATTTGTATGCGGTATGATAATATAAGCAAGGGATATCTTACAGAAATCTATTATCAAGCTGCAAATATCACTTTTCAGACCAGGAGTGTTCTTTCTGAATGTATCCTACTCCCCTCACTGAGCAGGAGCAGCATTTCAAGATTCCTCCCGTTGCACATGCCTCACTAATAACTGACTAATAGTCAGTATTTATTCGATCCCATAGTTGACATCGGTAGATTATTCAACAATCTGACATATCAGTAGTCTGAGGTATTGAAAAGCAATTGAAATGAAGACAATCTGAAGCTTCTAGGTAATTTTAACTAGATTTATGTTTATTGAAGCTACAGTATATAAAAAAAAATGTCAAATATTTAATAATTAATATAATTAAATATAGTTTTAAGTTTGCTTTCAAAATCTTTATTACATTAGGCTATTTTTATAATAGAATTACTGTTTAATATTATAATTATTAAATCAATCTCTTTTACAAATAGAAATGTGCAATTAAGGATGTGATGAACTTCAGGTCCCCTCTGTGTCTCCTGCAGCACTGGCCGGCAGTATATTGGCTTCTTTTCTGTGCACTTTGTATTTTCTTATTGATAAAAAATGTCAATAAGTGTCTCTAATAAAGCAACCCACCAAATTTTTATCCCCTACTCTTTGATCAATATGTATGTGATGTAATTTAGTTTCATTAAAATACTGTCTTCCCTAGATTTCCAGCATCCTCTTCTGGGTCACGTGTGCGCTCTTCATTTTCATCCCTTACTCACAAAGAGACTGCTGTTACTTCCATCAGTGTAAGCCTATGAAGACTCAGAAGAAGATTCCATAAACTTACATTGTGAAAGTGACTTCCAGTCCATACATAACCTTTGTTTTATCCAGCTCAACTGATCTGAAGTCATGTTGTAAGAACATTCTGTCAGTTGTCACCTGGCAGCTCTAAAATGGCTATGACAGACAGGCTAAGCGCAAGCCACTCTGCTTACTAAATCAAAGGGGTTGCCCTGGCCTTCACCCTTTAATTCCTGTACAAGGATCTGGACTTAAACAGGGTCCCATAGGCCCGAGCCACGGAATAAGTTGCTGTTCAGTTGTGCAGGCTGGCAGGAGTGGTCAGGTAGCCCAGTCAAAATCAAGAGGGCAGGAAAAGTACAAAATCAGAATCCGTAAGAATAGTCAAAAACATAAGCCGAAATCAAGACAAGGAACAATGATACAACAAGGAGCTAAACAGACAGGACTGAATGAAAGAAGCACAAGACTGTTTCTGGAAGCTTCCAACAGTAAGCTGGAAGCTTAAGTAGGGTGTGGTGTTCTACAATTGTCTGCAGCAGGTTGCTGACAACTCTAGCTGGATAGCACACACACCCACACTGTCAGACTCGACTGCACTGCAGGTCCCAACCACCCTAATTTAAAATGTTGGACAGAGCCTGCACCATCCTGAACGTCTGGTTCCAATGTCTCATCTATCACCAGCGCCACCCGCAGAATGAATACGGTGGTGTCTGGAAACAGGGGAAGGCAGGGTAGGAATCATCCTGGTGGAGATCTGACATATGTGACCCAGAAGAAGAGTGGAGCGGCGTGAGAAACTGGGAAATAGAGTAAGCAGAAAGTATTTTAATACATCTACACTTCATCACATGTACGTATATTCAAAAAGTATTAGGCAATAACAGTTTTGCTGAGAGTGTTTGAATTGACAATTCTTTATTTTGCTGAAGAACAGAAATATATTGCTACTGAAAGATAATTGGGAAAGCAAAGGAGTCAACCAAATGGCTTAGAAATTGCCAGAAATAAAACAAAATTAAACTTGCATGCAGAATCTTTCATAAAGCAGTTAGAGTACTGGCTCCCCAAGTCAAGAAAACAATTTCTGGCATCTCATCTTTGAAATAGACAAGAATCATTAAACTGATCAATTATTACTGCTGATTACATAAAAAAAATGGATCAGTATATCAGGAGTATTTGTAGGGTCTTAAAAGAGCTTGGGCCCAAGACCCAAGCAATATCTCTCACCCCTTCCCCTCCGCCACCACCACCACACTTAAAATTAAATTATATCCATATATGATTATCCCTATATATATATTATATACATTTTAATTATATACAAACTGCATATGTTAACACTGTTGCTGCTATAACAGGACAAAATATTGCCTACTGTCCAAACAAAACACGCTAAACAAAGACCATTAATACCAATAGTGCCACTATAATAGGCCAAAAAGGTTCCACCACACCCTGAATACTACCAATTACCACTACATATTAAATTAATTATATTATTACATGCTAAAATATTCTATACAATGGGAACTACCACCACTATATACCATTTTATACATTATATCCCTCCAAAAAGGTTAAACTGCACAAAACTGTTTCTAATTAAAATGCACAAAAAAAACACCAATAATATTACCATACAAAATGCCGGTATGATGGTAAATACCAGTTCTGCAGACTGTATAAGAGATTATAGGACAGTTATATATAGTGACTTACAGGTGACATTCTTTCTGATAGGGTCTTTTACTTTTCTTTTCTTTTCCATGTGGCCCAGACTAACATACCTTTTGCCTGCAGAATGTGTAAGACAGACACACTTTACTTCTCACAATTCCTTTACCATTCCCACCTATTAATAATGCCCCCAGAGTGCTCTCCCCAGCAATAATGCTATCAGAGTGCCCCCTCCAGTAATAATGTCCCAAACTCCCTTCTAGTAATCTTGCCCCCAAAGTGTCCCATCCTGTAATAATGTCTCCAGAGTGCCCTCTCCAATAATAATAACTCCTTACTACTCCCTTCAGTAATAATAGCCTTTCAGTAAAAGACAGGAGAGATAGAGTCACCGATTCATCAAAATGTTTATGCTAGAAATCTGACTTAAAACACTTTGAGTTTCTTAAAAATGTTGCAACTTTTCAAAGTTGCACAAAAAGTTTGCCATTCTTGATGTTTTCTCTCAAGATTTGATCAGCTCTGTCAAAATGGGTGGAGTTGGAAAGGATCCAGAATGGGACGGGGCGTGGTAATCCCACCCATCAAATTCATCAATAATATTTTATGCTAGAAATGCTACTACAGTCCCTGACTGGAGTAACAATTCTGGTGAGGCACAAGGAGGTGCACGCCACTGAGAAAATGCGCCAAATTCATTAATTGGCTTGTGCCTCTTGATGAATTGGATGCATCCTACTCTAAAACATCCTAATTAAGATGGCATAGTGCCAGTCTCAATGAGTCCGGCTTTTAGTGATTGCCATACAGTAACTGATTTTGCTAGCTAGACTTCAGACTAAGATGAAATGATGAAACTGATGTGTTCTGCTCTTTTGATGCTTTATTATGTTATTAATATGCCATGTAAACAATCTGTTTTATTTTTAATTGTAGGTCCACCTCATGTTTCCAGAACATGTCCCCAAGCCATGCTGTGCGCCGACAAAGTTGAATGCCATTTCTGTTTTGTACTTTGATGACAGTTCTAATGTTATTTTAAAAAAATATAGAAATATGGTTGTAAGGTCATGTGGATGTCATTAAAGAAGAAAACATTTTCTCTATACAATTATAGGCAACATCTTTCCATGCTGAAAAAAAGCTAGAGAGTAAACATATTACTAATATACATCATGATACACATGTACAGTTTTATGTATATATTAGAATTTTGTAATTTATTTTGATATACAATTGCATTAAAGGTTTTGTCCACTGCTAAGATATTACTGATCTCACCTTAGGACTGAATCAATATCACATTGGTGGAGGTCCAATACCCAGAACCTCCATGTTCAGTTGTTGACAGCTATGGTGGTGGCTGGATGTATTAAAAGTGAGTGGAAGCTGAGCTGTAGCACCAATGGCTACTACGCAATGTACAAAGCTACTCTGTTTACATCTGGCCACCACCATAGCGACTAACAGCTGATTGTCAGGGATGGCAGATAGAGATAATTGAATCTCCCAAAATTAATCTCAGGAAAATTAGCTCGAAATAGCCAGTAGATTTCATTCTGTTCGATTAAATTTTGGTCCAAATAAAAAATTCCACAATTGCTTTAATTGTGCTCTGAGGCCTCTGCAGACCCCAAAGCATAATAAAAGGAGTGGAAGGGTTACAAATATTGATAGAATATAGTCACCTCTCCTAGCCTCTCCCCTCGTCTGTCCTGCCTCTGAAACTCCCAACTCGGCCCTCCACGGACTCTCTCTGGTCTTTAGAGTCACGTGGAGCACAGCACACATCTTTGACATCAATAAAGTGCATTGTGGCCCACATGACTAGTCAGTTCCAGAAGATCAGGTGAGGTGTGATCTTAGGAGAGGTGAATATAATATTTTATAACTTTTTAAGTCCTACAAAGCTCTTAAAAGAATCCAGCAAAACATGAGCCTCAATTTTTCTGGATTTGTGCAAAATGGGTCATGAAAATTTTGGATTCATTAGAATCCCAAATTTTTAGAAAATGTGTAACTCTTTTGATTTATTATGAAAGATTCACTCATTTCTAGTACCAGATCTGATATTGATGACCTATCCTAGGGATAGGCCATCAGAGCCTAAGTAGTGGACATTCCCTTTAAATGGGTTTCCCATAAACATATTAATCACCTTGGTAAAAGAATAATGTAGGATTGTTGGTGGTCTATGGGACCGACAGAGATAATTAAACACTCCATAAGTCCTGTAGGAGTTAATGAAGTAATGGTTACACTTGCAAACTACATCTCCATTCAAACAAGAAACTCAAGAACCCCAGTCTGGTGATCATTGGTGGTCCCAGCAGTTTGACACCAAGTTAATTTGCTTATTACTTATGCTGTGTTTGGGTGGTAAATTATATTAATGGGAAAACCCCTTAAATTAAGTGTGACAGAGTCTGTTTTATACAATTTATGTAAAACATTAACATTTTATTTAAATCAGGATAAAATAACATTTTCCTTTTAGAAGCAAACATAGACATTGTTACTTTTAATGATGACTCGTTGAGAAATGCTATACATCCATACAGCTGTTTTGTAGTATTTATTTAGGAAAAAACCTTAAATTCATAATAATTAGACATGTTTAGTCCAGTTATCATTTAACATATTGAAAAAAATATTCAAAATAATTCAAACATTTGGAATAATGATTTTTTTTTAAATAACATTTGTTTTAGAAAAAACTTAAAAAAAAACAACATAATGAAGCAATAATTATTTTTGCTTAACACAATTTTTACACCTTTATTCCAACGTCATGCTACAGGCATCAGATGGCTCCACATTATAATGCAATATCATTTGGAGTATCATTCCAGTGGACATATTTGGTTATGATTGTAGATTATATATCAATTTCTCACTAAGCTTAATATGTATTATAAGTCAGCTATTATTTTCATGCACACATACAGTATGGCACATTAATTTTTTTTAATCTTGCAGAAAATGTATTTCAAAACATAACTTGTAATGTAAATCCATTAATTTAGTGAATATTTTAAAGATAAACAAAAATGTTGTTTGCATATCAAATTTGGAAAAATGGCATATATCTGGCTGACCAATGTGATGTAGGCAGAAAAAGACTATAGGAGGCGTATGTCACATAGCGGATGATCTACAGTGGGTACTGAAAGTATTCAGACCCCTTTAAATTTTTCACTCTTTGTTTCATTGCTGCCATTTGGTAAATTCTAAAAAGTTCATTTTTTTTTCTCATTAATGTATACTCTGCAACCCATCTTAACTGGAAAAAAACAGAAATGTAGAAATGTTTGCAATTTTATTAAAAAAGAAAAACTGAAATATCGCATGGTCATAAGTATTCAGACCCATTGCTCAGACACTCATATTTAAGTTACATGCTGTCCTTGTGATCATCCTTGAGATGGTTCTACTCCTTCATTGGAGTCCAGCTGGGTTTAATTAAACTGAAAGGACTTGATTTGGAAAGGCACACACCTGTCTATACAAGACCTCACAGCTCACAGTGCATGTCAGACCAAATGAGAATCATGAGCTCAAAAGAACTGTCCAAGGAGCTCAGAGACAGATTTGTGGCAAGGCACAGATCTTGCCAAGGTTATAAAAGAATTTCTGCAGTACTCAAGTTTCCGAAGAGCACAGTGGCCTCCATAATCCTTAAATGGAAGAAGCTTGGAACCACCAGAAGTCTTCCTAGACCTGGCCGTCCAGGTAAACTGAGCAATCATTGGAGAAGAGCCTTGGTGAGAGAGGTAAAGAAGAACCCCAAGATCACTGCGGCTGAACTCCAGAGATGCAGTAGGGAGATGGGAGAAAGTTCCACAAAGTCAACTATCACTGCAGCCCGCCACCAGTCGGGCCTTTATGGCAGAGTGGCCAAACAGAAGCCTCTCCTCAGTGCAAGACATATGAAAGCCCGCATAGAGTTTGCTCAAGAAACACATGAAGGACTCCCAGACTATGAGAAATAAGATTCTCTGGTCTGATGAGACGAAGATGGAACTTTTTGGTGATAATTCTAAGCAGTATGTGTGGAGAAAACCAGGCACTGCTCATCACCTGCCCAATACAATCCCAACAGTGAAACATGGTGGTGGCAGCATCATGCTATGGGGGTGTTTTTCAGCTGCAGGGAAAGGACGACTGGTTGCAATTGAAGAAAACATGAATGCGGCCAAGTACAGAGATATCTTGGATGAAAACCTCTTCCAGAGTGCTCTGGACCTCAGACTTGGCCTAAGGTTCACTTTCCAACAAGACAATGACCCTAAGCACACAGCTAAAATAACAAAGGAGTGGCTTCAGAACAGCTCTGTGACTATTCATGACTGGCCCAGCCAGAGCTCTAACCCAAACCCAATTGAGCATCTCTGGAGAGACCTGAAAATGGCTGTCCACCAACGTTCACCATCCAACCTGACGGAACTAGAGAAGATCTGCAAGGAAGAATGGCAGAGGATCCCCAAATCCAGGTGTGAAAAACTTGTTGCATCATTCCCAAGAAGACTCATGGTTGTACTAGCTCAAAAGGGTGCTTCTACTCAATACTGAGCAAAGGGTCTGAATACTTATGACCATGTGATATTTCAGTTTCTCTTTATTAATAAATTTGCAAAAATTTCTACATTTCTGTTTTTTCAGTCAAGATGGGATGCAGAGTGTACTTTATTGAGAAAAAAATGAACTATTTCCTATGACATATCTCAGACAATTATCTTACTTTAAGTTTGGGAATTATCTATGGAATTTTCCCAAAGCTGTCAAAAAATTAGCTTATATATAATATTACATTGTGACAAATCACTCCATAAATAACTTTCATACTGGATTTTTCCTTTAAACAAAATATATAAAGATAAGCAAATTTGTTGAAGGTGAATTAATTTACCTCAAATTTTTTTTAAAAAAAATTGGATTTTCCTGAAGTTATCCAGATTCATCAAAATGTTGACTAGTTTGCCACATTTCCCTGAATTGCACAAAGGCCAGATAAAAGGCTAAAGAAACAATTAATACTCACCTGTCCCACTGCCGCAGCACGCCGTTGGGTCTTTGATGCCATGCACTCTCTTCTTTCCGCCTTCCTAAGTCATGCAACATCCTCTTCAACCTTCTTCAACCTGTGCTGGGGCATCTGGCACAGGGTAGGTCTCTCACGTCATAGTGTTATATATAGCATATGTATATATGTTTATCATAGCGTACGACGGACATTGTGGCGCATGCCGTTATGTCATGACGTTATAATATACGACACCCAAGATGGTAACTAAGCCTCAAATGATAATAGAAAGGAGTTGTACTCGGCTTTTAGAGGGGAGTGATGCTGGCTGAACTGGGAAAGATCCCACTAGTCCACTAATATAGGTAAACAGCCGCACTTAAAAGGTTTCATTATGCAAATTATGTTTAATTTAAACAGTTCACCACAATACAATGAAAATTAGATGAAGGTTTTGAGCGACATAGAAGGACGTTTCGACCATAAATATTTGGTCTTTTTCAACTGTTGCTAAGTAAGAAGTTTTCCAAAAATAGGAAGGTCTGATTGAATTCACCTGCGGAGTGGTGATAGCAGTGGACGTGGGGTTCAGCCAAGGGGATTCAAGTATACCGCCAACCGCGTGACATCACCACATCTAGCGCGGTCTGTGCTATACATTAATCCCCTTGTGATGTGCTGTGATGTCAGAGGCCTACTAGGATGGAGTATAAGACTGGACAGTGGACTGTGATGGCTGGACAGGTGAGCAGCATGGTGAACATTAACTTTTATTTATTTATTTATGTTTTTACGCCCTATGTTTATTATGCTTTTGGGTCTCTAAATTCTCTAGATCATGATAAGGAACATTCACTCTGCATTGAATAACTTAATTGTGAAACACATTAGCTTGACAAATTCAAGCAGTCTTCTGATCTCAGCAGATTTGTTCATTTCTAACAATATGTATAATTCATTCATATAAATTCATTAATATAAAATGTGCCAAAGCAGTTTATTTACAGCTTTTCCACTACTATATCAAAATATTTACTTTGAAACCATTTGACAGGAAAAGATAATTGTCTGTTAACAAATCAAATTTATTTGGGAGTTGATGAAATTTTTGAATTCAACAAATTCCAAAATTTTTGGAATTCAATTTGCACAAATCTAGCTAATTGTCAGATTCTTTTGATGGCCAGAAAGAGGTTAAAAAATAAAAATAGGTTATACTCACATGTCTTAGGCCTATTTGTCCGGCAGCTTTAGCTCTTTCTCTTGCTCCCTCTGGTTTTTAGATTGGTCGTTGAATGAATCTTGGGGCACTGACTAACCCTCATGCAGTCATGTAGGGTGCAATGCATGTGGAGATCCGAAGACCATTCTAAAGAACAGAGAGAGAGGAGGAACTTTGGCATCAGGACAGGTGAATAGCAGGTCTAGGATTTACTTTTTAACCATCCTCTTTCTAGGCATTAATTATGGGTCTGGAGAGATCTTAGAGCATGCAAAATGTATTTTTGGGGACAAAATTTTATGTGGACCAAATCGAATGTGCAGACCAATTCAAACTAATCTGCTTTAAACAAAGTTGGGGAGATTAGCTTATCGCTATTATCAAGTCATGGTATCTTCCTCCTCAACTATTGATACAATATAATGCAAGCAGATAGCAACACTATATAAATGGAAATTTAAAGGTACAAGGCATAGAGATCTTGATTCTATAATTCATCAATATGCAGACAAATACGAGAATTGTAGATTTATTCAGTAGTAATTAAGTTCCATAGCAGTTGACTACAGATCCACTGAAGAAGAAAAAGCATTGTTGCCAAGGTGAATACATCCTTTTTATCTTTTATATACTGGAGTGCTGCCAAGCCTTATAATTAATGAAATTATTTATGACATTTCCTGGAATAAAATTGAGAATTGCATTAGCTTATCACCAATTCTGAAAACTTATTTTTTCCTTATTCTTTATTAAATGTTTCCAATTTTTACAATATCAAAAATTAAATAAAAAAAATTACAACTCTTGAACTTCACTATACCATTCATAGATTTAATAAAATTCATTCATAATCATGATACTGGGGGTTTGATTTTATAAATGATTCCAATTATGTGCCACACATCTTTGTTGTACAACCATTTTACCTCAAATAAGATTGCTCTCTATTTCATTTGTAATACTTGCTGTTTGAATAGTCACAAACTCAATAAAATTTTCTCCATTTTGCATATTGTCATATTTTTAATACTAAGCTAATGCATGTGATTATAGTACAATGGGATTCTTTGGTAGGCCAAGGTTCTAAGATAGTAATAGGCATGAAACATTCAAAAGTCTATCTTATCAATTGTATAATAATAATCATTTTATTTACATAGCGCTGAAATATTCCGCAACACTTTACAATTCAATATATTACAGAGTAACCCATAGTACGTCAATTTAAGCAAGATTGAAAACCCTGCTCGCAAGCTTGCAATCTAAAAGGAAGATGAGATGACAGCTCATGTAAAGCTGCATGAATTGGTCCTCAGCCAGTATCTACTGTATATATTATATATGTCCTGATACGAAGTTCTATCTAGTGCATGGAATTCGTGGGAACAGGTGGTAGAAAGGACCAGATTCTAAGGAAAGTGTTGACAGGGAAAGCCGAGAACAGCTGATGTGAAAAGTATATCTAAAGACATGTGTGCTTAAAACTCTGGACTGTGAGGAATACTCAGATTGTCTGTGGTAACGTATTCTAGGGGACTGGTGCAGCATGAGAAAAGTCTTGGAGACAGAAGTTGGAGGTTTGGATTTTGGAGGATGCTGCTTAGTCTTAAATCATTAATAGTGTTGAGTGAGCACTAAAATGCTCGGGTGCTCGAAGCTCAGGCCGAGCTCACCGTGATACTCAGGTGATACAACGAGCCCAATATTAGTCTATGGGAGACCAAGCATTTTTGCAGCGGTACCCCCGGCAGTCTGTAGAAAGCCTAAAAAGTGCCCAAAACGATAGTGACAGTGCTCAAAAGACATGGGGACAGCATGGGCATCGCCCCAGGAAGCATTTCTGACCCCCAGGTCATTGCTGTCAACAACGTGGCCAGAGGTATTAAGCCACTTTTAAGGGCTTACAATAAAACGTTCAAAAACAAAACTGAAACGGTTTTCCTGTGAAATATGTTAAGGAACTTCCTTTCCAGGGTAAAGACTTGTGTATAAGGTAAAATAAATAACTAAAAACAAAAATACTCCTCCACACCTTGGGCTATGTTCACAAGTAGCATTTTTTATGCATTTTTGCACTTTTGTATTGCTTTCAACCGTGACAAATGCATTCACCGGGAAATGTCATTTTAACATTTTACAATCTTATCTGCCCATGTGCTGTGTGACACATGCATACAGTGCTGAAAAGACATGGGAACAGCATGGGTAGACCCCTGTAAGCATCTCTGACACCCAGGTCACTGCCTAAAAGTGTGCCCATCAGAAGTGATCCTTGCCGCATCAGAAGATGCAGACTTGCAACTATCCCCGTGCAAATCCTTGTCCCAGGGCAGTGTTCAATTGTACCTCCCCCATTCCTTGCAATGTAAGTGCAAGTATGCAGCCTGCCACCCACCTACCCCCAGGCTGCAATATCATACTGCTAGATTGCTTGCACTTGAAATTGGGCACATTTCTTACGCTGGCCTGCTTTAGGGCAGCATTGGACGAGCCCACCAGAGAGCCAGACTCCTCCGGTGGGCCCTGGCATCTCCATCAGGGGAGTTGAGAGTGCCAAGGTGAGGAGCATGATGATGATGATAGAAGTTAGCATCTGCTTTGTTTTCTTGGAATGCAAGCGTAAGTGTGCAACCTGCCACCCACCCACCCCCAGGCTGCAATACCATACTGCTAGCTTGCTTGCACTTGAAATTGGGCCTTTTAGGCATGTGGAGGCAGACACCGGCCACCATGTTATGCCTGCTTTGTCGGCCTGGTATCCATACTCGGTCCCCAGCTACCTGGTGGCCGGGTGTCCACGCTCGGTCCCCAGCCGCCAGGGGGCGGCCAGGTGTCCATACTCGGTCCCCAGCCACCAGGGGGTGGCCGGGTGTCCATGCTCGGTCCCCAGCCGCCCCGCGGCCGGCTGTCCATAAATGGTCCCCAGCCGCCCCTATTTCTCCTGGGAACTTCCCCCACACTTTTCTTATCCTGGCCTGCTTTAAGGCAGCAGTGGACGAGCCCACCAGAGAACCAGACTCCTTCGGTGGGCCCTGGCTTCCCCATCAGGGGAGTTGAGAGTGCCAAGGTGAGGGGCATGATGATGATGATAGAAGTTAGCATCTGCCTTGTTTTCTTGGAATGCAAGCATAAGTGTGCAACCTGCCACCCCCCCCACACACCCCCAGGCTGTAATACCATACTGCTAGCTTGCTTGCACTTGAAATTCGGCCTTTAGCATGTGGAGGCAGATGCCGGCCACCATGTCATGGCTGCTTTGGCGGCCTGGTATCCATACTCGGTCCCCAGCCAACTGGCGGCCGGGTGTCCACGCTCGGTCCCCAGCCGCCAGGGGGCGGCCGGGTGTCCATAAACGGTCCCCAGCCGCCGCTATTTCTCCTGGGTACTTCCCCCACACTTTTCTTACCCTGGCCTGCTTTAGGGCAGCATTGGACGAGCCCACCAGAGAACGAGGCTCCTCTGGTGGGCCCTGGCTTCTCCATCAGGGGAGTTGAGAGTGCAAAGGTGAGGAGCATGATGATGATGATAGAAGTTAGCATCTGCCTTGTTTTCTTGGAATGCAAGCGTAAGTGTGCAACCTGCCACGCACCCACCCCCAGGCTGCAATACCATAGTGCTAGCTTGCTTGCACTTGAAATTGGGCCTTTTAGGCATGTGGAGGCTGATGCCGGCCACCATGTCATGGCTGCTTTGTCGGCGTGGTATCCATACTCAGTCCCCGGCCGCTCCCTGGTGGCTGGGTGTCTATACTCGGTCCCCAGCCGCCCCGCGGCCGGGTGCCCACACACGGTCCCCAGCCACCTAGGGGCAGCCGGGTGTCCATAAACGGTCCCCAGCCGCCCCTATTTGATGGACAGCCTAACCATAAACATGTGGACAAGTGAATGTGGCCAGGGATGGTCCATCTGACTGATGCCTTCACACTGGGTTAATATTGTGGAAGCCGGGACACAGTTGGACACTGGGATGCAACACGTCCTCCAGACATAGAGGATTGCGGGTCCTGGGTCAATCAGGCTTCAACACAAAGTTCATAAGGTAGACAGCAGCAGTAGTCGGACTCCTGCACAACGAGTAAATTATTCATGAACATGAGGCCATCCATCTCCTTAGATTTCTGTTCCTTGGAATGCAAGCGCATGTATGTAGTAGCGGCTAGGCCTGAGGTGGTCAGCGTTTTTGCGCATATCCTACCTTCTCCGAGGATTGCTGGATGTTTTCCTGCTACTATCCCAGTTCTATGACTCCCGTTAAAACAAAGCTTCAGGTGATGAATGATGGATGAAGTGGTGGCAAAGGAGAAAGAGCAGGAGGAACAGGGACCATTCACATCAATATCAGGCCAGTCAACCACACATGTCTCGTAGGATATGTTTCTGTATGAAAAGGAGCGGTTCGGCTACACAGTTATAGGGCATACAGTGAGTGCAATGCCTACCAAAAATTTCGAGGCACTCCAATGCCCCTTGGATGTGACATGGAGGTCAGAGGGCCTTAACTAAACCTTTTTTCCATTTATAGCATCTGGGTCTCCTGTACACTGTTGGCCTAAGCAATGAATGGAAGGCTTTCCAAAAATTATGAGGAACTGCAATGCCCCTTGAAACAGACGTGGATTACAGCATACTAAAAACCTTCTACCCATTATTGGGAAGTGGGTCTCCCTTAGTGTTCGCCTATGCATTGAAAAGCAAAAGATGACTAAAATTAGGAGGAAATGCAATGCCCGTTAGAAGAGTCATGGAGGTTAGAGGTAATTAAAAACAACATTTCAATGCCCCTTGGTAGAGCTGTGGAGTTCAGAGTGGTTTTACAAGATTATTTTAATGCCCCTTGGAAGAGATGTGGAAGTCACAGTAGCTTAACAAGACGGATTTAATGCCCCTTGGAAGAGTGGAGGAGGTCGCAGTAGCTTAAGAAGATGGTTTTAATGCCCCTTGGAAGAGTGGAAGAGGTTACAGTGGAATAAAAAGACAATATCAATGCACCGTGGAAGAGTGGTGGAGGTCGCAGTAGCTTAACAAGACGGTTTTAATGCCCCTTGGAAAAGTGGTGGAGGTCGCAGTAGCTTAACAAGACGGTTTTAATGCCCATTGGTAGAGACGTGGAGGTTGCAGTAGTTTAACAAGACGGTTTTAATGCCCTTTGGAAGAGTGGTGGAGGTCACAGTAGCTTAACAAGACAGTTTTAATGCTCCTTGGAAGAATGGTGGAGGTCAGAGTGGTTTAACAAGACGGTTTCAATGCCCCTTGGAAGAGTGGTGGAGGTTGCAGTAGCTTAACAAGACGGCTTAAATGCTTCTTAGAAGAGACGTGGAGGTTGCTGTAGCTTAACAAGATGGTTTTAATGCCCCTTGGAAGAGTGATGGAGGTTACAGTGGAATAAAAAGACAATATCAATGCCCATTGGAAGAGTGGTGGAGGTCGCAGTAGCTTAACAAGATGGTTTTAATGCCCATTGGAAAAGAGGTGGACGTCGCAGTAGCTTAACAAGACAGTTTTAATGCCCCTTGGTAGAGACGTGGAGGTCACAGTAGCTTAACAAGATGGTTTTAATGCTCCTTAGAAGAGTGGTGGAGGTCACAGTAGCTTAACAAGACGGTTTTAATGCCCCTTGGAAAGAGACGTGGAGGTCAGAGTGGTTTAACAAGATGGTTTTAATGCCCCTTGAAAGAGTGGTGGAGGTCGCAGTAGCTTAACAAGACGGTTTTAATGCCCCTTACAAGAGCCATGCAGTACAGCATATTAAAAACATTATTCCCATTATTGGGGAGTGGGTCTCCCATAGTCTTTGCCTATGCCTTCCAAGCAAAAGCTGCCAAAAATTAGGACGGAGGAACTTGCAATGCTGGCAACACGGACCACAGTAACCCTGGTGGTATAGTGGTGGTGGAGGCTGAGAATAAGGAGAAGAGCAAAAAACAGTCAAAATGAGGAAGCGTATACCCATGTGTGGGTGTGAAGCGGTGCATGGGAATACATCTCCCGAAATAACACAGTGAATTTGACTTTATGTTACTCTGCTGTCATTTGGTGGTGATGAGAAGTCTGGCCCAATCCAGCCCTTGTTCATTTTGATAAAGTTCAGCTTGTCAGCATTGTCAGTTGACAGGCGAATGCGCTTATCAGTTATAATTCCCTCAGCGGCACTAAAAACACGTTCCGATAACACGCTAGCGGCAGGGCAGGCCAGGACCTCCAAGGCGTACAGAGCGAGTTCATTCCAAGTGTCCAGCTTGGATACCCAATAATTAAAAGGCACAGAGGAATCACAGAGGACGCTGGTACGGTCGGCAAGGTACTCCCTCACCATCTTTTGAAACTTTCCACTCCTTGTGAGAGTACCCCGCGCCTCAGGGCCTGTAAGCTGGGCGGGTCTAAGAAAACTGTCCCAGAATGTTGACAGTGTTCCCCTGCCTCTGCTGGATTGGAGTTGCATCTCTCTCGCCTGTACGCCTCGGTTGGTCAATGAACTGTGACCTCTGCCGCTAGCATGTTCAGATGGGAATTTTTTAACAGTTCTGCAGCAAGAGTCTTCTGGTACTGCCACATTTTTGTAGACCTCGCCACCTCAGGAATAAGAGAGTGAAAGTTCTCCTTGTAGGAGGGGGTCTGAAAGAGTCACCAACTAGTAATGACTGTCACCCAACATTTTGACAACGCGAAGGTCACGGTTAAGGCAGCGTAACATAAAGTCAGCCATGCGTGCCAGACTGGTAACGGGCAAGACTTCCGTGTCCTCACTAAGATGACGACAGACTATGCTCTCCTCCTACTCCTCCTCCTCCTCCCCCCTGTCCTCAGGCCACCCACGCTGAACCGACTGTATGACAGTTGTACAGGTACTACCGTCTACAGAGCATGATACCAGCTCCTGTTCTTCCTCCTCCTCCTCTCCCTCATTGTCCCCAATGCACGTTGGGATTAGATGAGGCTGGGCTGTGTGTAATCGCCCGCTACGGCTTCTTGATCCATCTCATCATACTCTGGCTGCAATGCCTCCTCTTTAATTCTCTGCAGAGAGCATTGCAAAAGACAGACAAGTGGGATGCTGACGCTAATGATGGCGTCATAGCCACTCACCATCTTGGTGGACTCCTCAAAGTTTGTCAGGATGGTACATATGTCAGACATCCAGGTCCACTCCTGAGGTCTTATGTGTGGAGTCTGACCTGAATATCGACGGCCTTGTTGCAGCTGGTACTCCACAACTGCTCTCTTCTGCTCACAAATCCTTTGCAACATGTGTAGGGTAAAGTTCCAACGTGTGGGGACATCATACACCAGTCGGTGTGCCGGAAGCTGCAAATGCTGCTGCAACACAGCAAGGGCGGCAGAAGCTGTAGCCGACTTCCGAAAATGAGCTGACTCGCGGCGTACTTTGACAAGCAGATATGGCAACTCGGGGTACGATTTATGAAACCACTGAACCACGAGGTTAAGCACATGAGCCAGGCATGGTACATGTGTGATCTCGCCTCGCCTCAGAGCTGCCACCAGGTTATGGCCATTGTCACACACGACCATGCCTGTATCTAGGTTCAGCGGTCTCAGCCACAGATCTGCCTGCTCTTTCACAGCTGTCCACAACTCACAAGCAGTGTGAGGTTTATCACCTAAGCTTTTGAGTTTCAGCACAGCCTGTTGCCGCTTGGCTGAGGCGGTACTGCAGTGCTTCCAGCTTGTAACTGATGTGATATCTGAGATGGAGGCTGAAAATGAGGAGGAGGAGGATGATGCGCAGGAGCTGTACACTGTGGGGGTAACTCTGACTGACATAGGGCCCCCAATCCTTGGTGTGGGGAGGATGTGTTCCATCCAAAGGTCCGACTGGGTCCCGGCTTCCACTATGTTTACTCAGTGTGCCGTCAGGGAGATGTACCGTCCCTGACCAGAAGCACTTGTCCACGTGTCCGTTGTCAGGTGGACTTTCCCAGTAACTGCATTGTTGAGAGCACTGCAGATGTTTTGGGACACGTGCTTGTGTAGTGCGGGGATGGCACACCGGGCAAAATAGTGTCGGCTGGGGACCGAGTACCGAGGGACGGCCACCGCCATAAGGTTGTGGAAGGATTCCGTCTCCACCAGCATAAAAGGCAGCATTACCAACGCAAGCAGTCGAGAAATGTGCAAATTTAGGACTGTGGCCTGTGGGGCGTTGGCTGCGAATTTGCGCTTTCGTTCAAAGCTCTGGGATATGGACAATTGAATGCTGCGGTGGTACGTGGACGTGGATGTTGATGCTGTATCTTGAGAAACTGCCATAACAAGTGAAGACTGAGAGGAGGGGGCATCTTTGCATGCAGTATGGACAGGGGATTGTCTTGCACGCACAACAGGGGGTTCTATTACATGCACAACAGCAGAAGAAGCAGTGGTGACACCCGCTGACACTGGTCATGGACCCTGGGGTTCGCCCCACAAAGTCGAGTGCTTTGCTGCCATGTGCCTGATAATGCTGGTGGTGGTCAGGCTGGTAGTTTTGTTACCCCTGCTGATGCTGGCATGGCAGGTGGTACAAATGGCCTTTTTGTGGTTATCAGCAGAGTCTATAAATAAATTCCAGACTCTGGAAGACCAACCGGTTGTACTGGCAACGTCCATCGTGTTGTTGTTACGGGGAACTGTTGCCCGCCTTCTGTGTGCGGCCACCACACTGCTTCTTCCTGCCTGTTGGGGTACTCTGCCTCCCTCTCCATGTGTGCTGCTGGCCTCGCTTTGCGTGTCCTCCTGCCACGTTGGGTCAGTTACTAGATCATCCACCACCTCCTCCTCTTCCTCTTGCGCACCACGATCCTCCTCCTCACTTCGTGGCAATTGTGTCTCGTCACCGTCCACCTCCTGTGACAAATTGTCAGCGTCGACTTCCTCTGGCCGTGGCTGTTCAAATATTTGGCCATCGCTACATAGGATCTCCTCTTCCACCACTTCAAGCGGAGCAGGCGAGGGGCACAAGTATGGAAATGGACCAGTGAACAGCTCTTCAGAGTGTCCAACTGTGGGATCAGTTGCTGTCTGACGACACTCAGCATGGTGGGAGGAAGCAGCATCAGGGTGAAGAGGAGTATGCGGTCGAGACTCACGGCTACTAAAACTTGACAGTGTGGAAGACAGACCGGAGGTGGTGGTGCCGAGGTAACTGGAAGTATTATCTGCTATCCAATAAATAACCTGTTCACTCTGATCAGTTCTCAATTCTGGTGTTGTAGTGTGCTTCTCTAGTAATTCTGTCAAGAAGTGGGAGCGAGAAGATGTGGCTGTTGGTTGTGGCACATTTTCACCTTGGCCACGGCCCCGTCCTCTACACGCACCATCACCAGAATGTCCAGTTCCACGTCCCTTGCCGCGCGACATGCCTATTGTAAATGAAGTAAAATAGCTTACACTCGCACTATCAATGGAAAAAGGGTAATAAAAAGGAGATTAGAACAGTGGAAGAGGAAAAACACAGTTCTATTTCTCTGGCCTACACCAGAATCTTTTAAACAGATATATTTGTGTCTGAACACTGAGTGAGACACTCAATTTTTTTTATTTTTTATGTAAAAAAGGCAAAAAGGTGGATAATACAGAGATTTGATCCATGGAACTGCAAAGCCACAGTTCTAGTTATCTGGCCTACAACAGACTCTTTTAAACAGATTTATTTGTGTCTGAACAGTCAGGGAGACACCATTACAGTTTTTTTTACAGAAAAAATGCCAAAAGCAGGATAATACAGAGATTTGACCCATGGAACTGCAAAACCACAGTTCTAGTTATCTGGCCTACACCAGACTCTTTTAGACAGATATATTTGTGTGTTAACAGTCAGGGAGACACTAATACTGTTTTTTTATTACGGAAAAAATGACAAAAGCAGGATAATACAGAGATTTGACCCGTGGAACTGCAAACCACAGTTCTAGTTATCTGGCCTACACCAGACTCTTTTAAACAGATATATTTGTGTGTTAACAGTCAGGGAGACACTATTACAGTTTTTTTTTACGGAAAAAATGCCAAAAGCAGGATAATACAGAGATTTGACCCGTGGAACTGCAAACCACAGTTCTAGTTATCTGGCCTACACCAGACTCTTTTAAACAGATATATTGGTGTCTGAACAGTCACAGACACACTAAAATTTTTTTTGGGGGGGGCAAATGCCAAAAGGTTAATAAGACGCGTATTTGTACAGTCTGACTGAGGAAAAAAAAATACAGGATTTAGATGGAAAAAAAAAGGATTTTCCCTGGCCCCTGAGACCGGGGGATAAGTCTAGCAATTTGACCAACAGGATCACACAGGACTGTAATGCAGCATTTGCTGGTATAACCTCTGCGTCTCCTATACAGCCTGCCTGCCTGCCTGATATCTGGGATGGATATTAGTCCTGAGAAGGACTGTTTGTTTGATTTGGCAGGCTTTAGAGACCCTACACTAACTATTTCGCAGTATAAATCTCTCCCTAGCTCTGCAGCACTGACCCTACACTATCTGATCCAGAGTGACTGTGTCCAAGATGGCGGTGCCCGGTTTTAAATACTCGAGGTGACGCTTTGCGGCCAGCCAATCACTGTAATGCCCACAAACAACATAGCTGCGGCATTACAGTGACTGGCTGTCAATACCTGCATATTCATTGGCTCTGTAACGAGCGCCAAACGTGCAGGGCCGAGATCCGAGCTCCCACCCGAGTAACCCGGAAATGCTTGGTGCTCGCCGAACATCCCGAGTAGTGAGATGGTCGGGCGAGTACCGAACAGTGTCAAGCAAGCTGGCTCAACACTAATCATTAACAGAATTAAGTGCATAGGTAGGGTGGTAGATAGAAATGAGGGAGGAGATGTAGGGTGGTGCAAGCTGGTGGATAGCTTTGTGGGTGAGAGATATAAGTTCATGATGTATTCTGTAGCATAGGGTAGAGGCATCTGTGAAGTGGCTGGCCAAAAATAGGAGCCTAGATGCCACATTCAGGATGAAATGGAGAGAGGAGAGTTTAGTGAGAGGGAGACCGATTAGTAGAGAGTTGCAGTAGTCTAGACAAGAATGAATCAAACTGCCAGTAAAAAATTTTGCAGTTTTATACTTAGGAAAAGGTTAGAATTTGAAGATGTGTTTGAGGTGCAGGTGACATGAGCAAGTAAGTTAATGGACATATGGAGTAAAGGAAATATCTGAATCAAAAATATAATATCAAGTCTGTGGGCTTGCTGCCTGAGGGTTATGGTTATAGCAAAGACAAAAATAAAAATATCAGACTTAGCTAGGTTAGTAGGGGGGGAAACACAAGAAATTCAGTTTTGGAAAGATTCAGTTTCAGATAGAGAGGATGGACATGATGTTAGAGACAGCAGCCAGACAATTACTAGTAGCTGTAGTAATTCAGGGTGATGTTAGGAGAAGATGTGTGTAATTGGGTTTCATCAGCATAGAGATGATATGGAAAAACAATTCTGCTGATGATTTGTCCATTCAGAACAGCATAGAGAGAAAAGAGGAAGGGACCTAGAACTGAAGGGTAGTTGTCATTGTGTAGTGGTATTATTTGGGATTTTTACAGTGGTAATTTTGATAATGTTGGTCTTTGTATAGTGCGTTTTGTACACAGGGAATCTTTAGTCCTGGTATAGCAGCAACAGTGGTAAACAATAACTATATACATATAGATTTTCTTGTTGGGGCAGGGGATGTTCATATGGGTGACATATATTTTGGAGCTTGGGTCCTTGATCTTTTAGCAACATCCCTGACTACAATGGGGCAATGGTGCATTTAATAGAGTGGGAAGAAGATGTGAGCCTTTTGACGTCTGTGAATAGTTCAAAGGCAGAAAGTGATCGAGATGAAGGGCAGAAAGAAATGGGATCTGTGCTATTATATTTTTTTGAGATCATTTCTTGTCAGATGTTATAAACTTTTTCTTTGAAATCAATGGTTAGTTTGTCAGCACTGAGGATGGTGATAGGAAACTGCGCTTTAGGACTACAAAAAAGTGAGAGTCATTTTGGATCATAGGTATTGATCAGGCTTGTTTGGTAGGTGAAGGGCAGATTGATATGGTTTCACCATAAATTTATAGTGAATGAAGTCTTTTGTCGAAAGTGATTTTCTCCACAGTTGTTCAGCACAATTAGATACTGTATATGAGTCTTTTCTCCAAACTGATTTATAAGTAACATATAAGACCTTACTGATAGTATGTACTGGGTGTGTATTGTGAACAACTAATATTGTAATGTACCATATAATGCATGAAACTATCAGAATTACTTCTTCTGCTGGCTCCAAGGAACCACTGTCTAGCTTGTACATTATGTAGCATACATATAGTTACTAGTGTTGCCGAGTATTTTGGCGTGAACGGCATTTCTTTTACTGTCACCGCGGCAGCAAGTGTCACAGCTGTAAGACAGCTGTCACACATGCAGGGATTGCCTGTTCGACAGTCTTGAGCTTTGAGACATTGTTATCCTTCTCGCATTCTTTTCTGTTTCCTCTTCTTCCTTTGAGACCACCACCTCCTCCCACAGGCTATTCACTGCTCCAGCATGTAGATGACCGGAATAGTGATTCTGATGATGGCATTGTCAGTGCTAACCATTTAGTAGCTATTTTGAAACGTGCAGAAGGGTGCAGAGGTCCTTAATCTGTGCCCACTCCGGAAACGTGATATGCCACACGTCCGTACTGCGTTGGCCCAGGCTATACGAAATTACATACTGCGTCAGGGCTCGTTGCTGCTGCCACAGTTGCTGCAACTAGAGATGAGCGTTGTTCTACTTGAACTGTTCGCCAATCTCAAATTCGAGCTGTTTTGGGCGGTGTTCGAGCCGTTCGGCGAACACGAACAATTTGAGAAAAATTCGGCTGTTCGAGGTTATGTTCGATAACTGTTCGTGCACCAAAATCATAACTGGATTTTTTCTCAGTAATGATGAAAATTAATGTTAATACGCAGTTTGAGTGTACAGCGGGGTGGGGGGAGGGGCAGGGGATGGATCTCTGCAGGAACAATGAAGATCTCCATTTTTTTTTTCTCTTTCCCGCATTTACAGTGGGGAGGTGCAATCTGTCAGCCTATCAGCAGCACACACACGGAGCGAAGTGCTTTTTTTCACACAAGCAAGGGCATGTGTCATTGGCAGTGTATGTCACATGTCCTTGCCTTATAAGACCAAGCCATTTTCCCCGTCGGCACCATTTTCTCACTGCTGCAGCTGCGTGTTAGACGGCACCGCTGTTGCTGTGTGCGCTATACCTTGTTAATTTCAAGCCAATTTTCGCACAAATCTACAGATAGCTTGGGAGTAGGGAATAGTTGTGATTGCAGTCCTTTTAAGGACTATGTTACAGCATTTCCTATGACTTTTATCAGGCAGGTCTGTGCTCTTAAATAGATAGGTTGTGGGAGTAAAGACTAATTGTAATTGGAGTCCTTTTCAGGACTAGGTTACATCAGTTCCTATCAGTTTTTGCCAGGCAGGTCTGTGCCAGTGCTGTGCAAGTTTTTTTCACAGCATTTGGCTGAATCTAGCAAAGCTATTCCTTTTTGGCCTATTGCAGAGTGTGTTAGTCAGTGGAGTATTCTATCTGTGTTGCAAGATATACCACCTGTGTATAGAATACCAATTTTTTTACTGCACCTAGTGAAGTAAAATCGTTTGGGCATAGCATCATTCTATTAGTCCATCTATACTGACCTCCATCAGGTTGCAAATTGAATATAATTTTTTTCTGCATCTAGCTCTGAAAAAATATTGGGCTTCTAGCTGTGTGTGGGACTTGTTGTATTAGTCCATCTATACTGACCTCCATCAGGTTGCAAACTGAATATATTTTTTTCTGCATCTACCTCTGAAAAAATATTGGGCTTCTAGCTGTGTGTGGGACTTGTTCTATTAATCCATCTATACAGACCTCCATCAGGTTGCAAACTGAATATATTTTTTTCTGCATCTACCTCTGATAAAATATTGGGCTTCTAGCTGTGTGTGGGACTTGTTGTATTAGTCCATCTATACTGACGTCCATAAGGTTGCAAATTAAAAATAATTTTTATCTGCATCTACAGTACCTCTGAAAAAATATTTGGGCTTCTAGCTGTGTGTGGGACTTGTTCTATTAGTCCATCTATACTGACCTCCATCAGGTTGCAAATTGAATATAATTTTTATCTGCATCTAGCTCTGAAAAAATATTTGGCCTTCTAGCAGTGTGTGGGACTTTCTCTATTAGTCCATCTATACTGACCTCCATCAGGTTGCAAATTGAATATAATTTTCATCTGCATCTAGCTCTGAAAAAATATTTGGCCTTCTAGCAGTGTGTGGGACTTTCTCTATTAGTCCATCTATACTGACCTCCATCAGGTTGCAAATTAAAAATAATTTTTATCTGCATCTACCTCTGAAAAAATATTTGGGCTTCTAGCAGTGTGTGGGACTCATTGTATTAGGCCATCTATACCAAGCTCCACCAGCTTTGAAATTAATAATAATTTTTAGCTGCATCTAGCCCTGAAAATAATTTTTCCCAATAGTGGTAGCAATAGAAATATGGGGCGCGCGCCTGGCTAACAAAAATATACGCTCCATAACACAAAACACCAGCCTAGCGCACTGCATTAATAAGATGGCATCATCGTCTCTCCCAGTGCTAGGCCTACTACGCAGGCTAGTATTCCTGTGCCTAAAACACAATGTATGGGTCCGCGCTAGCCACTATGCTGAGGGGTATAAAGCTGCTGCTAACGCTTTATAACAATTCAATTGGCAGATTTTCACAGAGCTCTTGCACAACGCCCACCCATCGGGCAACAGTTGCCCACCCTCCCTATGGGATCTAGTGGCGAATAGTTGATGCCATTAATCAGAGCGTCAGTTGCCCCGTCAACGTGGCAAGCATACGGTAAGGCATGAGAAGAGTGGACACGACTAGTAGCAGGCAGACGGGTTGACCAATGTGAACAAGCCAGATCACAAGTCACCATAGAATTTCTCCACCAGCTAATGATGAGGGGCATATCAGGGGCGTCAGCGCAGCGGTGTCTGACCGGAGTAGCATTTCACTTCCAACTACTGAATTGGGGAGATGCGACAAAGATTCATCATCAGACAATCCATAAAAGGGTGGAAAAGGGGTCAGCCAAGTCAGGAATGTAGACGTCCCGTCCCGTGTCACTAAAACTGATTTCTCACATCTTATCCCTAACACCGTTAACATGACACTCACACTTTGAAGCAACACTAATGTCTACTGCATTTGTGATCGCCTTCTTTGGGGCGCTATGTATAAGCTAATTAGTCCCTCAATCCAAAATTACCACCAGTGAACGCTTATTACACCAGGAAGTAGTCATAGCCAATAATGCAATACGTGTACGCATACACCAATCGAAAACGGTTCCAGCGGGCAGGGGTACTTGGGTACTTCTACAACCCACAAACGGTACACTGAGTCGGGTAACAATAGTAAAAACATATCTAACCATCAGATCACAAAGTAATTTCTTCATATCACACATTGATGGAACGCCATTATCAAGATACCTGTTCCAAGCTATATTTAATAAATGCATAACATCGGCAGGGAACCACCCCAAAGATTACGAGACACACTCATTCCGCATAGGTGCGGCCACGGAAGCAGCAAGAGCAGGACTGTCAGAAACGGAAGTTCAGAGGATAGGGAGATGGCGATCCACGTGTTTGGCGAGATACATAAGACCGGACTTGTTATCCTAACGTGGTTTGTTTCTTTTACAGGTGACGCTAAGCCAACAGTGTGAGTGATAGGCCACTCGTATATATATTGGGCACAAAAAAGGGCGAAAGTCCGCCCAGGCGGGAGGAAATTAGAGTTTCATAACACATATTTCAACTGGAGAGGTATTAGAGGCCTGCTATGGCCACAGGTACTAATGGAGGTAATCAAGGTAGGGAGAGAGGCAAGAGGTCCGGTCATCTTAGTTATACAGGCCGGGGGAAACAACCTAGGTCATCACAAGAGCGCATAACTAATGGCAATAATGAAACTAGACACTGAGCGCTTCAGAGAATTTTTCACAAAATTAGCTATAGTATGGTCAGAGATTGTGCCGATAGCGGTATGGCAAGGTGCGCGAGACATCACGGCCATCGAATGGACAAGGCGGGTAATAAATATTCGGATGGCAAAATTTAGAAGAGACAGAGGCGGTGTAGTGATACGACACCGACAACTGGAAGGAGATAAAGCAGGCCTCATACGGCCCGACGGTGTTCACTTAATAGATATTGGACTGGACATATTCCTGTCAGGACTCCAGGACGGAGTGGAACAAGCATTAAGAGTGATGGGTGGGGGTCAGAGTCCTGCATACGAGTACGCTGGATCCTCCGTGGCCTGGAAATAGAAAGGACATGTTGGAGAGTTACACTTGTTGGCCAACTTGCCGGAGTGGGGACCCAGGGCATGCTGCAACAAGCTGAATTATTTTAGAAATAAAATGCCTTTCTAATGGAATGAGTATAAAGAGTTAATAAAGCTGTGACCGATCCTCACCCATCCAGTTGTAAGAGTTACATTATTGGGTTGTCCATGAAAGGGGGGCGGTAGGGGGGCTGAGCATCTGGGTTTGGTTGGGGGTCCCCACAGTCTGCCTAGGCTAGATTAATTTAAAAATTCTTATTAGATACACAGGCGGTGCAGCTTGCTTCGCAGCTGGGCTACTACGCCCAAAGTATTGCCTAGGCTAGATGCAGTTAAAAATTCTACGCTGACTAGCAGACACTGAAGATTTGGAGCAGACCTCTGAGTAAACAGCTCTTCAGACTCAACCATCTGTGTTACCCCAAGCCATAGTGTATGTAGTTTCTTACAGTTAAAAGGGGGGGTGCGACCCAACCCACCTGGAATTGACGATGCCAACGTCACGTAAGACACAGCAAGGGGACTCCCAAAATTGTGGCACAGACACCACTTAACCCTAAATCGCATACCTGTGGCCTTGCAGGCCCGCCCAGTTAATTGTTTTCTATTTTCTGCAAGATTGCTTTAGTTAGAATTTTGAAACTCTAGGTATTCTTCATGTATATAGTTGTTTGTCATTTGAGTTTGAGTTATTCCATGTTATTTGCACACGGGCCTAAAGGGCCCCAGGTATGTGAAAGTGTAGATTTTTATGGTCATGCGTTCTAGGGTTAAGTGGCATCAATTGCCCCACTGTTGCTTAAAACGGTTGGTGAGGTGATTTTACCAAATCCCCAAGCTTTTAGTCTCCCAAGGATGACACAGGGGTAGAAATGTCCTTGCGAATCCATGATTTGATCATCTTTATGAACGTGAGTCTGTCTACATTCTCAGTGGACAGCCGCGTGCGCTTATCTGTCAGCACACCACCAGCAGCGCTGAACACACGTTCAGAGAGAACGCTGGCTGCATGGCATGACAAGATCTCCAAGGCGTGAGTGGCGAGCTCCGGCGATTTTTCAAGATTGGAATACCAAAATGAGCAAGGGTCCAGTGACACAGTCATGGCTTCGATGTTCACTTGGAGATTCTCCTGTACCATCCTCTCTAGGCATTGACTATGTGTCAGACTTCTTGTCTCCTGTGGCCTTGCAAAGGATGGTCTAAAAAAGTGGTGAAACAATTCCACAAAATTGCTGTTACCAGCAGATACTGTGTTACTGTTACTGTTTTAGTGATGAAGACTCGACAGTCCCACCGTTGGCAAGTTAGAACTGTGAGATTCACTACGTGCACCACTGGTGTTTTGTGGAAAAGTACATGTAAGATTCTGCAACAGATACTCCTGCATTCGTCAATACCTTTTTATGGCAGGAATTATTTAGGCAAATATACTTTTGTACCGGGGATCTAAGAGTGTGGCAACCCAGTAGTCGGGATTGCTTCGAATTCTGACAATCCGGGGGTCATGTTGCAGGTAGTGCAGCAAGAAGGCACCCATGTGTCATGCGCATCCAGAAGGACCAAGTCCTAGTTGTGTTGGTAGCGAGGTAAGAATCATGCTTCCTTCCTCTGCCCTCTCCCTCCAACCTCGCACAACAGAAATGTGATCAAGGTCTCCCTCATCTGATGAGTCTTCCATGCCCATTGCCAGTTCATCCTCCACTTCTTCCACGGCTCCTGCACCTTCCTCAACAGTTTGGCTGCTACCATGCGCCCTGGTTAATCCCTCTCCCCCACCCTCCCATGCCTGCCGCCTTGGTGCTGCCAACCGTCTGGACCTTGGAGATGTTATCCCTTCCGCATACGACTCCTCCTCTACTTCCTCCACCTCCTCTTGTCCCACCACCTGACTCCGAATTCTGTTTAACATGTGCTCCAGCATGTAAATCACCGTAATAGTCATGCTGATAATGGCATCGTCAGCACTAAACATCTTCGTCGCCATTTCAAGACTGTGCAGAAGGGTGCATAGGTCCCTGATCTGAGACCACACCTCCAGCGTGATTTGCCCCACCTCTGGATCTCGTTGGCCCAGGCTATACGTCAGAACGTATTGCACCAGGGCTTGTCGGTGCTGCCACAGTCGCTGCAACATGTGCAGAGTTGAATTCCACCGTGTCGGCACATCGCATTTCAGCCGGTGAACTGGCAGGCCCAACGACTTCTGTAGAGATGTAAGTCGTTGAACTGCGGGATGCGAACGGCGGAAGTGAGCACACAGCGACCGTGCACTCTGCAGAAGGCCATCTAGTCCGGGATAGTGGGCTAAAAATTGCTGGACAACCAGGTTCAACACGTGAGCCATACAAGGCACGTGTGTGACATTGCCCCGGCGAAGTGCCGCACCCAGGTTTGCAGCATTGTCGCACATGGCCTTCCCTGGTTTCAGGTCCAGTGGAGACAACCATTCATGAAATTGGTTCTCCAGAGCTGACCACAACTCCTCAGCTGTGTGACTCACATTTCCCAGACATTTCAAAGTAAACACTGATGCGTTGAGCCCTGCTGCCAGCATAGTAAGGAGGTGTGCAGGATTCCTTCTGCGCAGTTAGAAAGCAGGTGGCATTACCAGACAGGCTTTGGGTGCAGGTGGAGGACCGAGAGGAGGTTGAGGAGGCAGAAGCAGTGGAGGAAGTTCGAGAAAAAGAGGATTAACACACAACTCGTGGGGACGGTAAGACTTGGACAGCAGCCCCTTGTCCTGCTGTCACCATAGTTACCCAGTGCCCAGTCAGCGACATGTAACGCCCCTGTCCATGCCTTCTCGTCCAAGTGTCTGTGGCGAAGTGCACCCTGTCACACACAGAGTTTCTCAAAGAAGCGGTGATGTTGTGTGCGACATGCTAGTGGAGCGCAGGCACACCTTTCTTTGAGAAGTAGTGCCGACTGGGCATCTGGTACTGGGGCACTGTGACGGACATAAGGTCTTGAAAATCCTCTGTGTCCTCCAGGTGGAAAGGCAGCATTTCTGTAGCCAACAGCTTGCAGATGGTGAAATTCAACCTCTTAGCTTTCTCATGGCTAGGAGGAAATGGTCTTTTACTTTTCCACATCTGAGGGACCGAGGGCTGGCTGTTGTGCTTAGACGGTGTTGAGTAGGGTGTCCCCGGCAACTGCCGGTCTGTGAGGAAGATGCAGGCGGACATGTTAGGTTGCCTTGATCCAAAGGTGGTGCTCTCGATGTCGGAGAGCGCTCAACACTAGCAGGTGTTTCCACTTCCCAATGAACTGACGACCTGCCAATCACACTGGCTGTTGCGGGTAAAGAGGTGGCAGGTCTGCGTCCAAAAACATGTGTGACTGCTGTCCCCCCAGTCACAGAGGATGAAGAGGCTGCGGATGCACAAGATGGGGCAGACGGTGGTTGGCCCAGCCGGCTAGGCCGCATTGTAGCACAGTGAGCTTCCCACTGCAACTTATGCTTCATATCCATGTGACGGTACATGCATGAAGTACTCAAACTATGTATTTTTTGGCCTCTACTTAGCTTTTGCTGACAAATATTACAGATAACACGAGTTGGGTCATCCTTATCGATCTGAATAAATGCCCAGGCTATGCAAGGCTTAGAGCCCATGTGACCTGAAGAGCCACTACGACTTGTGGTCAGAGGCAGAGTTGTGGTTGAGGATGCAGTTGTTGACGTGCTTCCAGTACTCCGTCTCTGTTCAGGAAGGCGCAACCTAACCTCGTCGTCAATAGCATCTGTGATGCCCCGCTGCGCTTGGTATCACAGATCCTACAAGAGTGCATTGATGGAATCCTCCACAAGAGGCCCCCATAAACATTCACACATCTCCACCTTCCACCTCAGACCAGCAGAGGGAGCCCGGTAGGGATATAAATAGGGAAGGTGGAGCTAGGCAGTTCAGTTCCTCTGAAGAGTTCCTGCAGTAGAGAAGCCTAAGAGAGGTCAGTCTGCAGTGGAGCTCAGTCTAGTCTAGAGAACGCAGTTAATAGTTCAGCAGTGGAGCACGAGGCTCCTGCTTGCTAGATTCAGGGAGCCCAGATAGAGCTTAAGGTGTGCCGGTGCCGTAAGATCAGTGAAGCGCGGCAAGCTGCCGTTAGTGTGTATAGCCTAGTGAGGGCCCGAGTAGGCTGAAGGCGAGTGGCGAGTTAGTACATAAGGGGCAGAGGAGCTTAACCAGCTCACCCCGAAGCATTTACCGGACACAGGATCCGAGCTTACCGGTATCTCTATGACCCAGTAAGGCATAACCGGAATCCCTGGAGAACTACAAGTCCCAGGATCGCTAAGGTGCTGATATGTAACAGAGCCAGGAGACGCTTAGGCCCCGCATACTGGGAGCGTGAACTCCAAGAGAAGGCCCTACCACAAGGTCAGCCAGCGCAGGACAGAGACAAAGTTAGGCCTAGCTCCAGGCAGGTCAGAAACTTACTACGCAGAGGCAAGAAACAGGAGGCCCTACACCCGCTCATTGGGGAGGATCCTGATATGCACCCTTCACCCTACAGTGCTCCGGGATGTGCCTGAATTTCCACCAGTAAAAGGTACTGAAGTGACTACCGTGTCCGTTCCCGTTCTTGCTCTGACCCAGCTGGGTCTCGCCTGTCCTGCATTCCCCCTGCATACGCTGCCCTGAGACCTAGCTCCACCTGTGGGGAGCTATACCATCGAGCTGCCTTATCACCGGCCTCAGTGGACTGCTGCAGCGCTGGTGCTTGTCACCAGATACCACAGGTGGCGTCATAAACTCTTATAAAATTAACAATTATCCACCCTTTTAAAGAGAGACCCCAGGGTACGGGCCAGGGAGCCGACCACCGCGACATCCCCAAGGCCAGGGAAATGCCCGGGTACCGAGTCATCCCCATCCCCAGGGCTAGTCACATCCTCCTCCACCTCCTCTGCTGACCTCATCGACTGTCTGACTGTGGGTTGACAGTAAGTGGGATCTCCAACCTCATCATCATCACAATGTGTGTTATCACACCCGTCGCCCTCAGAGCCAACCTCTTCCTGCCCTGACCGAAAAGTCAAGTTGTCGCTCCAGTCAGGTATTTGAGTCTCATCATCGTCTTCATCATTGTCTCCACCAACAGGAGTTACAGTTTGGGAACAAGGGTCTACATTATGCTCAGAACCTTCTTCATCTGGTCCTGGATCCAACTTATAAAGATTCTGGGCATCGGATCAGATCATTTCCTCATCTGGATTAACAGAAGCTCTGGAGCAGACCTCCGTTTCCCAGGCTATAGTATGAGTAAACAGCTGGGCAGACTCAGCCATCTGTGTTACCCCATACTCAGAGGGGCAGCTGGAGACTTGGGAGCTGTGAGGAAGCAAGTGCGATTGGGGTGACACCTCTGAGGACTGGAGCATTTGTGATGTTGAAATTGAGGTGATGGAGAGCCCACTTGAAGGAGCACTTGATATCTGTTGAAGCACCTGCTGTTTTTGTGCCTCATCTAGAATTTGTAGCGATGGGCGTGTCCGTAAGAATGGGATCGTATCACATTGTCCACGAAAAGAAGTCGACATCTTAGTTTGGCTGGAAGATGGTCTTTCTTCTGCAGATGTTACTCCCCCCCCCACCGTGGGGGGCCTCGACCCACCGGCGGACAGGCACCAGTATTGGGATAGGGGGGCTGGCCGTCAGGGTCCACCGCGGCTCTGGCACAAACCCGGCGACACAGAGGTGGCACAGGCAGGAACAGACTGGCCGTGTCGGCTTCTCACTTTTTGGATTTTAGAAGGGCATGACATGCCTATATCTGTGTCTCCCCCTCCTTTTACTCCTCCACCTCTTTTCTTTTCGCATGACTATATGTACTTGTCACTTTTCCATGTGTTAGTTGTGTCTTCTGAGCAGTTTGTCAGCTTTTGGACACCTTTGAAGGTGTTTTCTATGTGTTTCTATGTGTTTTTGTTTGCCTGCCATTGGTTTTAACGGTGTTCGAAGGTGTTCGACGAACAGTTCGGCGAACACACGGGTGTTCGACGAACCGAACCGAACTCGAACACTACGGGGGTGGCTCAACACTAGCTGCAACATGTGCAGAGTGGAATTTCACTGTGTCGGCACATCACATATCAACCCGTTAACTGGCATGGACCTCTGTATTGATGCAAGTCAATGACCTGAGAGGTGCAAACGGCGGAAGTGAGCACACATCTTCTTTGCTTTCTGCAGTAGCACATTGAGACTCGGATAGTGATGGAGAAATCGCAGTACCACTAGGTTGAGGACGTGAGCCATGCAAAGCACGCGTGTGAGCTTGCCCCACCATAGGGTCACCACCAGGTTTGCACCATTATTGCACACAGCCTTCCCTGGCTCCAGGTTCAGCGGAGACAGCCATTGCTCAAACTCGGTCTGGATAGCTGTCCACAACTCTTCAGCTGTATGACTGCGGTCTCCAAGGCATATTAATTTTAAGACTGCCTGATTGCAGTGACCCCTGGCTGCACAGTATGGAGGTGGTGGGGATTCGCTGTACAATGCTGGAACGCATGTCTCATTAAGGCAAAGGTTGAGGGCGCAGGTGGAGGCCATAGAGGAGGTGGATAAGGCAGAAGCAGTGGAGAAAGTGTGAAATACAGAGGTTTTTCCTGCAAGCCTTGGGGATTCCAAGACTTGTGGAGCAGCCTCTTCCCCGCCTGCCCCCACATCCACCAGAGCACCCAGTACCCAGTCAGCAAGATGTAACACCCTTGGCCATGCTTACTCGTCCAGTTGTCTGTGGTGAAATGCACCCTGGCAGACACAGATTTACCAGGAACAGGTGATGTTGTCTGCGACATGTTGGTGTAGCGCAGGCACAGATTTCTTAGAGAAGTAATGGCGACTGGGCAACTGGTACTGGGGGACTAATATGGCCATCAGCTTTCGGAAACCATCGGTATCTACCTGGCTCAAAGGCAGCATTTCCGTGGCCAACAGATTAGAGATGGTGGAGTTCAACCTCTTAGCTTTGTCACAACTGTGGGATTGAGGGTTAGATGCAGTGCTGAAAGATGGCGGAGTAGGTTATAGAGGACAAGTTGCTCGACCGTGAGTGAGGTGCAGGCGGATATGTTACAGTGCATTGAGAAAGATCTGGTGTGCTCAATGTCTGAGATCGGTCAAAAACAGCAGGCATATCCACTTCCGTTACAGCTGACGTGCTCTCACTCAGCCTGACTGAGTGGGTAAACAAGTGGAGGTTCTGCGGTCGGAGACCTGCGTGACAACACTTGGCACAGTAACAGAGGAGGAAGAAGCAGCAGATGCAGTTGATGGGGCAGCCGCTTGTTGGTAAGGTCCGCTGGGCCACATTTTATTGCAGTGAGATTGACAGTGTAACGCATGTTGATTGCGCTTGTGAAGGTTCATGCAGGTAGTAGTAAAATTATTGCACTTTTTCCCTCTACTGAGGTTTTTTTAAAAAAGGTTGGCATATAATGTGACTTGGCTCATCCTTTGCAGTGTTAAAAAAGGCCCAGGTTAGGCAACCCTTGCTGCCCCTGTGAGCTGCAGACCCTTGACCACTGCTGGACACAGCCACAGTTGTGGCTAAGGATGCAGTGCTCATCATGGTTGCATCACTCCGTGTCTGTGCCGTAGGGGTGCAATGTAACCTCCTCGTCTTCCTCCTCCTCCACCTCCTCAGATGACCTACTTAGCTGTATGCTTCTGGGTTCACACCAAGTGGGATCTACAACCTCATCATCATCCTCTCTGTTCTCCCATTCCTTGCCCTGAGAGTCACCCTCCTCCTCTTCCTGCCCTGACAGCACAATACATTCCGCATGAGCCTCAGGTTTCTGAGTCTCATCAGGATCACCTTCCCCCAGGGGTTAACATCTAGTGATGAGGATCAAGATGCTGCTCGGACTCTACTTCGTCCTGCCCCGGATCCCACCTAAAAAAATGTTGGGCTTTGGTGCAGATGCTTTCCTCCTCTGAGATCTGGCCTACTGTATCATGTTAGTAACAGAAAAAAAAAATGTTTACTGTAGATGAGGCCTGTATTAAACAGAATATATGCTCCAAACAATTTCAAACTGAAATCTGGCCTGTTGTATCACATTAGTAACAGAAAGAAATAGTTTTTTTACTCTGAACAAGCACTGCATAAAGCAGAATTTCATCACCACAAAATGATAAACTGAGATATGGCGTGCTGCATCATGTTAGTAGCAGAAGAAAATAGTTTTTTTTTACTTTGAACAATCTCTGCATACAGCTGAATTTCACCGCCACAAAATGACAAACTGAGATATGGCATGCTGTATCACATTAGTAACAGGAAAAATTAGATTTTCAAAGGTGTACTCATGCATGGAGCACAATAGAAGCAGTGCACAACAGAGTTCTATGCTGAAATGTGCCCTGCTGTCTTTATCTGGATCTCACTAACTGCACAAAACAAAAACTGCTGGCAGGTCAATTTCACAGCCACGCAGGACTATCTATCTAAGCTATCTGATTTAGAAGCAACCACCTAGCTAACTATCTAAAATCGTTCAGTATCCAGGAGCAGACCAGGGGCAGCCTCTTTGACCTGTTATTCCCACAAAATAGTGCTAAAAGAACATGTCTGCTCTTTATATAGAGAGGGACATGTGATTTCAGTAGCCAATGGCACAAGCCCTTGTGTCTGGATATTGTGGATGGTTCCTGCGAGCCGCAATTTGCAAACATAAAATTAGGGAAAAAAAAATAGAATATCATCACGCCGCTCCTCTGACCTCTCCCATACTGTAGTGGAATCGCAATAATTTCCTGCACTTTTACCGAATATTGCCAATTTTAAGTAAAAACACTCACTGATCGCGAATCCGAATGTGCAATGTTCATGCCGAATTCAAAATTGGCGAATGTTTTTCGAACATGTTTGCTCATCTCTATCCACAAGATGCCTGCTGTCCGTCTAAAAATATTGGAGGTCGCCTGCTGCCACTCTATAATTTGTGACAGCCACCTGCTGGCACCCCAAGTTTCAAATTTTAAAGAATATATACAAAAAAGAAAATTTGACCACCTCAGATGGATATATTAGCAATATACAGCTTTGCAAAGCATAGCTGGCTGTTGGTCCTCCAAAAATGCTTAATGAGGACTGGCTGCTGGCCCTCTAAAAATGTTGAGTGAGGGATGGCTGCTGACCCTCGAAAATTCGAATGAGGGCCGCCGAATTGCCCTTTGACAATAGTGAGGGCCAACTGCTGGCCCACTACAAATAGTGAGGGCTGCCTGATGGCACTGAAAAAAATGGGACTTTCAGAGTCCCACCTTCATAAATGAAACAGGATGTGTCTGATAATGTCTCACACACCACATGGCCAGATAGGGTACTAACATGTTAAAATGACATTTACTGGTGAATGTTTTTTTTACCGTTGAAAGCAATGCGATCATGCAAAAAACGCAGCAAAACCACTACGTGTGAACATAGCCCAAGGTGTGGAGGAGCCTTTTTTTATTATTTATTTTGCCTTATATACAGTGGGTGCGGAAAGAATTCAGACCCCTTTAAATTTTTCACTCTTTGTTTCAATGCAGCCATTTGGTAAATTCTAAAATGTTCATTTTTTTTCTCATTAAAGTACATTCTGCACCCCATCTTGACTGAAAAAAACCCAGAAAAATAGAAATTTTTGCAAATTTATTAAAAAAGAAAAACTGAAATATCACATGGTCATAAGTATTCAGACCATTTGCTCAGTATTGAGTAGAAGCACCCTTTTGAGCTAGTACAGCCATGAGTCTTCTTGGGAATGATGCAACAAGTTTTTCACACCTGGATTTGGTGATCCTCTGCCATTCTTCCTTGCAGATCCTCTCCCGTTCCGTCAGGTTGGATGCTGAGTGTTGGTGGACAGCCATTTTCAGGTCTCTCCAGAGATGCTCAATTGGGTTTAGGTCAGAGCTCTGGCTGGGCCAGTCAAGAATGGTCACAGAGTTGTTCTGAAGTCACTCCTTTGTTATTTTAGCTGTGTGCTTAGGGTCATTGTCTTGATGGGAGGTGAACCTTTGGCCAAGTCTGAGGTCCAGAGCACTCTGGAAGAGGTTTTCATCCAGGATATTTCTGTTCTTGACTGCATTCATGTTTCCTTCAATTGCAGCCAGTTGTCCTGTCCCTGCATCTGAAAAACACTCCCATAGCATGATGCTGCCACCACCATGTTTCAATGTTGGGATTGTATTGGGCAGGTGATGTGCAGTGCCTGGTTTTCTCCACACATACCGCTTAGAATTATCACCAAAAAGTTCTATTGTCATCTCATCAGACCAGAGAATCTTATTTCTCATAGTCTTTCATGTGTTTTTGAGCAAACTCTATGTGGGCTTCATTTGTCTTGCACTGAGGAGAGGCTTCCGTCGGGCCACTCTACCATAAAGGCCCGACTGGTGGAGGGTTGCAGTGATAGTTGACTTTGTGCAACTTTCTCACATCTCCCTACTGCATCTCTGGAGCTCAGTCACAGTGATCTTGGGGTTCTTCTTTACCTCTCTCACCAAGGCTCTTCTCCCACGATTGCTCAGTTTGGCTGAACGGCCAGGTCTAGGAAGACTTCTGGTGGTCCCAAACTTCTTCCATTTAAGGATTATGGAGGCCACTGTGCTCTTAGGAACCTTGAGTAATGCATAAATTCTTTTGTAACCTTGGCGAAATCTGTGCCTTGCCACAATTCTGTCTCTGAACTCCTTGGGCAGTTACATATAGCTCATGATTCTCATTTGGTCTGACATGCACTGTGAGCTGTGAGGTCTTATATAGACAGGTGGGTGCCTTTCCAAATCAAGTCCTATCAGTTTAATTAAACACAGCTGGACTCCAATGAAGGAGTAGAACCATCTCAAGGAGGATCACAAGGAAATGGACAGCATGTGACTTAAATATGGAGTGTCTGATCAAAGGGTCTGAATACTTATGACCATGTGATATTTCATTTTTTCTTTTTTAGTAAATTTTCAAATATTTCTATATTTCTGTTTTTTTTCAGTCAAGATGGGGTGCAGAGTGTACTTTAACCCCTTAACCCCCGAGGGTGGTTTGCACGTTAATGACCGGGCCAATTTTTACAATTCTGACCACTGTCACTTTATGAGGTAATTACTCTGGAATGCTTCAACGGATCCCCCTGATTCTGAGATTGTTTTTTCGTGACATATTGTACTTCATGATTGTGGTAAAATTTCTTCGATATCAATTGCATTTGTGAAAAAAATGGAAATTTGGCAAGTTTCAAAATTTGAATTTTTATGCCATTAAATCAGAGAGATATGTCACACAAAAGAGTTAATAAATAACATTTTCCACATGTCTACTTTACATCAGCACAATTTTGGAACCAACATTTTTTTTTGTTAGGGAGCTATAAGGGTTAAAAGTTGACCAGCGATTTCTCATTTTTCCAACAAAATTTACAAAACCATTTTTTTAGGGACCACATCACATTTGAAGTCACTTGGAGAGGTCTTTATGACAGAAAATACCCAAAAGTGACACCATTCTAAAAACTGCACCCCTCAAGGTGCTCAAAACCACATTCAAGAACTTTATTAACCCTTCAGGTGCTTCACAGGAATTTTTGGAATGTGGAAGAAAAAAATGAACATTTAACTTTTTTCACAAAAATGTTACTTTAGACCCAATTTTTTTTATTTTCACAGGGGTAACAAGAAAAAATGTACTGCAAAATTTGTTGTGCAATTTCCCTTGGGCACGCAGATGCCCCATATGTGGGGAAAAAACACTGTTTGGGCGCACGGCAGGGCTCGGAAGGGAAGGAGCGCCATTTGACTTTTTGATTGTAAAATTTGCTTGAATAATTAGCTGACGCCATGTTGCGTTTGGAGAGCCCCTGTGTGCCCAAACATTGGAGCTCCCCCACAAGTGACCCCATTTTGGAAACTAGACCCCCCAAGGCACCTATCTAGATGCATAGTGAGCACTTGAAACCCCCAGGTGCTTCACAAATTGATTTGTAAAAATGAAAAAGTGTTTTTTTTTTCACTTTTTCATTTTTATGAATCAGTTTGTGAAGCACCTAGGGGTTCCAAGTGCTCACTATGCATCTAGATAGGTGCCTTGGGGGGTCTAGTTTCCAAAATGGGGTCACTTGTGGGGGAGCTCCAATGTTTGGGCACACAGGGACTCTCCAAATGCAACATGGTGTCCGCTAACAAGTTGAATGGAAAATCGGCTCAAATTGTTAGCGGACACCATGTTGCGTTTGGAGAGCCTCTGTGTGCCCAAACATTGGAGCTCCCCCACAAGTGACCCCATTTTGGAAAGTAGACCCCCCAGGCACCTATCTCGATGCATAGTGAGCACTTGGAACCCCCAGTTGCTTCACAAATAGATTCATAAAAATGAAAAAGTGTTTTTTTTTTCACTTTTTCATTTTTACGAATCAATTTGTGAAGCACCTGGGGTTTCCAAGTGCTCACTATGCATCTAGATAGGTGCCTTGGGGAGTCTAGTTTCCAAAATGGGGTCACTTGTGGGGGAGCTCCAATGTTTGGGCACACAGGGGCTCTCCAAACGCAACATGGTGTCCGCTAACAATTTGAGCCGATTTTCCATTCAATTTGTTAGCGGACACCATGTTGCATTTGGAGAGTCCCTGTGTGCCCAAACATTGAAGCTCCCCCACAAGTGACCCCATTTTGGAAACTAGACCCCCCCAAGGCACCTATCTAGATGCATAATGAGCACTTGGAACCCCCAGGTGCTTCACAAATTGATTATTAAAAATGAAAAAGTATTTTTTTTTCCACTTTTTCATTTTTACGAATCAATTTGTGAAGCACCTGGGGGTTCCAAGTGCTCATTATGCATCTAGATAGGTGCCTTGGGTGGTCTAGTTTCCAAAATGGGGTCACTTGTGGGGGAGCTCCAAAGTTTAGGCACGCAGGGGCTCTCCAAACGCAACATGGCATCTGCTAACAATTTGAGCCGATTTTCCATTCAATTTGTTAGCGGACACCATGTCGCGTTTGGAGAGCCCCTGATGTTCATAAACAGTGGAGCTCCCCCACAAGTGACCCCATTTTGGAAACTATACCCCTCAAGGATTTTATCAAGGGGTATAGTGAACATTTTGAACCCAGAGGTACGACACAGAATTCGATAACATTAGGTCATCATATTGAATAAGTTGTCATTAGTCTTGAGCGCAAGTGCTCGCTACTTGAGTTTGCATCGGGTACTCTGGTATGCACCATGTACTGCGTGTGCTCGAGTGACATGCTCGAGTCCCCACCCGGATGTTTCACGGTTATTAGACACCCAAAACAAAACATGCGGTGATCGCTCGTGCATGGCAGGCAATCCCCACAAAGTTTTTTGGGCCGTGAAGCATATGGGGTGGAGACTCGAGCATGTCACTCAAATACCCACGATACTCAATGCATACCAGAACACCCAATGCAAACTCAAGTAGCGAGCACTTGCACTCAACACTAGTCGCCATATCGTCATCTTTTTTTCTTACTTTTGAAAAAAATCCCAACCCCATCACAACTCTAACCCCAACCCTAATCCCAACCCAAGCCCTAACCCTAACACAACCCTAACCGTAGCAGAACCCTAACCGTAGCATAACCCTAACCCTAGCACAACCCTAACCTGAGAGTTTATTTTTTACGCCGTTCCTCATGCGGTATAAGTGATTAGACGACCTTATTCTTCGGGTCGGTGAGACTACAGCGATACCAGAATCATATGGGGTTTTTATGACTGACAGCTGTCACACACTAAAAGACGCATTTTTTGAAAAATCTAGTTTTTGCATCGCCATATTTTGAGAGCTATAATTTTTCCAGATTTTGGCAGACAGTCATTTGATGGCTTGTTTTTTGCGGGATGAGTTGACGTTGTTATTGGTGCCATTTTCAGGCACGTGACATTTTTTGATCGCTTTCTATTCCGATTTTTGGGAGGCAGAATAAACAAAAACCAACAATTCAGGAATTGTTTTTTTTTTTTTTTTATTTTTTATTCTGTTCCGCGTGTGGTAAAATTGATAAGGCAGCTTTATTCTTCGGGTCAGTACGTTTACAGCGGTACCACATTTATATCGTATTTCTATGTTTTGCACTTTTACATAATAAAAGCAATTTTATAGAAAAAATTATTTTTTAGCATAGCTTTATTCTGAGAGCTATAACTTTTTTCTTTTTCGGTTGATGGAGCTGTATTGCAGCTTGTTTTTTGCGGGACGAGATGACATTTTCAGCAGTACCATTTTTATTTATATTTGTCTTTTTGATCGCGTGTTATTCCATTTTTTGTTTGGAGGTATGGAGATAAAGCATTGTTTTTTGCTTCGTTTTTTATTTTTATTTTTTACCGTGTTCACTGAAGGGGTTAACTAGTGGGACAGTTTTATAGGTCAGGTTGTTCCAGACGCGGCGATACCAAATATGTGAACTTTTATTGTTTTTTTTGTTTTTTTATAATAATATTTATTGATGGGTACATTATATTTTTATTTTTGGTGGATTATTTTTTATTTATTTTTTAATATTTTTACTATTTTTTTTTATTATTTTTTTCACTTTATGATAGTTTTTATACTTTATTACTTTGTCCCACTATGGGACTTTCACTTTTTTTTCTCTGATCGCCTGCATGGCACAGGAATGCAGCACAATCCCTGTGCCATGCAGGCTGTCAGTGCTGGACAGGGAGAAGATTGTTTGGAGATGCACTGCGCATGTCTAAAAAATCTTCCTGCTGTCTGGTGACCCGGAGCTTGTCATGACGACATCGGGTCGTCATGGCAACATCCTGGAAGCCACGGCAGACAGCGCTGGAAGCCGGAAGAGGAGGTGAGTATCTGCGATCACCTCCCCTTGCCACCGCAATGCTGCGATCGACTTCGATTGCAGCATCGCAGGGGTTAATGTGCTGGGAGCGGTGCGTGACCGCTCCCTGCACATAGTACCGGGTGTCAGCTGTGACAATCAGCTGACACCCGGTGGCGAACGCGCCCGCACAGCCTGTGTGCGCGCGCGCGATTGCCATGACGTACTAATACGAGTCTGGCTCTTAAGTCCCAGGGCACAGACGCGTATTAGAACGTCAAATGTTGTTAAGGGGTTAATGAGAAAAAAAATGAACTTTTTAGAATTTACCAAATGGCTGCAATGAAACAAAGAGTGAAAAATTTAAAGGGGTCTGAATACTTTCCGTACCGACTTTACAAGTCATTATCCAGGAAAGTTTGTTTCTTAACATTTTTTCCAGGAAAATTTATTTTAGCTTTGATTTTTAATGTTTTTTTGCCAGTCCATAAAAGTGGTGTAATCCTCTGACGACATTATTCACAGCAGCGACCTGGGATTCAGAGATGCTTCCAGGGGTCTTACCCATGCTGTTCCCATGCCATTTCAGCACTGTTTCTATCAATTTGAACAATTTTTAGACCACCTCCATACCTCTGGAGTTTCCCATTGACTTCCATTATACTCGTTACTCTGGTCGAGCACCCGAGCATTACGATTTGCTTGATCTGAGTAACGAGTACGCAAGCATTTTAATACTGGCCTATCACTAGTCAGAATTAGTGGTGTCTTCAATTTTAATAAATACAGGCAGATACTTTATATCTTGCAATACCATCAGCGAGGTGTCTAATTGACTCAAAATGTATTCTGCAACTTTACAACAATACCAAACATACAACCAATGTCATTGAGTAGTATGTATATTCTGCATAAAGAAGAACAAGCAGTCCTGGAAGTGATAATGTGGCCCCCACAGAGCCGTGATCTCAACATCCACAGAAGATCTATGGTTAGATCTCTAAAATGTTTAGAACATCGCAAGTTCCTTCAAAATCTGTTTGCAAGTGTACCTAGAACTGTGCCTAGATGTGTACCTGATACTGTTTTGAAAGAATAGAGTGGTCACTCCAAATTCTGATTTGATTTAGATTTTTCTTTTGTTCACTCATTTTGCATTTTGTTTACTGATAATAAATAGTGATGAGCGAGCACTAAAATGCTCGGGTGCCCGAAGATCGGGTCGAGCACATTGGAATACTCAGGTGCTCGACCCAAGCAACGAGCCGAATGTAAGCCTATGGGAAACTCGAGCATTTTTCTGGCTGTCCCCCCCGGCGGTCTGCAGAAGGTCAAAAATTGCCCAAATCGATGGGAACAGTGCTCAATTAAACATCAGGCAGGCACAATATATAGGCAGACAGGCAGGCAGGGTATATAGGAGGGTGCATGAAAAATATAGCAGGGCACTTGGAACACACTAGTGCCCTCCAATTTTCATGCACCCGTCTCTTTAAAAAAGCCGGACGGCAATTCATCAGCGGCATACACTGGTACCCGACTATTTAGAACAGAAAGAATAGAGCATCACACATAGATTAGATAAATAGAAACATGTCAGTCACATACATAATAAGTACAGTGACAGGGTTGGTTACTGTACTTGTCATTTAGTGATAGAATAAAGGATTTATTAAAAAAAAAATAATAGTGTTTTCATGCACCCATCTCTTTAAAAAAGCCGGCTGGCAATTCATCAGCTGTTCTTGTCATTTAGTGTTAAAATAAAGGAGATTCCCAGGCTACTAATATCAGCCCCCAGCTGAATACCTAGCCTTTACTAGCTATTAAAATGGGGGACCCCAAAAAAAATGACGTGGGGTCCCCCCTGTTTTAATAGCTAGCAAAGGCTAGGCAGACAGCTGGGGGCTGATATTAATAGCTCAGGAAGGGTGCCATGAATATTGGCCCCCTCCCAGGCTAGAAACACCAGCCGTCAGCCGCCCCAGAAATGACGTCACCGCTTGAGGAGGAGAATTTTCCCACGCTGGGACGGCATTGAGATGGCAGGCTGGATGTAATGCACTCGCCCGGGCTGAGTGGCGTGTGCGTGTATATGTAGTGATTCCACTGGACCGTGCCGGAAAGTGAATGCCTGGAGGGGTGTAACTAAGTATCCACCCGATCTGACCAGGGTCGCACGACGGCATATGACGCCATTGCACCAAGGAGGAACCGAGCCGAGGGACCAGGTGCTACTCCAGGACAAACCCCGGACACGGCTGTTGACCCACACAGGGGAATACAGGAACAGGCAGGTTAGGCTGGCACACAGACTGCTGGGTATAGGCAGACACGGCTGGTATGCAGACTGGCGGATGCTGGTAAGCACGACTGGTAGGCAGGCAGGGAGGTACTGGCAGGTACGACAGGTTGGAGCACCGAGTGGATAGGACCCAGTACAGACAGGGACTCAGGAACAGAACCGCAGATGCGGTGGGCAAACACAGCAGAGTGATGCCGCCCAGAGCGGCGAGCAAGAGCAGAACAAGACGAGACCGCCTGGAGCAGTGGGCGAGAGAAGAGCAGGACGAGGCCGCCTGGAGCGGTGAGCAGAGAGGAGCAGGACGAGACTGCCGAAGCAGCGAGCAAAGGGTCAGAGCAGAGCGAGACTGCCGGAGCAGCGAGCAAAGTGTCAGAGCAGAGCGAGACTGCTGAAGCAGCGAGCAAAGGGTCAGAGCAGAGCGAGACTGCTGGAGCAGCGAGCAAAGGGTCAGAGCAGAGCGAGACTGCCGGAGCAGCGAGAAAAGGGTCAGAGCAGAGCGAGACTGCCAGAGCAGCAAGCAAAGGGTCAGAGCAGAGCGAGACTGCTGGAGCAGCGAGCAAAGGGTCAGAGCAGAGCGAGACTGCTGGAGCAGCTAGCAAAGGGTCAGAGCAGAGCGAGACTGCCAGAGCAGCGAGCAAAGGGTCAGAGCAGAGTGAGACTGCTGGAGCAGCGAGCAAAGGGTCAGAGCAGAGCGGAAACCGATGGAGCGGTGAGCAAGGCAGAGCAGAGCGGAAACTGCAGGAGCGGTGAGCAAGGCAGAGCAGAGCGGAAACCGCAGGAGCGGTGAGCAAGGCAGAACAGAGCGGAAACCGCAGGAGCGGTGAGCAAGGCAGAGCAGAGCGGAAACCGCTGGAGCGGTAAGCAAGGCAGAGCAGAGCGGAAACCGCAGGAGCGGTGAGCAAGGCAGAGCAGAGCGGAAACCGCAGGAGCGGTGAGCAAGGCATAGCGGGCAAGAACCGCCGGAGCGGTGAGCAAGGCAGAGCAGAGGCGACAGGGCTCTGTTCACACGGAACAGACTGGAAGGGAAAGGCAGAACCAGGTACACACAAGATACTTGCAATAAAGTAGCGAGTGGAGTCTAAACTCACAAGCGGGAGTACAGGGACAACGAGTAGGAGTTAGGTACGGGATCAGATTCTGCAGGAAAAGGGAAGGTACGGACATAGAGAAAAACAGGTACCAGGCTAGGAGAGTATTCAGACAAGAACAGACACAGCAGCAAGATACAGGAGCGGGTGTAGGTATGCGGCCCCTAGAAGGCGAAACGAACAGGCTAGGAGCGAGTTCAGACAGGAACAGGCAAGATACAGGAACGGGTCTAGGTATGCGGCCCCTAGAAGGCGGAAAGAACAGGCTAGGAGCGTGTTCACACTGGCCTGGAAATACAGCCTCCAGGATAGGCAGAAGACAGCAGGCTAGAAGATAGTTCAGACAGGGCACAGTTCAGACACGGGAACTGATACCGCAAGGCAGGAAACATAGACAGGACCTGGCACATCAGTGACTAGAAGCCAACTGACAAAACACAATGCTCAGGCAAGGATTCCAGGAAAGAGCTGGGTTAAATACCAGGTGACAGACAGCAATAGGCTGAGGACACACAAGGGGTGTGCCCACAGCAGCTACAAGAAGCAGGAAGTGATCGGGCGCCGCCCTTAAGCAGAAGAAACAGAGGCAAGCAGACAGCATGGAGGAAAGCCAGAGTGATAGTCTGGACTGGAAATCAAGTGCGCGCTCTTGCACAGTGGGAGATGGACCACTATGCAAGGATGCCGCCAGGAATGTTACAGTACCCCCCCTCACGCCCCCTGATCTTCAGGCCTGCCAGAATCTTCCGCAGGGAATTTGAGGGCCAATCCTTCTCTTCAAGGAGATTATTTCTACTGTCCACAGGAAGAGACAAAACTGGTCTCATCTGGGTAGCTAGGATGCTACCTCCTATCCAGCCATCCTCAGCAACAGACGAAACGGGTGGAGTACCAGGAACAGCACACATTGAAGTCTCTCTCCACTTATTATCAGGTAGCACCCCAGAGGGTTCAGGAGACAACTGGAAGTCCTCCGCCGGGTTGGAGGGGTGCAGAGACTCGGGGGTAACCTCTGCTTCGGGGTACATCTTGTCAAGCTCACAGGATGAATTGGGCGAGGTATCAGATACAAGGTGTAGAAAAGTCACTATCTCTTTGTTATCTGGTGGTACCCCGGAGGATTCAGTAAACAACTGGGGGTCCTCTGCCGGGTTGGAGGGGTGCCGAGACTCGGGGGTAACCTCTGCTTCGGAGTACACTAGGTCGGACTCACTGGAAGAAGCGGGCGAGGTATCAGGTACCGAGTATAGGAGAGTCTCTGTCCATTCGCTATCAGGTAGCACCCCGAAGGGTTCAGGAGACAACTGGAGGTCCTCCGCCTGGTCGGAGGGGTGTAGAGACTCGGGGATCACCTCTGCTTCGGAGTACACTAGGTCGGACTCACAGGACGAAGCGGGCGAGGTATCAGGTACAGAGTATAGGGAAGACTCTGTCCATTCGCTACCAGGTAGCACCCCGAAGGGTTCTGGAGACAACTGGAGGTCCTCCGCCTGGTCGGAGGGGTGTAGAGACTCGGGGTTAACTACCGCTTTGAGGTACCCATTGTCAGGCTCACAGGATGGAGGCGATGAAGTATCGGGTACCGGTTGTAGGGAAGTCTCTCTCCATTTGTCATCAGGTGGTATCCCGGAGGGTTCAGGAGGCAACATGGGGTCCTCCGCCAGGTAGTAGAGATGCACAGACTCGGAGGTAATCACTGCTTCGGAGTACCCTTGGACAGGCTCACCGGTTAAAGTGGGTGAAGCATCAGATACCGGGTGCAGGAAGTCCTCCTGTGTGGATTCTAGGTGGGCAGAAGTCTCTTCAGGCAGGAGAACTGGTGCGCTACCCACGCACATTACCCGTCGGGGCTGCTCCGGGATACAGGGAAATTAAGCTTCAGCAGGGACTTCAAGGTTGGGATCAGGAGGTCTTTGGGAGGACAGACCCTGGCGTGACGGCTTGCCTCTACGCCTAGCACGTCTGGACTGCCTCTTGAGGTTGGGAGAAGTATTCCAGAGAGCGTAGTCATCCCGTGTGGATTCTGGATGGGCAGTAGTCTCTTCGGGCAGGAGGACTAGTGCGCTACCCACACACATTACCCATCGGGGCTGCTCCGGGATATTGGGAAGTGAAGCTTCAGCAGGAGCCTCCGGGTTAGGGTCATCGAAAACCATTAGAAAGGCCACCAGGAAGGCCTGCAAGTCCAGAACGATAGAATCCTGTGCATCCCATAGGGGGGTGATCCATTTCAAGGCATTACCCGCTAGGTGAGACATCATGAATCCCACCTTAATCCGATCGGTGGGAAAACAAAGAGGGTAGAACTTGAAGTGTAGCAAGCATTGCTCCACAAATGCACAACTCTGTCTTGGATCCCCATAGTACCGTGGCGGATCCGCAGGAACGAGTGCAGAAAGTTCCAACTGGACGGGTGCGTAATTCGCCTGGAACTCAGCTAAAGAAAATTTTTTTCTTTTTTAAATTTATTTTTAATGCACGTATTCGCTGGAAAACGTCTCAGAGAGCGAAGGCCGTGGCGCTCAACGGGAACCATGGCCTAAGCATGCTGTAATGCACTCGCCCGGGCTGAGTGGCGTGTGCGTGTATATGTAGTGATTCCACTGGACTGTGCCGGAGAGTGAATGCCTGGAGGGGCGTAACTAAGTATCCACCCGATCCGACCAGGGTCGCACGACGGCATACGAAGCCAGTGCACCAAGGAGGAACCGAGCAGAGGGACCAGGTGCTACTCCAGGACAGACCCCGGACACGGCTGTTGACCCACACAGGGGAATACAGGAACAGGCAGGTTAGGCTGGCACACAGACTGCTCGGTATAGGCAGACACGGCTGGTATGCAGACTGGCGGATGCTGGTAAGCACGACTGGTATGCAGGCAGGGAGGTACTGGCAGGTACGACAGGTTGGAGCACCGAGTGGATAGGACCCAGTACAGACTGGGACTCAGGAACAGAACCGCAGATGCGGTGGACAAACACAGCAGAGTGAGGCCGCCCAGAGCGGCGAGCAAGAGTAGAACAAGACGAGACCGCCTGGAGCGGTGGGCGAGAGAAGAGCAGGACAAGGCCGCCTGGAGCAGTGAGCAAGAGAGGAGCAGGACGAGACTGCCGGAGCAGCGAGCAAAGGGTCAGAGCAGAGCGAGACTGCCAGAGCAGCGAGCAAAGGGTCAGAGCAGAGCGAGACTGCCGGAGCAGCGAGCAAAGGGTCAGAGCAGAGCGAGACTGCCGGAGCAGCGAGCAAAGGGTCAGAGCAGAGCGAGACTGCCAGAGCAGCGAGCAAAGGGTCAGAGCAGAGCGAGACTGCCGGAGCAGCGAGCAAAGGGTCAGAGCAGAGCGAGACTGCCGGAGCAGCGAGCAAAGGGTCAGAGCAGAGCGAGACTGCCGGAGCAGCGAGCAAAGGGTCAGAGCAGAGCGAGACTGCCGGAGCAGCGAGCAAAGGGTCAGAGCAGAGCGAGACTGCCGCAGCAGCGAGCAAAGGGTCAGAGCAGAGCGAGACTGCTGGAGCAGTGAGCAAAGGGTCAGAGCAGAGCGAGACTGCCGGAGCAGCGAGCAAAGGGACAGAGCAGAGCGAGACTGCCGGAGCAGCGAGCAAAGGATCAGAGCAGAGCGAGACTGCCGAGCAGCGAGCAAAGGGTCAGAGCAGAGCAGAAACCGCAGGAGCAGTGAGCAAGGCAGAGCAGAGCGGAAACTGCAGGAGCGGTGAGCAAGGCAGAGCAGAGCGGAAACCGCAGGAGCGGTGAGCAAGGCAGAGCAGAACAGAAACCGCAGGAGCGGTGAGCAAGGCAGAGCAGAGCGGAAACCACAGGAGCGGTGAGCAAGGCATAGCGGGCAAGAACCGCCGGAGCGGTGAGCAAGGCAGAGCAGAGGCGACAGGGCTCTGTTCACACGGAACAGACTGGAAGGGAAAGGCAGAACCAGGTACACACAAGATACTTGCAATAAAGTAGCGAGTGGAGTCTAAACTCACAAACGGGAGTACAGGGACAACGAGTAGGAGTTAGGTACGGGATCAGATTCTGCAGGAAAAGGGAAGGTACGGACATAGGGAAAAACAGGTACCAGGCTAGGAGAGTATTCAGACAAGAACAGACACAGCAGCAAGATACAGGAGCGGGTGTAGGTATGCGGCCCCTAGAAGGCGAAACGAACAGGCTAGGAGCGAGTTCAGACAGGAACAGGCAAGATACAGGAACGGGTCTAGGTATGCGGCCCCTAGAAGGAGGAAAGAACAGGCTAGGAGCGTGTTCACACTGGCCTGGAAATACAACCTCCAGGATAGGCAGAAGACAACAGGCTAGAAGATAGTTCAGACAGGACACAGTTCAGACACGGGAACTGATACCGCAAGGCAGGAAACATAGACAGGACCTGGCACATCAGTATCTAGAAGGCAACTGACAGAACACAATGCTCAGGCAAGGATTCCAGGAAAGAGCTGGGTTAAAAAACAGGTGACAGACAGCAATAGGCTGAGGACGCACAAGGGGTGTGCCCGCAGCAGCTACAAGAAGCAGGAAGTGATCGGGCACCGCCCTTAAGCAGAAGAAACATAGGCAAGCAGACAGCATGGAGGAAAGCCAGAGTGATAGTCTGGACTGGAAATCAAGTGCGCGCTCTTGCACAGTGGGAAATGGACCACTATGCAAGGACGCCGCCAGGTATGTTACACTGGATGGTAGCAGAACGCTGCCATCCAGCATGCCATCCTTCAGAGACACTGTGGAGCGAAGGCAATGTCTCTGATGGATGACAAGCTGGATGGCAGCGTTCTGCTACCATCCAGCCTGCCATTTCAATGCCATCCCAGTGAGGGAGAATTATCCTGCTCAAGCAATGACGGCATTTGCTGGCACCGCGAGACATTCTCTCACGCTGTAAGTGACATGCAAGAGGTGAGCTGAGTTCATTGGACATGAACTCGGCTCATCTGGATGCCGTCACAGCGAGACACTGAGGAGCGCAGGTATGCTTGCGCTTCTCAGTGTCTGCGGCATGGCAAGCTGGATGGCAGCTTTCTGCTGCGATCCAGCCTGTCATGTCAATGTAACAGAGCTGAATCCATCCTGGGAACCATGGAAAGGTAAGGATGAGGTTGGTTTATTATTTTACTTTTATTGCAGAAGACATTGGCTTCAGCTGGAATGAGCGATACGGTAAGAAGAGTTTAATTTAGAACATTAAAGGAATGTGTGTTTATTTCAATTAAAGGTATTTATTCTGGGTGTTGTGTTTTTTTAAATACTTTACTAGAAATTCATGACGGTCATGTCTAATATTGGCGTGACCCCATGAATTTCGGGCTTAGGGCCAGCTGATAATACCAAGCTGGCCCTAACCCCTTTATTACCCAGTGAGCCACTGCACCAGGACCCTGGATGAGTTGGGTACAGCGCCAGAAGGTGGCGCTTCTATGAACGTGCCATTTTCTGGGGTGGCTGCGGACTGCAATTTGCAGCGGGGGGGGCCCAGACAGCTTCGGCCACCCTACACTGCGGGTTCCAGCCCCCAGCTGCTTAGTTGTACCTGGCTGGACACAAAAATAGGGCGAAGCCCCACATCAAATTTTTTAAATTATTCCATGAAATAATTAAAAAAGGGCTTCCCTGTATTTTTGTTTCAAGCCAGGTACAAATAGGCATCTGGGGGTTGGGGGCAGCCCGTTCCAGACTGCTGTACCTGGCTGGACACAAAAATATGGCGAAGGCCACGTCAAATTTTTGGTGTCTCAGTGTCTGCGGCATGGCAAGCTGGATGGCAGCGTTCTGCTGCGATCCAGCCTGTCATGTAAATGTAGCAGAGCTGAAGCCGTCCTGGGAACCATGGAAAGGTAAGGATGAGGTTGGTTTATTATTTTACTTTTATTGCAGGAGATCGTTTGCTTCATCTGGAATGGGCATGACGGTAAGTAGAGTTTAATTTAGAACATTAAAGAATTGTGTCTTTATTTCAATTAAAGGACTTTATTCTGGGTGTTTGTGTTTTTTTTTTAACTTTCACTATGGGGTTAGTAATGGGGGTGTCTCATAGACGCCTCTCCATTACTAACCTAGGCATTATAAGCTGACATCAACCCCAGCCCTATTACCCCACTGCTACCGCTACAGGGCAGTGGGAAGAGCGAGGCTAAGTGCCAGAATTGGATGCGCCATTTCTGGAGCGGCTGAAGGCTGGTGTTTCTAGCCTGATAGGGGGCCAATATTCATGGCACCCTTCCTGGGCTATTAATATCAGCCCCCAGCTGTCTGCCTAGCCTTTGCTAGCTATTAAAATAGGGGGGACCCCACATCATCTTTTTTTGGGGTCTCCCATTTTAATAGCTAGTAAAGGCTAGGTATTCAGCTGGGGGCTGATATTAGTAGCCTGGGAAGCTCCATGGGTATTACCCCCTTCCCAGGCTTCAAACATCTGCCCCAGCTGTGTGCTTAACCTCCACTAGAGACTAAAATTATGGGGAACCCCACGCCAATTTTTTTTTTATTAAATCCTTTATTTTAACACTAAATGACCAGTACATCAACCAACACTGTCACTGTACTTATTATATATGTGGCTGACATGTTTCTATCTATCTAATCTATGTGTGATGCTCTATTCTTTCTGTTCTAAATTGTCGAGTACTGATGTATGCCGCTGATGAATTGCCAGCTTTTTATATTTCACCGTGAGCACTGTTCCCATCGATTTGGGCAATCACTGTAATGCCACAACCACCATGGCTGTGACATTACAGTGAGTGACAGACAATCCCTGCATGATTGGTGCTCTAAATAGCGCCAAAGATGCAGGACGGGGACCCGAGCTCCCGCCCGGCACCGCGCAAGTACTCGGCGAGCTCCGAGCATCTCGAGTACTGAGATGCTCGGGCTCATCACTAATAATAAACTATTCACACTTCTATTTTTTTTAAAGTATTCTTACTTTACAGATTTTTTCCACACCTATTTAAAACAGTTAGTACAGTACTGTAAATAAGAAATATTACACAGTATAAGACTGAATATACTATATGTTTCATTATTTGAAAGAATCCCTTTAATTTTTAAAATGTACATTGTCTGAGTTGCAAGAAATTTGTTAGACTTTGTTAGACTTATTGAGAATATCTGTTTCAACTTCAACAATCCAACAACCATTAGCCACAATGTTTTATGTGACCCATGGGTAATATTTAAAAGAATTCTCCAAAAGACACTCCTATATTAAGATACGTGGAAAGAGGACTATTTTAAAAATAAATGATTGATAAAGAATCTTTCATTAGAAAGAATTGTTGCTGCACATTCCTGGAACATTGCCATTTTATCTTGATATGCTGATAAAAAGACTAATGCATGAGAATAAACATCTGGATGTAGTACGTGTGAGGTTGATGATGGGTTATTATAATACATGATACCCGACATGTCTAAAACTATTCTCTTAAAAAAGAGTGTGTCAATGATAGACTTTTCTATTCTGCATCTACAATCCAAAATAATAAAAATCAGGATTTTAACTATTTGTTTAACAGATTACATATCGCCAACAGATCAAGATAACATTCTTAAGTCATACAGAGAACCATGCCCCACTGCTTTGCACTTCTAAATTTACTTCATATTAATACAAAAAGATATGTTTGGTTTGTAACAGTCTATAGCAGAGGCGTAACTAGAGTCGGGTGGACCCCAGTGCAAGATCTGGACCGGAGCACCTCAATCTGGGTATATATACAGTATATGTCCTCCATCCTTCCATCCTGGTATATATGTACTCATCCTGGCCCCATTCTGGCATATATATACAGTACAGACCAAAAGTTTGGACACACCTTCTCACTTCAAGATTTTTCTATATTTTCATGACTATGAAAATTGTACATTCACACTGAAGGCATCAAAACTATGAATTAACACATGTGGAATTATATACTTAACAGAAAAGTGTGAAACAACTGAAAATATGTCTTATATTCTAGGTTCAGGGCTACCATCCTGGTATATATGTTCCTTATCCTGGGCCCCATCCTGGTTTATATTCCCCATCCTGGCATATGTCCCTTATCTTGGGCCTCATCCTGGTGTATATATATCTCCCATCCTGGTATATATGTCCGTTATTCTGCATAGGCCCCATCCTGGTTTATATGTCCCCCATCCTGGGCCTCATCCTGGTATATATCCCCCATCTTGGTATATATGTCCCTTATCCTGGGCCTTATCCTGGTATATATATCCCCCATCCTGGTATATGTCCCCCGTTCTGTCGCTGTTTTTAATGCATAGAAAAAAATAAATAATTATACTCACCTCCCATCAACTCTGCCGCTGTGCAGCTTCCTCTTCTGTAGCCGGCAACTGACTTCCAGCTACGTGCACGCTGACGTCAGCTGCTGGCCTCTGATTGGCCGGCAGCCTGTATTGCAGCACACGGACCCTGCAGTTTAATTTGCATTCGAGGACACACATGGAGATGAAGTTTGTGCTGGCATCAGTGGGCCCCCATCCCACATGGGCTCGGTTCCTATCAAGACTTCAGCGATTGCGGTCATTATGCCCCTGGTCAAATGCTCATAAAATAAAAACACCTATACTCACCTCACATTGCCGGGGCTCATGTGCGGTTTGTATGTCTTTTAGGCCCTGCTCCCAATCATCACTGGCATCACTGTCCCTGCCTTCGGACATATAAATAATCAACTGGAAGTCAGGGATGGCCTTTCAACTCCTCTTGATTACGTATACATCACATGATATAACAACCTCATGTGAACTCCAGGAATGCGAGTGCTGAGTCCGCTGGAACCTCGCTGGCATGAGAAGTGAGTATTCAGATTGAAAGGGGTTTGTCCTAGTAGAGGACAACCCATTTAGAAAGAACTTTTCCTACTGACACCATTTCACAGTGCAATGAGTTTTTTATCACTATAAAATATCCATGTAGAGCTCAATTAATGCCATACATTTACCACACTTATGCAGCAAGAATACAAACACACAGCATATATACTGTACATCTACATTTATATATAATCATTGCACACATACTTAATTGCAATATTTGCTTTCTGAAACCAAAAGTTTTACTGTTGGCAGTATGCAAATTATCTCTTCAGAAAGGAAGAGGACTTGAACTCTAGTGCCACCTACTGCAAGCAGCGATCCTGCAAGTCAATATCAACCCTTTAAGGAGCCATGCCAAATGTCTTAAAAAATCCAAACCAAAATCTCAATTTGCAGATACAGTGTTTTAGGGTGTTGCCCCCCATCAGTGCAAAGTATGAGATCTGATTTTGTCCTCTTCTTCTCTGAAGAAACTATTTGCATATTTAATTTTCCAGAGGAGCATGCATGGCTTTTAAGTCTCCTTACTCTGACATACCAGGCTTAACATGTCACTCTCCACAAGGTGAAACGTTAACCCATAGACCCCAGTCTAGAGCCTCTCACCTAGCCAAATCTGATCTCATACTTTGCACTGATGAGGAGCAACACTCTGAAACACTGTTTCTACATACTGAGATTCTGTTTTGGCTTTAATCCTAAATCATATTGCAAGGCTCGGTGAAGGGTTGATATTGACTTTTAGAATCACTGTTTCCAATAGGTGGCACTTGAGTTCAAGTCCTCTTCCTCTCTGAAGAGACAATTTGCATATTTAATTTTCCAGAGGAGCATGCATGGCTTTTAAGCCAACTCATTCTGACATGCCATGCTTGACATGACACTCTCCACAGGGAGAAACATTATCCCTTAGATTCTTGGCAGTAAAAATGTTGTGAATACAATTACATGTATGATTTGTCTATTTTACAAGTTAATAAAGTTAGTTTTATTCACCAAAAATGCTGCAACATATGCTGCAGAGTTTAAAAAAGTATGTCATGCTACATTTTTTTACAGCGTTTTTGATTTCTCATTGCTTTCCATGCGTGAAAAAACCTTGCACAACGCTGCAAAAAAACTGAAAGAATTGACAAGCTGCAAATAATTAAAAATGCTGCAGTCCTCAAATTCAGATTTCTGAAATGTCATGGCTTTTGCTAGTGATGTAAAACTCAGCATCTTTTCTGCAGAAAAAAAATCAGCAGAAAACGCTTTAAAACCACCATGTATGAACACAGCCCAAATACCAACTACTTAAAGCTAGAAAACAGAGGTTTCTTCCGCTATCTTTTAAGCTTCTACAAAATGCTAGTATTTCCACACCAGTTGCAAGGAACATTGGAGAAAGGGGGGTAGTAGCGACTTGACTGCGAGTCAAAATTCTTTGGGGTGCAATCAGCTCTTTATTTATTCTGCAGGATTATATATCATCAACGTATTCCACAGTGCTTTACTGATATTCCCATCATTGTCCCTCTTTGGACTCATAATCTTAATCCCCTATCAAGCATGTCTTTAAAGCATGGGAAGAAAGCAGAGTACCCAGAGCGTAACCATACAGACAAATGGAGAACAGGAAAACTCCTTGAAGATTTTCACCTTGCAGTGATTTGAACCAAGGATCTCAGTGCTTCTGTTTCACTATTATTAACAGTGTCTCAATCTAAATCATGATAGCTATTGTAACGGGAGTGCTGGAACCACTGCGCTGTGTTCCCAGGAGAGCCTAGAGAGGCGAGACTAGGTGTTACAGCAAGACTGACCTCAGCTGCACAGCAGCTGATCCCCAAGGGACAGGAGACTAGAACGGCCAAGAACGAAAGTACAGCTGATACAGTCAGGCACGGCAGGAATCCAGTAGAGGCAGGTGCTGGCAGACACAGCTGGAACACAGGCAGGTACAGGCTGATGCTGTCAGGTGCGGCCGATAGACAGATGAGCACCAGCAGGTGCAGGTAGGTCTGTCTGGTATACAGGTGAGCGCAGACAGGTACATGCAGGTCTGGCTGGTATACAAGTGGGTACAGGCAGGTATAGGTGATTCCGTCTGGTATACTGGTGGGCACAGGCAGGGATGGCTGGTACACAGGTGGGCACAGGCAGGTATAGCTGGAAGGCACAAGCAAGGACAAGCAGGAACGGGACAAGAACAAGCAGGTACGGGTAGGTATAGGCAAATGGAAACCTAACAACTAGCAAAGATGCTGGGAGCAGACTAACAACATTGCTCAGGCACCACCCACCAGGTGGAGGTGCCTTAAATAATAAGTGTCTCCCAGCCATTCACTGGGGACTCTTTTAGGACAGCACGCACTGACACTTTAAGAGTCTGGGGATTTGCGAGCCATGTGCAGACCCTGGGCAGCAGAAACAGGAGGAGGAGTGGAAGAGACGCCACTGAGGTGAGTGATTCAGCATCTCTGCCAGGAGAGGGAGGCAGAGTGCAGAGAAGATGGCACTACAGGTATACTGTATTCTTAATACCTGTGGCCTAATTATACTGATTCATTAAATGGTTTATACAGTTTAAGCAATTAAAATGCATATGAAAATATATTTATTATGTTTCAGGTTTCCTATAGAGTTTTTTTTTAAAAAAATGGGTCAATTAGTTATATTTATTGACCTCATTATATTTTATTGACCAGTAAACCGGAACTTCCTAATGACCAGTCTGGATTCTGCAATGGTAGATGAACTCGTGATCACATCGCAAACCTAAGATGGATCATAGAAAAGATGAGGAAGTGCCAGAAGAAGCTCTACCTGTGCTTGCTTGACTCTACTAAGGCTTTTAACTGTGTTTAACATGATAACCTTTGGAAATCACTGAGTAAGGTTGTAGTGCTGCCACATTTGATTAGGCTAATCAGGTCACTCTATGACAATAAAGGAGCTGCTGTGTGAACGAAGTATGGAGATTCAGAATGGTTCAAGATCAAAAAGGACACAAGACAGAGATGTATCCTCTATCCCTTTTTTTCAAACTCCATGTGGAAATAATCACGAGGAACCGGTACTTAAATGATTCGAGTGTTGGGGTAAAAATAGGTGGAAGAACCAGTAGCAATCTAAGATATGCAGATGATACAACTCTGCTAGCAAAAAGTGAGAGGGACTTGAAAAAGCTGATCTCAAGGTTGAAAGATAAGCGAGAAGATGGGATTTTACCTGAACATCAAAAAGAGCAAAATCGTGATTCCCACCAACAAAGAAGTCCACATAAAAATCAACAATGAGAAAATAGAAATGGTCAAGAGTTTCTTTTTTCCTGGGTCCCTTTTCAACCACAGTGGCTTTACGACAGCAGAAATCAAGTGTAGAGAAGCACCATAACATGCATTCTTAGTGAGCATGGACTAAATATGGAAGTGCAAGGATGACTCAATCACTGCCAAACAAAGACTTATCACTGCAATTGTGTTCCCAATTGCGACAAATGGTTGTAAGATATGGACATTCACAACAGCAGACAGAAGAAAAATTGATGCCTTTGAGTTGTGGTGCTGGAAAAAACATTTTCCAATCCCATGGACTGCTAGAATCACCAACAAAGATATTCTTAAAAATTTAAACCCAGAAAAGTCCCTGGAAGGCAAGATCAACAGGAAGAAGCAGACCTATTGATGAGGGCAAATTCACTAGAAAGGGAGAAGCTAGTCAGAATGATCACTAGTAAAAGGAAAGAGAATGACACAGGAATAAACATCAAGCAATTAAAAAAGTTTGTAGAAAACAGGAAAGCATGGCAAGAAAAGGCCTATTGAATATCCATGACTGACATGACTGAAAATATAGAATCAGTATCAAACCAATAAATTGCGTAGAATAATTTGCTCGGGTCAAGCAAGTATTTAATATTGTATGTAAATATGTAAACTTATTGTGAAAAGCAAATGGTAACAAATTAGTATATTAATGTGTGGAACATGTGGTTTAGTGGCTGAAAAGCTACAGTTACAGATTACTTCCCCAGCCAAAATGTTTTCATTTTAAGTCTCACTGTGGATCCATTAAACTTCACAAGTGCTGGAAATATAGTCATGCACATGAGTGTTGGCCAAAAAAAATAGACCTATGGGTGATGATAGCAGATTTTACACAAAAGATCCTTTTCAGTGTGTATCAGAGTGCATGCAATATATTTTGAAACAATAAACTTTTTACTTTCCATTTATCAATTTTTTATTAGCTTTAATAGACTAGTTTTAGTAAATAAATACAGATCTAATGTGCTGCTGACAAATATATGGGATGGTCTTACATATTTCTCAATTCCTTGTCACATCTTTAGCATTTAATTCAGCAATCGCCAGACAACAAAAGCAAAAAACGCCAAAAGTGCAAAAAATAAAAAATTAATTGTAGAATCAGGCTGTGGTGTCAGGTATGTACAGTATCATATATGGGCATAGTCATTTGTGCTTTAGGTACCAAAATTATGAGGGAGTAATAATAAATTTTTACTTAGAATGATTTAGAAAACTATATGAAACTGTAAAGCTGTATCAAGCACTAGTTCACTAGTTGCTAAGATGTATAGTAAGTGGCCAGAAGGCCAGTATTTAATTTTGTACTGAGATCTATTTGATTTGCAGTATATAAAGATAATAAACCTGGCTATATGCAATTCTTGAACCAAATTCACTTTGTGCTGGAGTGAATATTTTTTCAACCATGTGTGAATTGATATTCATTCTACTTTCATACTCTGCATAGATATAATTTTGAAATCGCAACAAGAAGGAAAAATTGTGTAACTGTGAGAAACAAGGGATCAATAGACATGTTAATGATATGCAAGTGATGACAAAAAGGAAACAAATTTAAAAGAATCTTGATTTATTCAGCATCATACAGTATATGAGCGACATGCACAGAAATACACACACACTCTGGCATACTGTCAATGAGGTTGATAATAGATGTCTTAGAAATGTTCTGCCCTGCTATTGAATGCACTTGGGTATCCAAATCATTGAGACCTGCTTGTTCCAGAAGTTCTCGATGGGAGAGGTTTCAATTCATGGCAGTACTTTAAGGCCATGCAGGCTGCTCATATTAGCATGAGCAACATGTGGCCTGGCATTGTCATGAAAGGCAGCTCCTGGGACATTTTCACATTATCCCTTTAAAACCTCTTCATTGTGTTGCCCACATGGTCTTGAAACCAAACCTATCAATGTATCCAAGACAAAAGCATAAAAGAGGATAGATCTCCATTCCATCCTCAATTGCTGTCTTGCTGTGCACCATGATGACCTTTGACTGCAGTAGTGTAAGGTGAATTGAATACCTAAACTTGATGTCTGGCTTGTAGCCCAATCTCATGCAAACATCTGATGGTTTGTATTGACACTGAAGACTTAAGGTACCCTCACACTTAGCGAAGCTACAGCGATCCCGACAATGATACGACCTGTCAGGGATCATTGCTGCGTCGCTATGTGGTCGCTGGTGAGATGTCAAACAGTCAGATCTTCCCAACGACGCAGCAACATTATGGCAACCCGTAGCGACCTCTATAATGATGTCGGCGGTCGTTGGGACCCTGTCACATAGCAGCTACTCTGATGATTCAGACCTCAATGAGGGATGACTTCTCAGTTCTGAGTCGCCAGCGGGACCTCAATGATCAAAAAATGGTCCAGGCCATTTCAACACGACCAGCGATCTCACAGCAGGGGCCTGGTCCCTGCTATGTGTCAAACGTAGTGAGATAGCTACTTAGGTCACTGTTGCGTCACAAACCTTGTGACTCAGCAGCTATCTCGCTAGCGATCTCGCTTAGTGTGACAGGGGCTTTAGGCTTGGGAAGTGATGTACTGTATAATTGCTGTACAGTTTCAGCTTTCTTCAAAGCTGAAAAAAAACAAGTTGATAACACCATAAAGAGGCCATCAAGAAGTATTGTCACACTGGTCCTACTTCTTTGATTATAGTGTATATCAAAAAAGGTCAACAATTATACCTCCCAATAGAATATTTACCACACAAAGCTCGGGCTCCATGGGCGCGGCTTAAAGGAAGATTAAGTACAAGTTCATTAAAATCAATTATTTTTATTTCAAAAATTTTTTTTTAAAAGAATTCCCTTAAGATTAAAAAACAGGTGCCTTCAGATTTCATCAATACAAACCTCAATGCTGGCTACAATTTCATGCCACAATACATAATACAGACATGCCTACAAATCCATGGTGCCTATATTGCACCCCCCCCCATGGCCATAAAGTGCTGTGAATAATTAGATACAATCCTACTCTAATCCAAACGTAAAGTGCAAGTGCATAAGAGAAACTTTTTTCCTCTGTTTAAGAAAGCTAACTATACTTGTAAGTATGAATGCATTAATACAGTTATCCAGTAGTATGTGAGGGACACAAACAGCAACTAGTCAAATTATCAACGGAGAGCCATGTGTATCAAATTAGCCATAAGCATGAACTGAAAAATAGTACTTACATGTGGACTATTGATGACAAGATACGAACTGTGGAGATGTTTGAAGAGATCTGCCCCGACGACGCAGTTTCGCCATGTGCTTCTTCAATGGGGGCGTAAGTGCATGTACGCAGTGTCCCGTTTTATGTATCCCTCTCACCAGCTGGATATAATTATTCTAAGTAAGCCAGAGTGGTTGCGGCGCATGCGTAAATTACTTGGAAATCTCACAGCAGGGGCCTGGTCGCTGCTACGTGTCAAACGTAGCGAGATCGCTACTGAGGTCGCTGTTGCGTCACAAAACTTGTGACTCAGCAGCGATCTCGCTAGCGATCTCGCTTAGTGTGACGGGGGCTTTAGGCTTGGGAAGTGATGTACTGTATAATTGCTGTACAGAATGCTTTCTTCAAAGCTGAAAAAAAACAAGTTGATAACACCATAAAGAGGCCTTCAAGTAGTATTGTCCCACTGGTCCTACTTCTTTGATTATAGTGTGGGGTGACATAATTTAAAGTAGCTGAACCCGTCTAGTATTTATTCCAGGTACACTAACTGCTCCGTGTTATATTGATTTGGTCATGGAGCCACTGATACGGCCATTTCTCCAAAGTGTCCCAGGAGTTGTTTTTCAGCACAACACTTGTTAGTGGGGAAAAATAGCACTACAACAGACTTTTATGTTCCTAATTCTGGGTAGGGGCCCAATGCTGCTCAGGATCCTACCGATGAACTTCATATTAGTTGAAACACAAAGAAACCAACATTTTAGTAAAAAAAAGAAATTTTTGTTTTAAAAATTGTTCACTTTTTGTTCCTAGTCCTGCACAGGAGTCCAATATTTTGCAGGGTACTTCTGAGTGAATTTACCTCAGTTGATGCCCCAAAACTTTTTTCATTAAAAATGATGGCAAAGCAGAGACAGTAAGGGAAATTGTAGTCATAAAAGTCCATGAAATTCTACTTGACAAAAATGTTTGTCTTGTGTGCCCAGCCCTGCCAGGGACCCAATACTGTGTAGGGTCTTAGCGGAGAAATTCCCCCCACTTGATGCCCAAAAAACATATTTTCATTAACCGCTTCCCGACCGCCCACTGTACATAAATGTCGGCGCTGCTTGGGCTCTGTGCAGCGCCGACGTTTATAAACGGTCGGTGGTCCCGCAGCCCTCAGGACCCCCAGGGTCCTGCAAGAGCTGCGGGTGCGGTGCAGAGCGACAGCTCTGACAGGGGACATCATCGGGACCTGATTGGATCAGGTCCCAAAGATGTTAACCCTTTTCTATTGATCGCGGCCTTTAGAGGATAGTGAGAGGAGAGGGGGTTGTCCACTTACCTCTCCGACGGTCCCCTGCCATTGTCATGGTAGCCGGAGGTCACATGACCGCCTTCGGGTCTGCCATGTATGGTGTCCTGCTGGACTCAGCCTGCAGCTGATGTCTAGCAGGAGACACTGACAGTGTAAAACTGTCAGCAGAGCTCTCATGCAATGCAATACATGTCTACTGCATTGCATGAGAACAGTGATTAGAAAAATAAAAATGAATGTACCACATAGGGACTAAGTAAAAATGTATTTCAAACTGTTAAAAAAAATCACAAAATAAATAAAAATAAATAAATAAAATATTAAACCAATAAATCCATATATTTATGCAAAAACAAAAAAAGTACACATATTTGGTATCGCCGCGTCCGAAACAACCCGATCTATAAAACTGTCACACTAATTAACTCCTTGTTTGCACACCGTAAAAAAAAAAAACGGAGCAAAAAACTATGATTTTTCATCACATCGCCAAACAAAAAGTGGAATAAAATATGATCAAAAAGCAAAATGGAAATAAAATGGTACCGCTGAAAACGTCATCTTGTTCCGCAAAAAAAAAGCAATCCATACAGCTCCATCAGCCGAAAAATAAAAAAGTTATAGCTCTCAGAATGAAGCAATGTAAAAAAAATATTTTTTCTATAAAATTGTTTTGTGTAAAAGCGCCAAAACATAAAAAAAAATATACAGTAAGTGTAGTATCGCTGTAAACATACTGACCCGAAGAATAACACTGCCTTATCACTTTTACCACACGCAGAACGGCATAAAAAAAACTCAAAAAACAATTACTGAATTGTTGTTTTTTGTTCATTTTACCTTCCAAAAAACGGAATAGAAAGTGATCAAAAAATGTCACGTACCCAAATATGGTACCAATAAAAATGTCAACTCGTCTCGCAAAAAACAAGCCCTCGCATGACTCTGTTGGACGAAATATGGAAAAATTATAGCTCTCAAAATATTGCGATGCAAAAACTAGATTTTGCAAAAAAAAGCGTCTTTTAGTGTGTGACAGCTGTCAATCATAAAAACCTGATATAAATCTGGTATCGCTGTAATCGCACCGACCCAAAGAATAAAGTAATCTTATCAGTTATACCACATGAGGAACAGCGTAAAAAAATAAATAAAATAAATAAAACCAATTCTTCACCTGCTACTGATTTGTTTATTATGTCTCCCAAAGATCACAGTATGGCTCTGCGCTGAGCACTTACACCAGAGTTTTCATGTAAATCTCTGAAATACGTGATTCAGACGGAACCCATGATGGAAGATTCCCTGTAATAAGAAATTGTACAGCAAATTTCATGGTGCAATTTCTCCTGTTACCCTTATGATAATGCAAAATTAGGGGATGAAAACCATTATGGGGGGAAAAATGTGAAAATTGTATTTTTACGCCTCAATATTACAAACTTCTGTCAAGCACCTGAGGGTGCAAGGTGCTCACCACACATCTAGATTAGTTCCCTAAAGGGTTTAGTTTCCAAAATGGTGTCACTTGTGGGGGGTTTCCACTGTTTAGGCACATCAGGGGCTCCCCAAATGCAACATGGCATCCGCTAATTATTCAAGCTAATTTTACATTCAAAAAGTCAAATGGCGCTCCTTCCCTTCTGAACCCTGCCGTGCGCCCAAACAGTGGTTTTCCTCCACATATGGGGTATCAGCTTACTCAGGAGAAATTGCGCAATAAATTTCATGGTGCAATTTCTCCTGTTACCCTTATGATAATGCAAAATTAAGGGATGAAAAACGTTTTTGTGGGAAAAATGTGAACATTTTATTTTTACAGCTCAATATTATAAACTTCTGTGAAGCACCTGGGGGTTGAAAGTGCTCACCACACATCTAGATAAGTTCCCTAAGGGGTCTAGTTTCCAAAATGGTGTCACTTGTGGGGGGGTTCCACTATTTAGGCGCATCAGGAGCTCTCCAAACGCAACATGGCATCCGCTAATTATTCAAACAAATTTTACATTCAAAAAGTCTAATGGCGCTCCTTCCCTTTCGAACCCTGCAGTGCGCCCAAACAGTGGTTTTCCCTCACATATGGCATTACAAATTGTGCAGTCCATTTTTTCCTGTTACCCTTGTGAAAATAAAAAAATTGTGTCTAAAGTAACATTTTTGTGAAAAAAAGTTAAAAGTTCATTGTTTTCTTCCACATTCCAAAAATTCCTGTGAAGCACCTGAAGGGTTAATAAACTTCTTGAATGTTGTTTTGAGCACCTTGAGGGGTGCAGTTTTTAGAATGGTGTCACGTTTGCTTATTTTCTGTCATAAAGGCAACTCAAAGTCACTTCAATTAAGATGTGGTCTCTAAAAAAATGTTGTTGCAAATTTTGTTGGAAAAATGAGAAATCGCTGGTCAACTTTTAACCCTTAGAACTTCCTAACAAAAAAAAATGTTGGTTCCAAAATTGTGCTGATGTAAAGTAGACAGGTGTGACATGTTATTTATTAACTATTTTATGTGATATATCTCTCTGATTTAAGGGCATGAAAATTCAAAGTTTGAAAATTGCAAAATTTTCCAAATTTTCACCAAAATTCAGATTTTTTCACAAATAAACGCAAGTGATATCGAAGAAATTTTACCACTATCATGAAGTATAATATGTCACAAAAAAAACATTCTCAGAATCAGGGGAATCCATTGAAGCGTTCCAGAGTAATTACTTCATAAAATGACAGTGGTCAGAATTGAAAAAATTGGCCCGGTCACGAAGGCAAAAACAGGCTCTGGCGCGAAGTGGTTAAAAGTGATAATGAAGGAGAAAGGATAAAGAAAATTGTAAACATGTAAGCCCAAGAATTTTTGTTAAGCAAATTGTTTTCCCTTTGTGACAAGCCCTGGGCAGGAGCCCAATCCTGTGCAGGGTTCTACAGGGGGAATGCACCCCAGTTGATACCTAAAAACTTATTTTCACTGAAAATAATGTTGAAACAGATATGGCTTTCTTATAAAAAATAATGTCGTCTAGGTAGCTATCATTTAGGTTGACAGCAATTCATCATTTTGCAAAAGGCATTAAAATCCACAAACTCATGACTGGTCATATGTTTCTTGGGCACACATATGCAATGGAGGAAGGCAAGAAAGCAGTTAGATGACAATGATGATGATGAAGATAATGGCCAGGTACTACTTGTGGATATGGCCTAGCAATCAGAAAGATGATCAAGAGAAGAAGGAAAACAGCTTGAGCCTTGCTCACATTGCTGGTCAGTTTGCTTTTGTCACATTGACAGGTGATGCAGTGTCATGTGCTGACAGAGCGTCATATTTTATAGTTGAATGTCTATGGTTTATTTTCCTACTACAAAACCTGCACATTGCAATGCAGTTGTGAACAAATGTTTTGAGACTGACACAAATTTCAGAAAGTCTACTGCTTCACTTTTTATAGTTGCAATTTGCATTAACTCTAGATTGTTAGGGTTTTTTCAGTCCGAGTATGACCCAATTGGGCTAATGTTATTCTATGGGGACGTGCACATGTCCAATTTTTTCCTCGGACAGAGCCGGCTCTGAGAGAAAAGTCGCAGCACACCCGAGTTTGATCCAAAATTCGGATTGTACTTGGCCATGCAAATTAATGAGTCATTGGAAAACATCAGACTGCACGTGGATGACATCTAAGTGCAGTTTAATTTCCAAGGACTGACAGAATGGAGAAGATGGAGAAATTGTTTTCTCCATATTCTCCTCATCAGAGAGAATTGGATCACACTATGTTCACATTCTGATCAGAGTGGATTTACATAACTGACTCAATTCTTTTGGATGAGAGAATATACACTTCAGAGCCCGGGAGGTTTTGACATGCCATCACAGGAAGATTTGAAAAGCAAGGTATTTTAGTAAAGTGCTTATCTATATCAGTTAGTTCACATGAAAAGAACTTGTAAAGAAGTGACTTATCCCTTTAAATGTGTACATTTATTTTCTACATTTTTTTTATTTAGCCTTCTTTCCCAAATAGAATCTAAGAAGATATATTAGGTAGGAACACGACCAAAAAGCCAGCACCTGCAACAGTATGCTTTATTGCTGTGGCATGTATGGAATTACATTTTGACTAAAAATAAAAGTGCAAAAAATATTGTTTGCAACATGTACACTTTTTGAGCTAGAAAATTGCATTTATATCTCTTTTTGTATTTTGAATTCACCATTTGCATTTAAAAAAACAAAAACTTTTTTGCTTCAGAAAAAGGAAATGCAAAACCTCAGCCCATCATAACATTTCTGACTGACATTGATTTCAGATTTTTTGTAAAAAATATTGTACCACTTTGCTGCTGCTTTCTACTGCACTAAGAATGAAGAAAAAATGTTTAATTCAAATTCAACAGGACAAATTCCAGCTACACAAGATTACTGATCAATTTCACTGAGTCTTGCGCTTGATGCACCTATCCATTCTCTCTCTCCCCCTATTAACTGAATCTCTGTATTATTTGCAGATTCTCCCACTGTTCTTCTTCATTGCTGCAGTTCTACACACATTAATATGTGGCGTATTTTTCCAATGTTTTAAGGATTTTGCTTCCTAACTCTGTTGCTGTGCTGTGATGTCTGATGTCCTTTCTATATCCTGAAAAATGGCTACTGTATTCTCTGCTTCTGCTTTTATACAATTTCTAATAATTCTTCTTGATTGGCTGTGTTATGCCACGGGACTTGACAGCTGCAAAGAATTATGGGGAAGACTGTGCGGCCAAGCCCAAGGTCATGTGTAAAATGACAGTGGCCATTTTCTTAGCAATTTGCTAATTTCCTAAAATTCTAGATAAATTTGACACAAATATGATTCATATCAGATATATATTTAATTTATGAATATGTATGTATGTACCATTTTCATGATATTATTGTAAGTAGCTAAATGTTATAATTGGAGAATATAAATGGGTTCAGCTTATGTTTCTACATATCAGCATACTGTAAATGCAGTATAAAATATATAGTTATAGAGCCTAGAGAGCAAATCTTGATACTGTCATTTGTTTATAAAAATCCTATTACAATATGGGAACATTTACAGTTCAGTGCCTGATTAGACAGAGATCTGTTACCAGTTCACAGCTGGGAGTTGTCTGGTTTTGCCGTTCGGTTGGTTCTGCCTGTATTTGTTATTGTTTCAAAGTCTAAAAATGTTTAACTCAAATTTAGAAAGCACAACATTTGGACAATGATAAACGAATGACAAGAATGATATAAACTGTCGTGGAAGACCTTACAGAGCACACCCTGGGAGAACAGCATGTCTCCAGCTGTGCAACGTACTACAGTCAACCAATAAAGGATTGTGTTTTCAGAAGAAAGGATAATTACTTTCTTTAAGTTTGAGGAGGTAGGGATTCTTTCTCATAAAGCAATACTGATATGTTTTGCAATAAAAATACAGGTCACAATGGCAATGTATGTTTACAATTTGGATGGGAAACTTTCTGAAGAAATATTAATACAAAATATAATGCCTAATCTCACAAAAATATCATTAGCAAATGTAACCCCTTTACTACTGAGATCAAGATATCAAATCTAAGTAAACAGTATGTAGGAAATATAAGTATTTCTCAACTATCCTGATGAATTTATATCTTGAGAAGTTCCAGGACAATCTAAAAGTTGGTCATGAGTAAGGTCATCAGACACCAAACAGGAATTCTTAGCTGGGGTGGGCAGGAGCATTGAATTCTTACAAAATGTATTTTTTACAGACAGTCGTTGCCCTACAAAATGTAATATTTGGAACCTCTATTGAAAATGCCCCTTAATTAGGTACTCATCCCTATGCCTCAGTTTTATAAAAGCAACTCCTTTGTACCACCACTGAACATAATATATGATGTCTATCTGCTATTATAACTACAGTTTATTTCATACTCATTTCTATCCCTTACATATTATACCTGTAGACATTTTGTCCAGATGACTGCAAAGTGTCAGCTAAGCCCACTTCTTTCCAGGGACCTAGAACTTAACTATTGTTATGGTTCTACATGTTTGTTGCTGTTCTAATGTATTCCATAAATATTCTTATATATAAATATGTTAATCCTTACAATTGCTCTAATATGGCTAAGTACTCCAATTTATTATGTAAAAATACAAAATTATGACATGTTAAGTAAACCCTTAACAGACTGCAACTCACATGGCAAAATTGTGGTGTATGGAATGGAGAGTAACAACTGGGGGTGGTGTGGTAAGTGTGATGCAATGAAGAAACCTATATCCTAAAATGGGGGAAGACCATCCTACTCTCCATGCTTCTGACAAACAGTGAAATTTATGGGGGATGACACCACGGCTCTACTGCCCCTTTGGCTGCTGTTACTTGGTGTTCTACACTTCCTAGCAATTTTGGTAAGGTGTGTGTTCTGGAAAAAAAATTTCCCGACGCAGCTAATCGTCTGATGCTAAATTATAAAGTCATGCCAAATACAGTAATTAATAGCTATACAGTACAGTGCATATATTCAATAACAGTAATGATACTATCATCACCGTATAGTCATTCATAACCCATTTTTGGGGTAACTTTTTTTTTGTTGAAAGTTGCTAATATTTCACCACACATCTCATCAAGAGCAAAGGTAAAGAAGAACAGATCTATGTGTGCAGCCATGATATTTATTGTACGTACTGTACTTAGACACTTTGGTAGCCCTTTTTTATGTTATTCACAGATTTTAATAAAACTTATTTTAAAAATGTATATAAAACTTGGAGATAGATTATCATAAAATACTTTTATAATTTTCAGGAAGATTATGTAAAGTGTTTTTTGCTTAGTCGCTGGTTTATTCCCAGAGTTATTCCATCTTTATGTTGAAAACAACACTTTATGCCTTTTGAATTTATAACTTGTCCTGTTTTAATGTTAAAATTGAGTCCCTCATTGTAATGATTAATGTTTTTGTATTGATTAATGTTTAATGATTAATGTTATCAGTGAACTGACAACCACATAGAGATTTGTCTTCAGTTTATTGGTCCTTGCAGTCCGGGAGAGGAAAATGGAAGTTGTGAAAAGCAATTTGTGACTCTATGGTTTTGTCAAAGCAATTTTTTTCGTTAATTCCTAAAGGATTCAGATTCCTTCCATTTTGAGCACTTTGTAGACGTTACTTGAAAAGAGTGTTTAGAAAAGGTTTTAAGAAGTGTTAATCTGCTCATTGAATCCTCAGATGTTCTTTGGAACTCTTAAATATTTTAAGTTCAGTATTTAATAACTTAAAGTACTGCCAAAAGGATGTAAACTAATATTAACTTTTGAATAATATTGCTCCTATCATGATATGTTAAAACAAACCTTCGGCCCCCACCCCCCACATACACAAAAACTTATTAGGGCTCGTTAGCTCTAGTCTATCTGTGGCTTTTGCATTATTATCTAAAGTTTCCTCTCTTTTACCATGATCTAGTTGTCTGTACTTTATACTCATTCTGCTTGTGCTTAATGAAAATTTGTCAGCAGGTTTTGGCTATGCAATCTGATGACAGCATGATGTAGGAATTAAAACACTGAATTTAGTGTTGTGTCGCTAATTAGGCTGTGTGCTTTTCTTTACTTACAATTAAGGTTTCATCACTAGAAGATAATCACTGCTGGACTACAGTAGCAGCTGAGCTTTGGTCCGACCACATCCCATCATGTCCCCTCCTCTGATAAGCTTCTCACTGTTAATAGACAATGTACATAGTGATTCTGTTGTGGGTGGGGTTAGCTTTCTGAGTTCTGCTACATGCTTCATCTAAAAACTCTGATTGTGCCACAACTGTTGCACCCAGTAAACTAAGTGATACATTGTTGGAATCAGGGGCTCTTTCTCTACATTATGATGCTCTCAGATGAGGTAGCAAAAACCTGATGACAGATTCCCCTTAATGAAAATCAGCGTTTCTGCAAGCAATAACAAATCTGAGGAAACAGCTATATAAGGAGAGAACAGGAGCTTAAAGCATTAAGGGAGTGGATTTTTAGAAATCTCAGACTTCTTTTACCCTAATGGAGCTCTGAAAAAAACAGTCTAGCAGTGAATACTGATTAAAATCAAAACTTAATTAGGACACTGTTCACACTTTGTTTATGCACAATGTTTGGCATATCTATGAAGAAAGCACATATAACATGACAAATCTATCTCCGGGCTTCATTTACCCAATGTTTGTAAAAGAGTATACCTTTGGTATACGCCCGGACAGGTGAACAGAATAGCATAGCAGATATTCTAACTAAAGTCATAAAATAATAATTACATATATTTCCTACGAATGATGAATTCCACAACATAGTTTGTCGGTGGAATCCTTTGACTGAAGACAATAGCAAAGTGTGGACTGAGTTGTAACTTAAATATCATTGTTTAGCTCAGAATTGAACATTTACTTTAGCTTTTTTTGTGCTTATTATATCTTTATTTTATTTCCATCTTTTGTGATTGCAATTACCAACAGATCTTTAAAAAGTATAGATAAATAAATGGAGAAAGGGAATATGTAACCCAAACAAGCTTAACTGAAACAAACCATGTCCTGGGAAACTAATCAAGCTTCCCTTAGGGCAAAAGGAATGTACTATTGGTGCCATCAGTATCCCATTATTTGATACAATATTTCATACAAGTTATAAATCAGCAAGACATAAATGGGGTCACAGTAAAATAGGAAACAAATATATACATTAATAAACACTTAGAAGAGGAAGAATAATGTAGACTGATATCCCACATATAATTTTGGTATATTGTAAATATATTCAAAAACCAACAGTTTAGAAGTCATCATGGTGCAAGCAGAGAGCATCAACATGGTATTTAAACCATGATTAGGCCACTATTGAAAAAAAGTATTGATAGTATTTCATGAAAACTAGAGATGAGTGGATCGATTTGCAAAAGATTAACTTCCAAGTCGAATTTCCTGAAATTTGTGGTTTCATGCAAATTCAAAAATTTTGAGATTCGATTTGCGGTTAAAAAAACTTGCTCAGCACCATTTCCCATCAGCTTAAGTCTTTTTTCATTAGCTTATTCAAATGACCTGCAGCTTTGGCTCTTTCAGATTATCATACCTTGTACAGTGGTGGTCAGTACCTCAACCATCACTGATTAGCGGTTACCAGTGTAGCACAATTTGTACGACAGAGATGTTTTCAATCTCCAGAGTCACTGGATAAGTCTGTCTTTTCTGTAAAGTATAAGCTCTTATGGCCAGTAGGCTCCTCCCTCTCCTGTAGAGTGTAAGCTGTTATGATCAGTGGGGTCCTCTCTCGCTTGTAGAATGTAAGCTCTTATGATCAGTAGGGTCCTCTCTCTTTTTCTCTCTCTTATCTGTAAAGTGTAAGCTTTAATTATCAGCAAGGTGCTTTCTCACTTCTGTAATGTGTAAGCTCTTATGGTCAGGTCAGCGGGATCTTCTCTATTATATGTAAAGTGTAAGATCTTATGTCAGCAAGGTTTTTCTTTCTTCTCTCCCAATGTGTATTTTACGAGTAATTACAAGCATTCTAGTATTGAAATTTGTGTGAATTTATTTGCAACACATCAAATTTTGTGGGATAATTTGGCAAAGTTGGCGAATTCGAATTTTAAAAGATTTGATAATCTTTACTGAACACATAAGTATACATTAAAAGAGGGGTTTTCATATTTTAAATACAATTGTTCTATTTTCACCCCAAATGTAATGAATTTCATTAGGTCATGCCAGATGGAAACTGTCACGTAGTGACAAGGGACTGTGGATACCTACCTGATCTCTCGGACTAGGGGCGCCCTAAGCTATCTCAGTCCCACGGATTATCCTGGATGGTGGAGATGCCGGTGTCTCGTATCTTGCTATGTTCTTATCTTACCCTTATCTGTTCTCTCCCCCATGCAGGGAGATGCGAGGTCGAAGTGTATAGGCAAACAGTAACCAGACAGACAGGGATAAAAGAAAACTGTAATCATACATATACAGTGCAGACCAAAAGTTTGGACACATCTTCTCATTTAAAGATTTTTCTGTATTTTCATGACTATGAAAATTGTACATTCACACTGAAGGCATCACATCTATGAATTAACACATGTGGAATTATATACTTAACAAAAAAGTGTGAAACAGCTGAAAATATGTCTTATATTCTAGGTTCTTCAAAGTAGTCACCTTTTGCTTTGATGACTGCTTTGCACACTCTTGGCATTCTCTTGATGAGCTTCAAGAGGTAGTCACCGGAAATGGCCTTCCAACAATCTAGAAGGAGTTCCCAGAGATGCTTAGCACTTGTTGGCCCTTTTGCCTTCACTCTGCGGTCCAGCTCACCCCAAACCATCTCGATTGGGTTCAGGTCTGGTGACTGTGGAGGCCAGGTCATCTGGCGTAGCACCCCATCACTCTCCTACTTGGTCAAATAGCCCTTACACAGCCTGGAGGTGTGTTTGGGGTCATTGTCCTGTTGAAAAATAAATGATGGTCCAAATAAACGCAAACCGGATGGAATAGCATGCCGCTGCAAGATGCTGTGGTAGCCATGCTGGTTCAGTATGCCTTCAATTTTGAATAAATCCCCAACAGTGTCACCAGCAAAGCACCCCCACACCATCACACCTCCTCCTCCATGCTTCACGGTGGGAACCAGGCATGTATAGTCCATCCGTTCACCTTTTCTGCATTGCACAAAAACACGGTGGTTGGAACCAAAGATCTCAAATTTGGACTCATCAGACCAAAGTACAGATTTCCACTGGTCTAATGTCCATTCCTTGTGTTCTTTAGCCCAAACAAGTCTCTTCTGCTTGTTGCCTGTCCTTAGCAGTGGTTTCCTAGCAGCTATTTTACCATGAAGGCCTGCTGCACAAAGTCTCCTCTTAACAGTTGTTGTAGAGATGTGTCTGCTGCTAGAACTCTGTGTGGCATTGACCTGGTCTCTAATCTGAGCTGCTGTTAACCTGCGATTTCTGAGGCTGGTGACTCAGAAAAACTTATCCTCAGAAGCAGAGGTGACTCTTGGTCTTACTTTCCTGGGGCGGTCCTCATGTGAGCCAGTTTCTTTGTAGCGCTTGATGGTTTTTGCAACTGCACTTGGGGACACTTTCAAAGTTTTCCCAATTTTTCGCACTGACTGACCTTCATTTCTTAAAGTAATGATGGCCACTCGTTTTTCTTTACTTAGCTGCTTTTTTCTTGCCATAATACAAATTCTAACAGTCAATTCAGTAGGACTATCAGCTGTGTATCCACCAGACTTCTGCACAACACAACTGATGGTCCCAACCCCATTTCTAAGGCAAGAAATCCCACTTATTAAACCTGACAGGGCACACCTGTGAAGTGAAAACCATTTCTGGTGACTACCTCTTGAAGCTCATCAAGAGAATGCCAAGAGTGTGGAAAGCAGTCATCAAAGCAAAAGGTGGCTACTTTGAAGAACCTAGAATATAAGACATATTTTCAGTTGTTTCACACTTTTTTGTTAAGTATATAATTCCACATGTGTTAATTCATAGTTTTGATGCCTTCAGTGTGAATGTACAATTTTTATAGTCATGAAAATACAGAAAAATCTTAAAATGAGAAGGTGTGTCCAAACTTTTGGTCTGTACTGTACACTCACAAAACGGAGTGGGAAACAGAGGAGGATAAACATGCAAACCAACTCCATGCAGCAATCTCCTGAAAAACTCTCCAACCGCCTACACCAAACACTGAACTCTCTCCTTCAACTTCAAATTAGGTAGTGGTAGCTATCACTGGCAAGGTCAGAAGCAAGGAGGAGTGTTCCTATTCATGCTGGGAGTAACAAACTCAGAACAGCTGATACAACCCAAGACACAGAATTCCAGGCGTCCAACTAAGTAGTTTAACCCTTTATGACCCAATACATAAATAGGAATCAGGAGCATATCAAATAAAGAATTTTTATTACAAGATATTCAAATAAAAACAAGACAATATTCAAGGGGATAAAGTGACACCAAAGTGCCATATAACAACAGGAGGTACACAAATTGTCATGAACATCAATGAAGTCATTGGGGTTCAGGTCTCACACAATAGAATTTAAGCCATTATAATTAAGGTAGCGAGGAAAGGGGCCACTCCTCTTGTTACGTGGCACTATGGTGTCACTTTATCCCTTGAATTTTTATTCCCTTGAATATTGTCTTGTTTTTATATGATTATCTTGTAATAAAAATTCTTTAATTGATATGCTTCTGATTCCTATTTCTGTATTGGGTCATATATTTATGTGGAAGAGAATGTATTTAGACCAGTTCTCCTTTTTGGTTATGGGTAGTTTAACCCTTGCAGCACCAGAGCAAAGAAAGCCAGAACTGCTAATAGGAGCCGTGAAGCCGCTGTATCTACCGTAGGTGTATGTGTCACCAGACACTGCGATCATCTGGCCCCACTCTGTCGAGGTATCCCCTTGACCTAAATGTTATGAACTCACCTCTCCTTACTCCCACACTGGTAACCAATGTCAGACACTGACGTTCTGATCCTGGCTGAACCACGGGCAGCAGTGAGGTGAAGTCTTCTCTGTTGCTGGGTAGCCTATGCCACGACAGTTTTATTGTTTGACAATGCTAACAGTGATTGTGTCATGACTCTGTTGTCGGATATCCTGGGGCCAGGGGCTCCTTCCCTGTGCCTAGTGCTTGAGATGCCCTAGCTATCACTGTTCCCTGGATTACTTCTAATGATGAAGACGCTGGGGCCACGTACCTTGGTAAGCTCCTGAATCTGGCGTTAACCTGTTCCCACCCCTACCCAGGGAAGTGGGGAGAAGTAGTGTATGAAAATACATAAACAAGACTAACATGGGAATACATACAGGGATTAAGGAAAATACCAATCACACAAATATGCAATCACAAAAAAAACAGAGTGGAACACCGGGGAGTGAAAAAAACAATTAAGAGAGGATGTGGATTTACACACAACCGAATAACCAAGCAACAGTCTTTAGATAAACACTCCAAATGCCTCCTCAATCAATCACCTCCTCCAGCTCCAGAACCAGGCAGCATAAAACTAACACTGGCATCCCTAATAGCCAGGGGCGAGAATATATAGGAGAGGGGAGTGGCCAACATTGAACAGCTGAGACCATCAACACTGGAAAGTTTTAAAAGCTTTAAACTGAACAGTTTCACCCCTGCACTGCTAACAGAAACCTGCACAGTTTATGGTGAGGTGCTTCTAATCAGTGCAGGAGTGCGGGAAATCAGATGCTGCGTTCTTCTGGCATCTCTCCATCATGGTAAACCTGTGACAGATTCCAAAGATGAATGCAATAAGGAGTTCAAATGTTTTTTCACTGCGCTGCTGGTCATCGTCTCAAATCAAAAGTTTCCAATAAGGATTTTTTGCCAAGTGCCAAGTTCAAAATGGATTACTGGTGAAAGGTTCAATAAAAGGACAAGTCATGCAAACAGTGGGCATATGCTGTGCCCTATTTAAAGGGGTTATCCACTACTTGGAAAACCCCTTTTTGAACTAAATAATGTTCAGGCTTATAAAATAAAATAACTTATACTCACCTCCCGTGCTGGCACCATTCCAGCAGTGTCAGCACTTGCAGTCCCAGAGCTCTGGTACTGTGGATTGACACATGATGCTTGGCGTCCAATCAGCGCTGGTGTCACTGTCTCCGCCTCCTGTCAAAATGAATATGAAGAGGAAGTCCGGGATCAGCTTCAGCCTGGACTTACTCTTCATGTTCAATCTGTCTGAAGGAGGGGACAGTGATGCCAGAGCTGATTGGGTGCCGGGCATCACGTGTCATTCCACCACATCAGTGCCCAGGGATCGCGAGTGATGACACCATTGGAACGTCGCCAGCACGGGAAGTGAGTATAAGTTTTTTTATTTTATCAGGCTGTATATTTAGTTCAAGAAGGGGTTGTCCAAGTAGTGGATAACCCCTTTAAATCCCTTTAGCCCGTCCTATCAGTTATATTGCGCCCCATACTACTTGGTGCATTAATACAATTGATCTAAAAGATTCTGAGTTTCTGACCGATCTTTGTCCTTTTTTATTCACCACTGGTTTCTTATTGCTTAACTAGTTTATCTCCCATTAATGCTTAATTTCCTGATCTTGAACTTACCTACCCTTGACTTGAATTTTTGCTCTGATCTTGTCATTGTTAGAGCTCTGTACAGTGGTGAAAGGGTGAAAGCCAGCTTTTGAAACTTGCTTAGCACTGTGACTAGTATAAAGTCTGTCTGTGGATGCCCATTTTGTGTCAACCTATTTCCTGACAATGGCTAATATTTTATAGATGATTAAAATCCCAAGTTTTTGTAGGTTAATATATTAAAATCAATTAGATGTTTTTGTTAGTGTGAAAATAGTCCAACTGGCCTTTTGGATGAAGTCTCAAAATTGTAGTCAAATGTGTGCATTTGACAATTCTATTGTTGGAAAAAAAAGGCTACATACAGTATCATCTATTAATATTTTAAAGCCTCATTCTAAGGTTTAAAATAATCTGTAAAAATAAACACAACCAGCAATCTGCGTGACAGATCTGTGTAATAGTTAATTATCACACATATTCCCTATTGATCAAGCAAGTGCTAGAGGGGACATGCATTGAGGTGTTTCACCACCACAGAATCTATATGCGTATTTTGACTACTATTTGTTATTTCTCATTATTTTGCTAGCATTATTTTGATAATCTCTATTGCTAGCTGATTTGTGCATACTGTTTAGTAGAAAAATATTTAGATTTGAGAGTCCTCAGTGGTTGATACCTTTTAATGGCTAACTGAAAAGATGGTAACAAGTTGCAAGCTTTCGAGACTACGCAGGTCTCTTCATCAGGCTAGTATAATGAATAGTCACATATTTATACACAATAAGACACATAAATAATGCAATAAATGAGACAGGTGAGGGAAAGCAGAGTTATTATGGAAGAGATAAACAGTTCTTGCTATGTCTACTGCTTAGTAGAAATGAGCGGATTTTGTGAAATTCAAATTTGCAAATTTGATTTGTGGTGAATTTATTCACATGAATTCACAGAATATACATGTGGGGGAGGTGAGAGAGAGAGAACCCCGCTGACCATAAGAGATTACACTCTACAGGAGAGAGACTGATGGCGCAGCCAGACGGCCGTATAACATGGAGAACAATTGCATCGCAATGCCCGGACTGGCCGGCGGCTCTCCTGACCCAATAGCGACAGTATGTATTTGTATGTAGCTGTCACGCTTGGGTCAAGAGAGCCAGTCCATGCACTGCGATGCAATCATTGTTCATGTTATATGACTGCACCCTTTCACAGTGACTCTGGACATGTATAACGACTCTGCCATACAAACTATACTCCCCTGTAAACTGCTGATATATGGCTCAGGTACTGACTACTACTGTACAAGGAATGAAAATCCTTAAGATATCATAGCTTCAGAGCATTATGGGCATGATGCTTCAGCAGTTTTGGGAGTGGTGCTGGTAAAGTATTATTTTTGCAAACTATTAATCAAATCTCAAAATGTTTGAATTTGCATGAAAACACAAATTTCAGAAAATTCAATTAGAAATCGATCCTCAGTGGATTGACCCACTCATCTGTACTGTTTTAGTATCTGATAGAGGACAATTACTACTTACCTTAAAGAGCATTAGACCAGTTATCTGTAAGTTTTACCCCACTCATTTTCATAGTCACCTGGCTTAGTGCTGATATATGCACATAATATATGACCTCGGTGGTGACTACTCAGAGGTAGTTTGCAATGTAATTTAATATTTTATGCATGCATTATTTATCCTGTGCAACCTTTGGTGGTTTCATTTGTGGTGGTTTCTCGGAATTTTATGCAATGGTTTTATTTTTATTATTAATCATTAAGCCTTTAACCCTAGAACGCATGACCATAAAAATCTACACTTTCACATACCTGGGGCCTTTTAGGCCCGTGTGCAAATAATGAATAAATGACCAACTGGAAATGACAAACAACTACATACCTGAGGAATACCTAGATTTTCAAAATGCTAACTAAAGAAATCTTGCAGAAAATAGAAAACAATTAGCAGGGCGGGTCTGCGGGGCCCCAGGTATGCGTTCTAGGGTTAACGCCCCATGATGTACTATTATGTGGTGGAGCACGTCTGGGTGTTTGGAGCAGGCTTAGGAGCTGAGGCCGAGCCCTCTCCACTCAGGGCAGATGCTGGCTTTATTACATAGCCGGCATCTGACCTTAACAACAGCACTACTGCTGATTGTTGCTGATAACCTCTTAATTGCTTCTGTCAATCACTAACAGCGGCATTTAAAGGTGTTTTCCAATACTTTTTCACCCCTCATTATATATCATAGCTCTTCAAAAGAATACTTTTTGTAATATACTTGTATTAGATGTATAGCTTCTATGAGTGCAGCAGCGATCACATGTTCCTCCTCTGTTTTGTCTGATACTTCCTTTTCCGGGCACATGAATCATACAAAATAAAAGGAAGTTGTCACTGTGCTCCTGGTGATGGTGATGGGTGTAGATGTTTTGGATTGTATGACATATTGCCTAAGCATGCTTCCTGAATAGTGAGGAGGGAGGGAGGTGTTTGGGTGGAGAATGGAGAGGGTGTGATAAGTGCTGGCTCACAGTCCACTGCAATGCATGATGGAACTTGTAGTATTAGACTACAGTAAGCCTGGGGACAGGAAGTAATCAATGTAAGCATCAAAGCTGCTGCTGGCAGACACCAAGTGATGCTATCTGCATGATAAAGGTATTTTTTACTATAATAAGAGTACGGATGCATTTACTGGCACAAAATGGCAAGATTAACCCCTTTAAAGCCCAAAACCTATTAATACGTATCTGCGCCCTGGGCTTTAAGAGACTTATACGTATTAATACGTCATTGCGATTGCGCCCGCGCACAAGCTGTGGGGGTGCGATCGCCGCCGGGTGTCAGCTGATTGTCACAGCTGACACCAGGTGCTATGTGCAGGGAGCAGTCCTGCACCTCACCCGGCACATTAACCCCCCGCAATCCTGTGATTGAAGTCAATCGCAGCATTGCGGTGGCAAGGGGAGGTGATCGCAATCCTCACCTCCTCTTCCGGCCTCCAGAGCTGTCTGCCGCGGCTTCCCGGAAGTTGCCATGACAACTCGATGTCGTCATGACAACATCCAGGTCACCAGACAGCAGGAAGATATTTTGGTCATGCGCAGTGCTTGACCAAACTATCTTCTCCCTGTGCAGCGCTGACAGCCTGCATAGCACAGGGATGGTGCTCCATTCCTGTGCTATGCAGGCGATCAGAATAAAAAAAGTGCAAATCCCATAGTGGGACAAAGTATAAAAGTAAAAAAAGTGTCAGAAAGTAAAAAAAAAAAAAAAATTTAAAAATATTAAAAAAAAAGAATCCACCAAAAATAAAAATATAATGTACCCATCAATAAATATTATTCTGAAAAATAAATAAATAAAAGTACACATATTTGGTATTGCCACGTCCGGAACAACCTGACCTATAAAACTGTCCCACTAGTTAACCCCTTCAGTGAACATGGTAAAAAAATAAAAATAAAAAACAAAGCAAAAAACAATGCTTTATCATCATACCCCCAAACAAAAAATGGAATAACACGCGATCAAAAAGATGAATATAAATAAAAATGGTACCGCTGAAAACGTCATCTTGTCCCGCAAAAAACAAGCCACCATACAGCTCCATCAGCCAAAAAATAAAAAAGTTATAGCTCTCAGAATAAAGTGATGCAAAAAAATATTTTTTTCTAGAAAATTGCTTTTATTATGTAAAAGCGCCAGAACAGAAAAACGATATAAATGTGGTACCGCTGTAAACGTACTATCAATTTTACCATATGCGGAACAGAAAAAAAAAATAAAAAAAAAAACAATTCCTGAATTGTTGGTTTCTGTTTATTCTGCCTCCCAAAAATCGGAATAGAAAGCGATCAAAAAATGTCACGTGCCTGAAAGTGGCATCAATAAAAAAGTCAACTCATCCTGCAAAAAACAAGCTGTCACATGACTGTTGTCCAAAATATGGAAAAATTATAGCTCTCAAAATATGGCGATGCAAAAACTAGATTTTACAAAAAAATGCGTCTTTTAGTGTGTGACAGCTGTCAATCATAAAAACCCGATATGATTCTGGTATCTCTGTAGTCGCACCAACCCGAAGAATGAAGTCATCTAATCACTTATACCTCACCAGGAAAGGCGTAAAAAATAAACTCTTGGGTTTAGGATTGTGCTAGGGTTAGGGTTGGGGTTGGGGTTAGGGTTGTGCTAGGGTTAGATTTAGGGTTGGGATTAGGGTTGGGCTAGGGTTAGACTTGGGCTATGGTTAGGGTTGGGCCAGGGTTAGGGTTAGGGTTGGGCTAGGGTTAGGGTTGGGGTTAGGGTTGGGGTTAGGGTTAGGGTTGGGCTAGGGCTGTGCTAGGGTTAGGGTTGGGATTGGAATTGGGGTTAGGGTTGGGGTTGGGGTTTGGCTAGGATTAGGGTTGTTTTTTTTTTCAAAAACAAAAAACAAGATGTCGATATGGCAACTAGTGTTGATCGCAAGTGCTCGCTACTTGAATTTGCATCGGGTGCTCGGGTATGCATTGAGTATCGCGGGTGCTCGAATATCTGCCCCATATGTTTCGCGGCCAAAAAGACCTTGCGGGGATTGCCTGCCATGCACGAGCGATCCCCGCATGTTTTTTTTTGGGTGTCTAATAACCATGAAACATGCGGGCGGGGACTGAAGCATGTCACTCGAGCACCCGTGATACATGGTGCATACCTGAGTACCCGATGTAAACTCAAGTAGCGAGCACTTGCGCTCAAGACTTATTCAATATGATGACCTAATGTTATCAAATTCTGTGTTGTACCTCTGGGTTCAAAATGTTCACTATACCCCTTGATAAAATCCTTGAGGGCTGTAGTTTCTAAAATGAGTTCACTTGTGGGGGGTTTCCACTATTTAGGCACATCAGGGGCTCTCCAAACGCGACATGGCGTCCGCTCTCGAGTCCAGAAAATTTTGCGTTCAAAAAGTCACACAATGCTCCTTCCCTTCTGAACTCTGGCGTACTCAGGAGAAATTGCATAACAGTTTTTGGGGTCCATTTTCTCCTTTTACCCGTGTGAAAATAAAAAAATTGGGGCTAAAACATCATTTTTGTGGAAAAAGTTTGATGTTTTTATTTTCACGGCTCCATGTTATAAACTTCTGTAAAGGACTTGGGGGTTCAGGGTGCTCACCACACATCTAGATAAGTTCCCTGAGGGGTCTAGTTTCCAAAATGGTGTCAGTTGTGGGGGGTTTCCACTGTTTAGGCACATCAGGGGCTCTCCAAATGCAACATGGCGTCCGCTAATTATTCAAGCAAATTTTACAATCAAAAAGTCAAATGGCGCTCCTTCCCTTCCAAACCCTGCCGTACGCACAAACAGTGGTTTTCCCCCACATATGGGGTATCTGCTTACTCAGCAGAAATTTCACAACAAACTGCTTGGTGCAATTTCTCCTGTTACCCTTATGAAAATGCAAAATTGTAAAAAAGCAAATTTTACATTCAAAAAGTCAAATGGTGCTCCTTCCCTTCCGTACCCTGCCGTGCGTCCAAACAGTAGTTTTTACCCAAATATGGGGTATGTGTGTGCCCAGGGGAAATTTTACAACAAATTTTGGGGTCCATTTTTTCCTGTTACCCCTGCGAAAATAAAAAAAATTGGGTCTAAATAACATTTTTGTGAAAAAGTTAAATGTTAATTTTTTTCTTCCACATTCCAAAAATTCCTGTGAAGCACTTGAATTGTTAATAAAGTTATTGAATGTGGTTTTGAGCACCTTGAGGGGTGTAGTTTTTAGAATGGTATCACTTTTGGGTATTTTCTGTCATAAAGATCCCTCAAAGTGACTTCAAATGTGATGTGGTCCCTAAAAAAATGGTTTTGTAAATTTTGTTGGAAAAATGAGAATCGCTGGTCAACTTTTAACCTTTATAGCTCCCTAATAAAAAAATAGTTGGTTCCAAAATTGTGCTGATGTAAAGTAGACATGTGGGAAATGTTATTTATTAACTATTTTGTGTGACATATCTCTGATTTAAGGGCATAAAAATTAAAATTTTGAAAATTGCTAAATTTTCTAAATTTTCGCCAAATTTCCATTTTTTTCACAAATAAATGCAACTGAAGTCGAAGAAATTTTACCACAATCATGAAGTACAATATGTCACGAAAAAACATTCTCAGAATCAGGGGGGTCCCTTGAAGCGTTCCAGAGTAATTACCTCATAAAGTGACAGTGGTCAGAATTGTAAAAATCGGCCTGGTCATTAACATGCAAACCACCTTGGGTTGTAAAGGGGTTAATGAATAAAAAATGAAATGTGTTAGGACAGTGGATAACTTCTTAAAGTACGGCAATATAGCCCTGGCGTTCATTCGGGTGCTCATATCTTTTCCCTACAATGAGATCACAGGGACCAGAATGGTTGCTATAATATCTGAAGCCCTGCCTATTATGTTAATTCACCTGTTAAGTCAAGCCTCAAGCTAGGTGTCATAGGAGACCGTGATTTTCACTATATACAGCAAAACCAAAGTACCATTGTATATGGTAGAAGCAATCAAACAATTGTAGGTACAAGTCCACTTTAGAGACTGAAAAAAGAAGTGAAAAGTAAAAGGAAAAAGTTGTTAAAAATATGAAAAAAAAATGTATAAAGTTCCGAATTACCCTACATTTCCTGTTAAAACGAAGGAAATGTAAAAAATTAAAAAGCAATTTCCATAAAGTCCGATCTATCAGTCATACATTTTTTTATTCCTTGAGGTAAATGTCATAAAAAATGTAAATAAAATTGCTGTTTTTTGTTATCTCTGCGACTCCAACAAAAATAAAAAATAAGAATCGAAAAAAAAATTATGAAGAAAAAATAAGTTATGGCTACTTTAAAATTAATAAAATTTATTTGTATATATTTGTATATATTTTTGTTGTCCAAATAGTTTTTTGGTATAAGAAGAATCTATTGATAGAACCTCCAAAGGCTACAGTTTTTTTTGTTATTTTTAAAGGTTATATAGGCAACCATCCTAGCTCTTTGGAAAATAATGTGGAAAGGTCATGGCTGACATTCAATCTTAATTAAGTGGTCTCTTACTGTAGCACTTCCAATCCAGTGAAAACATTATAGTTTTTTTTTATTATCGTAATGTCTGTTCGAAATAAAAATGATGGCCTTATATAAGGCATGGAATGCTTCGGGGCAGTTGAACCAGACCTGTAAGAAATAACAATCAAATAAAGGTCCTTATTTTTTTCTTAATACAAGTGTACCTAAAAAAATGAACATTATATACCAGAGTAATCTTTATATCTGAACACTTTTTTGTATTCTTTGTATTTGGAATGAAAAGGACAATAGAAGCAATTGTAGGAAGGTTAACTACAATAAGAGACTTTTAATTTGAATGTCTCCAAATTCGATGTCTGGAATCTTAAGAACATTGACACTTCGAAAGTGATGTTTAGGTGAATTTAATTTTGCAAATAATTATTAAAATATGTATACACACACTTTTGTAACTTTATTTCACTAATTAGTTTGAGATCATTTACTATAAAACAGATGGGCATTTTAGCATGCAAGCAATGAAAAATGAGTTCACAGTCACTGTCTACATGGTGCGTCAATTTAGATAGTCTTCTTTATATTGGCGATATGTAAACGAATTCTCCATTTAAAATTTATGTTGAAGTCAAGGTTCTCAGCAAGCTAATTTTACTCTTAAACAAAGCACAGTTTCAAGCTATTCTTGTTAACCATCCACCCACCGTCCTTTCCTTCACCACCTCAGATTTTAGATAGGAGTTTCAATTACAGTCCTTTATTTCATAGTATTTTCGGCCTTAGATCTCTTCAAACAATATAGTCTGCTTTTAGCTTGTTGAAACTTATGTGTTTCTGATATGTGTATTACTAAGGGAGGCAAAAACACTCTTTTGTTCTGTGTCTCTATAATTACTCTTTACCTTGGTTTCTGTTTTCTAGATTGTATTTATCATGTGCATAAGAAATAAGAAATGGGTTATTATCAATTTTGTGTTCAATAACATGGAAAATGATAGTATATCATTGAAACTCCAGAACAAAAAATTTTATTGTTGTGAATGGTCAAGATATAAAGCAAAAGTAGTCTGATAGAATCATTAAACCTTTCACTCCCCAGCTTGTTTTCACCTTTCTGACCAGGTCAATTATTCAATTCAGAACAGTATCAATTTATGAAGTAATAACTGTAGAACGCTTCATATTAGTGATAAATTTAGGTCAATATGATTTGCATTTATTTATGAAAATATCAAAAATGTAACAAAAAAATAGAAAATTTTGCAATGTTCACATTTTACATTTTTTTCTCCTTAAACCAGATAGTTATACCACACAAAATAGATAATAAATATAATTTACCACATTTCTACTTCACATCAGAATCATTTTGAAACATTTTTTTTGTTAGGAAGTTAGAAGGGTTAAAAGTTTATAGCAATTTCTATTTTTTCCAACAAAATTTACAAAACCAATTTTTTGGGACCACATTCCGTTTGAAGTGAATTTGAGGGCCCTATGTGAGAGAAAATACCCCAAAACAACATCATTTTAAAAACTAAACCTCTCAAAGTGTCCAAAACTACATTCAAGAAGTTAATTAACCATTCAGGTGCTTCACATGAATTAAAACAATGTGGAATGAAAAAATTCACATTTTACTTTTTTCACAAAAATGTTACTTAGCCCCAATTTTTTTCACAATGGTAAAAGGAGAAAATCGACCCCAAAATTTGTTGTGCAATTTCTCCTGAGTACGCCGATATTCCATATGTGTTGGAAAACTACAGTGTGAGTACACATGAATACAAATCTTACCAGGTGACAGGTTTCCCATGATAAAACTAGAAGTGTCACAAAAGTAGGATATAAAAACATGTTTTATTATCAAAAAGTGAATAAACAGCTATAAAATTGGAATAAGATGCTAATAAAAAAATTAAACATTGCAGCTCATGATTAACAACAATAGCATGACTGGTAAGTATCACATGATTGATATTGCTCTCTTATTGTCTAGAAATTGTCCCTAATGATAAATATCACAGTAAAAAACAAATATTTTAATGATAGTCAATTTTATTGTAAACAAAAAGATATTTCTAAATTTATACCGCACAATAATGAAACAGTATATGTCCACCAGAACACAATGTTTGAGAAAACTCACTGAGAACTATATGTCTATGAACAATATATATAGCATCAAATGCAACAAGGTGTCCTGTAAGATCATGTAGGAAATATAATTCATATCCTCACTGTGAATAATGCATGTAACTGGTTTCCTATGTGACCCAAATTTTGTATTTTCACAAGGGTAAAAGGAGAAAATGGACCCCAAAATTTGTTGTGCAATTTCTCCTGAGTACGTCGATACCCCATATGTGTTGAAAAACTACAGTGTGTGTACACAGTAGGGCTGGGAAGGAAAGGAGCAACCTTAAACTTTTGGAGCGCAAAATTGGCTAAAATAGATAGTGGATCCCCCCAAATTTCAGCCCCCAATTTTGCATTTTCATAAGGATAACAGGAGAACTTGAACCATACCATTTGTTGTGCTATTTCTCCTGAGTAAGCCGATACTCCATATATGGGGGAAAACCACTGTTTGGATGCACGGCAGGATTCGAAAGGGAAGGAGCGCCATTTGACTTTTTGAATGTAAAATTTGCTTGAATATTTAGTGGACGCCATGTCGCGTTTCCGGAGCCCCTGATGTGCCTAAACAGTGGAAACTGTTATGCTCACGCCCGACTGACTGACGTAAGCGTGGTCAGTGGTCCCACTGGGCCACGAACCGAGGAGTGCCTGGAGGGGCGTGACTAGGGCCCTCGCCAGATCCGACCATGAACACACGTCTGCTTAGTCGACTCCGTGGTCCGAGGAGGGACATGGGAGGTGGCGCAGGTGCTACTCCAGGTCAGACCCCAGTCACAGCTGTTGACCCACACCGGGGAATGCAGGAACAGGCAGGTTTGGCTGGTATGCAGACAGGCGGGTACTGGCAGGCACGACTGGTATGCAGACAGGTGGGTTCTGGCAGGCACGGCTGGTATGCAGATAGGTTGGTACTGGCAGGCACGGCTGGTATGCAGACAGGTGGGTACTGGCAGGCACAGCAGGTATGCAGACAGGCGGGTACTGGCAGGTAGCAAAGCAGGCTGGATAGGGACTAGTACAGACTGGGATACAGTATCAGTCGCATGTGCGGTGGACAAGCAGAGCAAAGAAGAGCCGCTGGCGTAGAGGAAAAGTGGAGCAGAGCAGAACCGCAGGCACGGAAGACAAGCGGAGCAGAGCAGAACCGCAGACGCGGAGGACAAGCAGAGCAGAACCGCAGATGCGGAGGACAAGCGGAGCAGAGCAGAACCGCAGACACGGAGGACAAGCGGAGCAGAGCAGAACCACAGACGCGGAGGACAAGCGGAGCAGAGCAGAGTTAAGCTGCAGGTGCAGAGGGCAAGAGGAGCAGAGCAGAGTGGAGCATAGTCGCAGGTGCAGAGGACAAGCGGAGCAGACAAGAGCGGAACCGCAGGTGTGGAGGACAAGCGGAGCAGAGCAGAACGGAACCGCAAGTGCGGAGGACAAGTGGTGCAGAGTGGAACTGCAGGTGCGGAGTACAAACGGAGCAGAGCAGAGCGGAACCGCAGGTGCGGAGGACAAGCAGAGCAGAGTGGAACCGCAGGAGCGGAGGACAAGCGGAGCAGAGCAGAGTGGAACCGCAGGTGCGGAGGACAAGCGGAGCAGAGCAGAGTGGAACCGCAAGTGCGGAGGACAAGTGGAGCAGAGCAGAGCGGAACCGCAGGTGCAGAGGACAAGCGGAGCAGAGCAGAGCGGTACCGCAGGTGTGGAGGACAAGCAGAGCAGAGTGGAACCGCAGGTGCGGTGGACAAGCGGAGTAGAGCAGAGTGGAACCGCAAGTGCGGAGGACAAGTGGAGCAGAGCAGAGCGGAACCGCAAGTGCAGGCAGACAGGACAGGCTCTGTTCACATGGAACAGACTGGGAAACACAGGAAGATAGGTAGAACACAGGAGGTAGATACAGAGGCAGGGAAGCGGGACAAGCAGAACCAGATACACACAAGGTACTTACAATGAAGTAGCGAGTGGACACAAAACTCACAAACAGAAGTACATAGACAATGAGTTTGAGCTAGGTGCAGGTTCAGACACTGCAGGAAAAGGAAAGTATCGGACATAGAGACAAACAGGTATCGGGCTAGGACACAGTTCAGACTGGAACTGAACCTGGAACAAGATGCAGGAACGAGCCTGGGTACTCAGCCCCCACGGTGGCAGAAACAGACTAGAAGTCACAGATACAGGTAACGGGACTGGGTACTCAGCCCCCAGGGTGGCAGAAACAGACAAGATTCAGGACAGGACCTGGCAACTCAATTGCAAGGAACACACTGAAAGAAAGTGTTGCTCAGGCACCTCCTACTGGGTGAAGGGGGTTTAAGTATCCAGTGACTCACAGCAATAGGCTGGGCACGCATTGGGACTGCGCACACAGTAACTTTAATCAGGAAGTAACAGGGCCGCCACCCTAAGCAATCAGACAAGAGACATGAACACAGCAAGTAATGGAGCAAAGTGTGCAGCCTGGACTGATAGGTAAGTTGGCGGTCTTGCATGGTGGGAGATGGTAAGCCATGCCAGCATGCCACCAGGGATGTTACAGAAACCCCGACAAGTGACCCCATTTTGGAAACTTCACCCCTCATTGAAATTATCTAGAGGTGTGGTGAGCAACTTGGACCTGCAAGTACGTCACAGAATTTAACAACATTGAGCCGTGAAACTAAAAAATCACATTATTCCCACAAAAATTTTGATTTAGCCCCAAATTTTTCATTTTTACAGCGGTAACAGTAGAAAATGAACTTACAATTTGTTGTGCAATTTCTACTGAGTACATTGACACCCCATATGTGGTGGAAAGCGACTGTTTGGGCATACGGCAGGGCTTGAAAGGGTAGGCCCACCATTTGACTTTTGGAGTGCAAAATTGTCTGGAATTGCTAGCAGACACCATTTCGCATTTTTAGTGCCCCTCATATGCCTAAACAGTGGAAATCCCCCACAAATGATATCATTTTGGAAATGATATCCCTCAAGGAACTTATCTAGAGGTGTGGTGAGCACTAGGAACCCACAGGTGTTTCAGAGAATTTTATAACTTTGAGCCATGAAAGTGAAAAGACATATTTTTCAGCCCCAAATTTTTTCATCTTCACAAGGGTAACAGGAGAAAAAGGACAATTCAATTGGTTGTGAAATTTCTCTTGAGTATGTCGATACCCCATATGTGTTGGAAACTACTGTTTGGGTGCATGGCAGTGTCTGGAAGGGAAGTAGCACCATTTGACTCTTGGAGTACAAATTTGGGTGGAATAGATAGCAGATGCCATGTTGCATTTGCAGAGCCCCTGATGTGCCTAAAAAGTGGAAACCCTCAAAAAATAACCCCATTTTGGAAATTACACCTCTCAAGGCACTTATCTAGAGGTGTGGTGAGCATCTTGAACCCACAGGTGCTTCACAGAATGTTATAACGTTGAGATGTGAAAAGAAAAAAAATACATTTTTCTAGTAATAATGTTGCTCCAGCCCCAGTTATTTCCTTTTCAGAAGAGCAAAAGGAGAAAACAGACCCCAAAATATGTTGTGCAATTTCTACTGAATACAATACCTGATATGTGGTAGAAAACTACTGTTTGGGCACACGTCAGGGCTCGGAAGGGAAGGAGCACCAACTGAATTCTGGAGAGCAATTTTAGCTGGAATAGATTGCTGATGCCATGTCAAATTTGAAGAGCCCCTGGCATGCCAAAACAGCAAAAAAACACAAGTGACCCCGTTTTGTAAACTACACCTCCTGAGGAATTCATCTAGGGTTGTAGTGAACATTTTTAACCCTCAAGCGATTCACAGAATTGTATAACATTTGGCTGAGTCAATGAAAAATTATTTTTTTTCCACTAAGATTTTGCTTTAGCCCGAAGTTTTTAATTTTTAAAAGAGATAACAGGTGAAAATGAACCATACATTTTTTTACGGTAATTATCCTGTGTACGCCCATACCCTATATGTGGTCAAAAACTACTTTTGATATACAGTGGAAAGCTCAGATGGGAAGGAGCACCATATTGAAGTTCAGATATTGCTCGAATGGATTGAGTGTGCCATTTCACATTGGCGGAGACCCTGTGGTGTCAGAACAGCATAACCCCAAATTTTAATTTTTATGAGGGCTAATATGAAACAATAGACCTCACAATTTGATGTTCAATTTCTTGTGAGAGCATCAATACCCTACATGTAATCAGGAACTACTTTTCAGACACAGTGGAAAGCTAAAAAGGAGGGAGTGCCATAAGGTAGAGCAAATTTGGTTGTTATGATTTGCGGGTGCCATGACCCACTGGAAGAGCCCCTCAGGTGCCAGAACAGCCAAATATGTAACTCCATTTTACAAACTACACCTCTCAATAAATTCATCTAGGGGTGCAGTGATTATATTGACACCATGGGTGTGTCACAGAACTTTATACCATTGGGCAATGAAGAAAAAAAATATTACATTTGACCACAAAAACTTTGATTTAGCCCCAGATTTTACATTTTCACAATGGGGAAAAGAGTAAAACTGGTTACAAAATTAGGCAAAGAACTGTTTATGTGTGGCTGTACAGTACTGCGCTTAGCCACACAGCTAGACTCGGGGGAAGGAGCTCTATTGATTCTAGAAGAACAAAATATAGTAGAATAATTTGTGGACTCCAAATACAGAGCCCCTAAGTGACAGAAGAGCAGAATCCCCCCTCAAGTGACCTTATTTTGGAAATTACACCCCTCTGAGAATTTATCTACATGTGTAGTGACGATTTTGACTCCATGTGTGTTTTCCAAAAACAAGCAGCAGTGGATGTTGCTGACCGAAAATGTAAAATCTGCCATTGCAGTGCCCAGTATGTTGTAGTGCCCATACCTTGCAGTGCCCATACATTGTGCCCAGCTCTTGATTCTGGAGACATAAACTCAGTAAATTAGGTGGGCTCTCATCGCTACAGAAATGCTAAGCATATGGATGCTAAATGTGGTTAAGGCATATTGTGGGGCTGAGAAGGGAGAGATGCATTTGGATTTGGGAGTGCAGAATTCACTGGATTTAATTTGGGGGGCAAGGAGCCATATGACTTCTCCTGATCTTTGTGCTACCAGTAACGTGGAAGCCCCCTATATTTACATTAAGGTGATGGACCTGAGTGGGGACTTACTTTTTTGTGGATTGAGTTGAACCTTTTGCTCTCAACATTTAAGATAACATTTTGGATCACGCTTATCCTGTGCTCTACGCTGAGCACTTACATTGGGGTTTCCATCAAAATCTCCAAATGACATGATTCACATGAAGAACCCGAGGCAGCCATGAGGCAGAAGAGTTATTCTGGACTTGCAGAGTTAATCTGGACTCCATCTGGCCTCTTTTAAGCAGAGTCCTTCCTTTCAGAAGTGCACAAAACTGTGGCCGACCATGCTTTATTGCACACTTAAAGACGGATACCGCCAAATCAAAGAACAGACAAAGTCCACAGTGTCTCCATCTGCTTCGTTATAGGGAATCTTTGTTGTGGGCTGTGTCTAAATCACGTATTTCAGAGGTTTACAAGGAAACCCTGGATGAGCCGAGCTTTACGGCTATTTTGCCAGGTAAAATGAAAAAATCAACAGCAGGTGAAGAATAGGATTTATTTATTTTTTACACCATTCCTCGTGAAGTATTAGTTATTAGACAACTTTATTCTACGGGTTGGTGCGATTAAAGCAATACCAGACTTATATTGTTTTTTTGTGTTTGGTTGCTGACACACACTAAAAAGAATGCTTTTTATTGCAAAAACGAGTTTTTGCATCGCCATATTTTGAGAGCTATAATTTTTCTATATATCTCCTGACAGAGTCATGTGAGGTCTTGTTGTTTGCGTGACGAGTTGCCGTTTATATTGGTACTATTTCCGGGCAGATAACATTTTTGGATCGCTTTCTATTCTGATTTTTGTGAGGCAGAATGAACAAAAACCAGCAATTCAGGGATTGATTTTTTTTTTATGCGGTTCACGATGGTAAAAGTGATAAGACAACTTTATTCTTCAGGTCAGTAAGATTATGGCAATACCACATTTATATAAATTCTTTTATGGTCTGCCACTTTTACATAATAAAAACTATCATTTTCAGCTATACCATATTTATTTCCATGCGACTTTTTGATCTCATTTTATTCCACTTTTTGTTTGGTGGTATGATGAAAAAGAATATTTTTTTTGCCACGTTTTTTATTTAATTTTTTTACAATGTTCACTGAAGGGGTTAACCAGTGTGACAGTTTTATAGCTCGGTTCTTTCTGGACGTTGCAATGCCAAATAAGTGTATTTTTTTTGTTTATTTTTTTTTACATAAATATGTGTTTTTATTGGTATTTTATTGTTTACATTTTTATAATTCTTTATTTTGTTATTGGAAAAGAACATTTGTTCCAGCTTCAGGTTCTTCATAAAAAATTGTAAAGTTTATTAGATCGATAGTAAAATGTACGGCATAAAGCCCCCTCCTTCTTACAGTCTTCTAAATGCTGCGATCGAGATCGATCGTGATACTTAGGGGGTTAAATCTTGTGATCGATATTAATCACGGCATTTAGGTGGTTAAATGGCCCAGGGCAATGCGGGCACCACTCCTGGCAGTGACAGCCAGGTCTCGGCTTTAACTTAAGCTGAGCTCCATGTTGCTCCTCTGCCCCGCACGATCGCTATGACATACCCATACGTCAAAGGTCAGGAACCCCTATCCGACCATGACATATGGGTACGTCAAAGGTTGTGAAATGGTTAATAGGCTCTTCATTTTAATGGAATGTAAAATTTATCATATTGTTAAATCTTATCATTGTAAATATATTCAAATTGAATATCCCATAGGAGCCAGAGTTTGGGCAGAATTTATTGCTTTTTACATCTACTAATCAATGCATAAAGCAACTACAGGGTGGGCCATTTAATTTATGGCATGTGTGTCTCCAGAAGCATGAGCTGGGCATAATATACGACCACTACAATGTACTGGGCACTACAATGTACTGGGCTTTACAATGAAACATTAGCATTTTCATTTAGCAACATCCATTGCTAGCAAAATCATCACTATACCTGTAGATGAATTCCCAGAGGGATGTAATTTCCAAATTGAGGTTAATTGAGGGGGATTCTGCTGCTCTGGTACTTAGGGGCAAACTATTCTACAATAATTTGTTCTACAAGAGTCAAAAAGCTTCCCTCCAGAGTCTCACTGAGTGGCCAATCAGTACTGTTTAACCAAATATGGGGCATTTCCACATTCGCAAAAAATTGTGTAACAAATTACATAATAATTTTTACCTATTTCACATTGTGAAAATGTAAAATCTGGGGCTAAAACAACATTATAGTTTTAAAAATGTAATTTTTTTTTCACCGCTCAATGGTATAAAATTTTGTGAAACACATATGGCATTAATATGCTCACTGTACCCCTAGATGAATTCATTAAAAGTTGTAGTTTATAAAATGGGGTTATCTGTGAGGGGTCCTGCTGTCCTGACACCTCAAGGTCTCTACCAAAGTGACATGTCACTCACAAATCATTCCAGTAAAATTTGTACTCCAACATTGCACTCCTTCCCTTCTGAGCTTTGCACTGTGCCTAAAAAGTAGTTTTTGACCACATAGGAGAAACTGTCGTTGTCAGCAGACATTGTGCAACAAATTTTGATGTCCATTTTTGCCTATTAGCCCTTTTGAAAATTAAAAACTTGGGGCTAAAACATTTTTGTGCCAAAAATCTACCTTTTCATTTTCACAGCCCAATATTATACAATTCTGTGAAATACTTTTGGGTTTAAATTGCTCACTACACACCTAGAGGAATTCTTCAAGGAGTGTAGTTACCAAAATGCGGTCACTTCTGGGGGGTTTCCACTATTTAGGCATATCAGTGGCTCTCCGACTGTGACATAGTCTCTGCTATCGATTCCAGACAATTTTGCGCTCCGAAACTCAATGGCACTTCTTCCCTTCCAAGCCTTGCTGTATGCCCTAACACAGTTTTCCGCTACATATGGGGAATCGGTGTTCTCAGGAGAAATTGCACGACAAATTGTATGGTCCATTTTCTCCTTTTACCCTTGTGAAAATGAATAATTTGTGACTAAATCAAAATTTTGTGAAATAATGTGATTTTTTTATTTTCACGGCTCAGCGTTATAACATTTTATGAAGTACCTGCAGGTCCAAGGTGCTCACCACAGTTCTAGATCACTTCCTTGAGGGGTTTAGTTTCCAAAATGAGGTCACTTGTGGGGAGTTTCCACTGTTTAGACACATCAGCGGCTCTCCAAATGCGTCATGAAATCCGCTCTCAATTCCAGACATTTTTTTGTGTTCAAAAAGTCAAACAGTACTCCTTACCTTGCGAGCCCTGCCATGCGCCCAAACAGTACTTTTTCACCACATATATTGTATCGGTGTACTCAGGAGAATTTGCACAACAAAATTTTGGGTCCATCTCAAAAAAATATGGGTCCATCTCCAAAAAATTGGGGGCTAAAATAAATTTTTGTGAAAAAAAGCAAAATGTTCATGTATTTCTTCTACATTGCATTAATTCATATGAAGCATCTGAAGGGTTAATAAACTTCTTGAATGTGTACTTTGAGGGGTGCATTTCTTAGAATTATGTTACTTTCTTTTTTTTTTATCATATAGGCCCCCCAAAGTCACTTCAAATGTGATGTGGTCCCTAAAAAAATGGTTTTGTACATTTTGTTGGAAAAATTATAAATTGCTGATCAACTTGTAACCCTTCTAACTTTCTAACAAAAAAATTATGTTTAAAAGATTATGCACATGTAAAGTAGACATATGGGAAATGTTATTTATTAACTATTTTATTTGACATAACTCTCTGGTTTAAGGGCATAAGAACTAAAAGTTTGAAAATTGCTAAATTCTCGCCAAATTTCCAATATTTTCACAGATAAACGTCATATTGAACAAATTTTACCACTATCATGAAGTACAATATGTCAAGAGAAAATCTCAGAATTGAAGCATTCTAGAGTTATTTCCTCATAAAGTGACACTGGTCAGATATAAAAAAATGAGGCTCAGTCATTAACGTACAAAGTGACTCGGTCTTTAAGGGGTTAATTTGCTTAGCCAAATATCTAAGAATAAATTGAACTATATTCACACATTTATCTTTGTAGCATCTGTTTTAGCATACTTGTTTAAATTTGCCAATTGGAGATATGTAAATTTCAGACTGATACTCTAGGCATGTGTCGCGACTCTGTTGTCAGGTTTCCCGGGACAAGGGGCTCCTTCCCTGTCCCTAACGCTAGGGGTGCCCTACTTGGCTCTGTTCCCCGGATTACTTCTGAAGGTGAGGATGCCAGGGCCACGTACCCTGTCTAAGCTCCTCAATCTGCCCTCAGTCTGTTTCCTTCTCCCACCCAGAGAAGAGGGGAGTAGTAGTGTATCGCAATACAGCAACCAGACTAACAAGGTAATACAAACAGGGATAAAGGAAAATACCAATCATACAAATATATAAACACAAACAACAGAGGATAACACCAGGGAGTGGAGGATTGGGAAAAAACAAGGTAGGAGAAGGAGAGGATTAACACACAACCAAAAGCAAGCAACAGTCTTAGCTAAATCCACTAAACGCCTTCTCAAACAACAACAAACTACCAAATTCCTAACCATGCAGCAATAAAGCTAGCTCTGGCAATGAATTCCTAACCATGCAGCAATAAAGCTAGCTTTGGCAATGACTGCTGGCTATAGTCCTGGATATATAGGAGCAGGGAGTGGCTAAGAGTGAACAGCTGAGAGCGTTAAGGAAGGAAAGCTTCCAGGAGCTCCCAACAGAGCAGATTAACCCCTGCACTGCTAAAAAAAACCTGCACCGTTTAATATGAAGATGAAAGGCTTCTAATTAGTAATGAGCGAGTATGCCTCATTAACCCTTTCGGCGAGCACGCTTGGGGATCTCGCCGAGTATTTTGGTGTGCTTGGCGTTTCATTCATTCGCCAGGCTATCTCTGCATGTGTCACAGCTGTCTAACAGCCATAACACCTGCAGGCGCGGCGACAATGAATGAAATGCAAAGCATGCCAAAATACTCAGGGAGCACCTGATCATGCTTGCTGAAAGGGTTAATGAGGTGTACTCGCTCATCACTACTTCTAATGAGTGCAGGAGGAATCAGACACTCCGGTCTTCTGGCTCCTCTCTGTCGTGATAAACCCATGACAGCATGCTGTTGTTGCATCACGGTATACCATGGCTAAAAATGTGTGACCTTTAGCAGCAGCATCACCATCCCAACAGTTGTGTACTAAACACAAGTCACAATTGGCCTCCTTTGCTACTTGCAAGTGTATTACTGAGAGGGAAGTGGAGAGCATAATAGAATATCTTTAACATCACTTGTTTCAATCATGGTAGGATGATGTGAAAAGGAACCTGTCACCAGGTTTTCTCAATATAAACCACCAGCACCTTTAATGCCTCTTTTACAGTATTCTCGTAAGCTGTATTTAAGTCCCCAACACTCTCTGCATAGCCCGAAAAATAAATTTTATAATTCCCCCATTTGGCATGGTCTGGTCCGTTGTGTATCATTGGTCTTGCTTCTATGCCTACTCTCTCATTGAAAACACCATGCTCCTGCTTGAGAACATCATCCATACAGTGTCCCCCAATCGCGCTTCTGTGCATGATTACTTCACTGTGCCCTCTAGAGAGGAGAGCAAAGTACTGTAATGCGTATGCGCTGTCTTTACTTTCAGGTCATCAGCACTCTTTGGCCTCTCCCAGCTCTCGCACATTACAATACTTTGCTCTGACTCCAGCAGGGTAGAGCGAAGTACACCTGCAAAGTAGTGTGATTGTTGGACACTGTGTGGATGATGTAGGTTGCGTCATCCACATGAAGCAAACAAGAGGATGATGATTACAACAGAGGAGGTGCTGAATAGTGATGAGCAAGCACTAAAATGCTCAGGTACTCGTTGCTCGAGTCGAGCAAATTGGAATGCTCGAGTGCTCGATCCGAGCAATGAACCCAATGTAAATCTATGGGAAACTCAAGCATTTTTCCGGCGGCCCCCCCAGAGGTCTGCAGAGGGCCAAAAATTGCTGAAATCGATGGGAACATGGACATGGGAACAGCATGTGGAAGACGACTGAAAGCGTCTCTGACTCCCAGGTCACTGCTGTCAACAATGTTGTCAGAGTATGCCACTTTTACAGACTCACAATAAAACATACAAAAATGAAACCAAAATGGACTTTCCTGGGAAAAATGTTCAGGAACATCTTTTCCAGGGTAATAACTTGTATAAGGCAAAATAAATAAACAAAAGCAAAAATGCTCCTCCACAACTTGAGTTATGTTCACAAGTAGCGTTTTTGCACTTTTGCATTGGTTTCAACCGTGAAAAATACATTTCCCAGTAAATGTCATTTTAACATTTTACTACCTTATCTTCCCATGTGGTGCACAAGACATAATCAGACACATCCACACAGTGCTAAAAAGACATGGGAACAGCATGGGGAAGACCCCTGGAAGAATCTCTGACTCCCAGGTCACTGCCTAAAATTGTGGTCATCAGACGTGATCCTATATTACTGCGATAATAATACAGGCATTTTCTGCAATGTGACAGATATTAAACTCCATTTAAAATGGACAAGGTGTGTGGCAAGGGGAAGTGGATGTTATGGTGATGGTGATAGTGCACGCAGGGGCCAAGGCCGTGGGCAAGATGAAACTGTGCCTTATGAGGAAGAACAACAAACACTCACATCATGTCTAACTACCTTCCTGTTCCAATTTCTAGGTGGCCACGGAACACCACTATTGAAGCCAGAGCATTGTGAAAAGGCTATTGGTTGGATAGCAGGTAATGCTTCCAGTCAGTTTACCACCACCACCACCCTGTCTTCCACATGGTCCAGTCTCAGTAGCTGTGAGTCTGGACCACATTATAATTATTACTTTATCGCCATTTATTCCATGGCACTTTACATGTAAAAAAGAGGTATACATCGCAAAAACAATTACAATAATCTTGAATAAAAATGTGACATTGACTGGTACAGGAGAAGACCCTGCCCGCGAGGGCTCATAATCTACAAGGGATGGGTGCGAATACATTAGGTAAGGATAGAGCTGGTCATGCAGCAGTATGGTAGAGCGAGGATTACTGCAGCTTGTACGCTTGTTGGAAGAAGAGGGTCTTCAGTTGCCTTTTGCAGGTTTCAACAATAGGCAAGAGTCAGAATGGGAGAAATCTTGTATGTAATTGTGGGAAGAGGAGATAAGAGGGGAGTAGAGAAGAAGATCTTGTGTATGCATTTTTGGCATTGTAGAAAACTGGCATGGCATGAGAGAATTCTTGGGGATGGAGGTGTGAGGTTCTGATTAAGGAGGATGTCAGTCTTAGATCAGTTGCAGAATGGAGAGCACGGGAGGGGTGATACACAGAAATGAGGGATGAGATATAGGGCGGTGCAGAACTGTGGACAGCTTGCTGGGTGAGAGAGATGAATTTATATAATATTCCGTAATGATTGTTTAACCTGACCAGTGTAATGATTGGTGCCAGGTAGAGGCGTCGGTGAAGTGGCTTGATAGAAATACGACCCTGGCTGTTCCATTCAGAAGACATTGGAGAGGAGACAGTTTGTTTAGAGGGACACCGATTAGAAGAGAGTTGCAGTAGTGAATAAGAGTGACAGTAAGAGTTTTGGCAGCATCAAAGGAGAGAAAAGGTCGAATTCTGCAGATGTTTTTAAGGTGCAGGTGACATGAGCGAGTGAGTGATTTTCCACGTTGAATAAAAGAAAGTTGTGTGTTAAATATGACTCCAAGACAGCAGCCGTGCTGAGTGGGAGTTATGGTGGCACCACCTAAAGGAAATTGCGAAGTCAGGTATAGGTAGGTTAGTAACAGTCAGTTATATATAGGTTAGTAAAAGTCAGGTATATTTAGGTTAGTAGAGGGAGGAAACCGAAGGAGTTCATTTTTGGAGATATTAAGGCTCTTGTTGAAGAATTATAACAAAAAAAAATTCCCATCTGACAAAGCTGGTGGCAGAGTTCACAGACAGTTCATTGGACAACCAAGAATATCAGCGAGTGAACACAAACCAGATGCGGCTGAGGCAGGGGAACGCTGTTAAAGGTCTGGGACAGTTTTCTCAGACCCTCCCAGCGCCCAGGCTCTGATACATGGGGTACTCTGACAAGGAGAGAAAAGTTATAGAAGATGCTGAAGGACTAACTTGGCGACCGTACCAGCGTCCTCCATGATTCCTCTCTGTGCCTAACAACTGTTGGGTATCCAAGCTGGACACATGGCATGAACTGTTTCTCTACGCCTTGGAGGTCCTGGCCGCTAGAGTTTTGTCAGAGATGGTTTTTAGTGCCGTCGGGGGCATTATAACTGATATAACTGATAGGCGCATCCGCCTGTCAACTGAGAATGTTGACCCGCTGTCTTGTCAAAATGAACAAGGACTGGATTGGATCAGACTTCTCAACACTACCTGATGATAGCATCGAACAAACTCAAATCCAGTGGTTATTTTGTTGGGGGTCTATTCCCATGCACTCCTTCACAACCAAACATGAGTATACATTTCCGGAATTGTTCTATTTTATGTCACCCTCCTCCTTATCCTCATCCTCCACCACCATATTCACCAGGGAGACCATCATGCCATGCCCACATAATTTTTTTAAGGCTGTTTCTGATTAGAGACGAGAGAATATTTCAATATTCGTTTCGGATTGCAATCCCTGTTTTTACAATATTCGCCAATGTAATTGTCGAATATTCGCCGAACATTGCCAAACGCCATTGGATTCAATGGGGGCCCAAACCAAATGCATACACAACACCTTCAAATGAGACCAAAAGCTGCCAAAACACATCAATTTAGGGGCAGACCCCAGGAAAGTACCATCAATTGACCCAGAGTACAAGTAGTACAATTATTATTGTTTATTATTATAGCGCCATTTATTCCATGGCACTTTACATGTGAAAAGAGGTCAACAACTGGTACAAGAGGAGAGAGGACCCTGCCTGTGCCGGCGAATAAACAGTCTATAAGGAATGGGTGAGGATTCAGTAGATGAGGATTCAGCTGGTCGTGCTGTGGTATGGTGGAGCGAGGGTTGCTGCAAGTTGTAGGATTGTCAAAAGAGGTGGGTGTTCAGCTTCCTTTTAAAGGTTTCAACAGTAACTTAGAGACTGATATGTTGGGGTACACAGTACAGGAGTGGGAGGGATGTAAGGGAGAAATCTTGCATGCGATTGTGAGAAGAGATAAGACGGGAGTAGAGAAGGAGACCTTGTGAGGATCGGAGGTTGCATGCAGGTATGTACCGGGAGACTAGGTCACAGATATATGGAGGAGATAGGTTGTGGATGGCTATGCATGTCTTGGTTAGGGTTTTGAATTGAAGTCTTTGGGCAATGGGGAGCCAGTGAAGGGATCTTATAGACTGCAATCTTAGATTGCGGGAGCCAGTCCACAGTAAAAAAGCAGCCATAGAGTGTCCGGGCACCTTCCTACAGACTTTTTTTTAGCCAGGGCTGCTTCTATGCAGGGTTGGATGGACCCACAAGCGAACCGGAGACCCCTCTGGTGGGCCCTGGCTTCTCTTTCAGGAGAGTTCATAGTGCAAATCTTGCAGGTTGTGATGATGATAGAGGCCACCATCTCCTTAGGTTGCTGCTGGTACTTTTCTATGGGAATCAGGTTCCAACCAGCCTGGAATATTTCCAGTGAACTATGGCATGGTATTAGCAGTGCCCCCAGTACCAGTAGCGAAGCCATCCTCAATTTTCTTCTCAGGAATTTTATTTGGTAGACTGAGTGGATGCCCAAATATATTAGTTTCTCACAAAGGAGCTGAATACTGGATACTGAGTGTCAGTAGGTGCAAGTTTCACCAGCATGTTAGATATCAGAGGGAGAACAGAGAGAACAGCATAGTGGCTCAGTGGTTAGCACTGAAGCCTTGCAGTGCTGGGGTCCTGGGTTCAAATCCCAGCAAGGGCAACATCTGCAAGGATTTTGTATGTTCTTCCCGTGTTTGCGTGGGTCTCCCCCTCAGCAAAAAAGCCGCCATAAATTGTCCAGGAACCTTCACACAGACTTTTCTTAGCCAGGGCAGCTTATCAGCAGGGTTGGACGGGCCCACCAGAGAATCCTCCGGTGGGCCCTTGCTTCTCCATCAGGAGAGTTCATCATAGCACAATCTTTGCAGCTACTATGGGGCTCTTGAGTGGGGGAGAAAGGTGGACCCTCAGAATCAAATCCTCTGGTGGGCCCAATGTTCTTCAGTCTGACACTGCTTCTTGGTGAGAGTTGTATTTCACCACGGCCATATTCTTTATTCTCGATGAAAGGACTGGCATAGAGGGAAACCTTATCTAGTCCGGCTGTCATTTCTCCCAAGAAGTCCTCTAATGCAACTTGTTGCAAAAGCAATGGCAGCCCGTCCAACATCAGCTCACACTTCTCGGTGGTGCTTCGACACACAAAGATCTTTCTTTGCACCTTGAATTCCATGACTGCAGAGTTGGGTAATGGCCTGATCTGCAATGTGGTTTGAGAAATAACATGCAAAAGCGCATCCAATCCACAGTAAAAAAAAGCAGCCATAGAGTGTCCTGGAACCTTCACACAGACTTTTCTTAGCCAGGGCTGCTTCTCTGCTATATGTTCAGCAGTGAGAGACACAGATCTGTCTGCTGTGTTACAGATTTCAATAACTCAGCAGCGGTGTGCAGTTTGTCACCTAAGCATTAAGCTTATTATCTTCGCCACAGCCTGTTACCGCTTGGCCAAGGCAGTGCTGCAGTGCTTCTAGCTTGTGACTGATGTGGTCATTTCGGAGATGAAGGCAGAACAGGAGGAGGAGGTGCAGGAGCTGAAAAATGTGATTACATTGAGGTTACATTGGCGAGTCTGGCTTTTATACTAAAGACAGATCCTACTGTGTTTTTATTTATATATATATTTTTTTTATGTCTCTTCAAATGTGTATTGGAGTGCATCCTAATTGTTGGCAGCCCTTGAAATTGCTTCATATCTAATAACAGTATAGGAGACCCACTCCTTAATAATGGGAAGGACAATTCAAATAGATTCTATATTGTAGAATATTAACTTTCTTATCTGATATTCGTTTACAGATGAGGTATCGCATTATGGATAGCATATTACACCGATCCAGCCAGGTATTATTGCCTTGTACTGCGTGCTGCCCAAAAATTTTTAAAATCTATTCTATTCCTTATCGATAATGCTGTTAGATGCATTTAAAATTGGCACAGGTGCTCCTAGGTGGTATCATCAGCTCCAGATGAGTGTTCATTCTGGTCGCATAAATGTCTTCCACAGTCCATAACTTTTTTTTTGTATTTCTTTGACCTTATATATAGTCATTACCCTGGAAAGAATGTTTCTTAACATTTTTTCCATTTTAGCTTGTTTTTTGTATGTTTTTTTTGTCAATCCGTAAAAGTGGCATAATACTCTGACAACATTGTTCACAGATATGCTATTTGTCAGCGACCAACTGTGAATATGTTTGAACCCACAACTGCAATACATTAAATGGAGTGTAATGTTTGACACGCTCATAAAATTGCTGGATTATTAGGGCAGTCATATGGGATAATGTCTGATGGCCACGGTTTCAGGCAGTCACCTAATAGTATGGAATTTGTCAGAGACCAAGTGTCAATTGGTTCAACAAAGCACAGCTGGCTGACTTTAAAAGGAGTGGAATATTTGGCACGCTCTACAAAATTTCTGTATTACTACAGCAGTCATATGGATCACATCTGATCATTGAAAAAAGTTTCTCTGCTTCCACAATACAGTAATGTGAATAAAATTTAAAAAATCTGGAGCAGTAGAATGGTGTACACTGACACACTACTACAAACTGTAAATGGAGGACAATATTTTCCACATTCAATATTTTCCATATTCACTACAAATGGCTGGATTTATACCACAGATATATGTGATACTTCTGACGGACACCCATGGTTTTAAATAGCGGCCCTGTAGTTTCCTATTTGTCACAAAGACCACATGTGAATAGCTTCACTGACAATGCTATAAACTCTAAATGGAGGACAGAAATGGCTGGATTTGTACCATAGTTATACGTGAAACATCTGACCCTGATGGACACCCACAGTTTTAAATAGTGGCCCTGTAGTTTCCTATTATTGCCAGTGACCACATGTGAATAGCTTCACTGACACACTGCTGCAAACTGTAAATGGAGGACAGAAATGGCTGGGTTTGTCCCGCAGTTATATGTGATACGTCTGATGGACACCCACGGTTTTAAATAGCAGCCCTGTTGTTTCCTATTTGTCACAGCGACCACGTGTGAATAGCTTCACTGACACGACCACATGTGAATAGCTTCACTGACATACTGCTACAAACTCTAAATAGAGGACAGAAATGGCTAGATTTGTACCATAGTTATATGCGATATGTCTGACCCTGACGGACACCCACAGTTTTAAATAGCGGCCCTGTAGTTTCCTATTATTGACAGCCACCACATGTGAATAGCTTCACTGACACACTGCTACGAACTGTAAATGGAGGACAGAAATGGCTGGATTTGTACCGCAGTTATATGTGATACGTCTGACAGACACCCACGGTTTTAAAAAGCGGCTCAGTAGTTTCCTATTTGTCACAGCGACCACGTGTGAATAGGTTCACTCACACACTGCTGCAAACTCTAAATGGAGGATAGAAATGGCTGGATTTGTTCCGAAGTTATATGTGATACGTCTGACTGACACTCACGGTTTTAATTAGCGGCCCTGTAGTTTCCTATTTGTCACAGCAACCACGTGTGAATAGCTTCATTGACAAACTGCTACAAACTCTAAATAGAGGACAATATTTTCCCTGTTCGCTACAAATTTGTGGATTTTTATCGCTGTAATATGGGATCATGTCTGATGATGGAAAAGATCCGGCTGTATTCTGCACTGCTAACAAGCAAATTGAGCAGTAAAATGGTGTACTCTGGATTGCTTTTTAAGCAAATAATCAGGGTTAAGATAAAAAATAATAACCCTGGCCCTTGATATCTGGGGCTATGTCTATGTATATCTGTAACAGCTGCAGCAGGCAGAATGTACAATGGACCCTCTTGTGCTGTATACACTGCCACAAACCCTGCCTGCCTGCCTAACTCCTGCTATCACCTTCACAACTGAATATATGCAGCTGGATTAGTCCTCAGAAGGACTGTTAATTCAGATGGAAATACAGTATATCTTGCTGTAGAATACCTATATCTAACTATTACACTGCCAATTTTGGCCCTAGATCAGGAGCATCTCTCCCTACTCTGCCTGTTTCCAGGTTAGACTTTGATGAGCATAGGGGCACCAGGTCTTATATAGACCTGATGACGCAATGCGGCCAGCCAATCACTGTAATGCCCACAACCAACATGGCTACGGCATTACAGTGTGTGGTAGGCAATCCCTGCATGTTCATTGGCTCTCTAAAGAGCGCCAAACAGGCAGGGAGGGGACCCGAGCTCACACCCGAGCATCCCAGAAATATTCGCCGAGTGCCGAGCATGTCGAGCATAGTAATGCTCGGGCGAGTACCAAGCAGTGGCGAGCAGGCTCTCTCATCACTTGTGCTGAAACAAGACAAGCGTTGCCCAATGGACTGGACCACACCATATAGAAGGATTATAAACGGTATTTTTGGGGCTATGCAGAGGGGGTTGGGGACTTATATGAATATTGCTAAAATACTATCAAAGAGACTTTAAAAGTGGTGACCATAGTTTGTATTTGGAAAACTTGGTGACTGATTCCCTTAACCCTGACAATGACACACACCATGAGCTTGAGTCAGTGTTCTCCTCTGTCCAACTCCTCTGCTATAATAATATTTAATGTTTTTTATAGTTGAATTTCATCTCCATCAAGGACTCCTGTATCTGTTCTGCACTTTGGTTCTCTAAACCCACCGAACCTTGGGGGCTAAGGAACAACTTACTTCAGTTGATTTGTTTATTTTACTCACTTATATAGCACCATCTTATTCCCCTGCACTTTGCAGACATCAGCATCGCTGATCACAATCTTATTTCCCTATCAGTATCTCTTTGGAGTGTGGGAGGAAACCCGAGTACCTGGAGGAAACCGACGCAAATATAGGGAGGACATATAAATTTCTTGATGGAATCAATGAAAAATCAGCCTATGTACTCAGATGAAATGAGGCTCTAGCAGGTGAAGGAGGTGAAACAAGTGGCTCATTGTGTTGCTCGCTCTGCAAGCCATAGTGATATGGGGCACTGGCCGTGGTAGTGTCACTCTGAGCCAGGGCAAATCTTGAGATTGGCAAGTAGCTTAGGACATTTTCCGCACTGAATCAACTGCCACCTGAATCAGGGATAATGATGATGATGATAATCATAATTCTGTGGTGAACAAGACCTGGTAATCAGATAGGCATGTCAAGGAGGTGATGCACTTAGAGGAGGAAGGTATTGCTGTCAGCGATACACAGCGATGTACAGATAAAAGATCCTCTAGGGAAAAATCTGTTTCTTCTCCAGTCTGCAAGCGATACTATGTATGCTATTGGAGAAAGCTCAAATGCACCTGGAAGCTCTGCTTATGGTAGTGGCACATTGTGCTTAATGGCATCTCTATTTCTGGAATTATTTTCTTGTTGCAGATAGACAAATTTCTGGCACTGTACAGACATTGCAAAAGAAAAATTAGCTGTGAATGTCCTGGCTCACAAAGACAAGGAACTATGTCAGACAGGTGATCCCGGTAGACAAGCAGGCGGACACAGCAGGTAACCTGACAGGTGATCTGGGTAGGCAAGCCGACGGGCACGGCAGGTAAACAGGCTGGCGGGCACGGCTGACAGACAGATTGGCGGGCACTGGAACCTGAGGGCTGAGGAGAGTGTTAGCACACAAACCAACAACCTTGCACAGGCACCTCCGTTTTGGAGGGGGTGCTTTAAATAGGAGAGGTCCTCCGGCCATTGGCTGGGGACTCTTTAGGACAGCGCGCGTGGCCCCTGTAAGAGGAAGCGTGCACGCGCTCTAAGCAAAGTGCCTGGGAACCTGCGCGCGGTGTGCGCAACAGCAGCTGGGGAGATGGAGGACGCCGGACCAGGACCGTGGCGGTGAGGGGAGCAGCGTCTCTGCCCAGCAGGAGGCAGAGACGCCGGCGCTACAGTACCGTCCCTTTACATTCCCTCTTCTTTAGGCCCTCAAGAAATTTTTCTAGAAGACAAGGGGCATGAATGTTCTCTCTGGGCTTCCAAGATCTCTGCTCAGGGCCAAACCCCTTCCAATCCACAAGAAAGAAAGTCTTTCCTCTTGCCCTCTTGATGGCCAGAATGTTTTCTACCTCAAAGACATCCTCAGAGGAGACTGGAGCTGGAGTGGAACCTGGATCGTCAGAGAAAGAATTAAGGACAACCGGTTTGAGGAGAGACACGTGAAAGGAGTTGGAGATCTGTAAGGAGGCCGGGAGTTTCAGCTTGTAAGCCACTGGATTAATTTAGTTCAGAATCTCAAACGGACAGATGAACCGTGAGCCTGACTTGTATGATGGTATCTTGAGGCGAACATATTTGGAGGAAAGCCAGACCTTGTCTCCCAGACGGAATTGAGGCGGATCCAGACGTCTCTTATCATCATGCTTCTTCATCCGCTCGGAGGACTGAAGGAGAGCAGATCTATTGTCTTCCAAAATCGCAGAAAACTCACAGACGAGAGACTCCATGGCAGGATTGTCCACTGGAGAGGAGACTGGAAACAGAATCCAGGGTTGTCGACCGTAGACCACAAAAAACGGAGACTTAGCAGAAGACTCACTCCCATGGTTGTTATAGGAAAAACCGGCCCAGGGCAGGAGCTCAATCCAATCGCTATGGTGAATGTTGACAAAGTGCCAAAGAAAGCTGATAAGGATCTGACTTGTATGTTCCACTTGACCATTGGACTGAGGATGATAGGCCGAAGAAAAATCCAAAGAGACATCAAACAGCTTGCACGTGGCTCTCCAAAAGCGAGAAGTGAACTGAACTCCTCGGTCCGAGATAATGTGGAGGGGTAAGCCATGAAGACGGAAGACGTGATGGATGAAGTCCTTAGCCAGCACAGGTGCAGATGGAAGACCAGGCAGAGGGATGAAGTGAGCCATCTTGGAGAAGCGGTCGGCGACCACCCAAATGACTGTACAACCGGCCTATACAGAGAGATCCGTGATGAAATCCATTGCAATATGTTGCCACGGAGCGGATGGCATGGGAAGAGGAAGGAAGCGACTGGCTGGAAGGTGCCTAGGCATCTTGTTACGGGCACAAGAGGAACAAGCAGCGACAAAATCCGCAACATCTTTGCGCAGGGTGGGCCACCAATAGTGCCAGGCAATGAGCAGAAGTGTCTTCTTCTGGCCAGCATGGCCAGCCAGTTTGGACGAATTGCCCCAGAGTAAGACCTTCTTCCGATCCTGAGCCGCTACAAAGGTCTTACCAGAAGGTAGATGAGACAGGTCAAATGGAGCAACAGTCATAATTCTGGAGGGATCAATCATGTGTAGAGACTCTTCCTCCCAGTCGGAAGACAGAAAAGAGCAGGATAGAGCGTTGGCTTTAATGTTCTTGTCTGCTGGGCGGTAATGGAGATTAAAGCAGAATCAAGCAAAGAATAAAGGCCATCTGGCCTGACGCGGGTTTAGTCTTTGGGCGGTCTGCAAATAAGCAAGGTTTTTATGGTCAGTGTAGATGACCACCGGGTGCAGAGCCCCCTCAAGCAAGTAGCGCCACTCCTCCAGCGCTAATTTGATGGCCAGCAGTTCTCGATACCCTATGGAGTAATTGCGCTCGGACGGAGAGAAAAGTTTGGAAAAGAAGCCGCAGGTCACCATTCGTCCAGACGAAGATTTCTGGGTAATCATCGCTCCGGCTCCGGAGGAAGAGGCATCAACCTCCAGGAAGAACTGTTTGTTGCAATCCTGACTGTGAAGCACAGGAGCGGAGGAGAAGGCTTGTTTAAGAGAGATAAAGGCATTCTCTGCCTCGGAAGAACACTCCTTGGGATTTGCTCCCTTATGGGTAAGAGCAGAGATAGGAGCTGTCCGGGAGGAGAAATGAGGAATGAAGAGGCGGTAATAGTTAGCGAAACCCACAAACCGCTGAATAGCCTTCAACCCCTCCAGTCGGGGTCACTTCAAGACGGCAGACACCTTCTCGGGATCCATCCGCAGCCCAGTCTCAGAGATGACATACCCCAGAAACGGCAGAGGTCTGCTCAAAGAGGCATTTCTCGAATTTAGCATACAGGCGATTCTTCTGGAGCCTCAGCAGGACCTGATGAACATCCCTCCGGTGAGAGGGCAGATCAGGGGAGAACACCAAGATATCGTCCAGGTACACCACCACGCAGGAATACAGGAGATCTCGAAAGATATCGTTTACTAACTCCTGGAAGATGGCTGGAGCATTACAGAGACCAAAGGAATCACACGGTACTCGTAGTGACCATCCCGAGTGTTGAATGCAGTCTTCTACTCGTCTTCTTGGCAAATACGAACCAGATTGTACGCCCCACGGAGGTCAAGCTTAGTGAAAATCCTTGCGCCTTTTAGGCAATCAAACAGCTCCGAGATGAGAGGCAGGGGGTACTTATTCTTGATGGTAATCTGGTTTAGGCCCCTATAGTTGATACAAGGGCGAAGAGAGCCATCTTTATTTTTGACAAAGAAGAATCCTGCTCCAGCCGGAAAGGTGGATTTCTGGATAAATCCCCTAGCAAGATTTTCTTCAATGTATTCAGATATGGCACGGGTTTCGGAGAGCGACAAGGGGTAGATTCGCCCACGAGGAGATGAAGCACCAGGTATTAAGTCGATGGGGCAATCATACGGCCTATGAGGTGGTAGTGTCCCTGCCTCCTTTTTATCTAAGACGTCCGCGTAGGACCAGTAGGGTGCTGGCAGGCCAGTTTGGTTAGCCGGAGTAGATGGGACTCGAGCAGGATGAACCGGAACAAGACAGGTTTTATGGCATTCCTGACCCCAATGGAGCACCTCACCTGAGCTCCAATTCAGGATGGGCTCATGTTTCTGTAACCATGGCAGACCGAACAAGAGGGGATGAGAGAGACAGGACAGTATGTAAAAGGAGATCTTCTCTGATTGCAGCATTCCCACCTGAAGAGTTACAGGCTCAGTGATCAACAAGATGGTTTTAGGGAGAAGCTTTCCATCCACAGAGGAAACCGCTAAAGGATTCGCCAGACGTATGGTAGGAATCTGATAACGCTCCACAACGGCCTGAGATTCCCAGCCGCTACGGAAACCAGATGGGCAGTCTTGAAGAAGCGGGTCTCGATACTGGTAACGGAAACGGACAGAGTCAAGGGCGGAGAGGAAGAACTCTTGCCTAGGACGACCTCTCCGAGATGTCCTAGACACTGGAGTTTCCTGGTCTCACCGGGCAAGAAAGGATCTGATGCTCTATACGGCCACAGTAGAAGCAACTTCCCTCAGCACGACGGGTCTCCTGGCGAGACTTGACCATCTTTAATTGGTCAATTTGTAAAGGCTCTGGAGTAGACACCCGGGGGAGTGCAAGTTGCGAGACTGGACTTTGGAAGACGGGAGCAAGGCGAAGAGGTTTCCTCTCATGGGTCATCTCCGTAGCGCATTCCAGAAAATGGCTAGCTCATCCTTGATCCGTCCGGAAAGGCCCTCCCAAAAGGTGGACACCAGGGCCTCATTGTTCCAGGCAAGTTCAGATGCGAAGGTTCAGAAACGCAAGGCATACTGGCCCACAGAGAGACTCCCTTGGCGGAGTCGGAGAAGTGAGGAGGCGGTAGAAGATTTTTGTCCAGGCTCATCGAACACCTTCTGGAAAGCTGCGAGGAAAGCCTGGAGATCGGACACCAGAGGATCCCCTCTCTCCCACAGAGGGTTAAGCCACTCCAACGCCTCTCCGGTGAGGTGAGACATGATGAATGCCACCTTGGCCCGGTCGGAGGTGAACTGGTGTGTCAGGAGTTCAAAGTGCAGCGTGCACTGATTTATGAAGCCCCTACATAGGGCCGGGTTACCACCATAACGTGGAGGAGCAGATAGCCGGGGTCCAAAGCCAGATACTACAGCGCCACTGGATTGAGGTGCCGCTGGAATGGGCGCCGCTCGGTTAGAGGTGGACACAGTCAGGGTGGACAGCACGTCTAGGCGAAAGTTGACTGTCTGCAGGTAGGACAGGATAGTATCCTGTTGGGCTCTCAGGCGAGAGACCTCTTGGTACAGGTCTGAGATGGAAGGAGCCTGGCAGCCACCGGATTCCATGGCCTGTGCAAACTGTTACTGGCCAGGGTGGTGGAACCTCTGTGCTGGGATGCAAGGAGGGACCAGAGGGGCATAACTAAGCGCCCACTTGGACAGACCCTGGCCACACGGCGGCTTAGTCGACTCCGTGAACCAAGGAGGGACCGGGCAGGGGAGTCAAGTGCCACTCTGGGACTGACCTTGTGTGAGAGCAGGCGACTCCCACGGGTCAGGTGGCTCAGGCTGACAGGTACAGCGGCAGGTAGCTTGACGGGTGATCCGGGTAGGCAAGCAGGCAGGTATGGTTGGTAGCCAGACAGGTGATCCGGGTAGACAAGCAGGCGAACACAGCAGGTAACCTGACAGGTGATCCGGGTAGGCAAGCCGACAGGCACGTCAGGTAGACAGGTTGGAGGGCACGGCTCATAGACAGGCTGGTGGCACTGGAACCTGAGGACTGAGGAGAGTGTTAGCACACAAACAACAACCTTGCACAGGCACCTCCATTTTGGAGGAGGTGCTTCAAATAGTAATGGTCCTCCGGCCATTGGCCGGGGACTCTTTAGGACGGCACGCGTGGCCCATTTAAGAGGGAGGGAGTGCGCTCGCCCTAAGCACAGTGTCCGGGAAGCTGCACGCGGTGCAATCAACAGCAGCAGGGGGGCTGGAGGATGCCAGACCAGGACCGCGGTAGTGAGGGGAGTGGCTTCTCTGCCCGGCAGGAGGCAGAGAAGCCAGCGCTACACCTATCTGTAAGTTAGTGCTACCTGGTCGGTGTCATCATCACCATCATTGAAATCCACCAAGCCTATGTCTGGTATTCTGAGTGCTTCTCCTCCTTCATCGTTACACTACCAGAAATCCATCTTTGATTGTGTCTTTCGGGAAACAATTATTCAACAGTAATTCCAACTAAATTCCCAGATGAGAACATCAGAGATAGGACATAGCACATATGAATATATCGGGCTGGGAACATAACCTTACAATAAGGAGTTCCCCCACAGATTAGTTAAGGAAGAAAGCACACATAAACTAAAGTGGAGTAAGTCAAGCTCTCCAAGAATATTTTGAAATAAAGATATTTTATTGGTACAAAATTAAAACATATTAAAAAATATATAGAGGTCCACCAATTAGAATACAAGAGAAATTCGGACAGACGACAACCCTATTGGAAAGTAATGATAACTGTAGGGCCAAAGAATCAGCCAGTACGGGAGTTTTGAAAAAGGAATAAACAGATATTGCATGACAAATGAATAGTATTGGTGATGTTAACAAGTATAAGGGAATACCATTAGACATGCTTTATATCAAGCACAAGGATGAGGTAGAACACTGAGGTCTGGCTCTAGCATAGTTCATAGATTATGAAAAGCATATATAAAAAGTACAAAGGGAGCAGAGAGAGTATTATCTCTCTATTACTAGATCTCACAGTATGTAATGGTTTTCACAATAGTAGTATATAGTCATCCATATGTGAAAAAATGCAGGTCAAAAGCAGTCAGAGTAAAAGGATATAGTATAAACTAACTAAAGTAGCTTACCCATATTGGTGAGAAGGGATGGAACCTGCAGTCCAGGCCCCAACGCGCGTTTCACTGTCGCTTTAATGAGTGGTGAAGTCCAGTGGTTAAACAGCACATTATATATCCAGATCGGTGTTTGTGTACATGTGTATGCCATTAGATTCGGCGCATGGAGAGATCGGCAGTTCCCGTATGTACACTCCAGTTCCAGGACTCCCATCATGCATCTGCACTGAGGGAAGGTAATCCCCCTAACGTCATAGGCACAGGTGCATGATGGGCCATCTGAGACGAGAGGGAATAAGACGAGATCTGCATGCGCATAGCGGCGGCCATGTTTCAGGAGTCCATTGAGGAGGGACAGTTGGGCAATAAGAAGGAACATAAGATCTAACATATAATGGGAATGTATGTGAGACAAGAGCGGAGTCGGTGAAAGGAATACCAATTCACAAGAAGGAGAAGTGTATATATAAGAAGATAGGTGCATATGAATAAAGTGCAGTACATGATAATGAGTTACATAGATATGTAGTCAAATGCCTGCTGCCAGGCATTGCAATAATAAAGAAAAAATATAAATAAAGAAGAGTTGATACTATATTGTGAAAAAAAGCAAAACAAAAAAGCAAATAAAAAATAATAATTAATAATAATATAATGATATTAATAATAAGTCATGTATTCTTCATGTATAGGAAGAATCAAATTCTAAAGGATAAGAGAAATAAAACAAAGTTAAAAAGGAACAATTAAAATGAAGAAAGCAGAAAGATGTTTTCACAGAAAACTAGCAAAACTCAATTTTTCATTGAGGCCATGAGGGGCTATGGTATTCAATCTCACAATCCATCGACATCCGAGTTGAGATAGGACCTGCTTTACATTACCTCCTCTGATGCCACAATTTACCCTATCAATTCCACATTCAGAAAAGCCCCGGGGATCATAACCATGAAAGATTTTAAAGTGTTTTGGCAATGTTTTGAGTTCTGAAACATCTGTGATCTCCTTTGCCGCAAGAATGTCCCCAACATGTTCTCTCATACGAGTGAGGAATTTACGTGAGGTAAGGCCCACATAAATTTTGGGGCAAGGGCAATTAGCATAATAAATTACCTGGGTTGTATTGCAGGAAATAAAGGTCTTGATTTGAAAGGTCTTCGTGCTATCAGAGGATACAAAGGAGGTGGACCTACATATGTTTTTCAGGCCACATAAGTCCCCACATAGATGACATCCATGTTTCGGCCCTTTCATGTTAAAGTGATTCTTCTGTTTGGCTCCAGAGTGGCTCCTTACCAATTAGTCACTCAAATTTTAATTCCTCCTGGCTGTTATTAGGGGTTTTTCAGGTAAGTAGTTGGCTAATACAGGATCAGTTTTTTGGATGGACCAATCTTTGTTTAAAATTTGGCGGATGTTGTCCTATTGGCAATTAAAAGTTGAAATCAAGTGTGTTTTAAAATCGGTCTTGGAATCATTGTTATTAGTGATGGGCGAGCACTAAAATGCTTGGGTCGAGCAAATTGGAATGCTCGGGTGCTCGACCCAAGAAACTAGCCCAATATAAGTCTATGGGAAACTCGAGCATTTTTCAGGCAGCTCCCCCCGGCGGTCTGCAGAGGGCCTAAAAATTGCCCAAATCGATGGGAACAGTGCTCAAATGACATGGGAACAGAATGGGGAAGCCCCCTGGAAGCATTTCTGACTCCCGGGTCACTGCTGTCAACAACGTTGTCAGAGGTATTAAGCCACTTTTACGGACTCACAATAAAACATACAAAAACAAAACCAAAATCGATTTTTCTGGGAAATATGTTACGGAACATCCTTTCCATGGTAATGACTTGTATATAAGGCAAAATAAAAGACCAAAATCAAAAATGCTCCTCCACACCTTGGGCTATGTTCACACGTAGCATTTTTGATGTGTTTTTGCACTTTTGCATTGCTTTCAACGGTGAAAAAACATTTACCAGTAAATGTCATTTTAACATTTTACTACCTTATCTTGCCATGTGGTGTATGACACATCATCAGACACATCCTGTTTCATTTATGATGGAGGGACTCTGAAAGTCAAAAAGCCTATTTTTATAGGGCCATCAGGTGGCCCTTACTATTCTTAAAGGGCTTCACTATAGTTAGTGAGCCATCAGCCGGCTATGCTTTGTTGTTCCCATTATTAACAAGAGGGGCTCCTCTACTGTTATTGCGTATTCAGTGAATGCAAAAGCTGCCAAAAATTTGGAGGCACTCCAATGACCCTTGGAAGAGACATAGAGGTTGGAGAGCCTCCTAAAAACAATATTCCCATTATTAGGAAGTGGGTCTCCCGTAGTGTTTGCCTATGCAGTGAATGCAAAAGCTGCCAAAAATTTGGGGCATCTCCAATGCCCTTTGCAAGATGCGTAGAGGAGGTGATATGGTGGTGAATGATATGGTGATTGAGGATGAGAAGAAGGAGGAGGACAAGAGCAAATAGACAAAATCAGGAAGTGTATACCCATGTCTGGGTGTGAAGACAGAGGTGCATGGGAATAGACACTGTTTTTGAGTTTAGGTTACGCTGCTATCATTCAGTGGTGTTGAGAAGTCTGGCCCAATCCAGCCCTTTGTCATTTTTATAAGAGTCAGCCTGTCAGCATTTTCAGTTGACAGGCGGATGCACCTATTGGTTATAATTCCACTGGCGGCACTAAAAATCCGCTCTGATAAAATGCTGACAGGCCAGGACCTCCAAGGCGTAGAGAGCCAGTTCATTGCACGTGTCCAGCTTGGATATCCAGTAATTATAAGGCACAGAGGAATCACGGAGGACATTGGTACGGTCGGCAAGGTACTCCCTCACCATCTTCCGAAACTTTGCACTCCTTGTGAGAGTACCCCACGCCTCAGGGCCTGTAAGTTGGGAGGGTCTGAGAAAGTTGTCCCAGAATGTTGACAGTGTTCCCCTGCCTCTGCTGGATTGGAGTTGTTTCTCTCTTGCATGTACTCCTTGGTTCTCCAACAAACTGTGACCTCTGCCACCAGCGTTTTCAGGTGGGAATTTTTTTAATAATTCCGCAACAAGGGCCTTTTCGTACTGCCCCATTTTAGTAGACCTGTCCGCCTCAGTGATAAGAGATATTAAGTTCTCCTTGTAGCGTGGGTCTAGAAGTGTCACCAACCAGTAATGACTGTCACCCAAAATTTGGAGAATGCGAGGGTCACTGGAAAGGCAGCGTAACATAAACTCAGCCATGGGTGCCAGACTGCTAACACGCAAAACTTCAGTGTCCTAACCAAGAAGACTGACCATGCTCTCCTCCTCCTCCTCCCTGTTCTCAGGCCATCCACGCTGAACAGATGGTATGACAGTTGTGCAGGTAGTACTGTCTATAGCGCATGAAACTGGCTCCTCCTCTTCTTCCTCATTGTCACCCAATCCACGTTGGGATGATATGAGGCTGGGATGTGTGTGATCACCCTGTATGATTCCTTGCTCCATCTCATCCTGCTCCGCCTGCAATGCATTCTCTTTGATTGTGAGCAGAGAGCGTTTTAGAAGACAGAGAAGTGGGATGGTGATGCTAATTATGGTGTCATCACCGCTCACCATCTTGGTGGAGTCCTCAAAGTTTTGGAGTATGGTACAGATGTCTGACACTGTTCATGGACCCAAGGGGTGCCGCCCACTTAGTCAGGTGCTTTGCTGACTTGTCCCTGATCATGCTGGTGGTGGTCAGGCTGGTAGTTTTGCTACCCCTGATGATGCTGGCCTGGCAGGCGGTGCAAATAGCCTTTTTTGGGTTATCGGCAGTGTCTTTAAAAAACTACCAGACTCGGGAAGACCTAACAGTTGCACTGGCAGCTTCCGTCATGTAGATGTTACGGTTGCCCGCCTTCTCTTTGCGGCCACCACACGGCTTCTACCTGCCTGTTGTGGTGCTATGCCTCCCTTCCCCTGTGTGCTGCTGTCCTCGCTCTGTATGTCTCCCTGCCAGGTTGGGTTAGTTACTATATCATCCACCACCTCGTCTTCCGCTTCCGCACCCCGGTCCTCCTCCTGACATTCTGACAATTGTGTCTCATCATCGTCCAACTCTTGTGACAGTTTCCCACCGTCGCCTTCGTGTGACCATGGCTGCTCAAATATTTGGGCATCACTACATGCGATCTCCTCTTACCCCGCTTCAGTGGACCAGGCGAGAGGCCCGAATCTATCAATGGAAAAGTAAACAGCTCTTCAGAGTGTCCAAGTGTGGGATCAGTTGTCTCTGGTGAGGAATATGCAGTCCAGACTCACGGCTACTGAGACTTGACCGTGTGGAAGACAGGGTGGTGGTGGTGGCTAAGTGACTGGAAGCATTATCTGCTATCCAACCAATAACCTTTTCACACTGCTCTGTGTTCAATAGTGGTGTTCTGCGGTTCCCTATTAATTGGGACAGGAAGGTCGATCGAAAAGATGTGGTTGTTTGTTGTGGCACAATTTCAGCTTGCCCACGGCCTCGGCATGCACCATCACCATCACATCCAGTTCCCCATCCCTTGCCACGTGCCTTGCCCATTTTAAATGGAGGACAATATCTTCCACGCTCACTACAAATGGCTGAATTTGGAGCGAATTTACATGTGATTCGTGTGACGGACAAAGCACAGTTTTAAATACAGTTAGTCCATATATATTTGGACAGAGACAACATTTTTCTAATTTTGGTTCTAGACATTACCACAATGAATTTTAAACAAAACAATTCAGATGCAGTTGAAGTTCAGACTTTCAGCTTTCATTTGAGGGCATCCACATTAAAATTGGATGATGGGTTTAGGAGTTTCAGCTCCTTAACATGTGCCACCCTGTTTTTAAAGGGACCAAAAGTAATTGGACAATTGACTCCAAGGCTATTTCATGGACAGGTGTGGGCAATCCCTTCGTTATGTCATTCTCAATTAAGCAGATAAAAGGCCTGGAGTTAATTTGAGGTGTGTTGCTTGCATTTGGAAGGTTTTGGTGTGAAGTAAACATGCGGTCAAAGGAGCTCTCCATGCAGGTGAAACAAGCCATCCTTAAGCTGCAAAAACAGAAAGAACCCAGAAATTGCTACAATATTAGGAGTGGCAAAATCTACAGTTTGGTACATCCTGAGAAAGAAAGCAAGCACTGGTGAACTCATCAATGCAAAAAGACCTGGGCACTCACGGAAGACAACAGTGGTGGATGATAGCAGAATAATCTCCATGGTGAAGAGAAACCCCTTCACAACAGCCAACCAAGTTAACAACACTCTCCAGGAGGTAGGCGTATCAATATCCAAATCTACCATAAAGAGAAGACTGCATGAAAGTAAATACAGAGGGTTCACTGCACGGTGCAAGCCACTCACAAGCATCAAGAATAAAAAGGCTAGACTGGACTTTGCTAAAAAGCATCTAAAAAAGCCAGCACATTTCTGGAAGAACATTCTTTGGACAGATGAAACCAAGATCAACCTCTACCAGAATGATGGAAAGAGAAAAGTATGGTGAAGGCGTGGTACAGCTCATCATCCAAAGCATACCACATCATCTGTAAAACACGGCGGAGGCAGTGTGATGGCTTGGGCATGCATGGCTGCCAGTGGCACTGGGTCACTAGTGTTTATTGATGATGTGACACAGGACAGGAGCAGCCGAATGAATTCTGATGTATTCAGAGCCATAATGTGTGCTCAGATTCAGCCAAATGCAGCCAAACTGATTGGTCGTCGTTTCATACTACATATGGACAATGACCCAAAACATAAAGCCAAAGCAAGCCAGGAGTTTATTAAAGCAAAGAAGTGGAATATTCTTGAATGGCCAAGTCAGTCACCTGATCTCAACCCAATTGAGCATGCATTTCACTTGTTAAAGACTAAACTTCAGACAGAAAGGCCCACAAGCAAACAGCAACTGAAAACCACCGCAGTGTAGGCCTGGCAGAGCATCAAAAAGGAGGAAACACAGCGTCTGGTGATGTCCATGATTTCAAGACTTCAGGCAGTCATTGCCAACAAAGGGTTTTCAACCAAGTACTAGAAATGAACATTTTATTTACAATTATTTAATCTGTCCAATTACTTTTGGTCCCTTTAAAAACAGGGTGGCACATGTTAAGAAGCGGAAACTCCTAAACCCTTCATCCAATTTTAATGTGGATACCCTCAAATGAAAGCTGAAAGTCTGAACTTCAATTGCATCTGAATTGTTTTGTTTAAAATTCATTGTGGTAATGTCTGGAACCAAAATTAGAAAAATGTTGTCTCTATCCAAATATATATGGACTTAAAAGTAGCTGACCTGTAGGTAACTATTTTTAACAGAGCCGACCTCGTGTCAATCAGTTCACTGACACACTGCAACAAAATATAAATGGAGGCCAGAAATGGCAATATTTTCAGGGCAATTATATAAGATCCGTGTGATGGACAAACCACAGTTTTAAATAGCTGGCCTGTAGGTAACTATTTTTAACAGCAAACTGGTGTCAATAACAAAATTTAAATGGAGGCTAGAAATGGCAATATTTTCAGTGCAATTATATGTGATCCGTGTGACAAACAAACCACAGTTTTAAATAGCTGGATTTTTAGTGCTGTAATATGGAAAGGACCTGGCTGTATTCTGCAGTGCCAACAAGCAAATGGCGCAGAAAAACGGTGTTCTCTGGATTGCTTTTTAAGCAAATAATCAGGATTAAGATCCAAAAAAAAAAATTATTCCTGGCTCCTGATACCTGGGCCTATTTCTACAAATAACTGTAAAAGCACCAGCAGACAGAACTGGAATGGACCCTCTTGCTATGTGCACTGCAGTCTGCTATATACCATGCCCGCCTAGCACTGATATCTCTGCAGCTGGACTGTTAGTTGAGATGGATATGTGTCTCTAATATAGTATGGTATACCTATGCTAACTAGAAACAAGCAAATCTCTCCCTAGCTCAGCAGCAGCTCTCCCTACACTGTCTGATTCTGTAGTCACTGTGACGAGCATGGCGGCGCCAGGTCTGATATAGACCTGATGACGCTGTGCGGCCCGCCAATCACTGTAATGCCACAACCAACATGGCTGCGGCATTACAGTGTGTGGCAGACAATCCCAGCATGTTGATTGGTGCTCTAAGAAGCGCCAAACATGCAGGGAGGGGACCCGAGCACCCGCCGAGCAACCCCAGAAATACTCGGCGAGCGCCGAGCATCTCGAGCAGTGAGATGCTCTGGCACTCACCGAGCAGTAGCGAGCATGCTCGCTCATCGCTAGTTGGCTCTAAATGCATACCACAATCTCCGGTGCCTTAAGTACATACCTGACCCAGAGGAGTGTTGCCGCTGCGCTCCTGCTCAGGCCAGAGGCCTGGGGAGGACTGTGGTGTTGGAATCGGTGCATGGGCATAGCGCGCTATCCGGTGCCATTTTAATGAAGACAGTGTGTCTTCAACAAAATGGCGCCGGACTGCTCGGTATGGGCATGTGCGTATTCCGGCACCACACTCCTCCCCCAGCCTCTGGAGGACTATTCCAGCAGAACGGGACGCAGCTCTGGAGCACAGGGAAGAAAGGTGAGTATAATTGTTTATTTTTTTGTGTGCAGCGTGATGGGGATGAGGGGGCCATACATATCAGGAAGAGGGATGAGGGGTGCCATACATACCAGGATAGGGATAACAGGTGTCATGCATACCAGGATAGGGATAAGCGGTGCCATGCATACCAAGCCAGGGATGAGGGGTGCCATGCATACCAGGATAGAGGGGTGCCATGCATACCAGGATGGAGGGGTGCCATGAATACCAGGATAGGGATGAGGGGAGCCATGCATAGCAGGATAGAGAGGTGCCATGCATACCAGGATAGAGGGGTGCCGTGAATACCAGGATGGAGGGGTGCCATGCATAACATGATGGAGGGTTGCCATGCATACCAGGATGGAGGGGTACCATGCATACCAGGATGGAGGGGTGCCATGCAAACCAGAATAGGGATGAGGGGTGCCATGCATACCAGGATGGAGGGGTGCCATGCATGCCAGGATGGAGGGGTGCCATGCATGCCAGGATGGAGGGGTGCCATGCATACCAGGATGGAGGGGTGCCACGCATATCAGGAGGGAGGGGTGCCATGCATACCAGGAGGGAGGGGTGCCATGCTTACCAAAATGGTGAGCGGGACCACAGAGTGAAGGCAAAAGGGCCAACAAGTGCTAAGCATCTCTGGGTACTCCTTCCAGATTGTTGGAAGACCATTTCCGGTGACTACCTCTTGAATAGAGATGAGCGGTGTTCGACTAGAACTGTTCGCCAATCTCAAATTCGAGCTGTTTTGGGTGGTGTTCGAGTTGTTCGACGAACCCGAAAGATTTGCAAAAAATTCGGCTGTTCGAGGTTCTGTTCGATAACTGTTCGTGCACCAAAAGCGTGTCCTGCATGTCTGGCGCTATTTAGAGCACCAATCATGCAGGGATTGTCTGCCACTCACTGTAATGCCACAGCCATGGTGGTTGTGGCATTACAGTGATTGCCCAAATCGATGGGAACAGTGCCAACAGTGAAACATGAAAAGCCGGCAATTCAGCAGCGGCATACACCGGTACCCGACAATTTAGAACCGAAAGAATAGAGCTTCACACATAGATTAGATAGATAGAAACATGTCAGTCACACATATAAGAAGCACAGTGACAGTGTTGCTTACTGTACTTGTCATTTAGTGTAAAGGATTTATCAAAAAAAATAATAGTGTTTTCATGCACCGTCTCTTTTAAAAAGCCGGCCGGCAATTCAGCATCTGTACCCGACAATTTAGAATAGAAGGAATAGAGAATCACACATAGATTAGATAGATAGAAACATGTCAGCCACATATATACGAAGTACAGTGACAGTGTTGCTTACTGTACTTGTCATTTAGTGTAAAGGATTTATTAAAAAATATAATAGTGTTTTCGTGCACCGTCTCTTTAAAAAAGCCGGCCGGCAATTCAGCAGCGGTACCCGACAATTTATAACAGACAGAATAGAGCTTCACACATAGATTAGATAGATAGAAACATGTCAGTTACATGTATAATAAGTACAGTGACAGTGTTGGTTACTGTGCTTGTCATTTAGTATTAAAATAAAGGATTTATTATTAAAAAAAATTGGCGTGGGGTTCCCCGTAATTTTAGTCTCTAGCGGAGGTTAAGCAGACAGCTGGGGCAGATGTTTGAAGCCTGGGAAGGGGGTAATACCCACGGAGCTTCCCAGGCTACTAATATCAGCCCCCAGCTGAATACCTAGCCTTTACTAGCTATTAAAATGGAGGACCCCCCCAAAAAAATGACGTAGGGTCCCCCCTAATTTAATAGCTAGCAAAGGCTAGGCAGACAGCTGGGGGCTGATATTAATAGCCCAGGAAGGGAGCCATGAATATTGGCCCCCTCCCAGGCTAGAAACACCAGCTGTCAGCCGCCCCAGAAATGGCGCATCCATAGGATGCGCCAATTCTGGCACTTAGCCTCGCTCTTCCACGCTGCCCTGGTGCGGTGGCAGGGGGTAATAGGGTTGGGGTTGATGTCAGCTTATAATGCCAGCTGACATCAAGCCCAGGTTAGTAATGGAGAGGCGTCTATAAGACACCCCCATTACTAACCCCATAGTCAAAGTTAAAAGAAAACACAAACACCCAGAATAAAGTCCTTTAATTGAAATAAAGACACAATCCTTTATTGTTCTAAATTAAACCATACTTACCGTCACGCCCATTCCAGCTGAAGCCAACGATCTCCTGCAATAAAAGAAAAATAATAAAGCAACCTCATCCTTACCTTTCCATGGTTCCCAGGACAGCTTCAGCTCTGCTACATCGAGATAACAGGCTGGACCACAGCAGAACGCTGCCATCCAGCCTGTCATCCCGCAGACACTGAGAAGCGCAGGCATGCTTGCGCTCTGCAGTGTCTGGCTGTGACGGCATAAAGATGAGACGAGTTCATGTCCAATGAACTCGGCGCACCTCATGCACGTCACTGACAGCGTGGGAGAATTCTCCTGCACTCAGCACTTCAGCGTGAGAATTCTCCCACGCTGTCAGTGACGTGCATGAGGTCAGCTGAGTTCATTGGACATGAATGAGCTCACCTCATGCACGTCACTGACAGCGTGGGAGAATTCTCACGCTGTAGCGCTGAGTGCAGGAGAATTTTCCCACGCTGTCAGTGACGTGCATGAGGTGAGCTGAGATCATTGGACATGAATGAGCTCACCTCATGCACGTCACTGACAGCGTGGGAAAATTCTCCTGCACTCAGCGCTTCAGCGTGAGAATTTTCCCACGTTGTCAGTGACGTGCATGAGGTGAGCTCATTCATGTCCAATGAACTCAGCTGACCTCATGTACGTCACTGACAGCGTGGGAGAATTTTCACGCTGAAGCGCTGAGTGCAGGAGAATTCTCCCACGCTGTCAGTGACGTGCATGAGGTGCGCCGAGTTCATTGGACATGAGCTTGTCTCATCTTTATGCCGTCACAGCGAGACACTGAGGAGCGCAAGCATGCCTGCGCTTCTGAGTGTCCGCGGGATGACAGGCTGGATGGCAGCGTTCTGCTGCGGTCCAGCCTGTCATCTCGATGTAGCAGAGCTGAAGCTGTCGTGGGAACCATGGAAAGGTAAGGATGAGGTTGCTTAATTATTTTACTTTTATTGCAGAAGACATTGGCTTCAGCTGGAATGGGCGTGACGGTAAGTATGGTTTAATTTAGAACAATAAAGAATTGTGTGTTTATTTCAATTAAAGGACTTTATTCTGGGTGTTGTGTTTTTTTAAATACTTTACTAGAAATTCATGGTGGTCATGTCTAATATTGGCGTGACCCCATGAATTTCGGGCTTAGGGCCAGCTGATAATGCCAAGCTGGCCTTAACCCCTTTATTACCCAGTGAGCCACCGCACCAGGGCCCTGGATGAGTTGGGTACAGCGCCAGAAGATGGCGCTTCTATGAACGCGCCATTTTCTGGGGCGGCTGCGGACTGCAATTTGCAGCGGGTGGGGCCCAGAAAGCTTGGGCCTCCCTGCACTGCGGATTCCAGCTCCCAGCTACCTAGTTGTACCTGGCTGGGCACAAAAATAGGGCGAAGCCCCACGCATTTTTTTTTTAAATTATTTCATGAAATTCATGGAATAATTAAGAAAAAAAGGGCTTCCCTATATTGTTGTGTCCAACCAGGTACAAATAGGCAGCTGGTGGTTGGGGGCAGCCCGTCCCTGCCTGCTGTACCTGGCTGGACACAAATATAGTGCGAAGCCCCACGTCAATTTTTTTTTAATTATTTCATGAAATAATTTTTTTAAAAAAGGGCTTCCCTATATTGTTGTGTCTGGCCAGGTACAAATAGGCAGCTGGTGGTTGGGGGCAGCCCGTTCCTGCCTGCTGTACCTGACTGGACACAAATATAGGGCGAAGCCCCACGTCAATTTTTTTTAAATTATTTCAGGAAATTCATGAAATAATGAAAAAAAAATTGATGTGGGGCTTCGCCCTATATTTGTGTCCAGTCAGGTACAGCAGGCAGGAACGGGCTGCTCCCAACCACCAGCTGCCTATTTGTACCAAGCCGGACACAACAATATAGGGAAGCCCTTTTTTTCTTAATTATTCCATGAATTTCATGAATTTAAAAAAAAAATACATGGAGCTTCGCCCTATTTTTGTGTCCAGCCAGGTACAACTAGGCAGCTGGGGGCTGGAATCTGCAGCGCAGGGAGGCCCAAGCTTTCTGGGCCCCACCCGCTGCAAATTGCAGTCCGCAGCCGCCCCGGAAAATGGCGCGTTCATAGAAGCGCCATCTTCTGGCGCTGTACCCAACTCATCCAGGGCCCTGGTGCGGTGGCTCACTGGGTAATAAAGGGGTTAAGGCCAGCTTGGCATTATCAGCTGGCCCTAAGCCCGAAATTCATGGGGTCACGCCAATATTAGACATGACCACCATGAATTTCTAGTAAAGTATTTAAAAAAAACACAAACACCCAGAAAAAAGTCCTTTAATTGAAATAAACACACAATTCTTTATTGTTCTAAATTAAACCATACTTACCGCCACGCCCATTCCAGCTGAAGCCAATGATCTCCTGCAATAAAAGTAAAATAATAAAGCAACATCATCCTTACCTTTCCATGGCTCCCACGACAGCTTCAGCTCTGCTACATCGAGATGACAGGCTGGACCGCAGCAGAACGCTGCCATCCAGCCTGTCATCCCGCAGACACTGAGAAGCGCAGGCATGCTTGCGCTACTCAGTGTCTGGCTGTGACGGCATCCAGATGAGCCGAGGTCATGTCCAATGAACTCGGCTCACCTCATGCACGTCACTGACAGCGTGGGAAAATTCTCACGCTGAAGCGCTGAGTGCAGGAGAATTTTCCCACGCTGTCAGTGACGTACATGAGGTGAGCCGAGTTCATTGTCGGCTCATCTGGATGCCGTCACAGTCAGACACTGAGGAGCGCAAGCATGCCTGCGCTTCTCAGTGTCTGCGGGATGACAGGCTGGATGGCAGCGTTCTGCTGCGGTCCAGCCTGTCATCTCGATGTAGCAGAGCTGAAGCTGTCCTGGGAACCATGGAAAGGTAAGGATGATGTTGCTTTATTATTTTTCTTTTATTGCAGGAGATCGTTGGCTTCAGCTGGAATGGGTGTGATGGTAAGTATGGTTTAATTTAAAACAATAAAGAATTGTGTCTTTATTTCAATTAAAGGACTTTATTCTGGGTGTTTGTGTTTTTTTTTTAACTTTGACTATGGGGTTAGTAATGGGGGTGTCTTATAGACGCCTCTCCATTACTAACCTGGGCTTGATGTCAGCTGGCATTATAAGCTGACATCAACCCCAACCCTATTACCCCACTGCCACCGCTACAGGGCAGTGGGAAGAGCGAGGCTAAGTGCCAGAATTGGCGCATCCTATGGATGCGCCATTTCGGGGCGGCTGACGGCTGGTGTTTCTAGCCTGGGAGGGGGCCAATATTCATGGCTCCCTTCCTGGGCTATTAATATCAGCCCCCAGCTGTCTGCCTAGCCTTTGCTAGCTATTAAATTAGGGGGGACCCCACGTCATTTTTTTGGGGGGGTCCTCCATTTTAATAGCTAGTAAAGGCTAGGTATTCAGCTGGGAGCTGATATTAGTAGCCTGGGAAGCTCCGTGGGTATTACCCCCTTCCCAGGCTTCAAACATCTGCCCCAGCTGTCTGCTTAACCTCCGCTAGAGACTAAAATTACGGGGAACCCCACGCCAATTTTTTTTAATAATAAATCCTTTATTTTAATACTAAATGACAAGTACAGTAACCAACACTGTCACTGTACTTATTATATATGTGACTGACATGTTTCTATCTATCTAATCTATGTGTGAAGCTCTATTCTGTCTGTTATAAATTGTCGGGTACAGATGCTGAATTGCCGGCCGGCTTTTTTAAAGAGACGGTGCACGAAAACACTATTATATTTTTTAATAAATCCTTTACACTAAATGACAAGTACAGTAAGCAACACTGTCACTGTACTTCATATATATGTGACTGACGTGTTTCTATCTATCTAATCTATGTGTGATGCTCTATTCCTTCATGTCTAAATTGTCGGGTACCGGTGTATGCCGCTGCTGAATTGCCGGCCGGCTTTTTTAAAGAAAGCGTCTTCTGAGCAGTTTGTCAGCTTTTGGACACCTTTGAAGGTGTTTTCTATGTGTTCCTATGTGTTTTTGTTTGCCTGCCATTGGTTTTAACGGTGTTCGACGGTGTTCTAAGGTGTTCGAGGAACCGAACCCGAACACTACGGGGGTGGCTCAACACTACTCTTGAAGCTCATCAAGAGAATGCCAAGAGTGTGCAAAGCAGTCATCAAAGCAAAAGGTGGCTATTTTGAAGAACCTAGAATATAAGACATATTTTCAGTTGTTTCACACTTTTTTGTTAAGTATATAATTCCACATGTGTTAATTCATAGTTTTGATGCCTTCAGTGTGAATGTACAATTTTCATAGTAATGAAAATACAGAAAAATCTTTAAATGAGAAGGTGTGTCCAAACTTTTGGTCTGTACTGTATATACATGTATGTATATATGAATATATATACAGTACAGACCAAAAGTTTGGACACACCTCATTTAAAGATTTTTCTGTATTTTCATGACTTTGAAAATTGTACATTCACACTGAAGGCATCAAACCTATGAATTAACACATGTGGAATTATATACTTAACAAAAAAGTGTGAAACAACTGAAAATATGTCTTATATTCTAGGTTCTTCAAAATAGCCACCTTTTGCTTTGATGACTGCTTTGCACACTCTTGGCATTCTTTTGATGAGCTTCAAGATTATATATATATATATATATATATATATATATATATATATATAATCTGATTAACGACTGGTATTTACATGGCAGAATGTTTTGTGAGGTATGTGCATGGTTGTTTTAGGTATTAAAAGTATGTGGGGAGAATTTGGTAGTGTCAACAAATGTTTTTGTTTGAGTTTATGATTTTATAAACTGATATATTTCAATATAATATAATACACATGTTATTAATTTATTACGTTAATAACTTTTTATGTGCGGTATGCAGGTATGATGCATGAAAGTAAATCTCAAAAATATTCTACACAGAAGCAATTTAATATTCTTATACTTATTCATGTATAAGCTCTTTAAAAGCACAAGAACAGTTTTTCCTAGAAAATTTAGCCAGCCATAAAGATTTCAAAGGGTCCCACAGTATAAAATTGACTAGCGTATGGAAACCATTTGAAACATATACAACGTTACAATCTAATTTAAACCATTATATTTATTTATATAGCCATGGCAATCCTTGGTGTGCAGAAGATATGTGTGCTTTTAACAGTGTGGTTTTCTCATATTTAAGGACATTCAATGACTGCATTACATTTAATTAAAAGCACTGGTAGGCCTACAGAGATGTTAAAAGGTCTTGATCTGAGCAGCGTGTTGACATCAGATGAATAGGGAGGCCACCTGCTAGCTCCACTTTTGGCTTTGTGAATGGTTTGCATTCCTGTGGCCTGTTGCTCTGCATGATCACGCTCAGCACTTCACAGTCCCATGAACTGTTTAATATCATGGATACCTTCCAGTCAGCCCAGCTATCTTCTCAGTTAAGATTAATGTGCTATAAATGAAGACCTATTGCATTATTTCAACAATGAGTGTATAATGCTTTTACTAAACGCCTACCACTTCAAAGCAACGGAAACGCGTGTGGATTAAGATAAAATACTTCCATTCCTGCCTAGGATCATTAGCACACTTGTACATGAAGGGCAAGACAGAATAATTATTTATACATACATCGCATCACTGAGGCAGTATTCCCTGCGCATTACTTGTGAGTGCAATCTGTTTTAGAGTATTGTGAATGTCAATATGAACTAAGAACTATTGCTGGCTGTTAGAAAAAAGTTTGTAATATCTCATTACACCACCGTAGAAGCAGAATTTCTCTGAATATCACATAATACATGACGATCATTGCATTCTTAATACTCTCTGTATCTTGGGAAAAATGTATATTGACTAGCAAGTAAATCATACTAGTATGATCTCTATTAACTCTTATTCACAAAAAAGAGTTGTGGTAAATTTTCAACATCAAAACCAAGAGTATATTATAAAAATGTGATTAATAATATTTTTTTTATTGCAGACATTAAGAGGCTTTAAGCCTTAGCACTGCTTTTTTAGGGTGCTGAAAATTAAATGAATAGTGCTCCCCCAACAGGCAAAAATGGAGTAGGCATAAGCTATATATTACAGAGAAGAGATCAGGTTTAGCACTGATCGTGGCCATTTAACCCAATAGATGTCGCTGTCAATTGTGACAGCAGCATCTAGATGGTTAAAAGAGGGAGATCGCAATCGTGACATCAGGGTACATTGGCTTGTCAATACAGAAATATTGCAACTATCAAAGTGAAAAATGATTAAGTTCCATAGTGAGACAAAGTAAAAATGTAAAGAAAAGTTCAATAACATTTTTAAATATGAAATAACACGAAAAGCACAAAAATAGCGAAAAATGCAGCTTTTGTAAAAAAACAAAAATAAATGAAAAACATACACATAATTGCAATTGCCAAATTCAGAATAACTTAAACGATAAAGCTGTCACATTATTTATCCCGTATAGTGCAAACCATAAAAAATAACACTCCAAAAATGTAGCTTTTTCATTATATTGGAAAGCAAAAAATGTATTAAAGGAGCTCAAAAAGTTGTATGTAAACAAAATGTTATAATTGAAAATATCAAAGGTCTACCTAACTTGTGTGCACAGGGCAGCAGCCTGCTTAGCATAGAAATGTTGCTGCAGCATTTCTATGCTATACAGGCGATCTGGTTGAAAAAAATGAAAGTCCCATAGTGGGACAAAGTATAAAAGTTAAAAAAAGAATCAAAGTGAATTTTTTTTTTAAAAATATTTAAAAAAAAAATAAAATAAATAATCCCCAAAAAATATAAATATATTGTACCCATGAATAAATATTATTCTGAAAAAACAAAAAAACAAAAAATAAAGTGCACACATTTGGTATTGCCACGCCCGGAACAACCTGACCTATAAAACTGTCCCACTAGCTAACCCCTTTAGTGAACAGGGTAAAAAATAAAAATAAAAAATGAAGCAAAAAACAATGCTTTAATGTAATGTTTACGAATGTAAATATAAATTGGTACTGCTGAAAACATCATCTTGTCCAGCAAAAAACAAGCTGCTATACAGCTCCATCAGCCGAAAAATAAATGTCATGTGCCTGAAAATAGTACCAATAAAAACGTCAACTCATCCCGCAAAAAACATGCCATCACATGACTCTGTCGGCCGAAATATGGAAAAATTATAGCTCTCAAAATATGGCGATGCAAAAACAAGTCTTTGTAAAAAAGCGTCTTTGTGTGTGACAGCTGTTAATCATAAAAAAATAAAAAATGGCACTTTTCCATGCTTAAGCTGCCTTCAATGTTCAAATATAAATAAAGGGGATTCATTTACTCATCCTCGATCTGGGAAACGTTATTTCATTAAGGGTCATTTTACTTGTGAATCTTCTTTTGTGGTATACCTGATAAAATGTCCATGCGGTCTCGGATATGTTGGAGAAACTACCCAACATATCCGAGACCGTATTTCTCAGCATAAGTCCACAATTAGATGTGGCCGTACTTTGCTACCTATTCCGGACCATTTTATTTCCAGGGGACATACAATTGCCCAATTAAAATACCAGATCATTGATACTGTTCCATTATTACGTAGAGGGGGGAATCGGATTAAAAAACTTAAAGAGCGTGAATCCTATTGGATTCACACTCTTCAAACTCTATCCCCTATGGGCCTTAATCGCGAGTACGATATTCATCATTAACTGCTGTCTGTTGGATAAAAAATGTGTCCATTATTATTATTGGCATATATTGACATTTGAATTCTCCATATATATTATTATATATTATTATATATTATTTTTTATATGTGTATTTTTTTACTGACTCTCCAGAAAAACCTCAACAGGTATAATGTATTCTCAAATTCAACAGGTATAATATATTCCTGGAATGTTTTTTCTTTTTTTCCTTTTTTTGCTTTTTGTCTTTGTCCTTATTCTTTCCCTTGATTCTATTCTTTTTCTTGTTCTTATTCTTAGTTTTCATTTCTCCCTCTTATTTTCCTTTGATATACCTCTCCATCTCTATGTATTTCTGTCCTGGAATTACCCTTGTTTTTGTCCACAGCGATAGCGCTACTTCCTATATACGTTACTGCGCATGCGCTTCTTGATATCGGCTCTCCTCGTCTTTTTCCGTCAGAAGTCGGCTCGCGCTTGCGCACTAACTTCTTTTCGATTCATCCACGCACCAGAAATGAGCACACACGCCCACCTCAGGCGCGCACTTATAGCGGTGAGGACATGGGCTTGTACAGCGGCTTCTTTTGGATCGCACACTTGTGTTACGGGACCCCATAACCACCAGGTAATACCTCTTATATATTTATTTCTTGTCCTTACTTCTTTTTCTGTATATTACCTTTCTTTCCTAGTCTGGGGATAATGAATATCACTGAGATAGTCTTTCATTTATACACAGAAGGCTTTTTGATATGGAGATATTGAAATTATCCAGTGGATTCTCTTATGAATTTTTATTCTTTGACTTTCCTAGGGATATTTGAGAAACCTTTAGAAGAATATCTTATTAATGAATATTGGATGATCTTTTTGATGAATCTTTTTGATAAATTTTTCTTTTGATGGAAATTTGATTGTTATTTCGGATGAATCTTTTGACCTCCATCCCTATTATTGTTGTTACTATATAATCCAATAATATAATGCTATATAATGATATGAATTAAATATGAATTAAAGGTAATATATTTTTAATTAATAGTATAATACTATATTGCCTATGTATTCTTTTTATTATATTGACATATTGTAAGCTGATGTTATACTATATGTGTAAAAAATATGTAAAAAATGGTTGAAAATAATTTTTTTTAAAAAATGGGCTTTATGTAAGTCATTATGTCTTCTTGTGGTATACTGATTTTTGTTTTTGTTTCTTTATATATATATGTAGCACCCTGAGGATTCGGCTGCTACAGGGGTATTGCACCTCACTCCAGAGGTGTGGTATTCCACTCCCGGGTAAGGATGGAGTGTGGGACTGAGCTCAGTAGGCTGCATGCACTACATACATCCCATTTCCGGGGGACAGATCAACGGTACTCCCACCAGTATATGTGCAGGTACGACAGCGTCTGTCCCTGGCTGGAGTGGGAGGGGGGTGGAACATCCCAGTAGTGTAGGGGCAGATAGGGGGAGTAGTCTGGGTAAAGCTAGGAGCTCATTGGGTGCTAGTCACCTGGGCTCACACATAGAGGGAGTATATAAGGTGGGCACCATCTTAGGACAGGGTCTTTTTAGCCTGAGAAGCAGAGCAGAGGAGCTCAGCCAGGAGGGCTGACAGGGAGCTGTGGCTCCGGCTGGGCCCAGCTCCAGAGCTAAGCCTGCAGTGGAGAGAGGAGAAAGAAGGACCCAGAGAGAAAGACAGAGGGAACCCCAAGAACCCAGAAACAGACCAGAAAGGGGTGAAGGGTTGGCGGACACGGGTACCGGAACCCGAACTGGTGGAGGCCACTTATCCTCAGCCAGGAACCGGAGGTCGTGGTCAAGATTTGCCACGACCCTCACCAAATCCACCAGAAAGGCACACCAAGTATAGGGTCAGGGAGCCCAGAGGAGGCTTGACCACTAAGAGACCCGAGGGAGCCGGCCAAAGGTGGATCCCTGGTGGGAACGGCCAGAGACAGAGAGAGAGAAGGGAGCTCAGGACCACGCTTCAGAACTGCCTGGGGGTTAGCCGAGTCCAGGACCTGGTGGACGCAGCACGGCTCGGGTGGTCACTCAAGGCCAGAGTGACTGAGAGAACAACCGTGAGTAAAAACCCTGAAACTGCACCTCAAGTCTCTGACTCTCCTTTCTACAACATAACTACACCCATCATCCACACCTGCTGCCCTGAGGCCATACCCCTCCCGTTGGGGGTTATACCATCACTGCTGCACATATACCACCGGCCTCAGCGGACTGCTCTGCAGCGGCGGCTTCAAAGCCGCATTCAACGGGTGGCGTAGTCGATCAAATTAACATCTACTGCCATAGACTGCCACTTAGTTTGACACCCTGGGCACGGACCGGGTCACCGCCACAAGGACTACTACCCCCATCGAGATCCGGCTCCGGGTATCCCTTGCACATGGCCCAGGGGGTGCGTCATATAGATACCTTGAAAAAGGCCATTGTAGGCCGAAACGTTGATTCTATGTATCTGCATTCATGGGTCGATTGTTTATTATGAATAAAAATTCTAAACCGAAAATTTTGCAAATCAAAAATTGAGTGCCGGAGTTATTAATGACTTTTTTAATCATAAAAACCCGATATGAATCTGGCATCGCTGTAATCGCACCAACCCGAATAATAAAGTCATCTAATCACTTATACTGCACAAGGAAAGGCGTAAAAAATAAACTCTAGAGTTAGGGTTGGGTTAGGGTTAAGGTTGTGCTAGGGTTAGGGTTGTACTAGGGTTAGGGTTGTGCAAGGGTTAGGGTTGTGCTAGGGTTAGGGTTGTGCTAGGGTTAGGGTTGTGCAAGGGTTAGGGTTAGGGTTGTGCTAGGGTTAGAGTGGTGCTATGGTTAGGGTTGTGCTAGAGTTAAGGTTGTGCTAGAGTTAGGGTTGGGATTTTTTCAAAACTAAAGAAAAAAAATGATGACGATATGGCAACTAGTGTTGAGCGCAAGTGTTCGCTACTTGGGTTTGCATCAGGTGCTCTGGTATGCATCGAGTATCACGGGTGCTCGAGTGAAATGCTTGAGTCTCCGCCCCACATGCTTTGCGGCCAAAAAAACCTCACAGGGATTGCATGCCATGCACGAGCGATTCCCGCATGTTTTATTTTGGGGTGTCTAACAACCGTGAAACATGCGGGGTGGGGACTCGAGCATGTCAATCGAGAACATGGTGCATACCTGAGTACCCGATGCAAACTCAAGTAGCGAGCACTTGCGCTCAAGACTAATGACAACTTCTTCAATATGATGACCTAATGTTACTAATTTCTGTGTGGTACCTCTGGGTTCAAAATGTTCACTATACCCCTTGATAAAATCCATGAGGGGTCTAGTTTCCAAAATGGGATCACTTGTGGGGGGTTTCCACTATTTAAGCACATCAGGGGCTCTCCAAACACGACTTGGCGTCCGCTCTCAATTCCAGCCAATTTTGCGTACAAAAAGTCATACAGTGCTCCTTTCCTTCTGAACTCTGCCATGCACCCAAACAGTGGTTTTCTCCCACATATGGGGTATCGGCTTACTCAGGAAAAATTGCACAAATGGTATTGTACAATTTCTCCTGTTACCCTGATGAAAATGCAAAATTGGGGGCTGAAAAACATTTTTATGGGAAAAAAGTAAAAATGTTATTTTAACGGTCAATGTTATAAACATCTGTGAAGCACCTGGGGGTTCAAGGTGCTCACCACACATCTAGATAAGTTCCCTGAGGGGTCTAATTTCCAAAATGGTGTCACTTGTGGGAGGTTTTCACTGTTTAGGCACATCAGGGGTTCTTCAAACAAAACATGGCGTCCGCTAATTATTCAAGCAAATTTTACATTCAAAAAGTCAAATGGTGCTCCTTCCCTTCCGAACCCTACTGTGCGCCCAAACAGTGGTTTTGCTCTACATATGGGATATTGACATGCTCAGGAGAAATTGCACAACAAATTTTTGGATCCATTTTTTCCTGTTACCCTTGCAAAAAAAAAAAATTGGGGTCTAAAGTAAAATTTTGTGAAAAAGATTAAATGTTCATTTTTTTCTTCCACATTCCAAAAATTTTTGTGAAGCACCTGAAGGGTTAATAAACTTCTTGAATGTGGTTTTGAGCACCTTGAGAGGTGTAGTTTTTAGAATGGTGTTTCTTTGGGCATTTTCTGTCATAAAGGCCCCTCAAAGTCACTTCAAATGTGATGTGGTCTCTAAAAAAATGGTTTTGTAAATTTTGCTGTAAAAATGAGAAATCACTGGTCAACTTTTAACCCTTATGTTACGGATCCGGGTGGTGGAACCACTGTGCTGTGGTACAAGGAGGGACTCGAGGTGCGTAACTAAGTGCCTATCCGGACTGACCCTGTCTACACGGCGGCTTAATTGACTCCGTGAACCAAGGAGGGACCGGGAAAGTGGACCAGGTGCCACTCTGGGACCAACCTCGTATGAGAGCAGGCAACTTCCACGGGACTGATGACTGAAGCCGACAGGCACCACAGATGAGCACAACTGGTAGGCAGGCAGGCTTGGCTGGCAGACTGACAAGTGGACACTGCTGATAGACAGGCTGGCAAGCAGAACGGGGACCTGAAGGCTGGAGAGAGTGTTTAGCACACAAACAACAATTTTGCACAGCCACTTCCATTTTGGATGAGGTGCCTTAAATATCAGATGTCCTCCGGCCATTGGCCGGGGACATCTTAGGATGGTGCGCGCGGCCCCTTTAAGATGTAGGGAGAGCTCGCGCACCCTAAGCACAGTGGCCGGGGATCTGAGGGCGGTGCATGCACCCCAGGCAGGTGCAGCATGGGAGCCGGGCAGAGGAGAGGCAGATGCCGGACTGGGGCCATGGCGGTAAGGTAATCGGCATCTCTTCATAGCAGGAGGCAGAGATGCCGATGCTACAGTACCCACCCATTTATGCCCCTTCTTCAAGTTGGCAAGAAATTATTTCAAAAAGAGAGGAGCATGAATGTTCTCTCTGGGCTCCCATGACCACTCCTCAGGACCAAACCCCTTCCAATCCACAAGAAAGAAAGACTTTCCTCTTATCCTCTTGGTAGCCAGAATGTTCTTTTCCTCAAAAACGTCCTCAGTGGAGACTGGAGCTGGAGTGGATTGTCAGAGAAGGAATTGTCAGAGAAGGAATTGAGGACGACAGGCTTGAGGAGAGACACATGAAAGGAATTGGGGATCCGTAACGAGGCAGGGAGTTTCAACTTATATGCCACTGGATTGATTTGACTCAGAATTTCGAAAGGACTGATGAACCGCGGACCCAACTTGTATGAAGGTATCTTGAGATGAACATACTTGGAGGATAGCTAGACTTTGTCCCCCAGACGGAACATAGGCGGGTTTAGTCGTCTCTTGTCGGCGTTTCTCTTCATTCGCTCAGAGGACTGCTGCAGCGCAGATTTAGTGTCTTCCCAAATAACAGCAAAGTCTTTGATGAGAGACTCCGCAGCAGGATTGTCCACGGAAGTAGAAACAGGAAAGGGAATATTGGGATGCTGCCCGTACACCACAAAGAACGTAGATTTGGCTGAGGATTCACTCACATGATTATTGTAGGAAAATTTGGCCCAAGGCAGAAGCTCCACCCAGTCGCTATGGTGAGCGTTGTCGAATTGCCGAAGGAAACTACTGAGGATCTGATTCATACACTCAACCTGGCCATTGCACTTGGATGATAAGCCGAAGAGAAATCCAATGCGAAGTTCAGCAGCTTGCACGTAGCTCTCCAGAAGCGAGAAGTAAACTGAACTCTTCAATCCGAGACAATATGAAGAGGTAGGTTGTGGAGATGGAAGATGTGAAGGATGAAGTCTTGAGCTAGCACTGGCGCAGAAGGAAGACTCGGCAAGGGAATGAAGTGGGCCATCTTGGAGAAGCAGTCAGCAACCACCCAAATGACAGAACAACTGTCAATATGTTGCCACGGAGCGGAAGGCATGGGTAGAGGAAGGAGTCAACCTTTCAGAAGTTGCCTAGACGTCTTGCTTCAGGCACAGGAAGAGCAAGCAGAGACAAAATCCACAACGTCTTTGCGCAGGGTCGGCCACCAATAATGTCGGGAAATTAGCAGAAGCGTCTTCCTCTGACCGGCATGACCTGCCAGTTTGGGCAAATGACCCCAGAGTAAGATCCTCTTCCAATCCGGAGCCGCCACTAAGGTCTTACCACAATGAAGATGAGACTGATCAAATGGGGAGACAGTCATTATTCTGGAGGGCTCAATGATGTATAGTAGTGGCTCTTTTTGATCGGTATATTCTTGTCTGCTGGACCGAAGTGGAGAGTGAAATTGAAGCGGGCAAAGAACAGAGACCACCTGGCCTGATGAGGATTAAGTCGTTGAGCGGACTGCAAGTAGGCAAGATTTTTGTGGTCTGTATAGGTGACCTCCGGGTGCAAGGCCTCCAGCAAGAACCGCCACTCTGCCAGCACCAGTTTGATGGCAAGCAGTTCTCGATCTCCAATGGAATAATTGCGCTCCGAAGGAAAGAAGATCTTGGAAAAGAAGCCGCAGGCCACCATTCACCCAGACAAGGTCTTCTGGGTGAGAACCACTCCGGCCCCAGAGGAAGAAGCGTCAACCTCAAGGAAGAACTCATTGTTACAGTCAGGACTATGAAGCACCGGAGCAGAAGAGAAGACTTGTTTCAAGGATACAAAGGAACTTTCTGCCTCAGGAGTCCATTCCCTGGGATTAACCCCTTTGCAGGTCAGGGCAGAGATGGGAGCAGTCAGAGAGGAAAAATGAGGAATGAACAGACGGTAATAATTAACAGACACCAGAAACCGCTGAATAGCCTTCAGTCCCCCAGGTCAGGGCCACTTTAGAAAGGCAGACGCCTTTTCGGGGTCCATTTTAAGACCGGTCTCTGAGATTATGTATCCCAGGAAGGGAAGAGAAGACTATTCAGAAACATATTTCTTGAATTTGTCATACAGACAATTCTTCCTGACCCTCTGCAATACCTGTCGAACGTCTCTTCGATGTGAGGGCAAATCAGAAGAGAACACCAGGATATTGTCCAGGTACACTACCACGCAAGAATATAGAAGATCTCGGAAGATGTCATTCACCAGTTCTTGGAAGACTGCTGGTGCATTACAGAGTCTGAAGGGCATCACACGGTACTCGTAGTGACCATCCCGAGTGTTGAATGCCATCTTCCACTCGTCACCCTGGCGAATCCAGATCAGATGGTATGCGCCATGGAGATCGAGCTTAGTATAGACCTTGGTGCCCTTGAGGCGATCAAACAACTCGTAGATGAGAGGCTGAGTATACTTGTTTTTGATGGTAATCTGATTTAGACCCCTATAGTTGATACAAGGGTGAAGAGAGCCATCCTTCTTCTTGAAGAAGAATTCTGCTCCAGCCCATTTAGATGTAGGGAGCATTTTTGCCAAATTTCCAATTTTTTCACAAATAAAGGCAAGTCATATAGAAGAAATTTTACCACTATCATGAAGTACAACATGTCACAATAAACAATTTCAGAATCAGTGGGATCCGTTGAAGCGTTTCAGAATTATTACCTCAAAGTGACAGGGGTCAGAATTGTGAAAATTAGCCTGGTCATTAACGTGTAAACCACCCTCGTGGTTAAAGGGATTAAAGTAGCAAGACATAAAAACTATATCCATCTGATATTGCTGCAATGAAAGTAATCCAAAAAATGAACTTTTTTTAACCCTTATACTGAACTGCAAATGGCGGAAAAAAAAAAAATCAATTCTTAAGCTGCTGTATATTTGTACATTATGCCTCCCAAAAATCAGCATAAGTCTAGGTTTACATTTATCCTGTGCTCTATACTGCACCTTTACCTCTGGATATCAAAATCCTCAAAAAATGAGATTAAGATCAAACCCCCGATTGAACCATTATTCTGATTAAGTCACTTTCGACTCTGGCCTCTATTTTGGCAGTGTCCATCTTTTTAGGCATCTTTTTTGCACACAAAATTGTGGTCATTCACAATTGTGTGCATGCCTAAATAAATGGTAGAGTGTCAGAAAAGAGGCTACATTCTGTTGTGACTCAATCTGCTTAAATATAGTGAATGGTTTTGTCAGCATTTCCAGCTGAATATTTGAGGGATTTAAACAGTAACCTCGACATAAGTGCTCAGCATAGAGCACAGAATATATGTGAACCCAATCTTAAGGTCACGTTCGCAAGTTCAGTATTTGGTGAGTATTTATATCAGTATTTGTAAGCCAAAACCAGGAGTGGAACAATCAGAGGAAAAGTATGACAGAAACACTTCACCACTTTTTTCACCCACTCCTGGTTTTGGCTTACAAATACTGAGGTAAAAAAACTCACCAAATAGTGATGTAAAATACTGATCGAATAATACTGTATGTGTGAAAGTGGCCTTAAAGTGATCAAAAAATGTTTTGTACCCCAAAATGGTAGTAACATAAACTTCAACTCTGATTGATCATCTATTAAAGAAAAAATAGGGGTAGGACAAAGGTTCTGAAAAAGCAACAAGGCTTCTACCTCCCAAATATAATCCAGAGAAATCTGCTCTCTCAAATCCAAATGGCTCGCTCTCATCTGAGACCCACCTGTATAGCTATAATGTAGCAGGAAGCACCCAATTATAAATGTATGGGGTGTGTATCTCCAATGTTGGGCACTAATCTGCTATTTGTGCCATTTCCACACTCTATAAAATGCACTGTTTGCTACTTTCTGGAAAACACCTTTGCAGCCAAAATAATCACTGTAGATACATGAATCGAGGGGTCTAGTTTCCAAATCAGACCACTATTTAGGCTTTTCTGCGGTTCTGGCAAATTTTGGCGCTCTGCAAATGGTGTCCACAAACTATTCAAACAAAATTTAAATTCTAAAAGCCATATGGCTCTTTTTTCCTTTCAAGCCCAGGCTTGTGTTAAAGCAGCAATGTACAGCCATATACAGTGGTGGCCAAAAATATTGGCACCCCTGCAATTCTGTCAGATAACACTCAGTTTCTTCCTGAAAATGATTGCAATCACAAATTCTTTGGTATTATTATCTTCATTTAATTTGCTTGCAAGGAAAAAAAACAAAAGAGAATGAAGCAAAAATCAAATCATTGATCATTTCACACAAAACTCCAAAAATGGGCCAGACAAAAGTATTGGCACCCTCAGCCTAATTCTTGGTTGCACAACCTTTAGCTAAAATAACTGCGAACAGCCGCTTCCGGTAACCATCAATGAGTTTCTTACAATGCTCTGCTGGAATTGTAGACCATTCTTCTTTGGCAAACTGCTCCAGGTCCCTGATATTTGAAGGTTGCCTTCTCCAAATTGCCATTTTGAGATCTCTCCACAGGTGTTCTATTGGATTCAGGTCTGGACTCATTGCTGGCCACCTTAGAAGTCTCCAGTGCTTTCTCTCAAACCATTTTATAGCACTTTTGGAAGTGTGTTTTGGGTCATTGTCCTGCTGGAAGACCCATGACCTCTGAGGGAGACCCAGCTTTCTCACACTGGGCCCTACATTATGCTGCAAAATTCGTTGGTAGTCTTCAGGCTTCATAATGCCATGCACACGGTCAAGCAGTCCAGTGCCAGAGGAAGCAAAGCAACCCCAAAACATCAGGGAACCTCCGCCATGTTTGACTGTAGGGACCGTGTTCTTTTCTTTGAATGCCTCTTTTTTTTTCCTGTACACTCTATGTTGATGCTTTTTCCCCAAAAGCTCTACTTTTGTCTCATCTGACCAGAGAACATTCTTCCAAAATGTTTTAGGCTTTCTCAGGTAAGTTTTGGCAAACTCCAGCCTGGCTTTTTTATGTCTCGGGGTAAGAAGTGGGGTCTTCCTGGGTATCCTACCATACAGTCCCTTTCCATTCAGACGCCGACGGATAGTATGGGTTGACACTGTTGTACCCTCGGACTGCAGGGCAGCTTGAACTTGTTTGGATGGTACTCAAGGTTCTTTATCCACCATCCGCACAATCTTGCGTTGAAATCTCTCGTCAATTTTTCTTTTCCGTCCACATCTAGGGAGGTTAGCCACAGTGCCATGGGCTTTAAACTTCTTGATGACACTGCGCACGGAAGACACAAGAAAATTCAGGTCTTTGGAGATGGACTTGTAGCCTTGAGATTGCTCATGCATCCTCTCAATTTGGTTTCTCAAGTCCTCAGACAGTTCTTTGGTCTTCTTTCTTTTCTCCATGCTCAATGTAGTACACACAAGGACACAGGACAGAGGTTGAGTCAACTTTAATCCATGTTAACTGGCTGCAAGTGTGATTTAGTTATTGCCAACACCTGTTAGGTGCCACAGGTAAGTTACAGGTGCTGTTAATTACACGAATTAGAGAAGCATCACATGATTTTTCAAACAGTGCCAATACTTTTGTCCACCCCCTTTTTCGGTTTGGTGTGGAATTATATCCAATTTGGCTTTAGGACAATTCTTTTTGTGTTTTTTCATTGAAGACAAACTTAATGAAGATAATAATACCAAAGAATTTGTGATTGCAATCATTTTCAGGAAGAAACTGAGTATTATCTAACAGAATTGCAGGGGTGCCAATACTTTTGGCCACCACCATATGGAAGTATTGACGCGTATAGCAGAAATTGCATGACAAATTGTCAAGTCCATTTTATCCTACTACCATTTGTGAGAATGAAAATTTTGAGGCTAAAATAATATTTTAGTGGAAAAATTTAATTTTTCATTTTCATGGCCCAACCTTATAAAATCATGTGAAGCACCTGTGGGTTAAAAATACTCACTACACCCTTGCATGAATTCAATGGTGGGGATTAGATTCTAAAATGAGGTCATTTTTGGAGGGTTTCTTCTTTTATAGCACCTCCGGCACTCTGTTAATGCAACAAGCCGTCCACAATCTATTCTAATCAAATTTGTGCTTCAAAATTAAAAAAGCGATTTTTTTCCTTACTGAGCTCTACCATAGACCCAAACATTTGTTTTCGACCACAAATGGGTCGTATTCATTAGAAACTGTATAATTAATTGTGGAATTTATGTTCTCCTGCTACTCTTGTGAAAATGACAAATTTGGTGCTAAACATTTTACTGGAAAAAAAACATTTTTTTTGCAGTCATGTCTCAATGTTATAAAATGTGGTGAAGCACCTGTGGGTTCAAAATGCTCACCACACTCTTATATGAATTCACTGACAGGTCTCTTTTCCAAAATAGGGTAATTTGTGTGGGTTTCTACTGTTTTGGAACCTCAAGAACGGTGCAAACGCATTAAGATGTCTGCAATCTATTCCAGCCAAATGTGTGCTCCAAAACTCAATTACCACTCTTTCCTCCCTGGTGACCAAACATTAGTTTTTGACCACATGTGGGGTATGACCTTGTTTAGAAGAAATATTGTAACACATTGTGAGGTCCATTTTCTCTTATTTCTTCTTGTGAAAATAGCAAAATTGTGGCTAAACAACATTTTCATTAAATTAAGATATTCTTTCATGTTCTTGCTCAATGTTGTAAAGTTTTGTGAACCACCTGTTGGATGGCACACCACAATCCAACAGGTGCTCCAACAAGTAAATTCCTTAAACTCCTTTGGTAGTGAATAGTGTTGAGCCACCCCCGTAGTGTTCGAGTTCGGTTCGGTTCGTCGAACACCCGTGTGTTCGCCGAACTGTTCGTCGAACTGTTCGTCGAACACCTTCAAACACCGTTAAAACCAATGGCAGGCAAACAAAAACACATAGAAACACATAGAAAACACCTTCAAAGGTGTCCAAAAGCTGACAAACTGCTCAGAAGACATAACTAACACATGGAAAAGTGACAAGTACATATAGTCATGCGAAAATAAAAGAGGTGGAGGAGTAAAAGGAGGGGGAGACACAGATATAGGCATGTCATGCCCTTCTAAAATCCAAAAAGTGAGAAGCCGACACGGCCAGTCTGCTCCTGCCCGTGCCACCTCCGTGTCGCCGGGTTTGTGCCAGAGCCGCGGTGAACCCTGATGGCCAGCCCCCCTCTCCCAATACTGGTGCCTGTCCGCTGGTGGGTCGAGCGAGCCCCCCTGTGGTGGAGGCAGCTCTAAGCTTTTTAATTTAAATTGTCTCTCTAATTTGAATGAATACACTTTAAATCCATTTACAAGGATCTATTGGAGGGCAAGTCTCATGCCAGCAGCCGCGTAATTCCAGCTCCAGTAGCGTCCACTAAAGCTGCTGCAGTTAAAAAGCTTTTATAAGGATCGAGCTCGGCTGTCCACCGCAAGGCATCCTACTGCCAGTCCCAGCCCCTATGCCTTGGGGTGCCTCCTGATGCTCTTCACTGAGTATCCCGTGGTCCCGAAGCATTTCCTTTGAAAAAATGAAGTGTCCAAACTACAGGTGGTGTAGCTTGCTTAACAGCCGGGATAATCCGCTGACTAGCAGACCCTGCTACTAGGCACAAAGTATTTCCTAGGCTAGATGCAGTTAAAAATTTGTAATTAGATACTCTCGTTGGATGCTGAGAAAGCATTCCATAGAGTCTCCTGGCACGCCATATATGATTCTCTTAAAAAGCTTGGGGTAGGGGTCTAGGGGACCCTTTTATAGCCAAAATCACGGCCCTGTATCGCAATACGTCACCTAGGCTGAAGATAAATGGAACTGTAGCACCCTGAGGGCTCGGTTGCTACAGAGGTGTGATATCTCACTCTCAGGTAAGGATGGAGTGTGGATCAGGACCCGACACCTGCATGCATTACACCACATTGCCGTGGGGCAGGGCGACCAATATGCCCCTGAGATGGGCACGACAGTCCCTGTCCCTGGCTGGAGTGGGGGGAGGGAACACTGAGGAAGGGGAACCCTGTAGTGCAGGAGCAGGGAGGAAGCAGTTCCTGGGTGCATTGAGAAGGGAGTATAAAAGGTAGGCACCATCTTAGTTCAGTGCAGAGAAGTCTGAGCAGAAGTGGCAGGGAGCAGGGGCTCTGCATGAGCGCTGCTCCGGAGGCGGGCCTAGTAACAGAGGCCCAGGCCTGGAAGAGGGAGAAGGAAGGAAGAGGAGCGGAGAAGGCTCCAGGAACGAGGAACGAAGGGATCTCAGGGGTGCGGACGGGCGAGTCGCCACCGCACGCCAGAATCCACCTGCGTGGAGGGGTCAGGCCAAAGGGGGAGACCGGTCCCCGAAACTAGTGGAGGCAGGAAACGACCCTCAGCTAGAAACAGGAGGCTGTGACATTTTATGTGGCGCAGCCCCTCGCTACACCCGCAAGGAAGGCACCACATAGGGTCAGGGAAACTGGCGCCAAGTTTACCAAGAGGAGGCCCGAGGCAGCCGGACAGAAGGGTTGGTAAGAAAGGCCAGACAAAGGACACACAAAGGGGGTCCTGTGAAGCGCTCCAAAGTTATCTGGGAGTTGTCTGAGCCCCTCACCTGGTGAGCACAGTACGACGTGGGCAGCCGTTACCTGCAGACGTGGTCTGGATAATAAGAACTGTGAGTAAAGGCCCTGGACTGCATTACTGACTCCGTGTCATCACTGCTGCTGCCCTGCACCATCACCCCCATCCTCCGCATACACTGCCCTGAGGCTATACTCCTCCCGTGGGGAGTTATGCTACGCTCTGCTGCACCCACAACACCAGCCTCAGCGGTCTGCCCTGGAGCGGCGGTTCACTCTGACCGCAATCCACGGGTGGCGTAGTCGGACATTTAAACATCAAAACCACATAAACAGTTCCGCCACTGGTTTGACCGCCCTGAGCCACGGAACCGGGTTGCCGCCACGGAGACTACAACCACCAGCATCCACCAAAAAGGGTCCGGCTCCGGGTGTCCCAAGGCCCAGGGGGCGCGTCAGAACATTTTCATCACCTTTCACAATCACCAATGGGACAAGGCAGGGATGTTCTCTGTCCCCTCTCTTATACATCCTAGTGACGGAGCACCTGCTCTCATCAATTCGCCATAACCCCAATATTAGGTGGATTGAGGTGGGAGGCACCGAGTACAAGTGCTCTCTATTTGCTGATGATGTCCTAGTATATATCACTCAATCACATATATCCATCCATGCTGTTATGGCTGAAATAGATCACTTTGTTACATGGTCAAATTTTAAAATCAATGCAGCGAAGTCTGAGGCCCTCGATGTCTCCCTCCCCAAATCCATATAGGATTCCATCCAGTCCAACTTTCCCTTTGCCTGGCCCTCACAGGGTATCAAATACTTAGGAATTCCTATTCATAGAGACCTCTCCCATCTATGTTATCTTAATTTTGGGCCCTTTATTGAACAACTCTATACAGACCACGGTTGGCAAGTTAGAACTGTAAGATTCACTACGTGAACCACTGGTGTTTTGTGGAAAAGCACATGTACACTGTGTTCCAAATTATTATGCAAAAAGTGTTTAGGAGTGATAAGGGAAGAATTTGTTTGTTTGTCAGTTAAACTCATTGATGGTGATGTGTGTCAGGGCTCTTTATATCACTGTAAGCAATTGCAGACACCAGTGCTAATTAGTTTGGCAGGTGTGTCCAATGAAAGGCAAGACTACTTAAGAAGGCTCTCTCACATTATTCAGCAGCCTACATTTTCTGCCAAAATGGGAAAGAAAAATGATGTGTCGGCTGCTGAGAAGCAACAAATTGTGGAGTGTTTAGGTCAAGGCATGACTACAATCAACATTGTGCGATGATCAGGATGAAGTGTCTTGGCAATCAAGAAGTATGTAGCTGATTCACAGTACACACGTGTGCGTGCTGATAAGGGCAAATTGAGGACTCTTTCCTACAGGCAATTACATCAGGTTGAAAGAGCAGCGGCAAAAAAGCCTTGTCATAGCAGCAGACAAGTTTTTGAAGCTGCTTGTGCCTCCAACGTCCCCCGAACAACAAGATGCAGGGTCCTTCAGAGGTTTGCAGCTGTGCATATGCCATCCTGTCGACCTCCTCTATCCACTTCACACAAGCAGAAACGGCTCCAGTGGGCCAAACATTACATGAAGACTGATTTCAAAACTGTTTTGTTCACGGATGAGTGCCGTGCAGCGCTCGATGGTCCAGATGGATGGAGTGGAGGATGGCTGGTTGATGGACACCCCACGCAAACACGGCTACAGCGCCAACAAGGAGGAGGTGGAGTAATGTTTTGGGCTGGAATCATGGGGAGAGAGATTGTCGGCACCTTTAGGATCCCTGAAGGCGCTAAAGATCCGTATGTGGATTTTCTCAAACAGCACTTCCTGCCATGGTTCAAGAAGAAGAACCGTGTATTTCACAGCAAGATCATTTTTCTGCATGATAATGCACCATCTCATGCTGCACATAAAACATCTGCATCTCTGGCTGATATGGGCATAAAAGGGGACAAACTTATGGTGTGACCCCCATGCTCCCCTGACCTCTACCCCATTCAGAACCTTTGGAGCATCATTAAAAGGAGTGTCTATGATGGCGGAAGGCAGTTCACATCTAAGCAACAGCTCTGGGAGGGTATTCTGTCCTCATGCAAAACAATTGAAGCAGAAACCATCCAAAACCTGACAAATTCAATGGACGAGAGAGTTCAGAAGCTCATTTCGAACAAGGGGTCCTATGTGAAAATGTAACATCACCTAGAATAAAGTTTTGAGTTGAAAACTGTTTGATTTCAGTTTCTAACAACCTGCTAATGCTTATAATTTCAAAAATGACCATATTTTTGGTCTTTATTAAAATGAAAAGGTTGATCGAAAAGTTTGGGGGATCTAAGAGTGTGGCAACCCAGTAGTCATGATTACTTCGAATTCTGACATTATGAGGGTCATGCTGCAGGTAGTGCAGCAAGAAGGCACTTATGTGTCTTGCGCATCTCGGAGCCCCAAAATTATTTTCCGGGCTAGATGCAGCTAAAAATTATTTTTAATTTTAAATCTGGTGGAGCTTATTATAGATGGCCTAATAGGATCAGTGCTGCACACTGCTACAAAGCCCAAATTATTTTCCAGTCAAGATACAGATAAACATGATTAGTAATTTGAAAGCTTAAAACGGTTGGTAGGGTGATTTTAAACAATCATCAAGCTTTTACTCTCCCCAGGATGACACAGGGGTAGAAAAGTCGTTTCGGATCCATGATTTGTTCATCTTTATGAACGTGAGTCTGTCTACATTATCAGTGGAGAGCCGCGTGCGCTTATCTGTCAGCACACCACCAGCAGCGCTGAACACACGTTCAGACAGAACACTGGCTGCGGGGCATGACAAGATCTCCAAGGTGTAAGTGGCTAGCTCCGGCCATTTATCCAGATTGGAAGCCCAAAAAGAGCAAGGGTCCAGTGACACAGTCGTGGCTTCAATGTTTACTTGGAGATACTCCTGTACCATCGTCTCTAGGCGTTGACTATGTGTCAGACTTCTTGTCTCCTGTGGCCTTGCAAAGGATGGGCTAAAAAAGTGGTGAAATGATTCCGCAAAATTGATGTTACCACCAGATACTGTGGTTCTGTTACGGTTTGAGTGCTGAACACTTGACGGTCCCACGGTTGGCAAGTTGGAACTGTGAGATTCACTACGTGCACCACTGGTATTTTGTGGAAAAGCACATGTAAGATTCTGCAACAGTCTCTGCTGATACTCCTGCATGCGTGCATCCCTTTCTATGGCAGGAATAATTTCTGCAAATTTACTTTTGTACCGGGGATCTAACAGTGTGGCAACCCAGTAGTCAGGATTATTTCTAATTCTCACAATTCGAGGGTCATGTTGCAGGTAGTGCAGCAAGAAGGCACTCATGTGTGTTGCGCATCCAGGAGCACCAAGTCCCTGTTGTGTTGGTGGCGAGGTAACAATCATGCTTCCTTCCTCTGTCCTCTCCCCCCAACCTCGCACAACAGAAATGTGATCAAGGTCTCCCTCATCTGATCAGTCTTCCATCAGTTCGTCCTCCACTTCTTCCTGGGCTCCTGCACCTTCCTCACTAGTTTGGCTGCTACCATGCGCCCTGGTAAAACCATCTCCCCCACCCTCACATGCCTGCCGCCTTGGTGCTGCCGACCGTCTGGACCTTGCAGATGTTAGCCCTTCCGCATACAACTCCTCCTCCTCTACTTCCTCCACCTCCTCTTGTGCCACCACCTGACTCCGAATTCTGTTTAACATGTGCTCCAGCATGTAAATCACCGGAATAGTCATGCTGATAATGGCATCGTCAGCACTAAACATCTTCGTCGCCATTTCAAAACTGTGCAGAAGGGTGCATAGGTCCCTGATCTGAGACCACTCCTCCAGCGTGATTTGCCCCACCTCTGAATCTCGTTGGCCCAGGCTATACGTCAGAACGTATTGCACCAGGGCTTGTCGGTGCTGCCACAGTCGCTGCAACATGTGCAGAGTTGAATTCCACCGGGTAGGCACATCGCATTTTAGCCGGTGAAGTGGCAGGCCCAACGACTTCTGTAGAGATGTAAGTCGCTGAGCTGCGGGATGCGAACGGCGGAAGTGAGCACACAGCGACCGTGCCCTCTGCAGAAGGCCATCTAGTCTGGGATAGTGGGCTAAAAATTGCTGGACAACCAGGTTCAACACGTGAGCCATACAAGGCACGTGTGTGACATTGCCCCGGCGAAGGGCCGCACCCAGGTTTGCAGCATTGTCGCACACGGCCTTCCCTGGTTTCAGGTCCAGTGGAGACAACCATTGATGAAATTGGTTCTCCAGAGCTGACCACAACTCCTCAGCTGTGTGACTCACATTTCCCAGACATTTCAATGTAAAAACCGCCTGATGACGTTGAGCCCTACTGCCAGCATAGTAAGGAGGTGTGCAGGATCCCTTCTGCGCAGTTAGAAAGCTTGTGGCATGACCAGACAGGCTTTGGGTGCAGGTGGAAGACCGAGAGGAGGTTGAGGAGGCAGAAGCAGTGGAGGAACTTTGACATAAAGAGGATTGACGCACAACTCGTCGGGACGGCAAGACTTGGACAGCAGCCCCTTGTCCTGCTGTCACCATAGTTACCCAGTGCCCAGTCAGCGACATGTAACGCCCCTGTCCATGCCTACTCGTCCAAGTGTCTGTGGTGAAATGCACCCTGTCACACACAGAGTTTCTCAAAGAAGCGGTGATGTTGTGTGCGACATGCTGGTGGAGCGCAGGCACACCTTTCTTTGAGAAGTAGTGCCGACTGGGCATCTGGTACTGGGGCACTGCGACGGACATAAGGTCTCGAAAATCCTCTGTGTCCACCAGGCGGAAAGGCAGCATTTCTGTAGCCAAGAGCTTGCAGATGGTGAAATTCAACCTCTTAGCTTTCTCATGGCTAGGAGGAAATGGTCTTTTACTTGTCCACATCTGAGGGACCGAGGGCTGGCTATTGTGCTTAGACGGGGTTGATAAGGGTGTCCCCGGCAAACTGCCGGTCTGTGAGGAAGATGCAGGCGGACATGTTAGGTTGCCTTGATCCAAAGGTGGTGCTATCGATGTCGGACAGCGCTCAACACCAGCTGGTGTTACCACCTCCAAAGAAAATGATGACCTGCCAATCACGCTGGCTGTTGCGGGTAAAGAGGTGGCAGGTCTGCGCCCCAAAACAGGTGTGACTGCTGTCCCCCCAGTCACAGAGGATGAAGAGGCCGCGGATGCACAAGATATGGCAGACGGTGGTTGGCCCGGCCGGCTAGGCCGCATTGTAGCACACTGAGCTTCCCACTGCAACTTATGCTTCATGTCCATGTGCCGGTTCATGCATGAAGTACTCAAACTATGTATTTTTTGGCCTCTACTTAGCTTTTGCTGACAAATGTTACAGATAACACGAGTTGGGTCATCTTTATCGATCTGAAAAATGCCCAGGCTATGCAAGGCTTAGCACCCATGCGACCTGAAGAGCCACCACGACTTGTGGTGAGAGGCAGAGTTGTGTTTGAGGATGCAGTTGTTGACGTGCTTCCAGTACTACGTCTCTGTCCAGGAAGGCGCAACCTGACCTCGTCGTCACTAGCATCTTCCTCCACCTCCTCTGCTGACCTCATCTCTTGGCTGACTGTGGGTTGACAGTAAGTGGGATCTCCAACCTCATCATCATCACCCTGTGTGTTATCACACCCGTCGTCCTCAGAGCCAACCTGTTCCTGCCCTGACAAAAAACTAAAGTTGTCGCTCCAATCAGGTATTTGAGTCTTATCATCGTCTTCCTCACTGTCTCCACCAACAGGAGTTACAGTTTGGGAATGAGGGTCTACATTATGGTCAGAACCTTCTGCGTCTGGTCCTGGATCCGACTCATAAAGATTCTGGGCATCAGTGCAGATCATTTCCTCGTCTGGATTCACAGAAGCGCTGGAGTCGACCTCTGATTCCCAGGCTATAGTATGAGTAAACAGCTCTGCAGACTCAACCATCTGTTCTACCTCATACTCAGATGGGCAGCTGGAGATTTTCAGAGCTGTGAGGAAGCAAGTGCGATTTGGGTGACACCTTTGAGGACTGGAGTATTTGTGATGTTGAAGTTGATGTGGAGGAGAGCCCACTTAAAGGAGCACTTGATATCCGTTGAAGCACCTGCTGTTTTTGTGCCTCATCTGGAATTTGTAGCGATTGGCGTGGCCGTAAGAAAGGGATCTTATCACATTGTCCGCTAAAAGAAGTAGACATTTTAGTTTGGCTGGAAGATGGTCTTTCTTCTGCAGATGTTACTGTTGCTTTAACACCTACCCCACGGACACAACCTTTTTTCCCCTTCCCAACACGCCTATTCCCCTTTCCACCAGCAGCAGGCCTTTTTCCACTCATTTTGGTGGTTAACTAATTCACAACTCTGGAGTTGTTTGCACAAAAAAACAATGGATGGTAACCGAGCAGAGCTGAGTGGCCAAACTGTGGTATTAGGCCAAAACTATTGGCTGGGTTAGATGCAGAAAAAAATATATTCAGTTTGCAACCTGATGGAGGTCAGTATAGATGGACTAATAGAGAAAGTCCGACACACTGCTACAAGGCCAAATATTTTTTCAGAGGTAGATGCAGAAAAAAATTATATTCAGTTTGCAACCTGATGGAGGTCTGTATAGATGGATTAATAGAACAAGACCCACACACAGCTAGAAGCCCAATATTTTTTCAGAGGTAGATGCAGAAAAAAATATATTCAGTTTGCAACCTGATGGAGGTCAGTATAGATGGACTAATACAACAAGTCCCACACACAGCTAGAAGCCCAATATTTTTTCAGAGGTAGATGCAGAAAAAAATATATTCAGTTTGCAACCTGATGGAGGTCAGTATAGATGGACTAATACAACAAGTCCCACACACAGCTAGAAGCCCAAATATTTTTTCAGAGGTACTGTAGATGCAGATAAAAATTATTTTTAATTTGCAACCTGATGGAGGTCAGTATAGATGGACTAATACAACAAGTCCCACACACAGCTAGAAGCCCAAATATTTTTTCAGAGGTACTGTAGATGCAGATAAAAATTATTTTTAATTTGCAACCTGATGGAGGTCAGTATAGATGGACTAATAGAGAAAGTCCGACACACTGCTAGAAGGCCAAATATTTTTTCAGAGCTAGATGCAGAAAAAAATTATATTCAGTTTGCAACCTGATGGAGGTCAGTATAGATGGATTAATAGAACAAGACCCACACACAGCTAGAAGCCCAATATTTTTTCAGAGGTAGATGCAGAAAAAAATATATTCAGTTTGCAACCTGATGGAGGTCAGTATAGATGGACTAATACAACAAGTCCCACACACAGCTAGAAGCCCAAATATTTTTTCAGAGGTACTGTAGATGCAGATAAAAATTAGTTTTAATTTGCAACCTGATGGAGGTCAGTATAGATGGACTAATACAACAAGTCCCACACACAGCTAGAAGCCCAAATATTTTTTCAGAGGTACTGTAGATGCAGATACAAATTATTTTTAATTTGCAACCTGATGGAGGTCAGTATAGATGGACTAATACAACAAGTCCCACACACAGCTAGAAGCCCAAATATTTTTTCAGAGGTAGATGCAGAAAAAAATATATTCAGTTTGCAACCTGATGGAGGTCAGTATAGATGGACTAATACAACAAGTCCCACACACAGCTAGAAGCCTAAATATTTTTTCAGAGGTACTGTAGATGCAGATACAAATTATTTTTAATTTGCAACCTGATGGAGGTCAGTATAGATGGACTAATACAACAAGTCCCACACACAGCTAGAAGCCCAAATATTTTTTCAGAGGTACTGTAGATGCAGATAAAAATTAGTTTTAATTTGCAACCTGATGGAGGTCAGTATAGATGGACTAATAGAATGATGCTATGCCCAAAAGATTTTACTTCACTAGGTGCAGTAAAAAAATTGGTATTCTATACACAGGTGGTATATCTTGCAGCACAGATAGGCTACTCCACTGACTAACACACTCTGCAATAGGCCAAAAAGGATTAGCTTTGCTAGATTCAGCCAAATGCTGTGAAAAAAACTTGCACAGCACTGGCACAGACCTGCCTGGCAAAAACTGATAGGAACTGATGTAACCTAGTCCTGAAAAGGACTCCAATTACAATTAGTCTTTACTCCCACAACCTATCTATTTAAGAGCACAGACCTCCCTGATAAAAGTCGTAGGAAATGCTGTAACCTAGTCCTTAAAAGGACTGCAATCACAACTATTCCCTACTCCCAAGCTATCTGTATATTTGTGCGAAAATTGGCTTGAAATTAACAAGGTATAGCGCACACAGCAACAGCGGTGCCGTCTAACACGCAGCTGCAGCAGTGAGAAAATGGTGGCGACGGGGAAAATGGCTTGGTCTTATAGGGCAAGGACATGTGACATACACTGCGAATGACACATGCCCTTGCTTGTGTGAAAAAAAGCACTTCGCTCCGTGTGTGCGCTGCTGATAGGCTGACAGATTGCACCTCCCCACTGCAAATGCGGGAAAGAGAAAAAAAAATGGAGATCTTCATTGTTCCTGCAGAGATCCATCCCCTGCCCCTCCCCCCACCCCGCTGTACACTCAAACTGCGTATTAACATTAATTTTCATCATTACTGAGAAAAAATCCAGTTATGATTTTGGTGCACGAACAGTTATCGAACATAACCTCGAACAGCCGAATTTTTATCAAATTGTTCGTGTTCGCCGAACGGCTCGAACACCGCCCAAAACAGCTCGAATTTGAGATTGGCGAACAGTTCGAGCAGAACAACGCTCATCTCTAGTAGTGAAGTTTCCAAAATGTGGTCAGTTGTGAGGAACTCTACATCTGGGCAAGAAAAACTAAAATTACATCTACAGAATGGGAGGAATAGAACTAAGCAACAGCATGTGTAAATAAGACTTGTATAAACTAATAGATAACAGAGTACACATGAGTCAACACTGTGATGCAGCAGCAAAAAAAGCAAACACAGTTCTGGGATGTATAAAGAGAAGCATAGAGTCTAGATCACGTGAAGCAATTATTCCCCTCTACTCCTCCTTGGTCAGACCTCATCTGGAATACTGTGTCCAGTTTTGGGCACCACATTTTAAATAAGGCATAAAAAAATTAGAGCAAGTACGGAGAAGAACTACCAGGATGGTGAGTGGACTACAAACTATGTCCTATGAGGAACGGTTAAAGGATCTGGGAATGTTTAGCTTGCAAAAAAGAATGCTAAGAGGAGACTTAATAGCTGTCTACAAATATCTGAAGGGATGTAACAGTATAGAGGGATTATCCTTATAATTATTTGCTCATGGAATCACTAGAGGCAATGGAATGAAATGGAAAGGGAGAAGATACAGATTAAATATTAGAAAAAACTTTTTGACAGTGAGGGCGATCAATAAGTGGTACAGGCTTCCACGATAGGTGGTGAGTTCTCCTTCAATGGAAGCCTTCAAACAGAGGCTGGACAGCCATCTGACTGAGATGGTTTAGTGAATCCTGCATTGAGCAGGAGGTTGTCACGGGTGTGTCGCCACGAAGATCGTCGCGATTACACAGCCTGACTTCTCGCAGCTCAGTTTTTGGTGCTTGGTGTTTTTCGGCAGGGAGGGAGTTAATTCTCTCTCTCTGTGCTAGACGAGGCCCAGCCTTGCCCAGCTGCAGTTAATTCTGCAGTATTGGGACTCCTTCAAATACCTGCCGTTCTGATAGGGTGGTTGTCGGTGAAAGCTTTTCATGCAGACTTTCGGAGTGATACGTGGTATTGTGAAGTAGGAGCGAAGTGTACTCGGTGTTGTTTTTTCCCTTCCTCGCTTTATTCTTTATCCCCTTACCCGTTGGTGTTCCCTCCGTTGTAGTGGTGTAAGTTTTTGTATGCAAGGTGGTTTTGGGTTTGCCCCTTGTACTGTCTCGTTCGTCTTGAACTGTGTTTGGCATATACGGTCCTGTCCCCAATTGTTGTGATCGGGGTCCTTCTCAGGACTAGATTACTGAGGTTCAGGGATTCTCAGGAGGTAGGTTTACGCTGGCGGCCTGGACCTCTGTACCATCAACAGTACCTCCAGGTAGAGGGATTAGGCAGGGCCTCAATGTAGGGTCAGCATAGGCCCCTGACCTCCTGAACGCCGAGACAGCGTGACATTTTCACCGACCCACTAAAAGATTCTCTCCAGCCACCATGGATCCAGTAGCCAATATAGCTCGGCAGTTGCAGAGTTTGTCCTTGGAGCTGGCGGACGTTAAGTCCAAGGTTTTGTATCCCCTGGAGCAAGCAGGATCAGAACCCAAAGTAGCTCTCCCTGACAGGTTCACGGGGGGGCGGGACAAGTTTTTTGTTTTCCGGGAGGCATGTAAGTTGTACTTTCGGCTGTGGCCTCGGTCATCGGGGAGTGAAGAACAAAGGGTGGGAATAGTCATCTCGCTCCTTCAATGGGACCCGAAATCTTGGGCGTTCTCTCTTCCCCCGAGCTCTCCGGCTCTCCGGACAGTGGATGGGTTTTTCTCTGCTCTGGGTCTTGTATATGATGACCCGGATCGGATCTCCCTTGCTGAATCTAAGTTACGTAGGATCCAGCAGGGAGATCGTCCAGCGGAGGAATTCTGTTCAGAGTTCCATAGGTGGGCCACGGACACCCAGTGGAATGACCCGGCTCTTCGGAGCCAGTTTTGTCAAGGTTTATCTGACAAATTAAAGGATATGTTGGCACAGTATGACTCTCCCGCGTCGCTGGAAGCCGCTATGGCCCTTGCTATTCGCATTGACAGACAGCTTCAGGAGAGGTGCGGGATAACTCCACCCCCTGTGATGACTCCACCTTCTACAGGGGTCCCTTATATAGAGGTTCCCCTGGTCAGTCCAGAGGAGCCTATGCAGTTAGGAGGGACATCCTTTCGGGGGAGGGGACCGGCGGTGCGCCACAAGACAGGAAGGTGTTTCTTCTGCGGGAGAAAGGGACATTTTATTGGGGGGTGTCCTTCCCGTCCTTCGCAGAGCAAAGAGTCGTCAGAAAACTATTGATCCCAGGTTGTGTGGTGGACGGCAATCTGGGAGTAGGTATTTCGTCCCTAGGTTCGTCTCAGTTTCTTGTACCGGCGGAGGGGTGGTGGGTGCAAGAACTGAGAGGTTATCTGTTCTTCTGGATAGTGGGGCCGGGGCTAATCTGGTGGACGCTCGGTTTTCTCGGGTTCAAGGTATGCGATTGAGTGTGTTGGCTAAACCCATCCCCATATTCGCGATCGACGCCAGGCCTCTCGGTCAGGGAAGTTTTTCGCAAGCGGTCCATAACATAAATCTTCAGGTGGGGGCGATACATAAAGAACTATTGTCTTGTTACGTGTTGGAGGGTCTTCCCACTCCTATTGTGTTGGGCCTTCCTTGGTTAACTAAGCATAACCCGGTTATTAATTGGCAATCTAGAGAGATAAGCCAATGGAGTGAATTCTGTAAAAAAAACTGCATGAGTACGGTCATCGGTACGGTCGTTCCTAGGGTCTTACCCCCATTTCTGGCTGACTTTGAGGATGTGTTCTCGGAAACAGGGTGTCAGGAACTACCTCCTCATCGCGTGTATGACTGTTTGGTAAAACTGCTTCCTGGGGTCAAGTTACCTAAATCTAGGTTGTATAATTTGTCTGGTCCGGAGAGGCAGGCCATGAAGGATTATATTTCAGAGAGTCTGGCTAAGGGGCATATTAGACCTTCATCTTCCCCGGTGGCCGCGGGGTTCTTCTTTATGAAGAAGAAAGATGGTGGCCTACGCCTGGATTTCCGTGAACTTAATCGGATTACGGTCCGAGATCCGTATCCGCTCCCACTTATCCCCGATCTCTTCAATCAGATCGTGGGCGCCAAATGGTTCTCTAAATTGAATCTCAGGGGGGCGTACAATCTGATTAGGATGAAGGAGGGGGATGAGTGGAAGACGGCTTTTAACACTCCGGAGGGACATTATGAGAACCTTGTCATGCCATTTGGTCTGACTAATGCCCCGGCGGTGTTCCAACACTTTGTTAATGACATTTTTCGCTGCCTGGTGGGTCAGTTTGTTGTTATTTATCTGGATGACATCTTAATTTACTCGCCTGATCTTGTGTCTCATCAGGAGCATGTTAGGCAGGTGTTACAGATCTTGCGGGATAATAAACTGTACGCCAAGTGGGAAAAGTGTGTGTTCGCCGTTCAGGAACTCCAGTTTCTAGGCTTCCTGGTGTCAGCGTCTGGTTTTCGTATGGACCCTGGGAAAGTGCGGGCAGTTCTTGAGTGGGATCTGCCAGAGAATCTTAAGGCACTACAACGTTTTCTGGGGTTTGCTAATTATTACCGGAAATTCATTCGTAATTTCTCGTCCATGGTTAAACCTCTCACAGACATGTCAAAAAAAGGGACGGATTTTTCTAGGTGGTCTGACAAGGCTTGTCAAGCTTTCTCCTCCTTGAAAAAATGTTTTGCCTCGGCACCCATACTCATTCAACCTGATGCGTCACAGCCATTCATTGTAGAGATAGACGCTTCTGAGGTAGGGGTAGGGGCAGTATTATCACAGGGTTCCTCTCCTGGTAAATGGCGTCCGTGCGCTTTTTTCTCTAAAAAATTGTCGTCCGCTGAGAGGAATTACGATGACGGCAATAGGGAACTCTTGGCCATTAAGTTAGCTTTTGAGGAGTGGCGCCATTTTTTGGAGGGGCAATACATCCGGTCACCGTCATCACCGATCACAAGAACCTGCTATATCTGGAGTCCGCAAAACGTCTGAATCCCAGACAAGCTAGGTGGTCATTGTTTTTTACCAGGTTTAATTTTGTCGTCACATATCGTCCTGGATCAAAAAATGTAAAGGCGGATGCCTTATCTCGTAGTTTCCCTGGGGCCGGGAATAGGAATGACCCAGTTCCTATCCTTCAGGAGGGGGTGGTGGTGTCGGCAGTATTCTCTGAGCTTGAGGAGGAAGTATTGGAGGCTCAGGGGGACGCCCCTGTTGGACCTCCTGGGAGACTGTTTGTTCCAGATCAGTTGCGACAAAAGGTGATCGAGGCACACCATAACTCAGCTTTGGCAGGACACCCAGGGAGTAAAGCAACTGTGGATCTCCTTTCGCGTCGGTTTTGGTGGCCTAATTTACATAGGGAGGTGGGAACTTTTGTTGCGTCCTGTGGGGTTTGTGCGCGCTCTAAGACCCCACGTACCTGTCCGTCTGGGGCTCTCTTACCTTTGAAGATCCCGGAGTGTCCTTGGACTCATCTGTCTATGGACTTTATTATGGATCTCCCGCCATCTTCGGGTAAAACGGTCATACTCGTTGTAGTGGACAGGTTCAGCAAGATGGCACATTTTATCGCTCTTCCTGCTCTTCCTAATGCTAAAACTCTTGCGCAGGTGTTCATTGGGGAGATTGTAAGGCTTCACGGTGTACCCTCTGATGTGGTGTCTGATCGGGGATCTCAGTTTGTGTCCAAATTCTGGAGGGCATTTTGTACACGGCGGGGGATGCATTTATCGTTTTCTTCAGCTTTTCATCCTCAGACCAATGGTCAGACGGAACGTCTGAACCAGAGTTTGGAGACATATCTCCGGTGTTTTGTGTCAGAGAACCAGGAGGACTGGGCTTCTATCTTACCTCTGGCGGAGTTTGCTCTTAATAATAGGCGGAGTGAGTCCACTGGTAAGTCCCCGTTTTTTGGGGCATATGGTTTTCACCCCCAGTTTTGTACTTTCAGTAGGGGGGGCTCTTCGGGGGTTCCTGAGGAGGAACGATTTTCGTCATCACTCGCTTCGATATGGAAAGGGTTGCTGTATAATCTAAGTTCTATGGGGAACCGATACAAACGTATGGCTGATAGGAAGAGAGTGTCTGGTCCGGACCTAAGTGTGAATGATCGGGTATGGTTGTCTACCAAGAATATAAAACTTAAGGTTCCCTCCTGGAAACTGGGTCCCAGGTTCATCGGGCCTTATAGGATCTGCTCTATAATTAATCCGGTGGCATTTCATCTTGACCTCCCCTCTACTTTTAAAATTCACAACGTGTTCCACAGATCTTTGCTTAAAAGGTATGTGGCGCCGGTGATACCGTCACCTTTACCTCCTCCTCCTGTGGTGGTCAATGGAAACTTGGAGTTTCAGGTATCGAAGGTCATCGATTCACGTTTTAATCGCCGGTCCCTTCAGTACCTGGTTCATTGGAAGGGGTATGGTCCTGAGGAGAGGATGTGGGTTCCTGCGTCGGATATTAACGCAGACCGATTAATTCGGGCCTTCCACACGACTCACCCGGATAAACCTGGCCCTGAGGGTCCGGAGGCCCCTCATAGAAGGGGGGGTACTGTCACGGGTGTGTCGCCACGAAGATCGTCGCGATTACACAGCCTGACTTCTCGCAGCTCAGTTTTTGGTGCTTGGTGTTTTTCGGCAGGGAGGGAGTTAATTCTCTCTCTCTGTGCTAGACGAGGCCCAGCCTCGCCCAGCTGCAGTTAATTCTGCAGTATTGGGACTCCTTCAAATACCTGCCGTTCTGATAGGGTTGTTGTCGGTGAAAGCTTTTCATGCAGACTTTCGGAGTGATACGTGGTATTGTGAAGTAGGAGCGAAGTGTATTCGGTGTTGTTTTTTCCCTTCCTCGCTTTATTCTTTATCCCCTTACCCGTTGGTGTTCCCTCCGTTGTAGTGGTGTAAGTTTTTGTATGCAAGGTGGTTTTGGGTTTGCCCCTTGTACTGTCTCATTCGTCTTGAACTGTGTTTGGCATATACGGTCCTGTCCCCAATTGTTGTGATCGGAGTCCTTCTCAGGACTAGATTACTGAGGTTCAGGGATTCTCAGGAGGTAGGTTTACGCTGGTGGCCTGGACCTCTGTACCATCAACAGTACCTCCAGGTAGAGGGATTAGGCAGGGCCTCAGTGTAGGGTCAGCATAGGCCCCTGACCTCCTGAACGCCGAGACAGCGTGACAGAAGTTGGACGCGATGACCCTGGAGGTCTCTTCCAACTCTAATATTCTATGATTCTATGAATTCTGCTGTTTTGGCACCCCCGGTGCTCAGCAAATGTAACATGATATTTGCAGTCTACTCCAGCCAAATTTGTTCTCCAAGAATCAAATAATTCTTTTTCTTGTCCCAGTCTGCTGTGTGCCCAAACACCAGTTTTTGACCACAAATGTGATATCACTGCTTTCAGGAGAGGTTTTTCACCCATTTATGGGGTCCATTTTCTTCTAATGTCAATTGTTGGAATGACAAATTTATTGCTAAATCAATATTTTAGTGGAAAAAAAAAATTTTCATTCCACTTTACATTTATTAATATGAAGCACTTGAAGGATTAACAATTTTTAAGAAAAGTTTTCAACAGTTTGAGGGGTTCAGTTTTTAAAATGGTATCATGAAGATCCCTCAAAGTCACAAACATATCGGCCAAAATTTACCACTAACATAAAGTACAATGTCTTACAAAAAACAGTCTCACAATCACTTATGGTACGTTGAGGCATTCCAGACTTATTCCCCCAAAAAGTAACACATTTTGAATTTGAAAAATGTAGCTTGATCATTAAATTCAAAATTGGTTCCGTCAAAGAGATAAAGAGATGAATTATATTTCTAGAGTTTTTTTCAGGAGAACATTCAAAAGGAAGACTAGATAAAGGTGTTATACTTCTCACATTTGGTCTCCGACTTTTGTGTTTGGGTTAAAAAAACTGCATCCAAAAATCTGAAGTGAAAATATTATTGATTCTTTAAGCAAAACTATACTGAGAATTTAAAGACAAAACTTTATTTCTTAAAAAGTGACAGCCAATATTGTAGTGGATCTTATTCTTAACAGCACACACACTGCACACAGCAATGTCGATAGTGCCAAAGCTCCAAAAGGAGTTAAAACCACACTAGAATTGAGAAGTATTTTGTTGTATTCTTTTACTACTTTTATGACATCTATTACATTTGAAATTAAATCTGGACAATATCTGGGCAATATATGATATATTGATTTGGACTTGTATCACAGTCTTTTATAACAGTATTAAGCAGAATACTACAAAAGTTTTTTTGCTTGTTTTTTTGTACTGAGAAAGGTGCTTTTTTGACTTGCTATGGTCTTGTGAATACATTGGTCCCCAAGAGTAACAAGCAACCATTTATTGGACTTGACTATAAATAATAAGTAAATAATACAAAAGAATGGTTTTAAGGGAATGTTAGTTTATGTGCAGGTATGTATAAATGAGGCATCTACTTGTTGCCCTATACTTTGCTATTTGATTACCACATTCTCTAATGGGTGTTCTGAAATGTTTCCATTAATGAAGTCTTGTAAGGAAACATTTCTACATATGCAGATATTTTTAATAATATGTGATGGTGTGCACCATAATTTAATTGTTTATGTATTTTGGATATTATTTTTGTTAAATTGCTTTACACATTTTAAATTGGAAAGTAGGGAAGGGAGATAATTTAATTTAAATGAGTAAGGATACGTGTTACTCCACTTCCCCAAAGGTGCCCAGATAGGATACTACTCCTTAATAATATATAAAAGGAAATCTGACACTCATGTATTCAGTATATAGATTATGGGTATTTATTCAGTAAAGCAATACAAATAAAGTAACGTTTCAGTCACTAACATCGACCTTCGTCATTGATGTGGTACAAGGGAGACAAAGAATAACAGCGCCATAGGTATGTGGTTAATAGAAATAGCCCAATGGAAGTTGCGTCTCACTGATATATAGTTTTGTGAGAAAAGATTCAGTATAACCCATGTATTAGGCCATATGCACTTGTTCAGTATTTGGTCAGTATTTCACTTGAGTATTATTTGTAAGCCAAAACCAGGAGGGGTGATAAATACAGAAGTGGAGATGTGCTTCTATTATACTTTTCCTCTGACTTTTCCACTCCTGCTTTTGGCTTACAAATACTGAGGTAAAATACTGACCAAATACTGAATGTGTGCACATGGACTTAATTGAATCCTCTGTTCCTTCTGAGATAATCAGGCCAGTGGGTGGTCCTATCAGTGATTGACAGCTATATCTGTATGCACTCTTATACAAAGAAAGCTGTCAGTCACTGATAGGATTGCACAGTGCCTGTACTTTAGGAGGAGAGAATAAAAAGTGTCAAAGAGTAATAATTTTTTTTTACCCTCCGTCACATACAATAGGCCTGACAGGCACATCTCTTTTACTTTCATTTCTCCTTCCTCACCAGATCGTGAGGAAATCCCCTCCCTCCAGGTAGTCTCCTGTCTCTAGCAGCTCTGTGAAACCTCATACCACAGTTGGATTGCAGAGCTTCAGGAGGACAGATATAACTGCGCTAATCTCTCAGGCTCATTGTATGTGAACACGTCACACTCAATAAGGTTGGTATTTTATGTTTTTATTCATCACAATTGTTTATTTAGCTTGTTTTATGAATGTATAGCACAAAGTGTGAGGATATTTCATAGAAATAAGGCAGATTAAAAAAGAAAGTGTGCTGCTCAGGCATATACAGTAGTTCCCTAACACATATTCCTTCTCTTGCTTCAGATTATCTGCCGAAATGGAGAGGAAAATGTACAATTTATCAAAAAACCTTGATGTTGAGGAAGTAACAAACATGCTGTTAGATGATGCAGACCCCACACTGAATGAGGATTTAGGAGAGGAAAGTGAGATTGATTCTCATGATGAGGTGGAAGTATGTGAAGTGGATTCTGAAACAGAGCAAGATGGTGACAGTGATGAGGATGAAGATGTAGAATCTTATTATATGGGAAAAGATAAAAAAAAACAATGGAACAAGAAGCCACTCCAGAAAAAACGTATGGAACCTCAAAACATTATTACTCACCTTCCTGCAGTTATAGGAACTGCAAGTAATGCAAAAACTGCAGTTGAATGCTGGAATAGTTTATTCACAGATGACATTCTGGACTCTATTGTCACATATACCAACCAATATATAGACATTATAAAGGACAAGTTCATCTGCAACAGAACCATCAAGGCCACAGATGAAATAGAACTGCGCGCTTTTTTTTGATTATTATACCTTGCAGGAGCTTATAGGGCAAATAGACAAAGTTTGGATGAACTTTGGAGTAAAGATGGGGATGGAGTTGAAAAATTTGGCCTTGTTATGTCCATAAACAGATTCAAGCTTCTAATTCGTTGCCTTCGGTTTGACGAGAGAACTATCCGAACCGAACATAAAACACATGACCGACTTGCTCCAATTCGTGATATATTCCAAAAATTTGTTGAAAACTGTAAAAAAAGCTATTTCCCTGGGGAGAATCTCACTATTGACGAAATGCTCCCTGGTTTTCGTGGTAAATGTGCCTTTCGTCAATATATTCCATCAAAGCCTAACAAATATGGAATAAAAATGTATGCCCTTGTTGATGCCAGTAAGACCTACACTTACAACCTGAAAGTTTATGCAGGAAAACAACCAGAAGGTCCTTACTGTGTCAGCAACAAACCCAGTGATGTTGTAAAAAGACTGGCTGAGCCCTTATTTGGATCGGGTCGCAATATAACAGCTGACAATTGGTTTTCAAATTGTGATCTGATTGATTATCTGAAAATGCAGAAGCTTTCATATGTCGGAACTGTAAGAAAAAATAAAAAAGAATTGCCTACACAGTTTGTAAGTGTGAAAGGGAGACAACAGTACAGCAGTATGTTTGCATTCCATAATGGAAAGGTTTTGGTTTCCTATGTACCACAAGCAAAAAAAATTGTACTTCTTCTATCAACACTTCATGATGATGATGCCATCGATCCTGGGACTGTGGCACAAAAAAACCCAGAGATAATTACATTTTATAATGCAACCAAAGGGGGTGTTGATACAGCTGATCAGATGTGCTCAACTTTCAACGTCAGCAGAAACACCAAACGCTGGCCAATGGTCATATTATTTGCTATGTTGAATTTGGGTGGTATAAATTCACAAGTCATTTACCTTGAAAACAAGCTTGAACCACTCCGTAGACGATTCTATCTGAAAAAATTGGCCCATGAACTAGTGCTTGGAGAGCTACGCAGGAGAAGTATGAAAACAATCGGTATCCCCTCTCGCCTTCAAGTTCAGCTCAAAAGATTCCGCCCAGAAGATGATAGTGAAAATTCACCACCTGCACCACCTCCCAAAAGAAGGAGAAGCACCACCTGCACCACGGAAAGCGGAATCAGAAGGCTTTCTAATTATGAATGTCACAAATGTCATAATGCAATCTGCCTGACACATGCAAAAATGATGTGTAATTCTTGCTCTTTGCTCTGCAAGTGTAATTTTTCTGGGGAAACTTCAGGATCTAATTCTCATTGAATATGTGTTTAATAGTACTTAAGGTACCTTAAAATTAAGTTTGTTTCCATAAATTTTCTTTGTAGAGTATTTTGACAGAGTCGAACTGGGGACTATTAGGCGGGAGTTTTGAAATGTTTGTATTTCAGAGTTATTAGTTTTATGTTACGTAAATGTTTTTTTTTGCACCTTATTATGTGTAGTCTCTTTTATTACATCCCAATGAAGGTCACTGATCACTTTTAGAGCACTGAAATTGCAAACATTAGATATTATAGGTATTTTTCTAGCCTGCGCCTGACAGTCACATTGTATGTGAACTCGGTAGAACCGATATTGTATGTGACGGAGGGTTAATGGCAAGAATTATTTAAGTACCGCATATTTTTTTCACGCAGATTATATTTAATGGCTTGGCTGGTAATGCCAATCTTGTGTCTACGACTAGATAAAGTTTTATTGTATAACTTCTGTGGAGTAGCATGATTAGGACTGTTCCTCTAATTGCATATAAGAGATTCAGACACTTTGTTATCTGGTTAAATATCTTTTCAATGTGATCTGAAAAATTATTCCTACTGAAAAATGTTGGTGGCTGTAAAGTTTATTGTTCAAAATAAACAGGTTTACGAGCAGCAGATGAGTGTGTTCATGTTTAATTCTCATTTTAACTACAAGGCCAATTTATACTTTCAACAATCGTTTTTCATTTCAATGGAAAATATTTGATCATGATCTATTCTTTTTTATATAATTTAAGTTTACAAACAAACTTAAATTTAAGTTGAAAACAGGAGCATGACAACTATATTTTATTGGCTAAAATGAGCAGTTTAAAATTTATAAAGTTTTGCCGAGAGAGATCCATGATAGCTGCGATTTTCACATTGCTTTTATATACTTGTACAATTTAAAATAAGCTTCTAAACATGTTTTATTTCTACCATGTATAATTACTTGTGATTACATTTATAGGTACATTTACATGGTATAACAATCTTAACTGAAATCAGCTGTGTCTTACAAAAAATCATGTAATGCCATCCCATCAATTGAAATGCATAAATGTTTGTACATTGTAAATTCTTTCTATAGACTTGCTAAAACATTTCTACTATGGTTACAATAGTGCTGTACATTCACTGGCTATCACAGCATAAATTTCCCAGTATTAAGACATGGCATTAACAATGGGGAACTCTGATACTATATTTGATAAAAGACATAGAGTAGACTTAAAGCAGTTGTTCGGTCTTATGATAACAGTCTGCAGTCACTCCATGTGACTGCAGACTTCTGAACACTGACAGTGTATCTCTCAATTAGAGATGAGCGTTGTTCTACTCGAACTGTTCGCCAATCTCAAATTCGAGCTGTTTTGGGCGGTGTTCGAGCCGGTCGGCGAACACGAACAATTTGAGAAAAATTCGGCTGTTCGAGGTTATGTTCGATAACTGTTCGTGCACCAAAATCATAACTGGATTTTTTCTCAGTAATGATGAAAATTAATGTTAATACGCAGTTTGAGTGTACAGCGGGGTGGGGGGAGGGGCAGGGGATGGATCTCTGCAGGAACAATGAAGATCTCCATTTTTTTTTCTCTTTCCCGCATTTGCAGTGGGGAGGTGCAATCTGTCAGCCTATCAGCAGCGCACACACGGAGCGAAGTGCTTTTTTTCACACAAGCAAGGGCATGTGTGATTGGCAGTGTATGTCACATGTCCTTGCCCTATAAGACCAAGCCATTTTCCCCGTCGCCACCATTTTCTCACTGCTGCAGCTGCGTGTTAGACGCACCGCTGTTGCTGTGTGTGCTATACCTTGTTAATTTCAAGCCAATTTTCGCACAAATATACAGATAGCTTGGGAGTAGGGAATAGTTGTGATTGCAGTCCTTTTAAGGACTAGGTTACAGCATTTCCTACGACTTTTATCAGGCAGGTCTGTGCTCTTAAATAGATAGATTGTGGGAGTAAAGACTAATTGTAATTGGAGTCCTTTTCAGGACTAGGTTACATGAGTTCCTATCAGTTTTTGCCAGGCAGGTCTGTGCCAGTGCTGTGCAAGTTTTTTTCACAGCATTTGGCTGAATCTAGCAAAGCTAATCCTTTTTGGCCTATTGCAGAGTGTGTTAGTCAGTGGAGTAGCCTATCTGTGTTGCAAGATATACCACCTGTGTATAGAATACCAATTTTTTTACTGCACCTAGTGAAGTAAAATCTTTTGGGCATAGCATCATTCTATTAGTCCATCTATACTGACCTCCATCAGGTTGCAAACTGAAAATAATTTTTTTCTGCATCTAGCTCTGAAAAAATATTTGGGCTTCTAGCAGTGTGTGGGACTTGGTCTATTAGTCCATCTATACTGACCTCCATCAGGTTGCAAATTAAAAATATTTTTTTTCTTCATTTAGCTCTGAAAAAATAATTGGGCTTCTTGCAGTGTGTGGGACTTGTTCTATTAGTCCTTCTATACTGACCTCCAGCAGGTTGCAAATTGAATATAATTTTTTTCTGCATCTAGCTCTGAAAAAATATTTGGGCTTCTAGCGGTGTGTGGGACTTGGTCTATTAGTCCATCTATACTGACCTCCATCAGGTTGCAAATTAAAAATAATTTTTTTCTGCATCTAGCTCTGAAAAAATATTTGGGCTTCTAGCAGTGTGTGGGACTTGGTCTATTAGTCCATCTATACTGACCTCCATCAGGTTGCAAATTAAAAATAATTTTTTTCTTCATTTATCTCTGAAAAAATATTTGGGCTTCTAGCAGCGTGTGGGACTTGGTCTATTAGTCCATCTATACTGACCTCCATCAGGTTGCAAATTAAAAATAATTTTTTTCTGCATCTAGCTCTGAAAAAATATTTGGGCTTCTAGCAGTGTGTGGGACTTGGTCTATTAGTCCATCTATACTGACCTCCATCAGGTTGCAAATTAAAAATAATTTTTTTCTGCATCTAGCTCTGAAAAAATATTTGGGCTTCTAGCAGTGTGTGGGACTTGGTCTATTAGTCCATCTATACTGACCTCCATCAGGTTGCAAATTAAAAATAATTTTTTTCTTCATTTATCTCTGAAAAAATATTTGGGCTTCTAGCAGCGTGTGGGACTTGTTCTATTAGTCCATCTATACTGTCCTCCATCAGGTTGCAAATTAAAAATAATTTTTTTCTGCATCTAGCTCTGAAAAAATATTTGGGCTTCTGGCAGTGTGTGGGACTTGGTCTATTAGTCCATCTATACTGACCTCCATCAGGTTGCAAATTAAAAATAATTTTTTTCTGCATCTAGCTCTGAAAAAATATTTGGGCTTCTAGCAGTGTGTGGGACTTGGTCTATTAGTCCATCTATACTGACCTCCATCAGGTTGCAAATTGAATAAAAAAAATTTCTGCATCTAGCTCTGAAAAAATATTTGGGCTTCTAGCGGTGTGTGGGACTTGGTCTATTAGTCCATCTATACTGACCTCCATCAGGTTGCAAATTAAAAATAATTTTTTTCTGCATCTAACCCAGCCAATAGTTTTGGCCTAATACCACAGTTTGGCCACTCAGCTCTGCTCGGTTACCATCCATTGTTTTTTTGTGCAAACAACTCCAGAGTTGTGAATTAGTTAACCACCAAAATGAGTGGAAAAAGGCCTGCTGCTGGTGGAAAGGGGAATAGGCGTGTTGGGAAGGGGAAAAAAGGTTGTGTCCGTGGGGTAGGTGCAGAAGAAAGACCATCTTCCAGCCAAACTAAAATGTCTACTTCTTTTAGCGGACAATGTGATAAGATCCCTTTCGTACGGCCACGCCAATCGCTACAAATTCCAGATGAGGCACAAAAACAGCAGGTGCTTCAACGGATATCAAGTGCTCCTTTAAGTGGGCTCTCCTCCACATCAACTTCAACATCACAAATACTCCAGTCCTCAAAGGTGTCACCCAAATCGCACTTGCTTCCTCACAGCTCCCAAATCTCCAGCTGCCCGTCTGAGTATGAGGTAGAACAGATGGTTGAGTCTGCAGAGCTGTTTACTCATACTATAGCCTGGGAATCAGAGGTCGACTCCAGCGCTTCTGTGAATCCAGACGAGGAAATGATCTGCACTGATGCCCAGAATCTTTATGAGTCGGATCCAGGACCAGACGCAGAAGGTTCTGACCATAATGTAGACCCTCATTCCCAAACTGTAACTCCTGTTGGTGGAGACAATGAGGAAGACGATGATAAGACTCAAATACCTGATTGGAGCGACAACTTTACTTTTTTGTCAGGGCAGGAACAGGTTGGCTCTGAGGACGACGGGTGTGAAAACGCACAGGGTGATGATGATGAGGTCGGAGATCCCACTTACTGTCAACCCACAGTCAGCCAAGAGATGAGGTCAGCAGAGGAGGTGGAGGAAGATGCTAGTGACGACGAGGTCAGGTTGCGCCTTCCTGGACAGAGACGTAGTACTGGAAGCACGTCAACAACTGCATCCTCAAACACAACTCTGCCTCTCACCACAAGTCGTGGTGGCTCTTCAGGTCGCATGGGTGCTAAGCCTTGCATAGCCTGGGCATTTTTTCAGATCGATAAAGATGACCCAACTCGTGTTATCTGTAACATTTGTCAGCAAAAGCTAAGTAGAGGCCAAAAAATACATAGTTTGAGTACTTCATGCATGAACCGGCACATGGACATGAAGCATAAGTTGCAGTGGGAAGCTCAGTGTGCTACAATGCGGTCTAGCCGGCCGGGCCAACCACCGTCTGCCATATCTTGTGCATCCGCGGCCTCTTCATCCTCTGTGACTGGGGGGACAGCAGTCACACCTGTTTTGGGGCGCAGACCTGCCACCTCTTTACCCGCAACAGCCAGCGTGATTGGCAGGTCATCATTTTCTTTGGAGGTGGTAACACCAGCTGGTCTTGAGCGCTGTCCGACATTGATAGCACCACCTTTGGATCAAGGCAACCTAACATGTCCGCCTGCATCTTCCTCACAGACCGGCAGTTTGCCGGGGACACCCTTAACAACCCCGTCTAAGCACAATAGCCAGCCCTCGGTCCCTCAGATGTGGACAAGTAAAAGACCATTTCCTCCTAGCCATGAGAAAGCTAAGAGGTTGAATTTCACCATCTGCAAGCTCTTGGCTACAGAAATGCTGCCTTTCCGCCTGGTGGACACAGAGGATTTTCGAGACCTTATGTCCGTCGCAGTGCCCCAGTACCAGATGCCCAGTCGGCACTACTTCTCAAAGAAAGGTGTGCCTGCGCTCCACCAGCATGTCGCACACAACATCACCGCTTCTTTGAGAAACTCTGTGTGTGACAGGGTGCATTTCACCACAGACACTTGGACGAGTAGGCATGGACAGGGGCGTTACATGTCGCTGACTGGGCACTGGGTAACTATGGTGACAGCAGGACAAGGGGCTGCTGTCCAAGTCTTGCCGTCCCCACGAGTTGTGCGTCAATCCTCTTTATGTCAAAGTTCCTCCACTGCTTCTGCCTCCTCAACCTCCTCTCGGTCTTCCACCTGCACCCAAAGCCTGTCTGGTCATGCCACAAGCTTTCTAACTGCGCAGAAGGGATCCTGCACACCTCCTTACTATGCTGGCAGTAGGGCTCAACGTCATCAGGCGGTTTTTACATTGAAATGTCTGGGAAATGTGAGTCACACAGCTGAGGAGTTGTGGTCAGCTCTGGAGAACCAATTTCATGAATGGTTGTCTCCACTGGACCTGAAACCAGGGAAGGCCGTGTGCGACAATGCTGCAAACCTGGGTGTGGCCCTTCGCCGGGGCAATGTCACACACGTGCCTTGTATGGCTCACGTGTTGAACCTGGTTGTCCAGCAATTTTTAGCCCACTATCCCAGACTAAATGGCCTTCTGCAGAGGGCACGGTCGCTGTGTGCTCACTTCCGCCGTTCGCATCCCGCAGCTCAGCGACTTACATCTCTACAGAAGTCATTGGGCCTGCCACTTCACCGGCTAAAATGCGATGTGCCTACCCGGTGGAATTCAACTCTGCACATGTTGCAGCGACTGTGGCAGCACCGACAAGCCCTGATGCAATACGTTCTGACGTATAGCCTGGGCCAACGAGATTCAGAGGTGGGGCAAATCACGCTGGAGGAGTGGTCTCAGATCAGGGACCTATGCACCCTTCTGCACAGTTTTGAAATGGCGACGAAGATGTTTAGTGCTGACGATGCCATTATCAGCATGACTATTCCGGTGATTTACATGCTGGAGCACATGTTAAACAGAATTCGGAGTCAGGTGGTGGCACAAGAGGAGGTGGAGGAAGTAGAGGAGGAGGAGTTGTATGCGGAATTGCTAACATCTGCAAGGTCCAGACGGTCGGCAGCACCAAGGCGGCAGGCATGTGAGGGTGGGGGAGATGATTTTACCAGGGCGCATGGTAGCAGCCAAACTAGTGAGGAAGGTGCAGGAGCCCAGGAAGAAGTGGAGGACGAACTGATGGAAGACTCATCAGATGAGGGAGACCTTGATCACATTTCTGTTGTGCGAGGTTGGGGGGAGAGGACAGAGGAAGGAAGCATGATTGTTACCTCGCCACCAACACAACAGGGACTTGGTGCTCCTGGATGCGCAACACACATGAGTGCCTTCTTGCTGCACTACCTGCAACATGACCCTCGAATTGTGAGAATTAGAAATAATCCTGACTACTGGGTTGCCACACTGTTAGATCCCCGGTACAAAAGTAAATTTGCAGAAATTATTCCTGCCATAGAAAGGGATGCACGCATGCAGGAGTATCAGCAGAGACTGTTGCAGAATCTTACATGTGCTTTTCCACAAAATACCAGTGGTGCACGTAGTGAATCTCACAGTTCCAACTTGCCAACCGTGGGACCGTCAAGTGTTCAGCACTCAAACCGTAACAGAACCACAGTATCTGCTGGTAACATCAATTTTGCGGAATCATTTCACCACTTTTTTAGCCCATCCTTTGCAAGGCCACAGGAGACAAGAAGTCTGACACATAGTCAACGCCTAGAGATGATGGTACAGGAGTATCTCCAAGTAAACATTGAAGCCACGACTGTGTCACTGGACCCTTGCTCTTTTTGGGCTTCCAATCTGGATAAATGGCCGGAGCTAGCCACTTACGCCTTGGAGATCTTGTCATGCCCCGCAGCCAGCGTTCTGTCTGAACGTGTGTTCAGCGCTGCTGGTGGTGTGCTGACAGATAAGCGCACGCGGCTCTCCACTGATAATGTAGACAGACTCACGTTCATAAAGATGAACAAATCATGGATCCGAAACGACTTTTCTACCCCTGTGTCATCCTGGGGAGAGTAAAAGCTTGATGATTGGTTAAAATCACCCTACCAACCGTTTTAAGCTTTCAAATTACTAATCATGTTTATCTGTATCTTGACTGGAAAATAATTTGGGCTTTGTAGCAGTGTGCAGCACTGATCCTATTAGGCCATCTATAATAAGCTTCACCAGATTTAAAATTAAAAATAATTTTTAGCTGCATGTAGCCCGGAAAATAATTTTGGGGCTCCGAGATGCGCAAGACACATAAGTGCCTTCTTGCTGCACTACCTGCAGCATGACCCTCATATTGTCAGAATTCGAAGTAATCATGACTACTGGGTTGCCACACTCTTAGATCCCCCAAACTTTTCGATCAACCTTTTCAATTTAATAAAGACCAAAAAAATGGTCATTTTTGAAATTATAAGCATTAGCAGGTTGTTAGAAACTGAAATCAAACAGTTTTCAACTCAAAACTTTATTCTAGGTGATGTTACATTTTCACATCGGACCCCTTGTTCGAAAGGAGCTTCTGAACTCTCTCGTCCATTGAATTTGTCAGGTTTTGGATGGTTTCTGCTTCAATTGTTTTGCATGAGGACAGAATACCCTCCCAGAGCTGTTGCTTAGATGTGAACTGCCTCCCGCCATCATAGACACTCCTTTTAATGATGCTCCAAAGGTTCTGAATGGGGTAGAGGTCAGGGGAGCATGGGGGTCACACCATAAGTTTGTCCCCTTTTATGCCCATATCAGCCAGAGATGCAGATGTTTTATGTGCAGCATGAGATGGTGCATTATCATGCAGAAAAATGATCTTGCTGTGAAATACACGGTTCTTCTTCTTGAACCATGGCAGGAAGTGCTGTTTGAGAAAATCCACATACATTATGGAGTTCATCTTTAGCGCCTTCAGGGATCCTAAAGGGGCCGACAATCTCTCTCCCCATGATTCCAGCCCAAAACATTACTCCACCTCCTCCTTGTTGGCGCTGTAGCCGTGGTTGCGTGGGGTGTCCATCAACCAGCCATCCTCCACTCCATCCATCTGGACCATCGAGCGCTGCACGGCACTCATCCGTGAACAAAACAGTTTTGAAATCAGTCTTCATGTAATGTTTGGCCCACTGGAGCCGTTTCTGCTTGTGTGAAGTGGATAGAGGAGGTCGACAGGATGGCGCATGCACAGCTGCAAACCTCTGAAGGACCCTGCATCTTGTTGTTCGGGGGACGTTGGAGGCACAAGCAGCTTCAAAAACTTGTCTGCTGCTATGACAAGGCTTTTTTGCCGCTGCTCTTTCAACCTGACGTAATTGCCTGTAGGAAAGAGTCCTCAATTTGTCCTTATCAGCACGCACACGTGTGTACTGTGAATCAGCTACATACTTCTTGATTGCCAAGACACTTCATCCTGATCATCGCACAATGTTGATTGTAGTCATGCCTTGACCTAAACACTCCACAATTTGTTGCTTCTCAGCAGCCGACACATCCTTTTTCTTTCCCATTTTGGCAGAAAATGTAGGCTGCTTAATAATGTGAGAGAGCCTTCTTAAGTAGTCTTGCCTTTCATTGGACACACCTGCCAAACTAATTAGCACAGGTGTCTGCAATTGCTTACAGTGATATAAAGAGCCCTGACACACATCACCATCAATGAGTTTAACTGACAAACAAACAAATTCTTCCCTTATCACTCCTAAACACTTTTTGTATAATAATTTGGAACACAGTGTACATGTGCTTTTCCACAAAATACCAGTGGTTCACGTAGTGAATCTTACAGTTCTAACTTGCCAACCGTGGTCTGTATGGAGTTGTTCAATAAAGGGCCCAAAATTAAGATAACATAGATGGGAGAGGTCTCTATGAATAGGAATTCCTAAGTATTTGATACCCTGTGAGGGCCAGGCAAAGGGAAAGTTGGACTGGATGGAATCCTATATGGATTTGGGGAGGGAGACATCGAGGGCCTCAGACTTCGCTGCATTGATTTTAAAATTTTACCATGTAACAAAGTGATCTATTTCAGCCATAACAGCATGGATGGATATATGTGATTGAGTGATATATACTAGGACATCATCAGCAAATAGAGAGCACTTGTACTCGGTGCCTCCCACCTCAATCCACCTAATATTGGGGTTATGGCGAATTGATGAGAGCAGGTGCTCCGTCACTAGGATGTATAAGAGAGGGGACAGAGGACATCCCTGCCTTGTCCCATTGGTGATTGTGAAAGGTGATGAAAATGTTCTGACGCACCCCCTGGGCCTTGGGACACCCGGAGCCGGACCCTTTTTGGTGGATGCTGTTGGTTGTAGTCTTCGTGGCGGTGACCCGGTTCCGTGGCTCAGGGCGGTCAAACCAGTGGCGGAACTATTTATGTGGTTTTCATGTTTAAATGTCCGACTACGCCACCCGTGGATTGCGGTCAGAGTGAACCGCCGCTACAGGGCAGACCACTGAGGCTGGTGTTGTGGGTGCAGCAGAGCGTAGCATAACTCCCCACGGGAGGAGTATAGCCTCAGGGCAGTGTATGAGGAGGATGGGGGTGATGGTGCAGGGCAGCAGCAGTAATGACACGGAGTCAGTGATGCAGTTCAGGGCCTTTACTCACAGTTCTTATTATCAAGACCACGTCTGCAGGTAACGGCTGCCCACGTCGTACTGTGCTCACCAGGTGAGGGGCTCAGACAACTCCCAGATAACTTTGGAGCACTTCACAGGACCCCCTTTGTGTGTCCTTTGTCTGGCCTTTCTTACCAACACTTCTGTCCGGCTGCCTCGGGCCTCCTCTTGGTAAACTTGGCGCCAGTTTCCCTGACCCTATGTGGTGCCTTCCTAGCGGGTGTAGCGAGGGGCTGCGCCACATAAAATGTCAGAGCCTCCGGTTTCTAGCTGAGGGTCGTTTCCTGCCTCCACTAGTTCGGGGACCGGTCTCCCCCTTTGGCCTGACCCCTCCACGCAGGTGGATTCGGGCGTGCGGTGGCGACTCGCCCGTCCGCACCCCTGGGATCCCTTCATTCCTCGTTCCTGGAGCCTTCTCCGCTCCTCTTCCTTCCTTCTCCCTCTTCCAGGCCTGGGCCTCTGTTACTAGGCCCGCCTCCGGAGCAGAGCTCATGCAGAGCCCCTGCTCCCTGCCACTTCTGCTCAGACTTCTCTGCACTGAACTAAGATGGTGCCCACCTTTTATACTCCCTTCTCAATGCACCCAGGAACTGCTTCCTCCCTGCTCCTGCACTACAGGGTTCCCCTTCCTCAGTGTTCCCTCCCCCCACTCCAGCCAGGGCAAGGGACTGTCGTGCCCATCTCAGGGGCATATTGGTCGCCCTGCCCCACGGCAATGTGGTGTAATGCATGCAGGTGTCGGGTCCTGATCCACACTCCATCCTTACCTGAGAGTGAGATATCACACCTCTGGGTGAGGTGCAATACCTCTGTAGCAACCGAGCCCTCAGGGTGCTACAGTTCCATTTATCTTCAGCCTAGGTGACGTATTGCGATACAGGGCCGTGATTTTGGCTATAAAAGGGTCCCCTAGACCCCTACCCCAAGCTTTTTAAGAGAATCATATATGGCGTGCCAGGAGACTCTATGGAATGCTTTCTCAGCATCCAACGAGAGTATCTAATTACAAATTTTTAACTGCATCTAGCCCAGGAAATACTTTGTGCCTAGTAGCAGTGTCTGCTAGTGAGCGGATTATCCCGGCTGTTAAGCAAGCTGCACCACCTGTAGTTTAGACACTTAATTTTTTCAAAGGAAATGCTTCGGGACCATGGGATACTTAGTGAAGAGCATCAGGAGGCACCCCAAGGCATAGGGGCTGGGACTGGCAGTAGGATGCCTTGCGGTGGACAGCCGAGCTCGATCCTTATAAAAGCTTTTTAACTGCAGCAGCTTTAGTGGACGCTACTGGAGCTGGAATTACCGCGGCTGCTGGCATGAGACTTGCCCTCCAATAGATCCTTGTAAATGGATTTAAAGTGTATTCATTCAAATTAGAGAGACAATTTAAATTAAAAAGCTTAGAGCTGCCTCCACCACAGGGGGGCTCGCTCGACCCACCAGCGGACAGGCACCAGTATTGGGAGAGGGGGGCTGGCCGTCAGGGTTCACCGCGGCTCTGGCACAAACCCGGCGACACGGAGGTGGCACGGGCAGGAGCGGACTGGCCGTGTCGGCTTCTCACTTTTTGGATTTTAGAAGGGCATGACATGCCTATATCTGTGTCTCCCCCTCCTTTTACTCCTCCACCTCTTTTATTTTCGCATGACTATATGTACTTGTCACTTTTCCATGTGTTAGTTATGTCTTCTGAGCAGTTTGTCAGCTTTTGGACACCTTTGAAGGTGTTTTCTATGTGTTTCTATGTGTTTTTGTTTGCCTGCCATTGGTTTTAACGGTGTTCGAAGGTGTTCGACGAACAGTTCGACGAACAGTTCGGCGAACACACGGGTGTTCGACGAACCGAACCGAACTCGAACACTACGGGGGTGGCTCAACACTACTCTCAATACAATACAATTCTAATCCAGTAAAATGGAGCCTTGTTGGCTGTATTTGTCAGTACCGAATACCAAAAAGTTTGGTGAATACATTTTTTTTTTTAATTTCATCTTGAATTGTTTCAATCATCTCTAATGTCTATGATTAACAAGAATCTTTCAGCAGATTTTTGCTAATTAATCTGAGAGTAGCATAATACAGTGCACATGTAAGGGTGTGGACTGCCCTATCCCTGCCCCTGAACACAGCTTCAAGTGATAAGAATAGTGTTGTGCCGTTTTACTGCTGTTTATTGTGTCATATGAAGTGTGAACTTTGCCTTCCTTTTTTAAGTAATGTAATTTAACTAATGCATAGTGTTGTAGGTACTGATGCTGCTGTGTAGGTGCTGTAAAGGTAATAACTAGTGTGAATAATGTACACTCCAGCACAAGTATAGGGTAAGCATAGGATAACACACAGTATGGTGCTTAAGTTAAAGATAGATAGTGACTGTAGGTACATTAGGGCAGGATACAGTTAAAGTTTAGGACAAGCCAAGATTGGGAGGGGGTTGGACAAGTAAAAAGGAAACAACTTCCTGGTTTAGTTAGTGAATTGTTCATTGAAATTCACGGTGCAGTGGGCTGGAAGCACAGTATGTGCAAAACGTTTTGGCGGTAAAAGGTCATACAAAATTCCCCAAAGACATTCCTGCAACATCTGGAGCCTATGTCTCAATACAGGTGGTATGGAGAGCATCTTAAACCCTTCTGTACAGAGCAAGATAAATGTGGAACCGCATCAGGGAAACATAGCAGATCTCAGGAGTACTGTTGTGCCGGATGGGAAATCTTTGGGTCTAACATGATGTGTTAAAGTAGAGATAGTTCAAGCTTAACTTGATGGAAATGTACTATGTGAATGAACAAAGCAAGTGGAGAAGGGTACTGTGCCCGATACTGCGTGTTAAAGGCTGATGTAAATGAACTGTCCAGTAAAGTTGAACTTGTTAAAATGAAGGTGTCCCCTGATGTATGTGCAACTATTCCTGGATTGGAAGATGTGTCACTTATTAGGCCGTGTGTTGTATTTTCAATGCAAACAGTGTATTATCTGTAGGAGATGAACACTACTGGACTACAGTAGTAGTTCACTGAGTAGAAACTTGCTTACAATGCATGGTGTACACAGGAAGCTGCCAGTCATGGGTGTGGGTGTGGTTATACACAGTTTAACTCTTAACTCTTAGCTCTCCTACATCTATGTGAGACAAAAGAGATATTCAATGAAAACTATACCAAGCAGTCCAGTGAGTGATACAACCCTGAAATCAGATTTTCTTGCACTATGCTATGCTGCTCTCACATTATATATCAAAAACCTGCTGACATATTCCCTTTAATGACTATTTATTTAGATTATAGGGTTTCTAAACTTTCACCTTGTTTTTTTTATATTTTGCAGGCATTTTATTTGTCTGTAGATCATTGGTGGTCAAAAGTATTGAGTGCCACACTAATCACTCAATAGACCCCTGAGAATTGCTCAATAGACAGGGGCGCACTGGTCCTACCTTAGCACACACACAGAGCAAAGTATGGATTCAATATAAAGCATAGGCCCTTAAGCTTGTAGCCTATTCTTTCTAATAAATCCATGCTCCACTCTTTGTGTGTGCTCAGGAAGGAGCTGTGCATACTCTTGGGGGTCTATTGGAGAGATTGTCGGGGACCTCAGGACTCCCACCGGTCTGAAAGTAATTAAAGTGCCTGCGAAAAATGGAAAAAAAAAGGTGGAATTTTAGATAATCTCTAAATTAATTGTCTTTGAATATTGTTTTACGCCATGTGGTGTGTATTACATTGTTTTATATTATTTTTGGGATATTTTAAATTGTATTGTATTTTGGGATTAATATAACTCTACAAATCATTTCTTTATAAACTAGAGATCAGAAATAAAGACTATCTTTTAAAATATTAAAAATTCAAAGTTAAACCTTTCACACAAAACATATATTTTGGATGCAAAATAACATGTTCCCTTCCTAAATATTTCCTTGTTATTTCCTTGTTTATTTTTTCCCCCTGTACTGACTAAGAGAGCAATAGAGAAGAAATAGTGGAACTCATTGCATATTTATAAACACTGAAAATAATGTTGTGAATATTATTAAAAATAACAATAAAAAAAGAATGTGAAGTGAGTATCTCATGGTATCAGGGAATGTAAAAAAAAAGTGTCTAAATTATCGTAAAGTTGTTTACAAATATAAATCTTTCAGAATTGTAACATCAAATGTGCTAAATTATGCTCATTCTGACAATTCCCTCAATTGTTTTGTATAAACAAGACAGTAATTATGTATAAATGCATCCTAAGAAGCAAAATTATGAGCAAACATGATGTATGCTATATATAAATATACCAAGCAATAGCACAGTATTTCCTTGTTAGTTTTCCTTTGGCCAGTATTCTCAAACATCATATGTTTTCTCTGTCCCAACCAAGTGCATACATCTACTGCCAAGCTCACTATTATGTGGCCTCAATAAAATGGGAATACCCTGGGAATTATTTTAAAGAAGTTTTCTGGCAAAATGTTCTGTTCCTATAAGGGGAGCTCTAATAGATATTGTTGGAGCACTGATCTACCAACTTCCTACATAATGTATTCTTAATCTGTTGCTACAACCGATGAAGCCATAGTTATCCTTGGCAGGAGAAGATAGAAGGAGGAAAAAGAACAGAGCGCTGCCTGAGCGTAGTAATTAATTGTAAAGCTGTGAAGAAGTGAAGTGTATGCAATAAACTCACCCAAAGTGTTTGTGCTGGACAGACACAACACTGGCAGAAAATATAGAAGAGGACTGTAGTTTCTCCTCCGGTATGCTGCTCATCCAATGCCGTGGTAGTGTGCTTTTCCTGGCCCTGAAGCCACTCCACGTGGAGGTATGCAAGGAAATAAGAACTTGGGATGGCGCTTCTGTTTGAATGTGGAGATCAGACAGTCCATGCCTGATAGTACACATCATAGAAGTTGAAACGCGTTGTGTTTTTAAAAGTTTTTTATAGTAAATATGGTTTGACAGCAAAATCTGTTTTTAAAACCAATAAATTTAATATGGATATATGGACTGTCTGATCTCCACATTCAAACAAAAGCGTCATCCCAAGTTCTTCTTCCTTGTAGAATCGATGAAGGTAATTGGAGATTACTCTTGCAAATGTGTTATATACCTATGTGCAAGTACTGTCCTTTTACAGTTAATGATTATAATTACTGTCTGCACAGGGAAAGCAGGTAAAGTCTCTCATCAATATGGTCACTATTAATATTTTCAGGACCAAAAATCACATGACAAGATCAACAGTACAGATGAGCGGTTCAGGAAAAACTTGAATTCGCCTCTTTGTGTGTTTTTTCCAGGGAAATTGGGAAATTATCCCCAGACCCCAGAGCATAAGAAACTTCATATGTGAAAAATTATAAAAATCCTTATAATCACCTTACAGATCACCTTTCTGGTGCCTCCGCTACTCACTGCCATTTGTCTAGACCTCGCCACATCTACTGATCCACTACCGCTAGGGCAGTAGTCACCGGTCACAACATGCACCATGACCATCCAGTCCAAGTGGTGGGGGATCAGAATGTGCAGAAAAGACTGGATATGCAGCGGAGAGTAGCAGAGGGGCCAGAGAGGTGATCAGTATGGTGAGTAGAGATGAGCGTTGTTCTACTCGAACTGTTCGCCAATCTCAAATTCGAGCTGTTTTGGGCGGTGTTCGAGCCGGTCGGCGAACACGAACAATTTGAGAAAAATTCGGCTGTTCGAGGTTATGTTCGATAACTGTTCGTGCACCAAAATCATAACTGGATTTTTTCTCAGTAATGATGAAAATTAATGTTAATACGCAGTTTGAGTGTACAGCGGGGTGGGGGGAGGGGCAGGGGATGGATCTCTGCAGGAACAATGAAGATCTCCATTTTTTTTTCTCTTTCCCGCATTTGCAGTGGGGAGGTGCAATCTGTCAGCCTATCAGCAGCGCACACACGGAGCGAAGTGCTTTTTTTCACACAAGCAAGGGCATGTGTGATTGGCAGTGTATGTCACATGTCCTTGCCCTATAAGACCAAGCCATTTTCCCCGTCGCCACCATTTTCTCACTGCTGCAGCTGCGTGTTAGACGGCACCGCTGTTGCTGTGTGTGCTATACCTTGTTAATTTCAAGCCAATTTTCGCACAAATATACAGATAGCTTGGGAGTAGGGAATAGTTGTGATTGCAGTCCTTTTAAGGACTAGGTTACAGCATTTCCTACGACTTTTATCAGGCAGGTCTGTGCTCTTAAATAGATAGATTGTGGGAGTAAAGACTAATTGTAATTGGAGTCCTTTTCAGGACTAGGTTACATGAGTTCCTATCAGTTTTTGCCAGGCAGGTCTGTGCCAGTGCTGTGCAAGTTATTTTCACAGCATTTGGCTGAATATAGCAAAGCTAATCCTTTTTGGCCTATTGCAGAGTGTGTTAGTCAGTGGAGTAGCCTATCTGTGTTGCAAGATATACCACCTGTGTATAGAATACCAATTTTTTTACTGCACCTAGTGAAGTAAAATCTTTTGGGCATAGCATCATTCTATTAGTCCATCTATACTGACCTCCATCAGGTTGCAAACTGAATATAATTTTTTTCTGCATCTAGCTCTGAAAAAATATTTGGGCTTCTAGCAGTGTGTGGGACTTGGTCTATTAGTCCATCTATACTGACCTCCATCAGGTTGCAAATTAAAAATAATTTTTTTCTTCATTTAGCTCTGAAAAAATATTTGGGCTTCTAGCAGTGTGTGGGACTTGTTCTATTAGTCCTTCTATACTGACCTCCAGCAGGTTGCAAATTGAATATAATTTTTTTCTGCATCTAGCTCTGAAAAAATATTTGGGCTTCTAGCGGTGTGTGGGACTTGGTCTATTAGTCCATCTATACTGACCTCCATCAGGTTGCAAATTAAAAATAATTTTTTTCTGCATCTAGCTCTGAAAAAATATTTGGGCTTCTAGCAGTGTGTGGGACTTGGTCTATTAGTCCATCTATACTGACCTCCATCAGGTTGCAAATTAAAAATAATTTTTTTCTTCATTTATCTCTGAAAAAATATTTGGGCTTCTAGCAGCGTGTGGGACTTGGTCTATTAGTCCATCTATACTGACCTCCATCAGGTTGCAAATTAAAAATAATTTTTTTCTGCATCTAGCTCTGAAAAAATATTTGGGCTTCTAGCAGTGTGTGGGACTTGGTCTATTAGTCCATCTATACTGACCTCCATCAGGTTGCAAATTAAAAATATTTTTTTTCTGCATCTAGCTCTGAAAAAATATTTGGGCTTCTAGCAATGTGTGGGACTTGGTCTATTAGTCCATCTATACTGACCTCCATCAGGTTGCAAATTAAAAATAATTTTTTTCTTCATTTATCTCTGAAAAAATATTTGGGCTTCTAGCAGCGTGTGGGACTTGTTCTATTAGTCCATTTATACTGACCTCCATCAGGTTGCAAATTAAAAATAAGTTTTTTCTTCATTTATCTCTGAAAAAATATTTGGGCTTCTAGCAGCGTGTGGGACTTGTTCTATTAGTCCATCTATACTGACCTCCATCAGGTTGCAAATTAAAAATAATTTTTTTCTGCATCTAGCTCTGAAAAAATATTTGGGCTTCTAGCAGTGTGTGGGACTTGGTCTATTAGTCCATCTATACTGACCTCCATCAGGTTGCAAATTAAAAATAATTTTTTTCTGCATCTAGCTCTGAAAAAATATTTGGGCTTCTAGCAGTGTGTGGGACTTGGTCTATTAGTCCATCTATACTGACCTCCATCAGGTTGCAAATTGAATAAAAAAAATTTCTGCATCTAGCTCTGAAAAAATATTTGGGCTTCTAGCGGTGTGTGGGACTTGGTCTATTAGTCCATCTATACTGACCTCCATCAGGTTGCAAATTAAAAATAATTTTTTTCTGCATCTAACCCAGCCAATAGTTTTGGCCTAATACCACAGTTTGGCCACTCAGCTCTGCTCGGTTACCATCCATTGTTTTTTTGTGCAAACAACTCCAGAGTTGTGAATTAGTTAACCACCAAAATGAGTGGAAAAAGGCCTGCTGCTGGTGGAAAGGGGAATAGGCGTGTTGGGAAGGGGAAAAAAGGTTGTGTCCGTGGGGTAGGTGCAGAAGAAAGACCATCTTCCAGCCAAACTAAAATGTCTACTTCTTTTAGCGGACAATGTGATAAGATCCCTTTCTTACGGCCACGCCAATCGCTACAAATTCCAGATGAGGCACAAAAACAGCAGGTGCTTCAATGGATATCAAGTGCTCCTTTAAGTGGGCTCTCCTCCACATCAACTTCAACATCACAAATACTCCAGTCCTCAAAGGTGTCACCCAAATCGCACTTGCTTCCTCACAGCTCCCAAATCTCCAGCTGCCCGTCTGAGTATGAGGTAGAACAGATGGTTGAGTCTGCAGAGCTGTTTACTCATACTATAGCCTGGGAATCAGAGGTCGACTCCAGCGCTTCTGTGAATCCAGACGAGGAAATGATCTGCACTGATGCCCAGAATCTTTATGAGTCGGATCCAGGACCAGACGCAGAAGGTTCTGACCATAATGTAGACCCTCATTCCCAAACTGTAACTCCTGTTGGTGGAGACAATGAGGAAGACGATGATAAGACTCAAATACCTGATTGGAGCGACAACTTTAGTTTTTTGTCAGGGCAGGAACAGGTTGGCTCTGAGGACGACGGGTGTGATAACGCACAGGGTGATGATGATGAGGTCGGAGATCCCACTTACTGTCAACCCACAGTCAGCCAAGAGATGAGGTCAGCAGAGGAGGTGGAGGAAGATGCTAGTGACGACGAGGTCAGGTTGCGCCTTCCTGGACAGAGATGTAGTACTGGAAGCACGTCAACAACTGCATCCTCAAACACAACTCTGCCTCTCACCACAAGTCGTGGTGGCTCTTCAGGTCGCATGGGTGCTAAGCCTTGCATAGCCTGGGCATTTTTTCAGATCGATAAAGATGACCCAACTCGTGTTATCTGTAACATTTGTCAGCAAAAGCTAAGTAGAGGCCAAAAAATACATAGTTTGAGTACTTCATGCATGAACCGGCACATGGACATGAAGCATAAGTTGCAGTGGGAAGCTCAGTGTGCTACAATGCGGTCTAGCCGGCCGGGCCAACCACCGTCTGCCATATCTTGTGCATCCGCGGCCTCTTCATCCTCTGTGACTGGGGGGACAGCAGTCACACCTGTTTTGGGGCGCAGACCTGCCACCTCTTTACCCGCAACAGCCAGCGTGATTGGCAGGTCATCATTTTCTTTGGAGGTGGTAACACCAGCTGGTCTTGAGCGCTGTCCGACATCGATAGCACCACCTTTGGATCAAGGCAACCTAACATGTCCGCCTGCATCTTCCTCACAGACCGGCAGTTTGCCGGGGACACCCTTATCAACCCCGTCTAAGCACAATAGCCAGCCCTCGGTCCCTCAGATGTGGACAAGTAAAAGACCATTTCCTCCTAGCCATGAGAAAGCTAAGAGGTTGAATTTCACCATCTGCAAGCTCTTGGCTACAGAAATGCTGCCTTTCCGCCTGGTGGACACAGAGGATTTTCGAGACCTTATGTCCGTCGCAGTGCCCCAGTACCAGATGCCCAGTCGGCACTACTTCTCAAAGAAAGGTGTGCCTGCGCTCCACCAGCATGTCGCACACAACATCACCGCTTCTTTGAGAAACTCTGTGTGTGACAGGGTGCATTTCACCACAGACACTTGGACGAGTAGGCATGGACAGGGGCGTTACATGTCGCTGACTGGGCACTGGGTAACTATGGTGACAGCAGGACAAGGGGCTGCTGTCCAAGTCTTGCCGTCCCCACGAGTTGTGCGTCAATCCTCTTTATGTCAAAGTTCCACCACTGCTTCTGCCTCCTCAACCTCCTCTCGGTCTTCCACCTGCACCCAAAGCCTGTCTGGTCATGCCACAAGCTTTCTAACTGCGCAGAAGGGATCCTGCACACCTCCTTACTATGCTGGCAGTAGGGCTCAACGTCATCAGGCGGTTTTTACATTGAAATGTCTGGGAAATGTGAGTCACACAGCTGAGGAGTTGTGGTCAGCTCTGGAGAACCAATTTCATGAATGGTTGTCTCCACTGGACCTGAAACCAGGGAAGGCCGTGTGCGACAATGCTGCAAACCTGGGTGCGGCCCTTCGCCGGGGCAATGTCACACACGTGCCTTGTATGGCTCACGTGTTGAACCTGGTTGTCCAGCAATTTTTAGCCCACTATCCCAGACTAGATGGCCTTCTGCAGAGGGCACGGTCGCTGTGTGCTCACTTCCGCCGTTCGCATCCCGCAGCTCAGCGACTTACATCTCTACAGAAGTCGTTGGGCCTGCCACTTCACCGGCTAAAATGCGATGTGCCTACCCGGTGGAATTCAACTCTGCACATGTTGCAGCGACTGTGGCAGCACCGACAAGCCCTGGTGCAATACGTTCTGAAGTATAGCCTGGGCCAACGAGATTCAGAGGTGGGGCAAATCACGCTGGAGGAGTGGTCTCAGATCAGGGACCTATGCACCCTTCTGCACAGTTTTGAAATGGCGACGAAGATGTTTAGTGCTGACGATGCCATTATCAGCATGACTATTACGGTGATTTACATGCTGGAGCACATGTTAAACAGAATTCGGAGTCAGGTGGTGGCACAAGAGGAGGTGGAGGAAGTAGAGGAGGAGGAGTTGTATGCGGAAGGGCTAACATCTGCAAGGTCCAGACGGTCGGCAGCACCAAGGCGGCAGGCATGTGAGGGTGGGGGAGATGGTTTTACCAGGGCGCATGGTAGCAGCCAAACTAGTGAGGAAGGTGCAGGAGCCCAGGAAGAAGTGGAGGACGAACTGATGGAAGACTCATCAGATGAGGGAGACCTTGATCACATTTCTGTTGTGCGAGGTTGGGGGGAGAGGACAGAGGAAGGAAGCATGATTGTTACCTCGCCACCAACACAACAGGGACTTGGTGCTCCTGGATGCGCAACACACATGAGTGCCTTCTTGCTGCACTACCTGCAACATGACCCTCGAATTGTGAGAATTAGAAATAATCCTGACTACTGGGTTGCCACACTGTTAGATCCCCGGTACAAAAGTAAATTTGCAGAAATTATTCCTGCCATAGAAAGGGATGCACGCATGCAGGAGTATCAGCAGAGACTGTTGCAGAATCTTACATGTGCTTTTCCACAAAATACCAGTGGTGCACGTAGTGAATCTCACAGTTCCAACTTGCCAACCGTGGGACTGTCAAGTGTTCAGCACTCAAACCGTGACAGAACCACAGTATCTGCTGGTAACATCAATTTTGCGGAATCATTTCACCACTTTTTTAGCCCATCCTTTGCAAGGCCACAGGAGACAAGAAGTCTGACACATAGTCAACGCCTAGAGACGATGGTACAGGAGTATCTCCAAGTAAACATTGAAGCCACGACTGTGTCACTGGACCCTTGCTCTTTTTGGGCTTCCAATCTGGATAAATAGCCGGAGCTAGCCACTTACGCCTTGGAGATCTTGTCATGCCCCGCAGCCAGCGTTCTGTCTGAACGTGTGTTCAGCGCTGCTGGTGGTGTGCTGACAGATAAGCGCACGCGGCTCTCCACTGATAATGTAGACAGACTCACGTTCATAAAGATGAACAAATCATGGATCCGAAACGACTTTTCTACCCCTGTGTCATCCTGGGGAGAGTAAAAGCTTGATGATTGGTTAAAATCACCCTACCAACCGTTTTAAGCTTTCAAATTACTAATCATGTTTATCTGTATCTTGACTGGAAAATAATTTGGGCTTTGTAGCAGTGTGCAGCACTGATCCTATTAGGCCATCTATACTAAAGCTTCACCAGATTTAAAATTAAAAATAATTTTTAGCTGCATCTAGTCCGGAAAATAATTTTGGGGCTCCGAGATGCGCAAGGCACATAAGTGCCTTCTTGCTGCACTACCTGCAGCATGACCCTCATATTGTCAGAATTCGAAGTAATCATGACTACTGGGTTGCCACACTCTTAGATCCCCCAAACTTTTCGATCAACCTTTTCATTTTAATAAAGACCAAAAAAATGGTCATTTTTGAAATTATAAGCATTAGCAGGTTGTTAGAAACTGAAATCAAACAGTTTTCAACTCAAAACTTTATTCTAGGTGATGTTACATTTTCACATAGGACCCCTTGTTCGAAAGGAGCTTCTGAACTCTCTCGTCCATTGAATTTGTCAGGTTTTGGATGGTTTCTGCTTCAATTGTTTTGCATGAGGACAGAATGCCCTCCCAGAGCTGTTGCTTAGATGTGAACTGCCTCCCGCCATCATAGACACTCCTTTTAATGATGCTCCAAAGGTTCTGAATGGGGTAGAGGTCAGGGGAGCATGGGGGTCACACCATAAGTTTGTCCCCTTTTATGCCCATATCAGCCAGAGATGCAGATGTTTTATGTGCAGCATGAGATGGTGCATTATCATGCAGAAAAATGATCTTGCTGTGAAATACACGGTTCTTCTTCTTGAACCATGGCAGGAAGTGCTGTTTGAGAAAATCCACATACATTATGGAGTTCATCTTTAGCGCCTTCAGGGATCCTAAAGGGGCCGACAATCTCTCTCCCCATGATTCCAGCCCAAAACATTACTCCACCTCCTCCTTGTTGGCGCTGTAGCCGTGTTTGCGTGGGTGTCCATCAACCAGCCATCCTCCACTCCATCCATCTGGACCATCGAGCGCTGCACGGCACTCATCCGTGAACAAAACAGTTTTGAAATCAGTCTTCATGTAATGTTTGGCCCACTGGAGCCGTTTCTGCTTGTGTGAAGTGGATAGAGGAGGTCGACAGGATGGCGTATGCACAGCTGCAAACCTCTGAAGGACCCTGCATCTTGTTGTTCGGGGGACGTTGGAGGCACAAGCAGCTTCAAAAACTTGTCTGCTGCTATGACAAGGCTTTTTTGCCGCTGCTCTTTCAACCTGACGTAATTGCCTGTAGGAAAGAGTCCTCAATTTGCCCTTATCAGCACGTACACGTGTGTACTGTGAATCAGCTACATACTTCTTGATTGCCAAGACACTTCATCCTGATCATCGCACAATGTTGATTGTAGTCATGCCTTGACCTAAACACTCCACAATTTGTTGCTTCTCAGCAGCCGACACATCCTTTTTCTTTCCCATTTTGGCAGAAAATGTAGGCTGCTTAATAATGTGAGAGAGACTTCTTAAGTAGTCTTGCCTTTCATTGGACACACCTGCCAAACTAATTAGCACAGGTGTCTGCAATTGCTTACAGTGATATAAAGAGCCCTGACACACATCACCATCAATGAGTTTAACTGACAAACAAACAAATTCTTCCCTTATCACTCCTAAACACTTTTTGCATAATAATTTGGAACGCGGTGTACATGTGCTTTTCCACAAAACACCAGCGGTTCACGTAGTGAATCTTACAGTTCTAACTTGCCAACCGTGGTCTGTATGGAATTGTTCAATAAAGGGCCCAAAATTAAGATAACATAGATGGGAGAGGTCTCTATGAATAGGAATTCCTAAGTATTTGATACCCTGTGAGGGCCAGGCAAAGGGAAAGTTGGACTGGATGGAATCCTATATGGATTTGGGGAGGGAGACATCGAGGGCCTCAGACTTCGCTGCATTGATTTTAAAATTTTACCATGTAACAAAGTGATCTATTTCAGCCATAACAGGATGGATGGATATATGTGATTGAGTGATATATACTAGGACATCATCAGCAAATAGAGAGCTCTTGTACTCGGTGCCTCCCACCTCAATCCACCTAATATTGGGGTTATGGCGAATTGATGAGAGCAGGTGCTCCGTCACTAGGATGTATAAGAGAGGGGACAGAGGACATCACTGCCTTGTCCCATTGGTGATTGTGAAAGGTGATGAAAATGTTCTGACGCACCCCCTGGGCCTTGGGACACCCGGAGCCGGACCCTTTTTGGTGGATGCTGGTGGTTGTAGTCTTCGTGGCGGCGACCCAGTTCCGTGGCTCAGGGCGGTCAAACCAGTGGCGGAACTATTTATGTGGTTTTCATGTTTAAATGTCCGACTACGCCACCCGTGGATTGCGGTCAGAGTGAACCGCCGCTACAGGGCAGACCACTGAGGCTGGTGTTGTGGGTGCAGCAGAGCGTAGCATAACTCCCCACGGGAGGAGTATAGCCTCAGGGCAGTGTATGCGGAGGATGGGGGTGATGGTGCAGGGCAGCAGCAGTAACGACACGGAGTCAGTGATGCAGTTCAGGGCCTTTACTCACAGTTCTTATTATCCAGACCACGTCTGCAGGTAACGGCTGCCCACGTCGTACTGTGCTCACCAGGTGAGGGGCTCAGACAACTCCCAGATAACTTTGGAGCACTTCACAGGACCCCCTTTGTGTGTCCTTTGTCTGGCCTTTCTTACCAACACTTCTGTCCGGCTGCCTCGGGCCTCCTCTTGGTAAACTTGGCGCCAGTTTCCCTGACCCTATGTGGTGCCTTCCTAGCGGGTGTAGCGAGGGGCTGCGCCACATAAAATGTCAGAGCCTCCGGTTTCTAGCTGAGGGTCGTTTCCTGCCTCCACTAGTTCGGGGACCGGTCTCCCCCTTTGGCCTGACCCCTCCACGCAGGTGGATTCGGGCGTGCGGTGGCGACTCGCCCGTCCGCACCCCTGGGATCCCTTCATTCCTCGTTCCTGGAGCCTTCTCCGCTCCTCTTCCTTCCTTCTCCCTCTTCCAGGCCTGGGCCTCTGTTACTAGGCCCGCCTCCGGAGCAGAGCTCATGCAGAGCCCCTGCTCCCTGCCACTTCTGCTCAGACTTCTCTGCACTGAACTAAGATGGTGCCCACCTTTTATACTCCCTTCTCAATGCACCCAGGAACTGCTTCCTCCCTGCTCCTGCACTACAGGGTTCCCCTTCCTCAGTGTTCCCTCCCCCCACTCCAGCCAGGGACAGGGACTGTCGTGCCCATCTCAGGGGCATATTGGTCGCCCTGCCCCACGGCAATGTGGTGTAATGCATGCAGGTGTCGGGTCCTGATCCACACTCCATCCTTACCTGAGAGTGAGATATCACACCTCTGGGTGAGGTGCAATACGTCTTTAGCAACCGAGCCCTCAGGGTGCTACAGTTCCATTTATCTTCAGCCTAGGTGACGTATTGCGATACAGGGCCGTGATTTTGGCTATAAAAGGGTCCCCTAGACCCCTACCCCAAGCTTTTTAAGAGAATCATATATGGCGTGCCAGGAGACTCTATGGAATGCTTTCTCAGCATCCAACGAGAGTATCTAATTACCAATTTTTAACTGCATCTAGCCCAGGAAATACTTTGTGCCTAGTAGCAGTGTCTGCTAGTAAGCGGATTATCCCGGCTGTTAAGCAAGCTGCACCACCTGTAGTTTAGACACTTAATTTTTTCAAAGGAAATGCTTCGGGACCATGGGATACTTAGTGAAGAGCATCAGGAGGCACCCCAAGGCATAGGGGCTGGGACTGGCAGTAGGATGCCTTGCGGTGGACAGCCGAGCTCAATCCTTATAAAAGCTTTTTAACTGCAGCAGCTTTAGTGGACGCTACTGGAGCTGGAATTACCGCGGCTGCTGGCATGAGACTTGCCCTCCAATAGATCCTTGTAAATGGATTTAAAGTGTATTCATTCAAATTAGAGAGACAATTTAAATTAAAAAGCTTAGAGCTGCCTCCACCACAGGGGGGCTCGCTCGACCCACCAGCGGACAGGCACCAGTATTGGGAGAGGGGGGCTGGCCGTCAGGGTTCACCGCGGCTCTGGCACAAACCCGGCGACACGGAGGTGGCACGGGCAGGAGCGGACTGGCCGTGTCGGCTTCTCACTTTTTGGATTTTAGAAGGGCATGACATGCCTATATCTGTGTCTCCCCCTCCTTTTACTCCTCCACCTCTTTTATTTTCGCATGACTATATGTACTTGTCACTTTTCCATGTGTTAGTTATGTCTTCTGAGCAGTTTGTCAGCTTTTGGACACCTTTGAAGGTGTTTTCTATGTGTTTCTATGTGTTTTTGTTTGCCTGCCATTGGTTTTAACGGTGTTCGAAGGTGTTCGACGAACAGTTCGACGAACAGTTCGGCGAACACACGGGTGTTCGACGAACCGAACCGAACTCGAACACTACGGGGGTGGCTCAACACTAATGGTGAGTATAAGAATTTTTTTATTTAACTTTTTGATGGCCCTTTATGCTTCAAAAAAATTGCAGCCATTGGCCTCCATTTTGCAAAATCTGCACAGAATCAAATTGCCAAAAAAATCAGCATGTTTGTGAATGCAGATTTTTGTAAAATTCAAGTTGAATTCGATTTTACTCAAATTCATTCGGTCATCTCTAATTGGCATGTTCTCAAGTGATTGTAGACTGCTGTTTAAATAGATAGGAGCCTATTCTAGGATTTGGCTGTGTTTAGACTTGGAGAAAGTTTTTTGGTGGAGCAGTAATTCACAGGGAGTTATTGGAGTAGCAAAAGCAGCCCTCATGAGTATACTGACTAAATGTTTCTCTGCCACTTCCATTGTAATTGTACAATGGGCATCAACCTTACCACCCCTGAAAACAAGTGTGACCAGAGACAAAATCTGACCAAAGTCTGAAGTATGTTCAGCATTTGCAAATTGATTTTCTGTAAGATGCTATGTCACCTCAATGGGGTGGGCAGACATTGAAGCAAGGAAGACAGGAAGCAAGAGTATATTGGGCAGAATGTTATGCAGCCATACTGCAGCTAACCTGAGCTAAGACCAGTGAGCAGGATATGTGATTGGAGTTGGGGGTGTTCTCTGAGATCTTATGGAGAGGTTTTGAACTGTTGCTTGCCTCATTAACCTGTTCTGAACTGCTTCTACTACTGAGATTTCTAGAGTAAGCACTGTTTGAATGAACGTGCCTCTGCTGTAGATTTTGCAAGTGATTGTGAACCACTTCCACTCTATGGTCTGTATTGTGGGACGGTATACTCTGGTAGGTTTTGGTACCTTCTGTTGTGAGTTACATTGTGAATTGTGTTAAGAGCCTGATAATGACTGTCCAATATGTTTGGTGTGCCCCCATTGAAAGATTGTAATCACTATTAAAGTTGTATCACACTTAGAAAACTCATACAGAGTGAGGGCTACTAAGGGGGCCCTCATAGACAGTGGAGGCTACTAAAGGGGCCATGATACAGTGTGGGGGCTACTAAGGGGACCCTCATACAGAGTGAGGACCTGGGTGGGGTTACTAAATGGGTCTTCATAAATTCTGGGGACTACTAAGAGGGCCCTCATATAAAGTGTGGGCTACTAAGGGGTCCCTCATACATAGTTGTGGCTACTAAGGGGGCCCTCATACAAAATTAAAGCTACTAAGGAGGCGACGATACTGTGTGGGGGCTACTAAGGAGGCACTCAGAATGGAGGCTACTAAGGGGGCCATAATTCAATGTGGGGGCTACAAAGGTGGTCCTCATACAGAGTGGCAGTTACTAAGGGGGCCATCATACAGTGTAGGGGCTATTATACAGTGTGGAGGCTACTATGGGGGCTCTCATACGAAGTGAGGGGTACTAAGGGGGCTCTCATACGAGTGAGGGCTAGTAAGGTGGCCATGATACAATGTGTGGGCTACTAAGGGGGCCATCATACGGAATGGGGTCTACTAAGGAGAACACCTTACAGTATGGGGACTACTGTGGAGGCCATCATACAGTTTGGGGACTACTATGGGGCTATCATGCAATTAGGGGATGAATGTGGAGTTAACGTACATTTGACTGCTATGCTGATGTTTCTACACTGACCGAGTACATATAAGTGGCCTGACTTTTTGACAAGCAGTGGTCCAAATTTTGGGGAGTGGCAACAGGTCTGTTGTTTGTTAAATGAAGAAGCTATAGCTTCTAACAATCTGCCAAAAAATTATCCTTTTTGGAGCAGCAATAGAAATGCTGCTTGGAAAGAGAAGAAACAATGGCTTTTTAATAAGCCATTTAAAAATTGACCCTTCCCAAAAAAGGACTTAACGAGGAATATTGTGTAGGTAGATATATATCCAAACAGACAGAAACAGAAACAGGTCACTGTGTTGCTATTCATGTGAGGATTAGAGATGAGCGTTGTTCTACTCGAACTGTTCGCCAATCTCAAATTCGAGCTGTTTTGGGCAGTGTTCGAGCCGTTCGGCGAACACGAACGATTTGAGAAAAATTCGGCTGTTCGAGGTTATGTTCGATAACTGTTCGTGCACCAAAATCATAACTGGATTTTTTCTCAGTAATGATGAAAATTAATGTTAATACGCAGTTTGAGTGTACAGCGGGGTGGGGGGAGGGGCAGGGGATGGATCTCTGCAGGAATAATGAAGATCTCCATTTTTTTTTCTCTTTCCCGCATTTACAGTGGGGAGGTGCAATCTGTCAGCCTATCAGCAGTGCACACACGGAGCGAAGTGCTTTTTTCACACAAGCAAGGGCATGTGTCATTGGCAGTGTATGTCACATGTCCTTGCCCTATAAGACCAAGCCATTTCCCTGTCGCCACCATTTTCTCACTGCTGCAGCTGCGTGTTAGATGGCACCGCTGTTGCTGTGTGCGCTATACCTTGTTAATTTCAAGCCAATTTTCGCACAAATCTACAGATAGCTTGGGAGTAGGGAATAGTTGTGATTGCAGTCCTTTTAAGGACTAGGTTACAGCATTTCCTACGACTTTTATCAGGCAGGTCTGTGCTTTTAAATAGATAGATTGTGGGAGTAAAGACTAATTGTAATTGCAGTCCTTTTCAGGACTAGGTTACATCAGTTCCTATCAGTTTTTGCCAGGCAGGTCTGTGCCAGTGCTGTGCAAGTTTTTTTCACAGCATTTGGCTGAACCTAGCAAAGCTAATCCTTTTTGGCCTATTGCAGAGTGTGTTAGTCAGTGGAGTAGCCTATCTGTGTTGCAAGATATACCACCTGTGTATAGAATACCAATTTTTTTACTGCACCTAGTGAAGTAAAATCTTTTGGGCATAGCATCATTCTATTAGTCCATCTATACTGACCTCCATCAGGTTGCAAACTGAATATAATTTTTTTCTGCATCTAGCTCTGAAAAAATATTTGGGCTTCTAGCATAGTGTGGGACTTGTTCTATTAGTCCATCTATGCTGACCTCCATCAGGTTGCAAACTGAATATAATTTTTTTCTGCATCTAGCTCTGAAAAAATATTTGGCCTTCTAGCAGTGTGTGGGACTTTCTCTATTAGTCCATCTATACTGACCTCCATCAGGTTGCAAACTGAATATATTTTTTTTCTGCATCTACCTCTGAAAAAATATTGGGCTTCTAGCTGTGTGTGGGACTTGTTCTATTAATCCATCTATACAGACCTCCATCAGGTTGCAAACGGAATATAATTTTTTTCTCAATCTACATCTGAAAAAATATTTGGGCTTCTAGCAGTGTGTGGGACTTGTTCTATTAGTACATCTATACTGACCTCCATCAGGTTGCAAACTGAATATATTTTTTTTCTGCATCTACCTCTGAAAAAATATTGGGCTTCTAGCTGTGTGTGGGACTTGTTCTATTAATCCATCTATACAGACCTCCATCAGGTTGCAAACTGAATATAATTTTTTTCTGCATCTACCTCTGAAAAAATATTTGGGCTTCTAGCTGTGTGTGGGACTTGTTCTATTAGTCCATCTATACTGAGCTCCATCAGGTTGCAAACTGAAAATAATTTTTTGTCTGCATCTAGCTCTGAAAAAATATTTGGCCTTCTAGCAGTGTGTGGGACTTTCTCTATTAGTCCATCTATACTGACCTCCATCAGGTTGCAAATTAAAAATAATTTTTATCTGCATCTACCTCTGAAAAAATATTTGGGCTTCTAGCTGTGTGTGGGACTTGTTCTATTAGTCCACCTATACTGACCTCCATCAGGTTGAAAACTGAATATAATTTTTTTCTGCATCTAGCTCTGAAAAAATATTTGGCCTTCTAGCAGTTTGTGGGACTTTCTCTATTAGTCCATCTATACTGACCTCCATCAGGTTGCAAATTAAAAATAATTTTTATCTGCATCCAGCTCTGAAAAAATATTTGGCCTTCTAGCAGTGTGTGGGACTTTCTCTATTAGTCCATCTATACTGACCTCCATCAGGTTGCAAACTGAATATATTTTTTTTCTGCATCTACCTCTGAAAAAATATTTGGGCTTCTAGCTGTGTGTGGGACTTTCTCTATTAGTCCATCTATACTGACCTCCATCAGGTTGCAAATTGAATATAATTTTTTTTTGCATCTAACCCAGCCAATAGTTTTGGCCTAATACCACAGTTTGGCCACTCAGCTCTGCTCGGTTCCCATCCATTGTTTTTTTGTGCAAACAACTCCAGAGTTGTGAATTAGTTAACCACCAAAATGAGTGGAAAAAGGCCTGCTGCTGGTGGAAAGGGGAATAGGCGTGTAGGGAAGGGGAAAAAAGGTTGTGTCTGTGGGGTAGGTGTTAAAGCAACAGTAACATCTGCAGAAGAAAGACCATCTTCCAGCCAAACTAAAATGTCTACTTCTTTTAGCGGACAATGTGATAAGATCCCTTTTTTACGGCCACGCCAATCGCTACAAATTCCAGATGAGGCACAAAAACAGCAGGTGCTTCAACGGATATCAAGTGCTCCTTTAAGTGGGCTCTCCTCCACATCAACTTCAACATCACAAATACTCCAGTCCTCAAAGGTGTCACCCCAATCGCAATTGCTTCCTCACAGCTCCCAAATCTCCAGCTGCCCATCTGAGTATGAGGTAGAACAGATGGTTGAGTCTGCAGAGCTGTTTACTCATACTATAGCCTGGGAATCAGAGGTCGACTCCAGCGCTTCTGTGAATCCAGACGAGGAAATGATCTGCACTGATGCCCAGAATCTTTATGAATCGGATCCAGGACCAGACGCAGAAGGTTCTGACCATAATGTAGACCCTCATTCCCAAACTGTAACTCCTGTTGGTGGAGACAATGAGGAAGACGATGATGAGACTCAAATACCTGATTGGAGCGACAACTTTAGTTTTTTGTCAGGGCAGGAACAGGTTGGCTCTGAGGACGACGGGTGTGATAACGCACAGGGTGATGATGATGAGGTTGGAGATCCCACTTACTGTCAACCCACAGTCAGCCAAGAGATGAGGTCAGCAGAGGAGGTGGAGGAAGATGCTAGTGACGACGAGGTCAGGTTGCGCCTTCCTGGACAGAGACGTAGTACTGGAAGCACGTCAACAACTGCATCCTCAAACACAACTCTGCCTCTCACCACAAGTCGTGGTGGCTCTTCAGGTCGCATGGGTGCTAAGCCTTGCATAGCCTGGGCATTTTTTCAGATCGATAAAGATGACCCAACTCGTGTTATCTGTAACATTTGTCAGCAAAAGCTAAGTAGAGGCCAAAAAATACATAGTTTGAGTACTTCATGCATGAACCGGCACATGGACATGAAGCATAAGTTGCAGTGGGAAGCTCAGTGTGCTACAATGCGGCCTAGCCGGCCGGGCCAACCACCGTCTGCCATATCTTGTGCATCCGCGGCCTCTTCATCCTCTGTGACTGGGGGGACAGCAGTCACACCTGTTTTGGGGCGCAGACCTGCCACCTCTTTACCCGCAACAGCCAGCGTGATTGGCAGGTCATCATTTTCTTTGGAGGTGGTAACACCAGCTGGTGTTGAGCGCTGTCCGACATCGATAGCACCACCTTTGGATCAAGGCAACCTAACATGTCCGCCTGCATCTTCCTCACAGACCGGCAGTTTGCCGGGGACACCCTTATCAACCCCGTCTAAGCACAATAGCCAGCCCTCGGTCCCTCAGATGTGGACAAGTAAAAGACCATTTCCTCCTAGCCATGAGAAAGCTAAGAGGTTGAATTTCACCATCTGCAAGCTCTTGGCTACAGAAATGCTGCCTTTCCGCCTGGTGGACACAGAGGATTTTCGAGACCTTATGTCCGTCGCAGTGCCCCAGTACCAGATGCCCAGTCGGCACTACTTCTCAAAGAAAGGTGTGCCTGCGCTCCACCAGCATGTCGCACACAACATCACCGCTTCTTTGAGAAACTCTGTGTGTGACAGGGTGCATTTCACCACAGACACTTGGACGAGTAGGCATGGACAGGGGCGTTACATGTCGCTGACTGGGCACTGGGTAACTATGGTGACAGCAGGACAAGGGGCTGCTGTCCAAGTCTTGCCGTCCCCACGAGTTGTGCGTCAATCCTCTTTATGTCAAAGTTCCTCCACTGCTTCTGCCTCCTCAACCTCCTCTCGGTCTTCCACCTGCACCCAAAGCCTGTCTGGTCATGCCACAAGCTTTCTAACTGCGCAGAAGGGATCCTGCACACCTCCTTACTATGCTGGCAGTAGGGCTCAACGTCATCAGGCGGTTTTTACTTTGAAATGTTTGGGAAATGTGAGTCACACAGCTGAGGAGTTGTGGTCAGCTCTGGAGAACCAATTTCATGAATGGTTGTCTCCACTGGACCTGAAACCAGGGAAGGCCGTGTGCGACAATGCTGCAAACCTGGGTGCGGCCCTTCGCCGGGGCAATGTCACACACGTGCCTTGTATGGCTCACGTGTTGAACCTGGTTGTCCAGCAATTTTTAGCCCACTATCCCAGACTAGATGGCCTTCTGCAGAGGGCACGGTCGCTGTGTGCTCACTTCCGTCGTTCGCATCCCGCAGCTCAGCGACTTACATCTCTGCAGAAGTCGTTGGGCCTGCCACTTCACCGGCTAAAATGCGATGTGCCTACCCGGTGGAATTCAACTCTGCACATGTTGCAGCGACTGTGGCAGCACCGACAAGCCCTGGTGCAATACGTTCTGACGTATAGCCTGGGCCAACAAGATCCGGAGGTGGGGCAAATCATGCTGGAGGAGTGGTCTCAGATCAGGGACCTATGCACCCTTCTGCACAGTTTTGAAATGGCAACGAAGATGTTTAGTGCTGACGATGCCATTATCAGCATGACTATTCCGGTGATTTACATGCTGGAGCACATGTTAAACAGAATTCGGAGTCAGGTGGTGGCACAAGAGGAGGTGGAGGAAGTAGAGGAGGAGGAGTTGTATGCGGAAGGGCTAACATCTGCAAGGTCCAGACGGTCGGCAGCACCAAGGCGGCAGGCATGTGAGGGTGGGGGAGATGGTTTTACCAGGGTGCATGGTAGCAGCCAAACTAGTGAGGAAGGTGCAGGAGCCCAGGAAGAAGTGGAGGACGAACTGATGGAAGACTCATCAGATGAGGGAGACCTTGATCACATTTCTGTTGTGCGAGGTTGGGGGAAGAGGACAGAGGAAGGAAGCACATGAGTGCCTTCTTGCTGCACTACCTGCAACATGACCCTCGAATTGTGAGAATTAGAAATAATCCTGACTACTGGGTTGCCACACTGTTAGATCCCCGGTACAAAAGTAAATTTGCAGAAATTATTCCTGCCATAGAAAGGGATGCACGCATGCAGGAGTATCAGCAGAGACTGTTGCAGAATCTTACATGTGCTTTTCCACAAAACACCAGTGGTGCACGTAGTGAATCTCACAGTTCCAACTTGCCAACCGTGGGACCGTCAAGTGTTCAGCACTCAAAACGTAACAGAACCACAGTATCTGCTGGTAACATCAATTTTGCGGAATCATTTCACCACTTTTTTAGCCCATCCTTTGCAAGGCCACAGGAGACAAGAAGTCTGACACATAGTCAACGCCTAGAGACAATGGTACAGGAGTATCTCCAAGTAAACATTGAAGCCATGACTGTGTCACTGGACCCTTGCTCTTTTTGGGCTTCCAATCTGGATAAATGGCCGGAGCTAGCCACTTACGCCTTGGAGATCTTGTCATGCCCCGCAGCCAGCGTTCTGTCTGAACGTGTGTTCAGCGCTGCTGGTGGTGTGCTGACAGATAAGCGCACGCGGCTCTCCACTGATAATGTAGACAGACTCACGTTCATAAAGATGAACAAATCATGGATCCGAAACGATTTTTCTACCCCTGTGTCATCCTGGGGAGAGTAAAAGCTTGATGATTGGTTAAAATCACCCTACCAACCGTTTTAAGCTTTCAAATTACTAATCATGTTTATCTGTATCTTGACTGGAAAATAATTTGGGCTTTGTAGCAGTGTGCAGCACTGATCCTATTAGCCCATCTATACTAAGCTCCACCAGATTTAAAATTAAAAATAATTTTTAGCTGCATCTAGCCCGGAAAATAATTTTGGGGCTCCAAGATGCGCAAGACACATAAGTGCCTTCTTGCTGCACTACCTGCAACATGACCCTCATATTGTCAGAATTCGAAGTAATCATGACTACTGGGTTGCCACACTCTTAGATCCCCCAAACTTTTCGATCAACCTTTTCATTTTAATAAAGACCAAAAAAATGGTCATTTTTGAAATTATAAGCATTAGCAGGTTATTAGAAACTGAAATCAAACAGTTTTCAACTCAAAACTTTATTCTAGGTGATGTTACATTTTCACATAGGACCGCTTGTTCGAAAGGAGCTTCTGAACTCTCTCGCCCATTGAATTTGTCAGGTTTTGGATGGTTTCTGCTTCAATTGTTTTGCATGAGGACAGAATACCCTCCCAGAGCTGTTGCTTAGATGTGAACTGCCTCCCGCCATCATAGACACTCCTTTTGATGATGCTCCAGAGGTTCTGAATGGGGTAGAGGTCAGGGGAGCATGGGGGTCACACCATAAGTTTGTCCCCTTTTATGCCCATATCAGCCAGAGATGCAGATGTTTTATGTGCAGCATGAGATGGTGCATTATCATGCAAAAAAATGATCTTGCTGTGAAATACATGGTTCTTCTTCTTGAACCATGGCAGGAAGTGCTGTTTGAGAAAATCCACATACATTATGGAGTTCATCTTTAGCGCCTTCAGGGATCCTAAAGGGGCCGACAATCTCTCTCCCCATGATTCCAGCCCAAAACATTACTCCACCTCCTCCTTGTTGGCGCTGTAGCCGTGTTTGCGTGGGGTGTCCATCAACCAGCCATCCTCCACTCCATCCATCTGGACCATCGAGCGCTGCACGGCACTCATCCGTGAACAAAACAGTTTTGAAATCAGTCTTCATGTAATGTTTGGCCCACTGGAGCCGTTTCTGCTTGTCTGAAGTGGATAGAGGAGGTCGACAGGATGGCATATGCACAGCTGCAAACCTCTGAAGGACCCTGCATCTTGTTGTTCGGGGGACGTTGGAGGCACCAGCAGCTTCAAAAACTTGTCTGATGCTATGACAAGGCTTTTTTGCCGCTGCTCTTTTAACCTGACGTAATTGCCTGTAGGAAAGAGTCCTCAATTTGCCCTTATCAGCACGCACACGTGTGTACTGTGAATCAACTACATACTTCTTGATTGCCAAGACACTTCATCCTGATCATCGCACAATGTTGATTGTAGTCATGCCTTGACCTAAACACTCCACAATTTGTGGCTTCTCAGCAGCCGACACATCCTTTTTCTTTCCCATTTTGGCAGAAAATGTAGGCTGCTTAATAATGTGAGACAGCCTTCTTAAGTAGTCTTGCCTTTCATTGGACACACCTGCCAAACTAATTAGCACAGGTGTCTGCAATTGGTTACAGTGATATAAAGAGCCCTGACACACATCACCATCAATGAGTTTAACTGACAAACAAACAAATTCTTCCCTTATCACTCCTAAACACTTTTTGCATAATAATTTGGAACACAGTGTACATGTGCTTTTCCACAAAACACCAGTGGTTCACGTAGTGAATCTTACAGTTCTAACTTGCCAACCGTGGTCTGTATGGAGTTGTTCAATAAAGGGCCCAAAATTAAGATAACATAGATGGGAGAGGTCTCTATGAATAGGAATTCCTAAGTATTTGATACCCTGTGAGGGCCAGGCAAAGGGAAAGTTGGACTGGATGGAATCCTATATGGATTTGGGGAGGGAGACATCGAGGGCCTCAGACTTCGCTGCATTGATTTTAAAATTTGACCATGTAACAAAGTGATCTATTTCAGCCATAACAGCATGGATGGATATATGTGATTGAGTGATATATACTAGTACATCATCAGCAAATAGAGAGCACTTGTACTCGGTGCCTCCCACCTCAATCCACCTAATATTGGGGTTATGGCGAATTGATGAGAGCAGGTGCTCCGTCACTAGGATGTATAAGAGAGGGGACAGAGGACATCCCTGCCTTGTCCCATTGGTGATTGTGAAAGGTGATGAAAATGTTCTGATGCACCCCCTGGGCCTTGGGACACCCGGAGCCGGACCCTTTTTGGTGGATGCTGGTGGTTGTAGTCTTCGTGGCGGCGACCCGGTTCCGTGGCTCAGGGTGGTCAAACCAGTGGCGGAACTATTTATGTGGTTTTGATGTTTAAATGTCCGACTACGCCACCCGTGGATTGCGGTCAGAGTGAACCGCCGCTGCAGGGCAGACCGCTGAGGCTGGTGTTGTGGGTGCAGCAGAGCGTAGCATAACTCCCCACGGGAGGAGTATAGCCTCAGGGCAGTGTATGCGGAGGATGGGGGTGATGGTGCAGGGCAGCAGCAGTAACGACACGGAGTCAGTGATGCAGTCCAGGGCCTTTACTCACAGTTCTTATTATCCAGACCACGTCTGCAGGTAACGGCTGCCCACGTCGTACTGTGCTCACCAGGTGAGGGGCTCAGACAACTCCCAGATAACTTTGGAGCGCTTCACAGGACCCCCTTTGTGTGTCCTTTGTCTGGCCTTTCTTACCAACCCTTCTGTCCGGCTGCCTCGGGCCTCCTCTTGGTAAACTTGGCGCCAGTTTCCCTGACCCTATGTTCTGCCCTCCTAGCGGGTGTAGCGAGGGGCTGCGCCACATAAAATGTCACAGCCTCCGGTTTCTAGCTGAGGGTCGTTTCCTGCCTCCACTAGTTTCGGGGACCGGTCTCCCCTTTTGGCCTGACCCCTCCATGCAGGTGGATTCGGGCGTGCGGTGGCGACTCGCCCGTCCGCACCCCTGGGATCCTCTGTTACTAGGCTCGCCTCCGGAGCAGAGCTCATGCAGAGCCCCTGCTCCCTGCCACTTCTGCTCAGACTTCTCTGCACTGAACTAAGATGGTGCCCACCTTTTATACTCCCTTCTCAATGCACCCAGGAACTGCTTCCTCCCTGCTCCTGCACTACAGGGTTCCCCTTCCTCAGTGTTCCCTCCCCCCACTCCAGCCAGGGACAGGGACTGTCGTGCCCATCTCAGGGGCATATTGGTCGCCCTGCCCCACGGCAATGTGGTGTAATGCATGCAGGTGTCGGGTCCTGATCCACACTCCATCCTTACCTGAGAGTGAGATATCACACCTCTGGGTGAGGTGCAATACCTCTGTAGCAAACGAGCCCTCAGGGTGCTACAGTTCCATTTATCTTCAGCCTAGGTGACGTATTGCGATACAGGGCCGTGATTTTGGCTATAAAAGGGTCCCCTAGACCCCTACCCCAAGCTTTTTAAGAGAATCATATACATCCAACGAGAGTATCTAATTACAAATTTTTAACTGCATCTAGCCCAGGAAATACTTTGTGCCTAGTAGCAGTGTCTGCTAGTCAGCGGATTATCCCGGATGTTAAGCAAGCTACACCACCTGTAGTTTGGACACTTAATTTTTTCAAAGGAAATGCTTCGGGACCACGGGATACTCAGTGAAGAGCATCAGGAGGCACCCCAAGGCATAGGGGCTGGGACTGGCAGTAGGATGCCTTGCGGTGGACAGCCGAGCTCGATCCTTATAAAAGCTTTTTAACTGCAGCAGCTTTAGTGGACGCTACTGGAGCTGGAATTACGTGGCTGCTGGCATGAGACTTGCCCTCCAATAGATCCTTGTAAGTGGATTTAAAGTGTATTCATTCAAATTAGAGAGACTATTTAAATTAAAAAGCTTAGAGCTGCCTCCACCACAGGGGGGCTCGCTCGACCCACCAGCGGACAGGCACCGGTATTGGGAGAGGGGGGCTGGCCGTCAGGGTTCACCGTGGCTCTGGCACAAACCCGGCGACACGGAGGTGGCACGGGCAGGAGCGGACTGAACGTGTCGGCTTCTCACTTTTTGGATTTTAGAAGGGCATGACATGCCTATATCTGTGTCTCCCCCTCCTTTTACTCCTCCACCTCTTTTCTTTTCTCATGACTATATGTACTTGTCACTTTTCCATGTGTTAGTTGTGTCTTCTGAGCAGTTTGTCAGCTTTTGGACACCTTTGAAGGTGTTTTCTATGTGTTTCTATGTGTTTTTGCTTGCCTGCCATTGGTTTTAACGGTGTTCAAAGGTGTTCGACGAACAGTTCGACGAACAGTTCGGCGAACACACGGGTGTTCGACGAACCGAACTCGAACACTACGGGGGTGGCTCAACACTAGTGAGGATATCAAATTTGACTACTAAAGTAGGTATTCAAAGAAACAGTTACATTTGCATGTCTAGATTTAAAAAAAAAAATTGGTTTGCTATTTTTAACACAATTATACCCCCTTCCCAAAAAGGATTGAACTAGAAATGACAAAAGGTAGAAAAGCCAAATGTGCCAACAGGCCACAGTATTGCTGTGGCATGTACGGATGAATATCAAATTTGACTAGTAATACCAGTGTGCAAAACAAATAAATTGTTGCACGCACACTTTGTGACATAGACAGTCACAGTTAAATGTCTGGATTTTGGTTTATTTTTTTTACTATTTTTTTAATACACAAATGTCCCCCTTCCCAAAAAGAAGTGAACAAGTTATGCAAAAATTCAATTCAGTTTAGGTGCTTTTAACATCCATACTTTCTCTGACAGACACTGAGTTTAGATTGCTTTGCTTTAAAAAAATATTGTGTGCATGAAAAATGAAGAAAAAAATGTAATTCAAATGCAGCCGAACAGTTGTCAGTTATACTAAAGAACTGTTTTGTCAATCGCATTGGCACTACTGGGGGCACCTCTCCTATCTCTCTCTTCCCTATCTATCGAATCTTTGTATTAGGGTTCGCTCATATCAGCATATCAAAAATCGCTCCAATGTTCATCCCGAAAAGTTGAATTAGTGTCATGCGAGTGTCAATCCGTATGTCATGCAAGGGCATACATATGATATCTGTATGACATGCATATGCAATCCATATGCAATGCATTTTTAACATAATTTTTTACATATTATAATACTCTATGTAACTTAAAACTAGTTTACAAATCTAATAAAGCAATCGTATATACAGATATAGATAAATAGAGGATAGAAAGATATTAAATATATAACAGATAGTTAATAAATAGAATAGATAGATATCCTGCACATATATAATTTCACAAGCAACCTACATACAGTATTATAAACTTTCACCCCTTAGTGCATTTCATGTAGAGGTCATGTTACAGTGTTTTAGGCTTATTTAACTAAATTAATAAATGAAAAAACGACGTGGGGTCCCCATTTTTTTTTTAAAACTAGCAAAGGTAAAGCAGACAGCTGTGACTTGATATTATCAGGCTGGGAAGGTCCATGGATATTGGACCCTTCGAAGCCTAAAAATACCAACCCACAGCCGCCATCACATAAGATGCACCAATTCTGGCGCTTTGTCATCTCTCTTCCCAATTGCCCTGGTGCGTTGACAATCAGAGTAATGGGGCTTGGTCTTGATGTAAGCTGGGATTTGTCAAAAATCACAGCTGGCATCAAGTCCTGGTGTTAGTAATGGAGAGGTGTCTGTCAGACACCCCAATTACTAACCAAGCAATCAAAATGAAAACACACAAACAAACAAAATACTTTATTTGAATAAACACTCCTTGACACTTTCCCTGGCTCACCAATTTATTTAAAACAAAAAAATCCCATGCAGGTGTGGCATAGTCCACCGAATCCGACCTAGTCCACAAATTGAAACCTGAAAAACATAAAAAGAGAGTAATAAAAACAAGACACTGTACCTCGTTCACCTATTTATTAGAAAATAAGGGACTTATGCAGGTCCGCGTGTTCCAGCGCTTCCCACGAATCCGTCGATAAAAGCCTATGGAGACCCATTCTGAATCTCCATAGGTTTTAACAGCAGCAGCTCCCGACTCCCACTGCACTACACCAGCTGCTTTGAACAGTGGTTACATCAATAACTATACTGGTCACCAGAGTCGACAAGTCACATTGCCCTCAGTGAGACCCGGCGACTCTGATGAGCAGTATATTTACTGACATCACCCCTTTTCACAGCACAGCGTGAGCCGGTTAATCTGAAGAGTAGTGAAGTCAGTACCAGGCAACTGTGAATAGCAGTAACATTACTGTACTGCTATTCCCAGTCACCAGGTGCTGAAACCCACATCCTTTCCTCTGGACCATAACCCTCCCAGTGCAACAAGTACTGTAGGGAACAATGCCCACAGGTTGGTTTGTGCACTCCACACCTCTTATCCTGAATGTCCAGAGGCCACTCATAGAAGTGGGAAGGTACTGTCTCGGGTGTGTCAGATGTAATAGACAGTCGCTCTGGATCTGTCTATAGAAGGTTACTGCGCTTGGCATTGCAGACACCTTCTTAATCCTTCTTCCTTTAAGACCCAGCGGCGACCTCCCTCCTGCTGCTGATTGACACACCCTTGCGTGGGAGTTAAAAACTCTCAGTTTGCTCCAGGCAATTGCCGATGATACTTCTGTCTTATTTTGTGCATGCTTGGAGCACTAGCTGTAGGCTGGCTTCTTCTCTGGTGCCCTTGGAGGACAGTTGGCGTTACTGCTCTGGTGTGTGTTAAAGCTAAGTTAATCCCCTTTGTTAGTCTACCTTGTTGTCTTTAGTTTGTGGTGGGGCCTGACCAGTGCTCCCCCATCCTCCTCCCCATCTAGGGCCAAGCTCTAGGGATATACAGTGTTTAGGGCCCTGCTCGGCGATTGGTGTGGAACCAATATAGGGATGGTAGGGTAGGCAGAGTGTTATTAGATCAGCTTAGAGGTATCCACTTTCCCTTTGCCTAGTGTTTGGGCTTCCTTCCCCTCTTCCCTTCATGTTGCACTTTCCCACACCTTGAGTGACAGTATTGCTAGAAGTGCTATTTGTGGAGGATGCTCATCAGTGCCTAAAAGGTCTGTTTGCAGTGGTGGTGAGTTGTACATGTGGGCATCTCGTGTCTAGGAGTTCTTTTGCGAATTGAGGGCAAATGATTCTTTGGCAGTCTGCAGGTTCTGTAAGAAGAAAATAAGCTGTGGATGTCATGGCTATGGCTCTACATCAGCACATTAAATGACATAAACTCTTCAACTGGCAAAATCAAGCTAACCTTTCAGACACAGTCCTTATGTTTCAATAAAAATTCCACTGCTAGTACCAAAAATTGTTTAATAGAAGGTAGGTAATCATTATACATGCTCAGATGGGAGGAAAGGACAAGTATAGTATTTTTTCTCTTTTTTCTTTTATATTGAATGTTGTTCATTGTTTGAGGATGTCACAGGAAATTACTTAAATATGAGCCATGATTTCATATAATTTACATAAGGCAATGACTAAGGCCTGTTTCTGAAATGTATATGCTTAATTCTATGGTGGTGAAAGGATTTTTTCTACATGGATTTTAATATGTTGCAATAACATTTTTTTAAAGGATCCCTTTGCTAGACCCTTGCTTTCTTCTGGATCTTGCAGTACTGCAAGTCTCCATGCAACATCCTTATCCTGTAAGTAAGCTGACGTTCCCTTTCTATTTAATCTTCTTTGTGTGGTTCCCCTGGGGTCTGGACTCAAAATCCAGAGCAGGTATGTTGTGCCCCCTACTGTACAATTTAAGAACATGGGATCTGGATGTTACATCCTTATGTGTTACAAGCATGCCCACTCTGTCTTGCTGTGGTCCCATTGGGCATTTAATGTCAGCAATAGCTCTGCTGAAAGGGATGATAATTAAGGCAAAGTGGCCATAATAACAGCCAGTGAACACTGCAGTCCCACCCAGATATCAGTATTTTAGTAATGTTAACTCTAGTCACATTTTCTCTTAACCACAACTTTCAAACATTGTCAGATAAACTACATAAAAATTGTTGTTATGAACAAATTCCACTAATCCTAAATTATGCTGGAATGATGAGATAAAGAATTTCACTGGATATCTTTCTCTGCAACTGGAGACATGACACCTTAAGGATAATGAATCTGATACTATGTGGAAGATATGTAGTTTAACCCACATTGTTTGGACAGTGATAATAAAAAAAGTAAAAAAAAAGATGTAAATGGAGAATGTTATTGAAGAACTGAGAGGAACATGACTTTGTTTTCAAAGGAAATTCATTTGTCAAATGTCACTTTAGTAGAACCCCCAAAGGCAGGATAATAGATGGTCATTTAGAATTCTTTAAATCAAACTGGAATCTTTCAACTAGCCCTCATTTAGTGCAAGCGGAATAGCTTGAAGGTAGTTTAGCTGTACATGTGAAGAGGTTCAAAAAGATCAAGTAGTCTATTGTCAGGCATTTACTTGATACTTGATAGTCAAAAAGTTGATCTTCAGATTAGCTTTCAACCTTTCATTTATATTGAATAAAAGGTATGTTTACAATATTCTTCTTTTTTGTAGAACAATATATTCTTTTACACAAGGTTACAACTGTGTTGTTTAAAAAATGCATTTCTTGATGTTTAGATGAGACAAATAAAGTTGATCTGTAACACATTAAATGATTTGTGGGTTTTTTTGCAAGCAGAAATAATTGACTTCTACATCCAATATATATCTAGTAGTAACCACCAAGAAGCATAAAAATTAATTATAAAAAGCACACGTAGAAAAAACACGCGCCCATGTGGTTTATCAATCTGAGAACCTGTGTTTGAAGGTGGACAAAGAATGAAAGTGTATTCAAAATTATCTGGCAAAACTGATTAAGTGACTCTTACATCATAATAATGGTGATGGAATCAATAATTAAAGACTTCAAGACTTTAATGGTCCTAATGTAGTATAGTACACACAGTACATGTACAAAAACAGCTTAGAATATCCAGTGTTGTACAGTTCAGTAATTCATTTATTGCAAGATTCTGCTGTAAATATTTTTTAGGGAGAGGGAAAATTATTTCAGGAAGGCAAGAAGTACAATATGCTAACTTTATTCTGAAAGGGTGGAATATGTTATATGAGTAATAGTGTTGAGCGAGCATGCTCGACACTGCTCGGCACTCACCCGAGCATCTCACTACTCGGGATGTTCGGCGAGCACCGAGCATTTCTGGGTTACTCGGGCGGGAGCTCGGATCTCCGCCCTGCACGTTTGGCGCTTTTTACAGAGCCAATGAACATGCAGGGATTGCCAGCCAGTCACTGTAATGCCGCAGCCATGTTGTTTGTGGGCATTACAGTGATTGGCTGGCTGCACAGCGTCACCTCGAGTATTTAAAACTGGGCGCCGCCATCTTGGATACAGTCGCTATGGATCAGACAGTGTAGGATCAGTGCTGCAGACCTAGGGAGAGATTTATACTGCAAAATAGTTAGTGAAGGGTCTCTAAAGAATGCCAAATCAAACAAACAGTCCTTCTCAGGATTAATATCCATCCCAGATATCAGGCAGGCAGGCAGGCTGTATAGGAGACGCAGTGGTTATACCAGCAAATGCTGCATTACAGTCCTGTGTGCTCCTGTTGGTCAAATTGCTAGACTTATCCCCCAGTCTCAGGAGCCAGGAAAAATCCTTTTTTTTTTCATCTAAATCCTGTATTTTTTTTTTCCTCAGTCAGACTGTACAAATACGCATCTTATTAACCTTTTGGTATTCCCCCCCCCCCAAAAAAAAAAGAATTGAGTGTGTCTGTGACTGTTCAGACACCAATATATCTGTTTAAAAGAGTCTGGTGTAGGCCAGATAACTAGAACTGTGGTTTTGCAGTTCCACGGGTCAAATCTCTGTATTATCCTGCTTTTGGCATTTTTTCCGTAAAAAAAAACAGTAATAGTCTCTCCCTGAATGTTCAGACACAAATATATCTGTTTAAAAGAGTCTGGTGTAGGCCAGATAACTAGAACTGTGCTTTTGCAGTTCCACGCGTCAAATCTCTGTATTATCCACCTTTTTGCCTTTTTTACATAAAATATTAAAAAAATTGATTGTCTCGCTCAGTGTTCAGACACAAATATATCTGTTTAAAAGATTCTGTTGTAGGCCAGAGAACTAGAACTGTGGTTTTCCTCTTCCACGGTTCTAATCACCTTTTTATTACCCTTTTTCCATTGATAGTGCAAGTGTAAGCTATTATTCTTCATTTACAATGGGCAAGCGCGTGGCAAGGGACGTGGAACTGGATGTTTTGGTGATGGTGCGTGTAGAGGACGGGGCCATGGCCAAGGTGAAAATGTGCCACAACCAACAGCCACATCTTCTCGCTTCCACTTCTTAACAAAATTACTAGGGAAGCACACTACATCACCAGTATTGCGAACTGAGTGTGAACAGGTTATTAATTGGATAGCAGATAATACTTCCAGTTACCTGGGCACCACCACCTCCGGTCTGTCTTCCACACGGTCAAGTTTTAGTAGCCGTGAGTCTCGACCGCATACTCCTCCTCACCCTGATGCTCCTTCCTCCCACCATGCCGAGTGTCGTCAGACAGCAACTGATCCCACACTTGGACACTCTGAAGAGCTGTTCACTGGTCCATTTCCATATTTGTGCCCCTCGCCTGCTCCGCTTGAAGTGGTGGAAGAGGAGATCCCATGTAGCGATGCCCAAATATTTAAACAGACACGGCCAGATGAAGTCGACGCTGGCAATTTGTCACAAGAGGTGGATGATGACGAGACACAATTGCCAGGAAGTGAGGAGGAGGATCGTGGTGCGCAAGTGGAAGAGGAGGAGGTGGTGGATGATCTAGTAACTGACCCAACATGGCAGGAGGACACGCAGAGCGAGGCCAGCAGCACACAGGGGGAGGGAGGCAGAGTTCCCCAGCAGGCAGGAAGAAGCAGTGTGGTGGCCGCACACAGAATTCTGGCTACAGTTCACCGTAACAACAACACGAGGGACGTTGCCAGTACAACCGGTAGGTCTTCCAGAGTCTGCAATTTTTTAAAGACTCTGCTGATACCCCCAAAAAGGCCATTTGTACCACCTGCCATGCCAGCATCAGCAGGGGTGACAAAACTACCAGCCTGACCACCACCAGCATGATCAGGCACATGTCAGCAAAGCACTCGACTTTGTGGGGCGAACCCCAGGGTTCACGACCAGTGTCAGCGGGTGTCACCACTGCTTCTTCCGCTGTTGTGCGTGTATGAGAACCCCCTGTTGTGCATGCAAGGCAATCCCCTGTCCATACTGCATGCAAAGATGCCCCCTCCTCTCAGTCTTCACTTGTTATGGCAGTTTCTCAAGAAACAGCATCAACGTCCACATCCACGTCCCACAGCAGCGTTCAATTGTCCATATCCCAGAGCTTTGAACAAAAGCGCAAATTCACAGCCAACGCCCCACAGGCCACAGTCCTAAATTCACACATTTCACGACTGCTTGCATTGGAAATGCTGCCTTTTAGGCTGGTGGATATGGAATCCTTCCGCAACCTTATGGCGGTGGCCGTCCCTCGGTACTCGGTCCCCAGCCGACACTATTTTGCCCGGTGTGCCATCCCCGTACTACACAAGCACGTGTGCCAAAACATCCGCCGTGCCCTCAACAATGCAGTTACTGGGAGAGTCCACCTGACAACGGACACGTGGACAAGTGCTTGTGGCCAGGGACGGTACATCTCCCTGGCGGCACACTGGGTAAACGAAATGGAAGCCGGGACCCAGTCGGACCTTGGGACGGAACACATCTCCCCACACCGAGGATTGCGGGCCTTAGGTAAGTCAGAGTTGCCCCCACAGTGTACAGCTCCTGCTCATCATCCTCCTCCTCATGTTCAGCCTCCATTTCAGATATCACCACATCAGTTACAAGCTGAAAGCACTGCAGTACTGCCTCAGCCAAGCGGCAACAGGCTGTGCTGAAACTCATAAGCTTAGGTGATAAACCTCACACTGCCTGTGAGTTGTGGACAGCTGTGAAAGAGCAGGCAGATCTGTGGCTGAAACCGCTGAACCTACATCCAGGCATAGTCATGTGTGACAATGGCCGTAACCTGGTGGCGGCTCTGAGGCGAGGCGAGATCACACACGTACCATGCCTGGCTCATGTGCTTAACCTCGTGGTTCAGCGGTTTCTTAAATCGTACCCCGAGTTGCCAGATCGGCTCGTCAAAGTACGCCGCCTGTCAGCTCACTTTCGGAAGTCAGCTACAGCTTCCACCGCCCTTGCTGTGTTGCAGAAGCGTTTGCAGCTTCCGGCACACTGACTGGTGTGTGATGTCCCCACACGTTGGAACTCTACCCTCTACATGTTGCAAAGGATTTGTGAGCAGAAGAGGGCTGTTGCGGAGTACAAGCTGCAACAAGGCCGTCGATATTCAGGTCAGACTCCACACATAAGACCTCAGGAGTGGACCTGGATGTCTGACATGTACTATCCTGACAAACTTTGAGGAGTCCACCACGATGGTGAGTGGTGATAACGCCATCATTAGCGTCAGCATCCCACTTGTCTGTCTTTTGCAACACTCTCTGCAGAGAATTAAAGAGGAGGCATTGCAGCCAGAGTATGATGAGATGGATCAAGAAGCCGTAGCGGGTGAATACACACAGCCCAGCCTCATCTCATCCCAATGTGAATTGGGAGACAATGAGGGAGAGGAGGAGGAGGAGGAAGAACAGGAGCTGGTATCATGCGCTGTAGACGGTAGTATCTGTACAACTGTCATACAGTCGGTTCAGCATGGGGGCCTGAGGACAGGGGGGAGGAGGAGGAGGAGAGCATAGTCAGTCGTCATCTTGGTGAGGACATGGAAGTCTTGCCCGTTACCAGTCTGGCACGCATGGCTGACTTTATGTTACGCTGCCTTAACCATGATCCTCGCGTTGTCAAAATGTTGGGTGACAGTTATTACTGGTTGGTGACACGTTTAGAGCCCCGCTACAAGGAAAACTTTCACTCTTATTCCTGAGGTGGAGAGGTCTACAAAAATGTGGCAGTACCAGAAGGCCCTTGCAGCAGAACTGTTAAAAAAATTCCCATCTAAACACGCTAGCGGCAGAGGTCACAGTTCGTTGACCAACCAAGGCGTACAGGCGAGAGAGACGCAACTCCAATCCAGCAGAGGCACGGGAACACTGTCAACGTTCTGAGACAGTTTTCTGAGACCCGCCCAGCTTACAGGCCCTGAGGCGCGGGGTACTCTCACAAGAAGTGGAAAGTTTCAAAAGATGGTGAGGGAGTACCTTGCCGACCATACCAGCATCCTCCGTGATTCCTCTGTGCCTTTTAATTATTGGGTATCCAAGCTGGACACTTGGAATGAACTCGCTCTGTACGCTTTGGAGGTCGTGGCCTGCCCTGCCACTAGCGTGTTATCGGAGCGTGTTTTTAGTGCCGCTGGGGGAATTATAACAGAAAAGCGCACTCGCCTGTCAACTGACAATGCTGACAAGCTGACCCTTATCAAAATGAACATGGGCTGGATTGGGCCAGACTTCTCAACAACACCAAATGACAGCAGAGTAAAATAAAGTCAAATCCACTGTGTTTCGGGAGGTGTATTCCAATGCAACGCTTCACACCCACACATGGGTATACGCTTCCTCATTTCAGCTGTTTTTTGCTCTTCTCCTTATCCTCAGCCTCCACCACCACTATACCACCAGGGTGACTGTGGTCCATGTTGCCAACATTGCAAGTTCCAAAGTCCTAATTTTTGGCAGCTTTTGCTTAGAAGGCAAAGGCAAAGACTATGGGAGACCCACAATAATGGGAGTAATGTTTTTAATATGCTGTACTGCATGGCTCTTGTAAGGGGCATTAAAAATGTCTTTTTAAGTTACTGTGACCTCCACCACTCTTCCAACGGGCATTAAAATCATCTTGTTAAGCTACTGCGACCTCCAACACTTCTCCAAGGCGCATTAAAACCGTCTTGTTAAGCTACTGCGACCTCCACCACTTTTCCAAGGGGCGTTAAAACCATCTTGTTAAGCTACTGCGACATCCACGTCTCTTCCAAGGGGCATTAAAACCATCTTGTTAAGCTTCTGCGACCTCCACGTCTCTTCCAAGGGGCATTAAAACAGTCTTGTTAAGCTACTGCGACCTCCACGTCTCTTCCAAGGGGCATTAAAACCGTCTTGTTAAGCTACTGTGACCTCCACGTCTATTCCACGGGGCATTGATATTGTCTTTTTATTCCACTGCTACCTCCAACACTCTTCCAAGGGGCATTAAAACCGTCTTGTTAAGCTACTGCGACCTCCACTTCCCTTCCAAGGGGCATTAAAACAGTCTTTTTAAGCTACAGCGACCTCCACCACTTTTCCAAGGGGCATTAAAACCGTATTGTTAAGCTACTGCGACCTCCACGTCTCCTCCAAGGGGCATTAAAACCGTCTTGTTAAGCTACTGCGACCATCACGTCTCTTCCAAGAGGCATTAAAACCGTCTTATTAAGCTACTGCGACCTCCACGTCTCTTCCAAGGGGCATTAAAACCATCTTGTTAAGATACTGCGACCTCCACCACTCTTCCAAGAGGCATTGATATTGTCTTTTTATTCCACTGCAACTTCCACCATTCTTCCAAGGGGCTTTTAAACCATCTTGTTAAGCTACTGCGACCTCCAACACTTCTCCAAGGGGCTTTAAAACCGTCATGTTAAGCTACTGCGACGTCCACCACTTTTCCAAGGGGCATTAAAACAGTCTTGCTAAGCTACTGCAACCTCCACCACTAGTGTTGAGCGATACCTTCCGATATCGGGAAATATCGGATCGGATTGGATCGGACCGATACCGAAAAAGTATCGGATATCGCCGATTCCGATACCGGAAACCAATGCAAGTCAATGGGACATAAATATCGGAATTAAAATAAACCCTTTCTTTCCTTGTAGGTTATTTCTACATGAAGGAAAACAACTAAGAATAATGTAGAATGTATTGGGGGAGGTGGGGGAGACAATAAAGGCATAGAGGTTTAGCCCAGTCAAATGGAATAGCAGGAATTAATATTTTTTTATTATGTTCTGAGTTACGGAAATATTAACTATGTTAAGTATTTTTATATTTTGTCAGATATTTATGTTTCACTACTTCCATGCTCTTCACCTTCTTTTTTACTTCTCCCACACTTTCTCCTTCATCATCCTCAGCATCTTTTTCATCCACTTCTTCTTCACCTTCTTCTTCTTCACCTTCTTCGTATTATTCTTTTTTTTACATTCTTCATATTCTACTTCTTCATCTTCTTCATATTCTTCTTCTTCATCATATTCTTATTTGTGACAGGCATTCCTGTAGTTGTTATCTATAAAAGGTTGGACATTACACCTTTCGTTCTGCCCGTCACAAAAGATTTACAACAGGATTTGTCCGCGTTCAGTTTGGCCTGCAGCAGCAGGTCTTTTCCAGGGGCACCACGAGGAGGAACGGACTCACCCCCATACACTGCTTAGTCATCTTCTGCTTATAATTTAGATATTATCTTTTGCTCTGATTTTTAGTCTTATGCTTAATGTTCTTCCGCTTTTTGTTCTGCAGCTTCTTGTATTTCTGCTTCTTGGTTTTCTGTCTCTTGTTTTTCTGTATCTTGGTGCTTGTCTTCTCTTCTTTGTCTTCTTGGTCAACTTCTTCAGGGTCATCTTCTTGGTCTTCTTCGGGGTGGTCTTCAGGGTCGTCGTCTTCGGGGGTCCTCGTCTTCGGGGTCCTCGTCTTCTTCGGGTTGGTCTTCTGGGTCCTCGTCTTCGGGGTCCTCGTCTTCTTCGGGGTGGTCTTCAGGGTCCTCGTCTTCTTCGGGGTGGTCTTCAGGGTCCTCGTCTTCTTCGGGGTGGTCTTCAGGGTCCTCGTCTTCAGGGTCATTGTCTTCGGGGTCCTCGTCTTCTTAGGGTTGGTCTTCAGGGTCCTCGTCTTCAGGGTCCTCGTCAGGGAGATCCAGAGTGATTACCAAGAACCATTTCAAAAAGCTTGAACTTGGAAATGTAGCAGAAGGTACAAGAAAGCTGAGGAACTACCGAGGACCAGCTGACGGTACTGGAACCCGGATGGATAGCAGAAGGTACAAGAGCCAATGGAACTACCGAGGACCAGCTGATGTTACTGGAACTCGGTTACTAAGCAGGAGGTACCTGTGCCAGAAAGCACTACCAAGGACCAGCAGACGTTGGTGGAACTTGGATACCGAGAAGGAGGCACCTAATCCAAAGGCACTGCCGAGAACCAGCTGACGGTACTGGAACCCGGATGGGTAGCAGAAGGTACAAGAGCCAATGGAACTACCGAGGACCAGCTGATGTTACTGGAACCCGGATGGGTAGCAGAAGGTACAAGAGCCAATGGAACTACCGAGGACCAGCTGATGTTACTGGAACTCGGTTACTAAGCAGGAGGTACCTGTGCCAGAAAGCACTACCAAGGACCAGCAGACGTTGGTGGAACTTGGATACCGAGAAGGAGGCACCTAATCCAAAGGCACTGCCGAGAACCAGCTGACGGTACTGGAACCCGGATGGGTAGCAGAAGGTACCCATGTAAAAAAAAAGTTCAAGGCCGCGAGCCGGCCGCAGTTACCAAAACCCACAGTCCTACAGAGGGTGCTTGTCCTATTGGCACTATGGAACCAGCCTTCATTGCCAGATCCCGCAGCCCACATAGGAGTCACCTAAACTGCAGGCACCATAGAGTCGGCTAACCCGACCGCAACACGACAGGACAACGCATTGGAGGCAAAGTGACGTTGACACTACCCGGAAACAGCTGGCGTGCTGGAACCAGGCTGGGCAGGAGGGAGTACCCGTGCCAAAGACACTGCCGAGAACCAGCTGACGGTACTGGAACCCGGATGGGTAGCAGAAGATACAAGAGCAAATGGAACTACCGAGGACCAGCTGACGGTACTGGAACCCGGATGGGTAGCAGAAGGTACAAGAGCCAATGGAACTACCGAGGACCAGCTGATGTTACTGGAACTCGGTTACTAAGCAGGAGGTACCTGTGCCAGAAAGCACTACCAAGGACCAGCAGACGTTGGTGGAACTTGGATACCGAGAAGGAGGCACCTAATCCAAAGGCACTGCCGAGAACCAGCTGACGGTACTGGAACCCGGATGGGTAGCAGAAGGTACCCATGTAAAAAAAAAGTTCAAGGCCGCGAGCCGGCCGCAGTTACCAAAACCCACAGTCCTACAGAGGGTGCTTGTCCTATTGGCACTATGGAACCAGCCTTCATTGCCAGATCCCGCAGCCCACATAGGAGTCACCTAAACTGCAGGCACCATAGAGTCGGCTAACCCGACCGCAACACGACAGGACAACGCATTGGAGGCAAAGTGACGTTGACACTACCCGGAAACAGCTGGCGTGCTGGAACCAGGCTGGGCAGGAGGGAGTACCCGTGCCAAAGACACTGCCGAGAACCAGCTGACGGTACTGGAACCCGGATGGGTAGCAGAAGATACAAGAGCAAATGGAACTACCGAGGACCAGCTGACGGTACTGGAACCCGGATGGGTAGCAGAAGGTACAAGAGCCAATGGAACTACCGAGGACCAGCTGATGTTACTGGAACTCGGTTACTAAGCAGGAGGTACCTGTGCCAGAAAGCACTACCAAGGACCAGCAGACGTTGGTGGAACTTGGATACCGAGAAGGAGGCACCTAATCCAAAGGCACTGCCGAGAACCAGCTGACGGTACTGGAACCCGGATGGGTAGCAGAAGGTACCCATGTAAAAAAAAAGTTCAAGGCCGCGAGCCGGCCGCAGTTACCAAAACCCACAGTCCTACAGAGGGTGCTTGTCCTATTGGCACTATGGAACCAGCCTTCATTGCCAGATCCCGCAGCCCACATAGGAGTCACCTAAACTGCAGGCACCATAGAGTCGGCTAACCCGACCGCAACACGACAGGACAACGCATTGGAGGCAAAGTGACGTTGACACTACCCGGAAACAGCTGGCGTGCTGGAACCAGGCTGGGCAGGAGGGAGTACCCGTGCCAAAGACACTGCCGAGAACCAGCTGACGGTACTGGAACCCGGATGGGTAGCAGAAGGTACAAGAGCCAATGGAACTGCCGAGAACCAGCTGGCGGTGCTGGAGCCCAGGGTAAATACTAAAAACAGAAGAGCCAGAGGTGTATTTGGAGGAGGTTTTAAATCCGTACTACAGTGGATGTGGACAAAGCAGGAGAATTTGCCGGACACACAGCTGGGGATCAGCTGACGTTACTGAATCCCAATAACACTGGAGCAAGCGTTGACTGTGCAGACGGCACTTCTGAGCAGCAACTAGCGGTATTGGAGCCCAGGGTAAATACTAAAAACGGAGGAGCCAGAGGTGTAATTGGAGCAAGTTTTAAATAAGTAGCACAGTGAATATGGACAGAGCAGGAGAAATTGCCGTGAACACAGCAGGGGAACAGCTGACGTTACCGAACCCCAATAACACCGCAGCAAGTGTTGACTGTGCAGACGGCACTTCCGAGCGCCAACTGGCGGTGCTGGAGCCCAGGGATAAGAATGAAAACAGAGGAGCCAGAGGTGTAATTCGAGCAACTTTAAAATGTGTAGTACAGTGGATGTGGACAAAGCAGGAGAAATTGCCGTCCGCACAGCAGGAGAACAGCTGACGTTACTGAACCCCAATAACACGGCAGCAAGTGTTGACTGTGCAGACAGCACTTCCGAGCGCCAACTGGCGGTGTTGGAGCCCAGGGTAAATACTAAAAACGGAGGAGCCAGAGGTGTAATTGGAGCAAGTTTTAAATAAGTAGCACAGTGAATATGGACAGAGCAGGAGAAATTGCCGTGAACACAGCAGGGGAACAGCTGACGTTACCGAACCCCAATAACACCGCAGCAAGTGTTGACTGTGCAGACGGCACTTCCGAGCGCCAACTGGCGGTGCTGGAGCCCAGGGATAATACTGAAAACAGAGGAGCCAGAGGTGTAATTGGAGCAACTTTAAAATCTGTAGTAGTGAGAATGTGGACAGAGCAGGAGAAATTGCCGTCCGCACAGCAGGGGAACAGCTGACGTTACTGAACCCCAATAACATGGTAGCAAGTGTTGACTGTGCAGACAGCACTTCCGAGCGCCAACTGGCGGTGCTGGAGCCCAGGGATAAGAATGAAAACAGAGGAGCCAGAGGAGTAATTGGAGCAACTTTAAAATGTGTAGTACAGTGGATGTGGACAAATCAGGAGAAATTGCCGTCCGCACAGCAGGAGAACAGCTGACGTTACTGAACCCCAATAACACGGCAGCAAGTGTTGACTGTGCAGACGGCACTTCCGAGCGCCAACTGGCGGTGCTGGAGCCCAGGGATAAGAATGAAAACAGAGGAGCCAGAGGTGTAATTCGAGCAACTTTAAAATCTGTAGTAGTGAGAATGTGGACAGAGCAGGAGAAATTGCCGTCCGCACAGCAGGGGAACAGCTGACGTTACTGAACCCCAATAACACGGCAGCAAGTGTTGACTGTGCAGACAGCACTTCCGAGCGCCAACTGGCGGTGTTGGAGCCCAGGGTAAATACTAAAAACGGAGGAGCCAGAGGTGTAATTGGAGCAAGTTTTAAATAAGTAGCACAGTGAATATGGACAGAGCAGGAGAAATTGCCGTGAACACAGCAGGGGAACAGCTGACATTACTGAACCCCAATAACATGGTAGCAAGTGTTGACTGTGCAGACGGCACTTCCGAGCGCCAACTGGCGGTGCTGGAGCCCAGGGATAAGAATGAAAACAGAGGAGCCAGAGGTGTAATTCGAGCAACTTTAAAATGTGTAGTACAGTGGATGTGGACAAAGCAGGAGAAATTGCCGTCCGCACAGCAGGAGAACAGCTGACGTTACTGAACCCCAATAACACGGCAGCAAGTGTTGACTGTGCAGACGGCACTTCCGAGCGCCAACTGGCGGTGCTGGAGCCCAGGGATAAGAATGAAAACAGAGGAGCCAGAGGTGTAATTCGAGCAACTTTAAAATGTGTAGTACAGTGGATTTGGACAAAGCAGGAGAAATTGCCGTCCGCACAGCAGGAGAACAGCTGACGTTACTGAACCCCAATAACACGGCAGCAAGTGTTGACTGTGCAGACGGCACTTCCGTGCGCCAACTGGCGGTGTTGGAGCTCAGGGATAATACTGAAAACAGAGGAGCCAGAGGTGTAATTGGAGCAACTTTAAAATCTGTAGTAGTGAGAATGTGGACAGAGCAGGAGAAATTGCCGTCCGCACAGCAGGGGAACAGCTGACGTTACTGAACCCCAATAACATGGTAGCAAGTGTTGACTGTGCAGACAGCACTTCCGAGCGCCAACTGGCGGTGTTGGAGCCCAGGGTAAATACTAAAAACGGAGGAGCCAGAGGTGTAATTGGAGCAAGTTTTAAATAAGTAGCACAGTGAATATGGACAGAGCAGGAGAAATTGCCGTGAACACAGCAGGGGAACAGCTGACGTTACTGAACCCCAATAACATGGTAGCAAGTGTTGACTGTGCAGACGGCACTTCCGAGCGCCAACTGGCGGTGCTGGAGCCCAGGGATAAGAATGAAAACAGAGGAGCCAGAGGTGTAATTCGAGCAACTTTAAAATGTGTAGTACAGTGGATGTGGACAAAGCAGGAGAAATTGCCGTCCGCACAGCAGGAGAACAGCTGACGTTACTGAACCCCAATAACACGGCAGCAAGTGTTGACTGTGCAGACGGCACTTCCGAGCGCCAACTGGCGGTGCTGGAGCCCAGGGATAAGAATGAAAACAGAGGAGCCAGAGGTGTAATTGGAGCAACTTTAAAATCTGTAGTAGTGAGAATGTGGACAGAGCAGGAGAAATTGCCGTCCGCACAGCAGGGGAACAGCTGACGTTACTGAACCCCAATAACATGGTAGCAAGTGTTGACTGTGCAGACAGCACTTCCGAGCGCCAACTGGCGGTGCTGGAGCCCAGGGATAAGAATGAAAACAGAGGAGCCAGAGGTGTAATTCGAGCAACTTTAAAATGTGTAGTACAGTGGATGTGGACAAAGCAGGAGAAATTGCCGTCCGCACAGCAGGAGAACAGCTGACGTTACTGAACCCCAATAACACGGCAGCAAGTGTTGACTGTGCAGACGGCACTTCCGAGCGCCAACTGGCGGTGCTGGAGCCCAGGGATAAGAATGAAAACAGAGGAGCCAGAGGTGTAATTCGAGCAACTTTAAAATGTGTAGTACAGTGGATTTGGACAAAGCAGGAGAAATTGCCGTCCGCACAGCAGGAGAACAGCTGACGTTACTGAACCCCAATAACACGGCAGCAAGTGTTGACTGTGCAGACGGCACTTCCGTGCGCCAACTGGCGGTGTTGGAGCTCAGGGATAATACTGAAAACAGAGGAGCCAGAGGTGTAATTGGAGCAACTTTAAAATCTGTAGTAGTGAGAATGTGGACAGAGCAGGAGAAATTGCCGTCCGCACAGCAGGGGAACAGCTGACGTTACTGAACCCCAATAACATGGTAGCAAGTGTTGACTGTGCAGACAGCACTTCCGAGCGCCAACTGGCGGTGCTGGAGCCCAGGGATAAGAATGAAAACAGAGGAGCCAGAGGAGTAATTGGAGCAACTTTAAAATGTGTAGTACAGTGGATGTGGACAAATCAGGAGAAATTGCCGTCCGCACAGCAGGAGAACAGCTGACGTTACTGAACCCCAATAACACGGCAGCAAGTGTTGACTGTGCAGACGGCACTTCCGAGCGCCAACTGGCGGTGTTGGAGCTCAGGGATTACAGTTCAGGTGGTAGAAACATGAACAGAACAGGAGACCTGGATACTGTTGCCAACCAATTATTTATTCTGGAAGAGGACTGGCAAATTCATGAGAGATCCAGGCCTTGTTCATTTTGAGAAAAGTAAGCCGGTCAACGTTATCGGAGGATAGTCGCATGCGACGGTCTGTTAGTACACCACCTGCGGCACTAAAGACGCGTTCCGATAATACACTAGCAGCAGGGCAAGCTAGCACCTCCAGTGCATACTGACTAAGCTCTGGCCATGTATCCAGCTTACAGACCCAAAACTTGAAGGGAGAAGAGCCGTCTGGGAGTACACTAAGAGGGCAAGACATGTAGTCTGTCACCATCTGACGGAAACGTTGCCTCCTGCTGACTGGAGCTGTCTGTGATGGTGTAGACATTTGTGGCGGCGGGGACACAAAACTTTGCCACATTTCGGCCATACTGGTCTTGCCTTGTGCTGAGGCGCTGCTTCTGCTCCCTCTTTGTGCAGAGCTTCCTCCACTGCCTCGACGCACTGAGCTGCTTTGTAAAGCACTAGCAGCACTGCTCTCGGTTGGAATGGAGAACATGATGGAATGCACCAGTGCGTCTTGGTACTCCCGCATTTTACGCTCCCGGTTCAATGGTGTTATGAGGCTTTGTAAGTTGTCCCGGTAGCGAGGATCTAGGAGGGTGGACACCCAATAATCAGCCGTGTTGAGAATGTGGGCGATGCGGCGGTCGTTTCTGAGGCACTGCAGCATGAAATCAACCATGTGCTGCAGACTGCCAACTGGCCAAGAAACGCTGTCCCCTGCTTGAGGCGTGATCTCTGCCTGCTCTGCATCACCCCACCCTCGCTCTAGATACTGACTACTAGAGCATTGTGTACCTCCCTCCTCTGGACAGATGTCTTCCTCATCCATTGACTCCTCCTCATCCTCCTCACAAAGTGTCCCCTGCCTAGGCCTTTGTGAGGAACCACGTTGCGCAGACTGTAGAGAAGCAGATGGCATTTGTGACTCCTCATCCTCCACCTCTTCCAAAACCTCGTCCCTTAGTGCTTGCAGTGTTTTTTCAAGCAGGCAGATAAGGGGGATAGTCATGCTGACTAGTGCATCATCTGCACTCGCCATCCGCGTGGAATAATCGAAGGCACGCAAAACGTGGCAAATGTCCTTCATAGAGGCCCACTCAGTGGTGGTGAAGTGTGAACGGCGCGCACTGCGACTTGTTTGCGCCTGCTGCAGCTGGTACTCCATTACTGCTGCCTGCTGCTCACACAACCTCTCCAACATATGTAACGTTGAATTCCACCTGGTGGGTAGGTCACATATGATGCGATGTTCCGGAAGACATAATCGGCGCTGCAGAGCTGCAATGCGTGATCTTGCATTGCTGGAACGCCGCAAGTGAGCGCACTCTATGCGGACCTTGTGAAGCAGTGCATCAAGATCCGGATAGTCCCTCAAAAAACTCTGCACGACCAAGTTGAGCACATGTGCCAGACATGGGATGTGAGTGAGGTTGCCTAGGCCCAGAGCTGCCACCAGATTTCGGCCATTGTCACACACTACCATGCCTGGCTGGAGATTCGCTGGCACAAACCACACGTCACTCTGCTGCTTGATGGCATTCCAGAGCTCCTGCGCTGTGTGGCTTCGATTCCCCAAAGAAATTAATTTTAATACGGCCTGTTGACGTTTGGCCACGGCTGTGCTCATATCGGTCATCATAACAGGTAACCGTTCACGGGTCGATGTGGAGGTAGACCGTGACGGCTCCTGCAGCGCTGATTCAGAGGAACTGGAGTATGAGGAGGAGTCAATGTGTACAGACTGGATTCCTGCAATCCTTGGAGTTGGCAGAACACGTACAGCGCCACTCTCAAGATCTGTACCCGGCTCCACAACATTTACCCAATGGGCAGTGAGGGAAAGGTATCGTCCCTGTCCATGCTTACTGGTCCACGCATCAGTGGTCAGGTGGACCTTGCTACTGACGGCGTTTTGTAGCGCATGTTTAATTTTTCCCTCCACATGATGTTGCAGGGCAGGGACGGCTTGCCTGCTGAAATAAAAGCGGCTGGGCACGTTGTATTGTGGGACTGCCAATGCCATAAAGTTACGGAATGTGTCAGTCTCCACCAGCCTGAATGATAGCATTTCAAGGGCCAGTAGTTTAGCAATGCCAGCATTCAGAGCCTGTGCTCGGGGGTGGTTTGCCGAGTATGGGCGCCTTTTCTCCCATGCCTGTGCTAACGATGGCTGTAGACTGGCCTGGGAGTGTGAGGATGACTGGGAAAGTGGTGCTGTGGGTGGAATTACACTGTGTCTCTGTACAACAGTGCCAGAGATTCTTCCATGGCGATCCTGTGAGGAAGCCGAACCAGCTGTGTGTGAGCTGGAGGAAGAGGCTACAACACGAGCTGAAGAGGTGGTAGGTGGCGCTGTAGGTTGGCCTAGGTCTTCAGTGTGTTTGTGTAACTCCACCACGTGCTTGGTCCGCACATGTTTCCACATATTTGTGGTATTGAGGTTGCTGACACTTTTCCCTCTTTTCACCTTCTGATTACACAGCTTGCATTTGACAAAGCAAATGTCATCTGCAACTGTGTCAAAAAAGGACCAGGCACTGCAAGTCTTGGGAGCGCCCGCTTTGGATTTTGGAAGAGCCATGCTCCTAATGGGTGCCGAAGTGGAGGCTACAGGCAACCAAGTCTGCCCCCTCCCTCTCCCTCCTTTTTGGGCCGTTCGGGGAATCTCTTCCTCAGAGCTGCTCCCACCACCTTCCTGTCCCTCACGCCATGATGGGTCAAGGACCTCATCATCTACACCACCCTCTTCAAACAACTGCTTCTCCTGGGTAGTCTCGACAGCACAGTACGCACCAGAAAGTGGCACCTGAGTCTCATCATCAGATGCGTACTGAGGTGTGCTGCTGACCATAGGCACTGGCCCACCCGCCTCTTCAGATTCAGAGAGACAAAACGGTTGCGCATCACTGCATACTACCTCTTCTTCAAATTCTCGAATTCTGCTTGGCTGGCCCCCTCTTTCCAAGCCAAGAGATTCAGAGAACAGAAGTAGAGATGGCTCCTGTCCAGGGCTCTCTGACTGCCTGGGCAATTTGGCAGGTGGTGAAGAGACAGATGGGTGCTCTTCAGTGCTCAGGACCTGAGAGGATCTGGAACTAATTGAAGTCGATGCGTTAGCTGCCATCCATCCGACAACGGCTTCAATTTGGTCCTCGCGCAGCAGTGGGGTACGGCTAGCTCCTACAAAGCTGCGCATAAAGGACTGTTCCCTGGTAAAACTGGGGGATGCTGAGTCACTGGTGCCCGCAGCAGGCACAGAATCCCCACGTCCTCTCCCTGCAGGCACAGAATCCTCACGTCCTCTCCCTGCAGAAACTCCACGCCCACGCCCACGCCCACGACCACATGCCTTACTCCCTGCCTTCTTCATCTTGGTAGACTGATAAAGATAGGCAGAAAAGTACTAAGGGCTTAGTGTGCTTATTCCTGAACAGCTGCTAACAGGTATAAGAAACACTAATTTTATAAAGTGTGGACTAGACTTTAATATGAGCTAATGTGGCCTACACAACTGTAAAGTGGAGTGTTTGGTGAACTTTATTTAGGTTTTTTTTGTCACAAAAAGACACTGGATGTGCCTAAAGATGTAATAACGATAGTATCACAAACTTTTTGTAGCTATTACAATGTAGGAAGGTAACCTACAATGCAATAGATGAGGCTGCAAAAAATAGGCTAATACTAATCTGGCTGGGGCTGCAGGGCCCAATGCTGCAGAAAGGCTCCTCTATCTACTCCTATATAGTGTGTTTGGAATCAATTTAGCTGAATATGGATGGAACCACCACACTAATAGGAGATATCAGGAAAAATTATGAATTGGCAATAAAGGACAATGTATGAGGCAGTGACACACACTGAGTGCACTACAACCAGACGGGGTTGAAGCACACACTACAGGGTGAGCTGCACTCACACACCAGACCTTGCAGACAGCGGTGAACAGTACAGATGCAGAGCACTGTGCACTAGTGCTGCAAGACGGAAAAAAAATTCTCTATCTACTCCTATATAGTGTGTTTGGAACCAATTTAGCTGAATACAGATGGAACCACCACACTAATAGGAGATATCAGGAAAAATTATGAATTGGCAATAAAGGACAATGTATGAGGCAGTGACACACACTGAGTGCACTACAACCAGACGGGGTTGAAGCACACACTACAGGGTGAGCTGCACTCACACACCAGACCTTGCAGACAGCGGTGAACAGTACAGATGCAGAGCACTGTGCACTAGTGCTGCAAGACGGAAAAAAATTTCTCTATCTACTCCTATATAGTGTGTTTGGAACCAATTTAGCTGAATACAGATGGAACCACCACACTAATAGGAGATATCAGGAAAAATTATGAATTGGCAAAAAAGGATAATGTATGAGGCAGTGACACACACTGAGTGCACTACAACCAGACTTGGCTGAAGCACACACTACAGGGTGAGCTGCACTCACACACACAGACCTTGCAGATAGCGGTGAACAGCACAGGGAACTGTGCACTAGCACTGCAAGGCACAGTGATTTAGAAAGTAGCTTGGGTAAAGCAGTATAGAGCAAATAGGTAGCTAAAACTGTCCCTCAGAACAACAGCGTCCTATCCCTAACTGAATTCACAGCAGAGTGAGCTCAAAATGGCGGCGGTGGCTTTTATAGTGCATCATGACATCATTTCAGCAGCCAATCACAGCCATGCCATTAGTTAAGATGCCTACATGCCTAACAGGATGTGCCCACACTTCTTAGGATCCTCATTGGCTGAATAAAATGAAAATGTCTCATTGCATTATGGGAACTTCCGATTCCGGTATACGATATTGCAAAAGTATCGGAATTAAGTATCGGAATTCCGATACCGCGAATATCGGCCGATACCCGATATTTCAGTATCGGAATGCTCAACACTATCCACCACTTTTCGAAGGGGCATTAAAACCCTCTTGTTAAGCTACTGTGACCTCCACGTCTCTTCCAAGGGGCATTAAAACCATCTTGTTAAGCTACTGCGACCTCCACCACTTTTCCAAGGGGCGTTAAAACCGTCTTGTTAAGCTACTGCGACATCCACGTCTCTCCCAAGGGGCATTAAAACCGTCTTGTTAAGCTTCTGCGACCTCCACGTCTCTTCCAAGGGGCATTCAAACAGTCTTGTTAAGCTACTGCGACCTCCACGTCTCTTCCAAGGGGCATTAAAACCGTCTTGTTAAGCTACTGTGACCTCCACGTCTATTCCACGGGGCATTGATATTGTCTTTTTATTCCACTGCTACCTCCACCACTCTTCCAAGGGGCATTAAAACCATCTTGTTAAGCTACTGCGACCTCCACTTCCCTTCCAAGGGGCATTAAAACAGTCTTTTTAAGCTACAGCGACCTCCACCACTTTTCCAAGGGGCATTAAAACCATATTGTTAAGCTACTGCGACCTCCACGTCTCCTCCAAGGGGCATTAAAACCATCTTGTTAAGCTACTGCGACCTTCACGCCTCTTCCAAGGGGCATTAAAACCGTCTTATTAAGCTACTGCGACGTCCACGTCTCTTCCAAGGGGCATTAAAACCATCTTGTTAAGATACTGCGACCTACACCACTCTTCCAAGAGGCATTGATATTGTCTTTTTATTCCACTGCAACTTCCACCATTCTTCCAAGGGGCTTTTAAACCATCTTGTTAAGCTACGGCGACCTCCAACACTTCTCCAAGGGGCTTTAAAACCGTCATGTTAAGCTACTGCGACGTCCACCACTTTTCCAAGGGGCATTAAAACAGTCTTGCTAAGCTACTGCAACCTCCACCACTTTTCGAAGGGGCATTAAAACCCTCTTGTTAAGCTACTGTGACCTCCACGTCTCTTCCAAGGGGCATTAAAACCATCTTGTTAAGCTACTGCGACCTCCACCACTTTTCCAAGGGGCGTTAAAACCGTCTTGTTAAGCTACTGCGACATCCACGTCTCTTCCAAGGGGCATTAAAACCATCTTGTTAAGCTTCTGCGACCTCCACGTCTCTTCCAAGGGGCATTAAAACAGTCTTGTTAAGCTACTGCGACCTCCACGTCTCTTCCAAGGGGCATTAAAACCGTCTTGTTAAGCTACTGTGACCTCCACGTCTATTCCACGGGGCATTGATATTGTCTTTTTATTCCACTGCTACCTCCACCACTCTTCCAAGGGGCATTAAAACCATCTTGTTAAGCTACTGCGACCTCCACTTCCCTTCCAAGGGGCATTAAAACAGTCTTTTTAAGCTACAGCGACCTCCACCACTTTTCCAAGGGGCATTAAAACCGTATTGTTAAGCTACTGCGACCTCCACATCTCCTCCAAGGGGCATTAAAACCATCTTGTTAAGCTACTGCGACCTTCACGCCTCTTCCAAGGGGCATTAAAACCGTCTTATTAAGCTACTGCGACCTCCACGTCTCTTCCAAGGGGCATTAAAACTATCTTGTTAAGATACTGCGACCTCCACCACTCTTCCAAGAGGCATTGATATTGTCTTTTTATTCCACTGCAACTTCCACCATTCTTCCAAGGGGCTTTTAAACCATCTTGTTAAGCTACTGCGACCTCCAACACTTCTCCAAGGGGCATTAAAACCGTCATGTTAAGCTACTGCGACGTCCACAACTTTTCCAAGGGGCATTAAAACAGTCTTGCTAAGCTACTGCAACCTCCACCACTTTTCGAAGGGGCATTAAAACCCTCTTGTTAAGCTACTGTGACCTCCACGTCTTTTCCAAGGGGCATTAAAAGCGTCTTGTTAAGCTACTGCGACGTCCACTACTTTTCCAAGGGGCATTAAAACCATCTTTTTAAGCTACTGCGACCTCCACTTCTCTTCCAAGGGGCATTAAAACCGACTTGTTAGTCTACTGCGACCTCCACGTCTCTTCCAAGGGGCATTAAAACCATCTTGTTAAGCTACTGCGACCTCCACCACTTTTCCAAGGGGCATTAAAACCGTCTTGTTAAGCTACTGCGACCTCCGCGTCTCTTCCAAAGGGCATTAAAACCATCTTGTTAAGCTGCTGCAACCTCCACGTCTCTTCCAAGGGGCATTAAAACCGTCTTGTTAAGCTACTGCAACCTCCACGTCTCTTCCAAGGGGCATTAAAACCGTCTTGTTAAGCTACTGCGACCTCTACCACTTTTCCAATGGGCATTAAAACCGTCTTGTTAAGCTAATGCAACCTCCACCACTTTTCCAAGGGGCATTAAAACCGTCTGGTTAAGCTACTGCGCCCTCCACCACTTTTCCAAAGGGCATTAAAACTGTCTTGTTAAGCTAATGCAACCTCCACCACTTTTCCAAGGGGCATTAAAACCGTCTTGTTATGCTACTGCGACCTCCACCACTCTTCCAAGAGGCATTGATATTGTCTTTTTATTCCACTGCAACCTCCACCATTCTTCCAAGGGGCATTAAAACCGTCTTGTTAAGCTACTGCGCCCTCCACCACTTTTCCAAAGGGCATTAAAACTGTCTTGTTAAGCTAATGCAACCTCCACCACTTTTCCAAGGGGCATTAAAACCGTCTTGTTATGCTACTGCGACCTCCACCACTCTTCCAAGAGGCATTGATATTGTCTTTTTATTCCACTGCAACCTCCACCATTCTTCCAAGGGGCATTAAAACCGTCTTGTTAAGCTACTGCGACCTCCAACACTACTCCAAGGGGCATTAAAACCGTCTTGTTAAGCTACTGCGACCTCCACCACTTTTCCAAGGGGCATTAAAACAGTATTGTTAAGCTACTGCAACCTCCACCACTATTCCAAGGGGCATTAAAACCGTCTTGTTAAGCTAATGCGACCTCCACCACTTTTCCATGGGGCATTAAAACCATCTTGTTAAGCTACTGCGACCTCCAGGTCTCTTCCAAGGGGCATTAAAACCGTCTTGTTAAGCTAATGCGACCTCCACCACTTTTTCAAGGGGCATTAAAACCGTCTTGTTAAGCTACTGGGACCTCCACGTCTCATCCAAGGGGCATTAAAACCGTCTTGTTAAGCTACTGCGACCTCCACGTCTCTTCCAAGGGGCATTAAAACCATTTTGTTAAGCTGCTGCGACCTCCCCCACTTTTCCAAGGGGCATTAAAACCGCATTGTTTAGCTCCTGCGACCTCCACCACTTTTCCAAGGGGCATTAAAATTGTCTTGTTAAGCTACTGCGACCTCCACATATCTTCCAAGGGGCATTAAAACTGTTTTGTTAAGCTACTGCAACCTCCACGTCTCTTCCAAGGGGCACTAAAACTGTCTTGTTAAGCTACTGCGACCTCCACCTCTTTTCCAAGGGGCATTAAAACCATCTTGTTAAACCACTCTGAACTCCACAGCTCTTCCAAGGGACATTGAAATGTTGTTTTTAATTACCTCTTTCCTCCACGACTATTCCAACAGGCATTGCATTTCCTCCTAATTTTAGTCAGCTTTTGCTTTTCAATGCATAGGCGAACACTAAGGGAGACCCACTCCCCAATAATGCATAGAAGGTTTTTAGTATGCTGTAATCCACGTCTGTTTCAAGGGGCATTGCAGTTCCTCATAATTTTTGGAAAGCCTTCCATTCACTGCTAAGGCCAACAGTGTGCAGGAGACCCAGTTGCTATAAATGGAAAAAACTGTTTAGTTAAGGCCCTCTGACCTCCATGTCACTTTCAAGTGGCACTGGAGTGCCTATAAATTTTTGGTAGGCATTGCACTCACTGTATGCCCTATAACTGTGCAGCCGAACCACTCCTTTTGGTACAGAAACATATCCTACAAGACATGTGTGGTTGACTGGCCTGATATTGATGTGAATGGTCCCTGTTCCTCCTGCTCTTTCTCCTTTGCCACCACCTCATCCATCATTCATCACCTGAAGCTTTGTTTTAACGGGAGTCATAGTATCAGGAAAACATCTAGCAATCCTCGGAGGAGGTAGGATATGCGCCAAAACGCTGACCACCTCAGGCCTAGCCGCTACTACGTACATGCGCTTGCATTCCAAGGAACAGAAAGCTAAAGAGTTGGATGGCCTCATGATCATGAATAATTTTCTCATTGTGTAGGAGGCCGACCGCTGCTGCTGTCTACCTTCTGAACTTTGTGTTGAAGCCTGATTAACCCAGGACCCGCAATTCTCTATATCTGGAGGACGTGTTGCATCCCAGTGTCCAACTGTGTCCCGGCTTCCACAATATTAACCCAGTGTGAAGGCATCAGTCAGATGGACCATCCCTGGCCACATTCACTTGCCCACGTGTTTGTGGTTAGGATGTCCTTCAAATAGGGGTGGCTGGGGACCGTTTATAGACACTCGGCCGCCCCCAGGCGATTGGGGACCATGTGTGGGGACCCAGCCGCCTGGCGGCTGGGAACCGAGTATGGACACTCAGCTGCCCCCTGGCGGCTGGGGACCAAGCGTGGACACCCGGCCACCGGGCGGCTGGGGACTGAGTATGGATACCAGGCCGCCGCTGCAGCCATGACGTGGTGGCCAGATTCCGCCTCCACATGCCTAAAAGGCCCAATTTCAAGTGCAAGCAAGCAGTATGGTATTGCAGCCTGCGGCGTGGGTGGGTGGTTGGCTGCATATTTGCGCTTGCTTTTCAAAGAATGGGGGATTTACAATTGAACACTGCCTTGGGACAAGGACTTGCATGGGGATAGTTGCAAGTCTGCATCTTCTGATGTGGCAAGGATCACTTCTGATGGGCACACTTTTAGGCAGTGACCTGGGTGTCAGAGATGCTTCCAGGGGTCTTCCCCATGCTGTTCCCATGTCTTTTCAGCACTGTATGCATGTGTCACACAGCACATGGCCAGATAAGGTTGTAAAATGTTAAAATGACATTTCCCGGTGAATGCGTTTGTCACGGTTGAATGCAATATAAAAGTGGAAAAACGCATAAAAAATGCTACTTGTGAACATAGCCCAATGTGTGGAGGAGTATTTTTGTTTTTGGTTATTTATTTTACTTTATACATAAGTCTTTACCCTGGAAAGGAAGTTCCTTAACATATTTCACAGGAAAAACATTTCAGTTTCGTTTTTGAACATTTTATTGTGAGCCCGTAAAAGTGGCTTAATACCTCTGACCACGTTGTTGACAGCAGTGACCTGGGGGTCAGAAATGCTTCCTGGGGCGATCCCCATGCTGTACCCATGTCATTTGAACACTGTCACTATCATTTTGGGCACTTTTTAGGCTTTCTACAGACTGCCGGGGGTGTCGCCGCAAAAATACTCGGGTCTCCCATAGACTAACATTGGGCTCGTTGCTCGGGTCGAGCACCCGAGTATCACGGTGAGCTCGGCCCGAGCTTCGAGCACCCGAGCATTTTAGTGCTCGCTCAACACTAATGAGTAAACATTTTCGAGTAAAGGGTGAAGCTTAAAGAGCAGGATTGTAAATTAACTTTTCACATATAAAGTTTTATCACTATGAAGACCTTGTTTACATGTCCAATAGTTATTTCCATTTTTGGATCCATTTTGAGATAAAATAACATAGAAATTAGATGATCCAGTTCAGGACACATTTATTTGAATGGGAATGGAAATGTCATAAAATGCCTTCCGTTTGCCTCCTTTCCAGCTGTTAGCTGATTATTAGCTGGATCAAAAAATGAACTCGACAAAACTTTTTTGTCCAACAACAACAAAAAAAAAACGGATAGCAAACATATCCATGCTTTTAAACATTGAAGTCTATAGTAATGGAAAATAACTAGAGATTAGTCGATCGGTCTGCGGAGGCTCGTGTTAAAGTCGAATTTCATGAAATTCACAGTTACACGCAAATTCAAACATTTTGAGTTTTGATTCGTGGTTTGCAAAAAAAAAAAAAAACTTGCCAGGCACCCTTTCCAACACTGCTAACGCTTCAGAGAGTGGGCTAACGTCATTTTGAGCTGCCGTGCAGGCTTCCCCTTGATGTCTTGCAGCAATGACACCCTATGGAGTCGTTCTCCAACTCAAGAGTCACTGGTTAAGTGTCCTCTTCTGTAGAGTGTAAGCTCATATGGTCAGCAAGGTTCTCTCACATTCTGTTTCCTGTAGAGTGTCAGTTCTAATGGTGAGAGGGGTCATCTCTCTCTCTCTCCTGTAGAGTATCAGCTTTTATGATCAGCAAGATCCTCTCTCTCTTCTGTAGAGTAGAGTATAAGCTGTTATTTTCAGTGGGGTCCTCTCGCTCTCTTTTCTGTAGAGTGTAAGCTCTTATGGTCAGAAGGATTCTTTCTCCTATCCCAATGTGTATTTTCAGAGCAATTACAAACATTCTAGTAATGAGATTATAACTAATGGTCATCCACTATCATTCATTAATCAAATCAATTTTTTAGCACTGTATGTGCTTAAAGTGCTAGAGGCTTTCCGAGGCACCGCTAGCAAAAATGGATCCATTACAAATGGAACTAAAAAGGATACAAGATGAAAACCGAAGTGTCCATTTTTAAATAGATACATTTTTTTTAAAGCTTTGGTTTCCATTTTGCATTCATTTTTGCTCGATTTGTATTGGATTCATGATTTTTTTAACAATGGATCTGTTGCAAATGGATGATAACTGAAAATGTGAACCAAACCTAACAAAAAAATATTATAGTGTGTATATGCAGAATAAAGCCCATTTGTTTGTTGATTTATTAAGCGATAGGTCAACATACCTGACTTGGTAGATTTCGGCTTTCCCCAAGGGTTCCGCAGTATTTCAATGATATCCAAATGGAATTGGTTTTATGGATTAAATGCACATATTCATTTACCTCTGCTTTGCTGACACTAAAAACAATATACTGAGCTTGGGAAATGAAAAAAATCAGTAATTGTAGGAATACTACTGTAGAAATGAATAATTTATTTGCACATTTTACCTTTTTCAGTAGGTCAGACATTTACAAAAAAATAATAGTTAACAAAAATAACCAAAAACAACTGCATACCTACATTTGTAATTTGTCATAAAGTTGTTTTAGTTTTGACTGCACAATGATGAATATATTCTGATATCCCTTAACTGGTTACTGGGATTATGCCCCTGTAAACATTGAGTTAGGAGACTTGTATTGATCTTATATTGATCTACTTATGAGGTTATAAAATAGTATTTTTTTTTTATTTTATGTAAGTTTATTCATATCAGCTTGTTAACTGTGAAAATTGTCCTACTTACTGGAGAAGTAAAATTTACAGATCCAATCATTTCTTGAGTATGAAAACTAATAGCAAACTTTACAGAACTGTTATATGTCATTGTGAATCAAAGTTTTGGCAGCTATTTTCCCATATTTAGAATTCTGTCTCTGAAATTCCCCCTAATACACTACTCAAAAAATAAAGGGAACACTCAAATAACACCTCCTAGATCTGAATGAATGAAATATTCTCATTGAATACTTTGTTCTGTATAAAGTTGAATGTGCTGACAACAAAATCACACAAAAATCATCAATGGAAATCAAATTTATTAACCAATGGAGGCCTGGATTTGGAATCACCCCCCAAAATTAAAGTGGAAAAACACACTACAGGCTGATCCAACTTTGATGAAATGTCCTTAAAACAAGTCAAAATGAGGCTCAGTATTGTGTGTAGCCTCCACATGCCTGTATGACCTCCCTACAATGTCTGGGCATGCTCCTGATGAGGTTGCGGATGGTCTCCTGTGGGATCTGCTCCCTGACCTGGACTAAAGCATCCCCCAACTCCTGGACAGTCTGTGGTGCAAAGTGACGTTGGTGGATGGAGCGAGACATGATGTCCCAGATGTGCTCAATCGGATTCAGGTCTGGGGAACGGGCGGGCCAGTCCATAGCTTCAATGCCTTCATCTTGCAGGAACTGCTGACACACTCCAGCCACATGAGGTCTGGCATTTTCCTGCATTAGGAGGAACTCAGGGCCAACCGCACCAGCATATGGTCACACAAGGGGTCTGAGGATCTCATCTCGGTACCTAATGGCAGTCAGGCTACCTCTGGCGAGCACATGGAGGGCTGTGAGGCCCTCCAAAGAAATGCCACCCCACACCATTACTGACCCACTGCCAAACTGTTCATGCTGAAGGATGTTGCAGGCAGCAGATCGCTCTCCATGGCGTTTCCAGACTCTGTCACGTCTGTCACATGTGCTCAGTGTGAACCTGCCTTCATCTGTGAAGAGCACAGGGCGCCAGTGGCGACTTTGTCAATCCTGGTGTTCTGTGGCAAATGCCAAGCGTCCTGCACGGTGTTGGGCTGTGAGCGCAACCCTCATCTGAGGACGTCGAGCCCTCATACCACCCTCATGGAGTCGGTTTCTAACCGTTTGTGCAGACACATGCACTTTTGTGGCCTGCTGGAGGTTATTTTGCAGGGCTCTGGCAGTGCTCCTCGTGTTCCTCCTTGCACAAAGGCGGAGGTAGTGGTCCTGCTTCTGGGTTATTGCCCTCCTATGACCCCCTACACGTATCCTGGTGTACTGGCCTGTCTCCTGGTAGCGCCTCCAGCCTCTGTACACTACGCTGACAGACACAGCAAACCTTTTTGCCACAGCTCGCATGGATGTGCCATCCTGGATTAGCTGCACTACCTGAGCAAGTTCTGTGGGTTGTAGAGTCCGTCTCATGCTACTATGAGTGTGAAAGCACAACCAACATTCAAAAGTGACCAAAACATCAGCCAGAAAGCATTGGTACTGAGATGTGGTCTGTGGTCCCCACCTGCAGAACCACTCCTTTATTGAGTGTGTCTTGATAATTGCCAATAATTTCCATCTATTGTCTTTTCCATTTGCACAACAGCATGTGAAATTGATTGTCTATCAGTGTTGCTTCCTAAGTGGACAGTTTGATTTCACAGAAGTTTGATTTACTTGGAGTTATATTCTGTTGTTTAAGTATTCCCTTTATTTTTTTGACCAGTGTCAGATAGGGCTCATCTTGTAGCGGAAGCAGACCTATGGTCGGATCAATAAGCCAAGTCGCATGACGAGTGTGTCACTGAGTGAGTGGAGACCAAGGGAACAGATAGAGAAATCCAGAAAGAGGCACGAGAAAGTCACAGAAAGAGTGAGTGAATTCCGAGAGACAAGATTAGGGGCAGAAAACCTAGCTATGCAATACCGAGCTTGCAAGTCCAGGAGGTAATGTCCAGTTCACTGCAAGGCGTCGGTCAGCAGAGAAGCTGAGTAATGGTCATAGTGGCAAAAAAAATACAGGACTCTCACTTACTTATTGTAGTACTGTTATTGGCGTTGAGGGAAAATTCCTCAAGTACTCGATATAGTAGATGTTCCATGTTCTAAAGGAAACGTTTGTGAAGTTATGTACCATGCTGAGTGGTGGTGAAGACTGAGGCCTAAGTAAGGAAGGCTAGAGAATGTATATGAAGATGTTCCATGTTCTAAAGGAAACGTTCGTGAAGTTATGCACCCGCTATCTGTTGTACATAATTTCCACCAAGTTATTGTTCAGTAAAAGAAAGTTATTTTTTAAGTGGTGGTCTCCCTCATTCTGCTTTGTAAGATCTGGTCCTGGCCAGCCAAAGTCACCGGCATCATGCGGCATGCAAGGGCTTGATATCCACATACCCATCCAGGACCACCATTTTCATGTAGCATGTCAGGGCATGAAAGACAAGTACCTCGCCCATGACTGCTGCCCCGCACCACGTTACAATTTCTCTTGGGGCCTTTCCTTACTTCCTGGCAACCCAATAAGTTGTACACACTTACATCTGTCTCTAATCTTCTGCCACTTTGATTCTCACTATTTTCTTCAGGACTTGAAGTTACTTGAACTTCATTGAACTTCAACTATTGGCATTCTGACTCTGCAGGCCTCTATAAGACCATCATATAAACTATGCATTTTGCAACCTGGAAGGTTATGCTTCTCATCTAACTGTTTACTCAATCCCAATTTCGGGGTCTGTCTTTGCTGTTAACTCTTCCGTGACCCTGTTTTTACAATGTCCTTTCCAATTCTTCGCAGTATCATCACATTTGAAAAACGTAATAATACAATAAACAGTTGCAACAAATATCAACATTCAATGAAAGCATTAGTGTAGCACATCGCAGCATCAAGTAACAATAGCAACATCTTTAAGGGGGTGACAGCCAACGTCCTCTCATTTATAAATATATATGCATGAATATTGAAATTTTAGTTCAATTGTAAGCTAGAAAACATACAATTTATCTATCCATAAAAATACTTTGCATAATATATGAAAGATACAAAATTAATCAAAGTAGAAAATACATAAAATACCTTGGCTGCTCTTGAGATGTTCCTCATTGTTTTATAATTGATGGTTTCTATGTTATCAGTCATATCAGTCAGGCAAAGGAGAGCTTGATTTCTTGCAAGATGAGATGTAGTTTTAAATGACATCATTCACTTTACTATATAATGTGCTGAAAAAAGTGGGTGGAAATTGTGAAAAATATATAATTTTGGCATAGCAGTAAATATACAGTCATTGAAAACAGCTCCTGTTGCCGGCACCTGCCCACTTTATGCAGCTGCACCTGTGTGGTGAACATGTTGAGAAGGGGTTAAAAACTGCCATTACCGAATATTTTTTTAATTATTCTGTTAAACCTAGTCATCAAAACCGGGCTACCACCCAAATCAACAATTGCAACGTGTAAATCATAAGTCTCAAACTCAGAAAATGGACCAAAAAAAGAAAAAAATTGAAGCTGATGGATGACATTCCTTGAATTACAAGATGAGATTTTCCGTGATACCATTTTATTTCTATGTATGACTTTTTCTTCCATTTTTATGAGTCATTATAATGAAATGATAAACATCTTTGCCATGTTTATTTTTTATTATACAGTGTTCATAGAAAGAGTTATTGTACAGTTCAATATCTTAGGTCATTCCAGACGCAGCAATACCAAACATACTTTTTTTGTTACTGTTTTCAGTGGCAAAAAACTCATTTTTTTAAACTTTGTTTTCAGTTTGTTTTTTTTTACAATTTTTTTCAACTTTTTTGCTCAGTTGCTATATGGGACTTTCACTTTTACTTGTTTGACTGATAATCTAATTTCCTGCAGTACTTCTGAATTGCAGGATATTAGATCTTTCATTTTTACACTGACACTTATACTTATAGGAAAAAGTGTATTCAGCTCACCACTAATATGGGGAATGGCCTTGAGTAGCAATAGAAAAAACATGTAATCCAACACCGCAAACCAATAAATAAAAAGATGATCTGTAATTAAATGTCTCCATAAAATTAGTAAAATATCCAATACATGGAAAAAAATTTGGACTGTTAGTAGTCCTTAGTTATAGACATATTAAATCAAAATTTTGGATTTAATATCTCTATGACTATGGACTACTAACAGTCTGAAACGCGTAAGACTGTATATATTTTTTTCACGCTTTGGATATTTTACTGATTTTATGGAGACATTTAATTATTAAAGATTGTCCTTTTATTTATTGGTTGTGGTGCTGGATTACATGTTTTTTCTACTTTGACTTTTAGACTCTGATTATTGCAGAGTCTTACAGGTCATTGAAGCTTGCTAACCTGAAGGTCATTACTTGATTTCTGATTGCTTGGCAACTATTAATGTCACTCATTGTGGAGTAATAGTGTCCCTCAATTAATGGTATTGTCCAACAATAGGCACAATTAATATTGTCCCTTCACCCTGGCCCCTATAATAAATAATGCCCTTTCCTTGCCCTTATCCCCCATTCTTTCCCCCATCCTGGACTAATATCCCCCATCTATAACAATGTCCCCTTTCCTTGTCCCTATCCTGTAGTCATTTTCTTTATCTTGGCCCCATCCTGTAATAATTTTCCCTTTCCTGGCCTCCATCCTGTAACAATGTCCTCTGTCCTGGCTTCTATCCTGTAATACAGTTAGATAAGTGCATGTATATGAAACAAATAAATGTAGTCAATAGAATTAGGTATATGAGTATACCATCGGTATATAGTGGTAATTAATAGTGATATGAGGGTAAAAGATGTATATACATATACCTAAAGGAAGAGAAAGTCAACAATGCATACCAATGATCAGCTTACCTACCACAGGACCCAACACATGTTTCACCACTGCTTCAACAGGGGTAGTTTGGTAGGGGGATCAGGTGAATATAGATATCAATGCCAGCAAATGAGAAAACATAGAGGATGCCACTATTAAAGGAGGTTTATTTTATTTTTATTGATCATGCTAGCTTGTGGCACAGGTTATATACCTGTTGTTCTGATTAATTAGATTTATTTTTTCATTTTTTCTTTTTCCCTTTATAGTTCGTCTCTTTATATAAACCACCCCACTGTTCTGGAATCTGGATCCATCTCTCATTTCTTCCATATATATGATTGTGAAGCTTGACCTTCCACCCTTTTGGGTTCTCCCTTTCGTATAAGGAAATATCCTTATCATGCTTGCTTTTTGTACAACAACATATTCCATTTCTGATATATATGTGTATATACAATTTTTTCTCAAGTTGTAATCTTTTCCCTGGCACAACTCTCTCTTTGGTTATTTATTCATTCTTGTGCCTTATGGGGAATTGTTATATTTTGGGCTAATTGTGGATAAATTGGTAAATTATTTTAGGTAGAGGCAATATTTTTCTAACTTCTTATTGCATGTTATTGGAAAAGTGCAGTGATAAAAAATGAGAAATCTGCCATTTCCTTCTTTTATTCTTCTTTTAGGCATTTGAAGAGTACCTAACAAGAAAAAGTGACCTCTCATTTTTTATTTTAATACATTACTGGTACAAAAACAAACTTAATTGTAAATATAAGTTATTAAAAAATCAGCGAAGAAAAGGGCTTTTATTACTATGGGATTGGATATGCAACTGATATGTTAATATGATTATCAGTAATAAGTCGTTGCCATTTTTGGACATACCTGGCAGTGCTATGTCTCTCCACAGCATGGAAGTGAAGTATCTGCTCTGAACTGTGATCTTACTGCTCAGAGTAGATACTATCTTCAATGTTGTGACATGAGAGTGCGAGCTGCTCTCGAAGACATATTGCTACTTTATTAGAAGACTTTTCCCTGCCTGCAGCTTCAGTATCTATTATTGTCACACTGGTCTTTGCTCTGATTGGAGTGAAAACGTTCCAATCAGAGCAAAGACATGTGTAATATTAATAAATATAGAAACTGCTGACAGGCAGGGGCAACTGTATTAATATACTTATCACTGGTGGAGCGGCAGTGAACAGTCTTCTAATATAGCGCAGCAATGTCCCCGAGAGCGTCGCACATGTGAACATTTCCAAGTCAGTCACTCATCACTACACAGTGAGACCTCACAAGTTATCACGAGATCTATCTGCTCAGTGTGCAGAGAGAGACCATGAAGTGTTCCAATAAACGCAGCTTCCGGGACTTAGCTGCACTTTATTAGAAGACCAAACACCCTCCCTTTCCCTTCACCAGCAATACATATTTTACAGTTGTCCCTGCCTGTCAGTAGCTTCTCTGTCTATCACTGTGACACTGGTCATTCCTGTAATTTGAGCGTTTTCACTCCAATAAAAGCACAGACTAGTGTGACAATGATAGATCATCTAAGGGGGAATGTTTCTCCTTGCTGTGAGTGACAAGCTGTGTTAGGAGACTTATAGGCCATGCAGTGCTCCTTTGGGAATTTAAATACGCAAATAGCTTCTTCAGAAGGAAGAGGACTTTATCTCTGGTGCAACCTATTAGATATAGCAGTCTTAAAAATCAATATTAACCTTTAATGAGCCTTGAACCATGCCATAGGATAAGAAGCCAAAACAGAAAATCCATTTGCAGACATATGTTTCGTGGTGATGTACCTACTCAGTGGAAACCAAGAGATGTGATTTGGATAGGTGACAGGCCTCTGCCTGGAGATCTAAGGGGTAAGGGGTCTCCTTGTGGCACCACCTATTGGATGCAGCAACCCTAAAAGTCAATTGTGACCCTTTAACAAGCCTTGCTAAGTCATAAAAATGTCCAAAAATGCAGAAATCAAATTGTTTCTTCAAACACAGTAAAAGTAAAGTATACAACATTACATAATATAGTTTAATATTTGCCAAATGGTTATGAAACAGACAAACCACTGAAAATAAATGTGACCAAGATCAATAAGGTTTCATCACGTTTTTCTTACAAGTATGCAAGTTCATCAGGAAACAATATAACATGTGTTAGACCCTCAATGATAGAACTGTAGCCAGAGCAGATGACACATATTATTGCAATTATCTTCAAAGTGACAAACCTGATGTATAACCACTTTCCGACTGGGTGATTTTCCTCTTTTGCACTTCTGTATTTTCCTCCCCTTCTACTGAGAACTATAACTTTTATAACCATATGCGAGAATGTTTTTTGTTTGAGGAGTTGTAGTTTAAAATAGCACTATTCATTTTACCATACAATGTAATGGAAAATGGTAAAAAATTCCAAGTGCAGTAAAATTGTAAAAAAAAAATGTAATTCTACAATGTTTTTTGGGTTTTGCTTTTGCAGAGTTAATTTTGTGGTTAAAATGACCTGACATTATGATTATCCAGGTAAGTACGATTATGGCAATACTAAACATTTAATTGGTGAAAAAATTTTTTGAAAATTTTGGAAACTCATAACTTTTTTTTTTACTTTTCTCACAATAGAGCTACCTGAGGGCTTGTTTTCTGTTTGGAGAGCTGATATTTTTATTTATAATATGTTCTCTTTATTGCATTTTCCATAGAGGTTAATTAATTTTATATTTGTTAGACCAGACTTTTATGGACATGATGATACCAAACATGCTTATATTTAATCTATGTATTACTAAAGGGAAAAAAGTTGGGTGATAAGATAAAGAGACAGAGAGGCTGCACATCCTCAACATGTGACTTGAGAAGCATAAAGGAGCAACATTTTTTTGCAACTGGAATAGCTAGGCAGAACATCTACAAGTAAGGTCATACAAAATCGCTTAGTCAATTATCCTTCAGCAAAACTAGCTTTTTTTTCTTTAGAGATGGGAAAATTCATTTTAGTGGAATTGAATTTTTACTCAATCTTGCAAAAATCCGTATTATTCAGAATACAATTTTTTTTGTAATTCACTAAGCGCAAATTCAACAAAATGGGCCATCTACCAGTAGAGGGCTGATAAAAGGTTAAAAAAAAATAATTACCTCACCTCTCTGGCCATCCTCACTGCTCTCTGTTCCCTATCCAGTGCTTGGTACCTCTTCTTACCTCCACCTTATGATGAAACCCTGGGCGCATCATACAATGTTGTGACATTACAAAGTGTGCCACAACCTTACAACGCACATGACCAGGGACATCCTGGGCTTGGTGACCCTGGAAGTCCAAGCTTAAAGGGAAGAGAAGGGAATTTCAGTGCCTAGAGGCGGTAAAAAGAGGTGCCAAGGACAGGATCGTGAATATCATGCTGTTGGCACAGGCAAAGAAGTGAGCAATGAGGTGAATATTAGTTGTGTTTTTTTTATACATCATACATTTATTATGCTCTATGGTCTAGTGAGAGCCCGAACATAGTAAAGGATATTCAATTTCCAGACAATACATTCACGCAAATTGAATCTCCTGGTAAAATCTACATGATTTATGAATTAGAATCGTGTCAAAATCAATCATTTCCCTTCAGTCTTAAAGAGGCGTGCTGGGGTCAGACGATCCTGATTAAGAGACGCATGCCACTTAATATACACTGCTCAAAAAATAAAGGGAAAAATTAAATAACACATCCTAGATCTGAATGAATTAAATATTCTCATTGAAAACTTTGTTCTGTACAAAGTTGAATGTGCTGACAACAAAATCACACAAAAAACATCAATGGAAATCAATTTTATTAACCAATGGAGGCCGGGATTTGGAGTCACCAGCAAAATTAAAGTGGAAAAACCCACTACAAGCTGATCCAACTTTGATGTAATGTCCTTAAAACAAGTCAAAATGAGGCTCAGTATTGTGTGTGGCCTCCACGGGCCTGTATGACCTCCCTACAACGCCTGGGCATGCTCCTGATGAGGTTGCGGATAGTCTCCTCCCAGACCTTGACTAAAGCATTTGCCAACTCCTGGACAGTCTGTGGTGCAACGTGACGTTGGTGGATGGAGCGAGACAGCGTGACGTTGGTGGATGGAGCGAGACATGATGTCACAGATGTGCTCAATTGGATTCAGGTCTGGGGAACGGGCGAACCAGTCCATAGCTTCAATGCCTTCATCTTGCAGGAACTGCTGACACACTCCAGCCACATGAGGTCTGGCATTGTCCTGCATTAGGAGGAACCCAGGGCCAACCGCACCAGCATATGGTCTCACAAGGGATCTGAGGATCTCATCTCGGTACCTAATGGCAGTCAGGCTACCTCTGGCGAGCACATGGAGGGCTGTGCGGCCCTCCAAAGAAATGTCACCCCACACCATTACTGACCCACTGCCAAACCATTCATGCTGAAGGATGTTGCAGGCAGCAGATCGCTCTCCAGGGCGTCTCCAGACTGTCACATCTGTCATATGTGCTCAGTGTGAACCTGCTTTCATCTGTGAAGAGCACAGGGCGCCAGTGGCGACTTTGCCAATCCTGGTGTTCGGTGGCAAATGACAAGTGTCCTGCACGGTAATGGGCTGTGAGCACAACCCCAATCTGCGGACTTCGGGCCCTCATACCACCTTCATGGAGTCGGTTTCTACCCGTTTATGCAGACACATGCACATTTGTGACCTGCTGGAGGTCATTTTGCAGGGTTCTGGCAGTGCTCCTCTTGTTCCTCCTTGCACTAAGGTGGAGGTAGCGGTCCTGCTGCTGGGTTGTTGCCCTCCTAAGGTCCCCTCCTGGTATCGCCTCCAGCCTCTGTACACTACGCTGACAGACACAGCAAACTTTCTTGCCACAGTTCGCATGGATGTGCCGTCCTGGATTAGCTGCACTACCTGAGCAAGTTCTGTGGGTTGTAGAGTCCGTCTCATGCTACTATGAGTGTGAAAGCACAACCAACATTCAAAAAAAGTGACCAAAACATCAGCCAGAAAGCATTGGCACTGAGATGTGGTCTGTGGTCCCCACCTGCAGAACCACTCCTTTATTGAGTGAGTCTTGATAATTGCCAATAATTTCCATCTATTGTCTATTCCATTTGCACAACAGCATGCGAAATTGATTGTCAATCGGTGTTGCTTCCTAAGTGGACAGTTTGATTTCACAGAAGTTTGATTAACTTGGAGTTATATTCTGTTGTTTAAGTGTTCCATTCATTTTTTTGAGCAGTGTATTAGAAGTGTCGGACAAGTGGGGTGCACCTTCATATGAGCATCGTCACAAATCTTACTAAAAAAAAATGTATTGGGCCCGCACACCTTTAGTATGAAATTAAAGCACTACTTCAGTGTTTTTTTATTGCAGCACTGGAGTGGTGCTATTAACATAAGTTCCCCTCAGCTAGTCTTATACTCACCTGCTGCTGTCTTCAGCTCTTCCCAGCGCCACGCTGGTCCCACGCCCGTCTTGTAACTTCAACTTATGACTGACCGGAAGTCAGAAGTAACGGTCACAGCTTTCAATGTAAGTCGATGAGAGCATCTTTCTGGCCTCAATCTGGCTCTCATAAACTTACATTGAAAAGTGACCTCTGGCTTGCTCCAGCAAAAACTGAAGTGATCTGGCAGGTCTCAAACTGCTGGAGACTGACGGGAGTGGCGCGGATAAAAGTTGAAGACGGCAGCTGATAAGTATAAGACTAAGTACAGGGACCTTATGTTTGTAGCACTATTCCAGCTCTGCAATAAAAAAAAGCTGGAGTGGTCCTTTAATGTACAGGTGCACAAATATGCCATGTGACAAAAATATACATATACTATGAATCAGGAGACATTCATAATGAATACATGAACTCCACTATAGCTGTAACAGTTCAAAACATAAGGTGCTTAGTTATCATTTTTTTATCAAAGAGGGCAAAAACCATCCAACTCCGTCAAGGTGTACCTATATATGGATGGTCACTGTCACTTATGACTTGCCTCTCCATGTCCCAAACAAGGCCACTTCTGGATGGGGAGTGAAAGAAAACCAGGCGTAGCTCGCAATTAAAACTTGGTCTCGGAAGGATGTGTACATAAAGGTGCTGAGCCCTTTAGGTGGCCACAGCTCCCCAATGCATAAAACAAAAAGAAAAATAGGGCCCACGGAACTTAAGTATTAAATTAATGTATAGCTGCACAAATACGCTATGTGGTCAATATACAAATAGAGATGAGCAGTGTTCGACTAGAACTGTTCGCCAATCTCAAATTCGAGCTGTTTTGGGCGGTGTTCGAGTCGTTCGACGAACGCGAACGATTTGCAAAAAATTCGGCTGTTCGAGGTTATGTTCGATAACTGTTCGTGCACCAAAAGCGTGTCCTGCATGTCTGGCGCTATTTGAGCACCAATCATGCAGGGATTGTCTGCCACTCACTGTAATGCCACAGCCACGGTGGTTGTGGCATTACAGTGATTGCCCAAATCGATGGGAACAGTGCTCACAGTGAAACATGAAAAGCCGGCAATTCAGCAGCGGCATACACCGGTACCCGACAATTTAGATCCGAAAGAATAGAGTATCACACAAAGATTAGATAGATAGAAACATGTCAGTCACATATATAAGAAGTACAGTGACAGTGTTGGTTACTGTACTTGTCATTTAGTGTAAAGGATTTATTAAAAAAAATGTTAGTGTTTTCATGCACCGTCTCTTTAAAAAAGCCGGCCGGAAATTCAGCAGCGGTACCCGACAATTTATAACAGAAAGAATAGAGCATCACACACAGATTAAATAGATAGAAACATGTCAGTCACATATATAAGAAGTACAGTGACAGTGTTGGTTACTGTACTTGTCATTTAGTGTTAAAGGATTTATTAAAAAAAATATTAGTGTTTTCATGCACCGTCTCTTTAAAAAAGCCGGCCGGCAATTCAGCAGCGGTACCCGACAATTTATAACAGAAAGAATAGAGCATCACACAAAGATTAGATAGATAGAAACATGTCAGTCACATATATAAGAAGTACAGTTACAGTGTTGATTACTGTACTTGTCATTTAGTGTTAAAATGAAGGATTTATTAAAAAAAAAAATTGGCGTGGAGTTCCCCGTAATTTTAGTCTCTAGCGGAGGTTAAGCAGACAGCTGGGGCAGATGTTTGAAGCCTGGGAAGGGGGTAATACACACGGAGATTCCCAGGCTACTAATATCAGCCCCCAGCTGTGAAGGCATCCAGATGAGCCGAGTTCATGTCCAGTTAACTCAGTTCACCTCATGCACGTCACTGATAGCGTGGGAAAATTCTCCTGCGCATGCGGTGAGTGCAGGAGAATTTTCCCACGCTGTCAGTGACGTGCATGAGGTGAGCTCATGTTCAATGAACTCAGCTCACCTCCTGCACGTCACTGACAGCGTGGGAAAATTCTCAGCGCTCAGCGCTTGAGCAGGAGAATTCTCCCACTCTGAGATGGCATTCAGATGACAGGCAGGATCACAGCTGTGATCCAGCCTGTCATCTCAATGCCATCCCAGCGTGGGAGAATTCTCCTGCTCAAGCGCTGAGCGCTGAGAATTTTCCCACGCTGTCAGTGACGTGCATGAGGTGAGCTGAGTTCATTGCACATGAGCTCACCTCATGCACGTCACTGACAGCGTGGGAAAATTCTCCTGCTCAAGCGCTGAGCGCTGAGAATTTTCCCACGCTGTCAGTGACGTGCATGAGGTGAGCCGAGTTCATTGGACATGAGCTCACCTCATGCACGTCACTGACAGCGTGGGAAAATTCTCCTGCACTCACCGCATGCGCAGGAGAATTTTCCCACGCTGTCAGTGACGTGCATGAGGTGAGCTGAGTTCATTGGACATGAACTCGGCTCATCTGGATGCCGTCACAGCCAGACACTGAGGAGCACAAGCATGCCTGCGCTTCTCAGTGTCTGCCGCATGGCAAGCTGGATGGCAGCGTTCTGCTGCGCTCCAGCCTGTCATCTCGATGTAGCAGAGCTGAAGTTGTCGTGGGAACCATGGAAAGGTAAAGATGATGTTGCTTTATTATTTTACTTTTATTGCAGGAGATCGCTGGCTTCAGCTGGAATGGGCGTGATGGTAAGTATGGTTTAATTTAGAACAATAAAGAATTGTGTCTGTATTTCAATTAAAGGACTTTATTCTGGGTGTTTGTGTTTTTTTTTTTACTTTCACTATGGGGTTAGTGATGGGGGTGTCTTATAGACGCCTCTCCATTACTAACCTGGGCTTGATGTCAGCTGGCATTATAAGCTGACATCAACCCCAACCCTATTACCCCACTGCCACTGCTACAGGGCAGTGGGAAGAGCGAGGCTAAGTTCCAGAATTGGCGCATCCTATGGATGTGCCATTTCTGGGGCGGCTGACAGCTGGTGTTTCTAGCCTGGAAGGGGGCCAATATTCATGGCACCCTTCCTGGGCTATTAATATCAGCCCCCAGCTGTCTGCCTAGCCTTTGCTAGCTATTAAAATAGGGGGGACCACACGTCATTTTTTTTGGGTTCCCCCATTTTAATAGCTAGTAAGGGCTAGGTATTCAGCTGGGGGCTCATATTAGTAGCCTGGGAAGGTCTGTGGGTATTACCCCCTTCCCAGGCTTCAAACATCTGCCCCAGCTGTCTGCTTAACCTCCGCTAGAGGCAATAATTAAGGGGAATCCCACGCCAATTTTTTTTTTAATAAATCCTTTATTTTAACACTAAATGACAAGTACAGTAATCAACACTATCACTGTACTTCTTATATATGTGACTGACATGTTTCTATCTATGTAATCTATGTGTGATGCTCTATTCTTTCTGATATAAATTGTCGGGTACCGCTGCTGATTTGCCGGCCGGCTTTTTTAAAGAGACGGTGCATGCAAACACTAATATTTTTTTTAATAAATCCTTTAACACTAAATGACAAGTACAGTAATCAACACTATCACTGTACTTCTTATATATGTGACTGACATGTTTCTTTCTATCTAATCTATGTGTGATGCTCTATTCCTTCTTGTCTAAATTGTCGGGTACCGGTGTATGCCGCTGATGAATTGCCGGCCGGCTTTTTTAAAGAGAGTTTCTTCTGAGCAGTTTGTCAGCTTTTGGACACCTTTGAAGGTATTTTCTATGTGTTTCTATGTGTTTTTGTTTGCCTGCCATTCGTTTTAACGGTGTTCGACGGTGTTCTAAGGTGTTATACGAACAATTCCTCGGACATCCCGTTGTTCGACGAACCGAACCGAACCCGAACACTACGGGGGTGGCTTATCACTATATACAAACATACATACACGATGTGCCACACTGCAATTAATGAATGCATTTCCTCCACTATTGCTGTAAGATGGAGTAAGATTTGTGGCATAAAAGGGTTGTCATGTCCCTGTCCCGCCCCAGCTACACCCATTTTGTAGAATCTGTGCGAAAATGATCTGAAAACACCAGAAGCCTCAATACTTTAGGGAAGACTTATAAGATTAGAACATTTTCCAATTTTTCAAAGCTTTTTATGTGTAAAAGCTTTGATGAATCAGGTTCATAGACCTATAACATGGAAAAACCCATAAACATCAATAATCTTTACTAGTGTTGAGCGAGCACTAAAATGCTCGGGTGCTCGAAGCTCGGACCGAGCTTACCGTGATACTCTGGTGCTCGACCCGAGCAACGAGCCCAATGTTAGTCTATGGGAGACCCGAGCATTTTTGCGGCTGCACCCCCGGCAGTCTGTAGAAAGCCTAAAAAGTGCCCAAAACGATAGTGACAATGCTCAAAAGACATGGGGACAGCATGGGCCTCACCCCAGGAAGCATTTCTGAACCCCAGGTCACTGCTGTCAACAACGTGGTCAGAAGTATTAAGCCACTTTTACGGGGTCACAATAAAAAGTTCAAAAACGAAACTGAAATGGTTTTCCTGTGAAATATGTTAAGGAACTTCCTTTCCAGGGTAACGACTTGTGTATAAGGTAAAATAAATAACCAAAAACAAAAATACTCCTCCACACCTTGGGCTGTGTTCACAAGCAGCATTTTTTATGCATTTTTGCACTTTTGTATTGCTTTCAACCGTGACAAATGCATTCACCGGGAAATGTCATTTTAACATTTTACATTCTTATCTGGCCATGTGCTGTGTGACACATGCATACAGTGCTGAAAAGACACGGGAACAGCATGGGGAAGACCCCTGGAAGCATCTCTGACACCCTGGTCACTGCCTAAAAGTGTGCCCATCAGAAGTGATCATTGCCGCATCAGAAGATGCAGACTTGCAACTATCCCCATGCAAGTCCTTGTCCCAGGACAGTGTTCAATTGTACCTCCCCCATTCCTTGCAATGCAAGCGCAAGTATGCAGCCTGCCAACCACCCACCCCCAGGCTGCAATACCATACTGCTAGCTTGCACTTGAAATTGGGCCTTTTAGTTTGGAGGAGGCCGAAGCTGGCCACTATCTCATGGCTGCTTTGGCAGCGAGGTATCCATACTCAGTCCCCAGCCACCCGGCGGCCAGGTGTCCATGCTCGCTCTCCAGCTGCCAGGGGGCGGCCGGGTATCCATACTCGGTCCCCAGCTGCCCCGCGGCCGGGTGTCCACACACGGTCCCCAGCCGCCTAGGGGCGGCCGGGTGTCCATAAACATTCCCCAGCTGCCCCTATTTCTCCTTGGAAGTTCCCCACACACTTTTTTTATCCAGGCCTGCTTTAGGGCAGCATTGGACGAGCCGACCAGAGAACGAGACTCCTCCGGTGGGTCCTGGCTTCTCCATCAGGGGAGTTGAGAGTGCCAAGGTGAGGAGCATGATGATGATGACAGAAGTTAGCATCTGCTTTGTTTTCTTGGAATGCAAGCGTAAGTGTGCAACTTGCCACCCACCCACAGGCTGCAATACCATACTGATAGCTTGCACTTGAAATGGGGCCTTTTAGTTTTGAGGAGGCCGAAGCTGGCCACTACCTCATGGCTGTTTTGGCAGCGAGGTATAAATAATCAGTCCCCAGCCGCCCGGCGGCCGGGTGTCCACGCTCGGTCCCCAGCCAGCCAGGAGGCAACTGGGTGTCCATACTCGGTACCCAGCCGCCCCGCGGCCGGGTGTCCACACAAGGACCCCCATCACCTGGGGGCGGCCGGGTGTCCATAAATGGTCCCCAGCCGCCCCTATTTCTCCTTGGAAGTTCCCCCCACACTTTTCTTAGCCAAGCCTGCTTTAGGGCAGCATTGGACGAGCCCACCAGAGAACCAGACTCCTCCGGTGGGCCCTGGCTGCTCCATCAGGGGAGTTGAGAGTGCCAAGGTGAGGAGCATAATGATGATGATAGAAGTTAGCATCTGCTTTGTTTTCTTGGAATGCAAGCATAAGTGTGCAACCTGCCATCCACCCACCCCCAGGTTGCAATACCATACTGCTAGCTTGCACTTGAAATGGGGCCTTTTAGTTTGGAGGAGGCCGAAGCTGGCCACTACCTCATGGCTGCTTTGGCAGCAAGGTATCCATACTCAGTCCCCAGCCGCCCAGTGGCTCGGTGTCCACGCTCGGTCCCCAGTCGCCAGGAGGTGGCCTGGTGTCCTTACTCGGTCCCCAGCTGCCACGCGGCCGGGTGTCCACACACGGTCCCCAGCCATCTGGGGGTGGCCGGGTGGGCATAAACGGTCCCCAGCCACGCCTATTTCTCCTTGGAAGTTCCCCCCACACTTTTCTTAGCCTGGCCTGCTTTAGGGCAGCATTGTACGAGCCCACCAGAGAACCAGACTCCTCCGGTGGGCCTTGGCTTCTCCATCAGGGGAATTTAGAGTGCCAAGGTGAGGAGCATGATGATGATGATAGAAGTTAGCGTCTGCTTTGTTTTCTTGGAATGCAAGCGCATGTATGTACTAGCGGCTAGGCCTGAGGTGGTCAGCGTTTTGGCGCATATCCAACCTCCTCCGAGGATTGCTGGATGTTTTACTGCTACTATCCCAGTTCTATGACTCCTGTTAAAACAAAGCTTCAGGTGATGAATGATGGATGAGGTGGTGGCAAAAGAGAAAGAGCAGGAGGAACAGGGACCATTCACATCAATATCAGGCCAGTCAACCACACATGTCTTGTAGGATATGTTTCGGCACCAAAAGGAGCGGTTCGGCTGCACAGTTATAGGGCATGCAGTGAGTGCAATGCCTACCAAAAATTTCGAGGCACTCCAATGCCCCTTGCAAGTGACATGGAGGGCCTTAACTAAAACGTTTTTTCCATTTATAGCAACTGAGTCTCCTGTGCACTGTTAGCCTAAGCAGTAAATGGAAGGCTTTCCGAAAATTATGAGGAACTGCAATGCCCCTTGAAACTGACGTGGACTACAGCATACTAAAAACCTTCTACCCATTATTGGGGAGTAAGTCTCCCTTAGTGTTTGCATATGCATTGAAAAGCAAAAGCTGACTAAAATTAGGAGGAAATGCAATGCCCGGTGGAAGAATGGTGGAGCTCGCAGTGGAATAAAAAGACAATATCAATGCCCCTTGGAAGAATGGTGGAGGTCGCAGTAGCTTAACAAGACGGTTTTAATGCCCCTGGGAAAAATGGTGGAGGTGGCAGTAGCTTAACAAGATGGTTTTAATGCCCCTTGGAAGAATGGTGGAGGTCGCAGTAGCTTAACAAGATGGTTTTAATACCCATAGGAAGAATGGTGGAGGTCACAGCAGCTTATCACTATGGTTTTAATGCCCCTTGAAAAAGTGGTGGAGGTCTCACTAGCTTAACAAGACCATTTTAATGCCCCTTGGAAAAGTGGTGGAGGGCGCAGTAGCTTAACAAGACGGTTTTAATGCCCCTTGGAAGAAAGGTGGAGGTCGCAGTAGCTTAACAAGACGGTTTTAATGCCCGTTTGAAGAATGGTGGAGGTCGCAGCAGCTTAACTAGACGGTTTTAATGCCCCTTGGAAATGTGGTGGAGGTCGCAGTAGCTTAACCAGATGGTTTTAATGCCCCTTGGAAGAATGGTGGAGGTCGCAGTAGCTTAAGAAGACGGTTTTAATGCCCCTTGGAAAAGTGGTGGAGGGCGCAGTAGCTTAACTAGACGGTTTTAATGCCCCTTGGAAGAATGGTGGAGGTCTCAGTAACTTAACAAGATGGTTTTAATGCCCCGGGAAAAGTGGTGGAGGTCGCAGTAGCTTAACAAGACGGTTTTAATGCCCATTGGGAGAGACTTGGAGGTCGCAGTGGAATAAAAAGACAATATCAATGCCCCTGGGAAAAGTGGTGGAGGTCGTAGTAGCTTAACAAGACGGTTTTAATGCCCCTGGGAAAAGAGTTGGAGGTCACAGTAGCTTAACAAGACGGTTTTAATACCCCTGGGAAAAGTGGTGGAGGTTGCAGTAGCTTAACAAGACGGTTTTAATGCCCCTGGGAAAAGTGGTGGAGGTCGCAGTAGCTTAACAAGATGGTTTTAATGCCCCTTGGAAGAGACGTGGAGGTCGCAGTGGACTAAAAAGACGGTTTTAAGGCCCTTTGGAAGAGACGTGGAGGTCGCAATGGAATAAAAAGACAGTATCAATGCCCCTGAGAAAAGTGGTGGAGGTCGCAGTAGCTTAACTAGACGGTTTTAATGCCCCTTGGAAGAATGGTGGAGGTCACAGTAGCTTAGCAAGATGGTTTCAATGCCCCGGGAAAAGTGGTGGAGGTCGCAGTAGCTTAACAAGGCGGTTTTAATGCCCATTGGGAGAGACTTGGAGGTCGCAGAGGAATAAAAAGACAATATCAATGCCCCTGGGAAAAGTGGTGGAGGTCGCAGTAGCTTAACAAGACGGTTTTAATGCCCCTGGGAAAAGAGTTGGAGGTCACAGTATCTTAACAAGACGGTTTTAATGCCCATGGGAAAAGTGGGGGAGGTCGCAGTAGCTTAACAAGACTGTTTTAATGCCCCTGGGAAAAGAGGTGGAGGTCGCAGTAGCTTAACAAGATGGTTTTAATGCCCCTTGGAAGAGACGTGGAGGTCGCAGTGGAATAAAAAGACGGTTTTAATGCCCCTTGGAAGAGACGTGGAGGTCGCAATGGAATAAAAAGACAGTATCAATGCCCCTGGGAAAAGTGGTGAAGGTCGAAGTAGCTTAACAAGACAGTTTTAATGCCCCTGGGAAAAGTGGTGGAGGTTGCAGTGGAATAAAAAGACAATATTAATGCCCCTTGAAAAAGTGGTGGAGGTCGCAGTAGCTTAACAAGACGATTTTAATGCCCCTTGGAAGAGACGTTTAGGTCGCAGTGGAATAAAAAGACGGTTTCAATGCCCCTTGGAAGAGACGTGGAGGTCGCAGTAGAATAAAAAGACAGTGTCAATGCCCCTGGGAAAAGTGGTGTAGGTCGAAGTAGCTTAACAAGACGGTTTTAATGCCCCTGGGAAAAGTGGTGGAGGTTGCAGTGGAATAAAAAGACAATATCAATGCCCCTTGAAAAAGTGGTGGAGGTCGCAGTAGCTTAACAAGACGGTTTTATTGCCCCTGGAAGAGACGTAGAGGTTGCAGTTTAATAAAAAGACGGTTTTAATGCCCCTTGGAAGAGACGGGGAGGTCGCAGTGGAATAAAAAGACAATATCAAAGTCCCTGGGAAAAGTGGTGGAGGTCGCAGTAGCTTAACAAGACAGTTTTCATGCCCCTTACAAAAGCCATGCAGTACAGCATATTTGGAGGAGGCTGAAGCTGGCCACTACCTCATGGCTGCTTTGGCAGCGAGGTATCCATACTCAGTCCCCAGCCGCCTGGCGGCCAGGTGTCCACGCTCGCTCCCCAGCTGCCAGGGGGCGGCCGGGTGTCCATACTCGGTCCCGAGCCACCCCACGGCCGGGTGTCCACACACGGTCCCCAGAAACCCCTATTTCTCCTTGGAAGTTCCCCCCCCACACTTTTCTTAGCCCTGCCTGCTTTAGGGCAGCATTGGACGAGCCCACCAGAGAACCAGACTCCTCCGGTGGGCCCTGGCTTCTCCATCAGGGGAGTTGAGAGTGCCAAGGTGAGGAGCATGATGATGTTGACAGAAGTTAGCATCTGCTTTGTTTTCTTGGAATGCAAGCGTAAGTGTGCAACCTGCCACCCACCCACCCCCAGGCTGCAATACCATACTGCTAACTTGCACTTGAAATGGGGCCTTTTAGTTTTGAGGAGGCCGAAGCTAGCCACTACCTTATGGCTGCTTTGGCAGCGAGGTATCCATACTCAGTCCCTAGCCGCCCGGCGGCCGGGTGTCCACGCTCGGTCCCGAGCTGCCCTATTTCACCTTGGAAGATCCCCAGACACTTTTCTTTGCCCGGCCTGCTTTAGGGCAGCATTGGACGAGCCCACCAGAGAACCAGACTCCTCCGGTGGGCCCTGGCTTCTCCATCAGGGGAGTTGAGAGTGCCAAGGTGAGGAGCATGATGATGATGATAGAAGTTAGCATCTGCTTTGTTTTCTTGGAATCCAAGCATAAATGTGCAACTTGCCACCCACCCACAGGCTGCAATACCATACTGCTAGCTTGCACTTGAAATGGGGCCTTTTAGATTGGAGGAGGCCGAAGCTGGCCACTACCTCATGGCTGCTTTCAGTCCCCAGCCGCCTGGCGGCCGGGTGTCCACGCTCGGTCCCCAGATGCCAGGGGGCTACTGGGTGTCCATACTCGGTCCCCAGCCGCCTGGGGGCGGCCGAGTGTCCATAAACGGTCCCCAGCCGCCCCTATTTCTCCTTGGAAGTTCCTCCCACACTATTCTTAGCCCGGCCTGCTTTAGGACAGCATTGGACGAGCCCACCAGAGAGCCAGACTCCTCCTCCGGTGGACCCTGGCTTCTCCATCAGGGGAGTTGAGAGTGCCAAGGTGAGGAGCATGATGATGATGATAGAAGTTAGCGTCTGCTTTGTTTTCTTGGAATGCAAGCGCATGTATGTAGTAGCGGCTAGGCCTGAGGTGGTCAGCGTTTTGGCGCATATCCAAAGTCCTCCGAGGATTGCTGGATGTTTTCCTGCTACTATCCCAGTTCTATGACTCCTGTTAAAACAAATCTTCAGGTGATGAATGATGGATGAGGTGGTGGCAAAGGAGAAAGAGCAGGAGGAACAGGGACCATTCACATCAATATCAGGCCAGTCAACCACACATGTCTTGTAGGATATGTTTCTGCACCAAAAGGAGCGATTCGGCTACACAGTTATAGGGCATGCAGTGACTGCAATGCCTGCCAAAAATTTCAAGGCACTCCAATGCCCCTTGCAAGTGACATGGAGGGCCTTAACTAAAACATTTTTTTCATTTATAGCAACTGAGTCTCCTGTGCACTGTTGGCCTAAGCAGTGAAAGGAAGGCTTTCCAAAAATTATGAGAAACTGCAATGCCCCTTGAAACCGACGTGGATTACAGCATACTAAAAACCTTCTACCCATTATTGGGGAGTGGGTATCCTTTAGTGTTCGCCTATGCATTGAAAAGCAAAAGCTGACTAAAATTAGGAGGAAATGCAATGCCCGTTGGAAGAATGGTGGAGCTCGCAGTGGAATAAAAAGACAATATCAATGCCCCTTGGAAAAGTGGTGGAGGTCGCAGTAGCTTAACAAGATGGTTTTATTGCCCCTTGGAAGAATGGTGGAGGTCGCAGTAGCTTAACAAGACGGTTTTAATGCCCGTGGGAAGAATGGTGGAGGTCGCAGTAGCTTAACAAGACAGTTTTAATGCCCCTTGGAAGAATGGTGGAGGTCGCATTAGCTTAACAAGACGGTTATAATGCCCCTTGGAAGAATGGTGGAGGTCCCAGTAGCTTAACAAGATGGTTTTAATGCCCCTAGGAAGAATGGTGGAAGTCGCAGCAGCTTAACAATACGGTTTTAATGCCCCTTGGAAAAGTGGTGGAGGTCGCAGTAGCTTAACAAGACGGTTTTAATGCCCCTTGGAAGAATGGTGGAGGTCGCAGTAGCTTAACAAGATGGTTTTGATGCCCCCGGGAAAAGTGGTGGAGCTCGCAGTAGCTTAACAAGATGGTTTTAATGCCCCTTGGAAGAATGGTGGAGGTTGCAGCAGCTTAACAAGACGGTTTCAATGCCCCTGGGAAAAGTCGTGGAGGTCGCAATAGCTTAACAGGACGGTTTTAATGCCCCTTGGAAGAATGGTGGAGGTCGCAGTGGAATAAAAAGACAATATCAATGCCCCTTGAAAAAGTGGTGGAGGTCTCAGTAGCTTAACAAGATGGTTTCAATGCTCCTTGGAAAAGTGGTGGAGGTCGCAGTAGCTTAACAAGACGGTTTTAATGCCCCTTGGAAGAATGGTGGAGGTCGCAGCAGCTTAACAATACAGTTTTAATGCCCCTTGGAAGAAGGTGGAGGTCACAGTAGCTTAACAAGATGGTTTTAATGCCCCTGGGAAAAGTGGTGGAGCTCGCAGTAGCTTAACAAGACGGTTTTAATGCCCCTTGGAAGAATGGTGGAGGTCGCAGTAGCTTAACAAGACGATTTTAATGTCTCTTGGAAAAGTGGTGGAGTTCGCAGTAGCTTAACAAGACGGTTTAAATGCCCCTTGGAAGAATAGTGGAGGCCGCAGTAGCTTTACAAGATGGTTTTAATGCCCCTTGGAAAAGTGGTGGAGCTCACAGTAGCTTAACAAGATGGTTTTAATGCCCCTGGGAAAAGTGGTGGAGGTCGCAGTGGCTTAACAAGACGGTATTAATGCCCCTTGGAAGAATGATGGAGGTCACAGAGGAATAAAAAGACAATATTAATGCCCCTTGAAAAAGTGGTGGAGGTCGCAGTAGCTTAACAAGATGGTTTTAATGCCCCTCGGAAGAATTGTGTAGGTCGCAGTAGTTTAACAAAACGGTTTTAATGCCCCTTGGAAAAGTGGTGGAGGTCGCAGTAGCTTTGCAAGATGGTTTTAATGCCCCTTGGAAAAGTGGTGGAGGTCGCAATAGCTTAACAAGATGGTTTTAATGCCCCTTGGAAGAATTGTGGAGGTCGCAGTAGCTTAACAAGATGGTTTTAATGCCCCTTGAAAAAGTTGTCGAGGTCGCACTAGCTTAACAAGATGGTTTTAATGCCCCTTGGAAGAATGGTGGAGGTCGCAGTAGCTTAACAAGATGGTTTTAATGCCCCTTGGAAATGTGGTGGAGGTCGCAGTAGCTTAACAAGACGGTTTTCATGCCCCTTACAAGAGCCATGCAGTACAGCATATTAAAAACATAATTCCCATTACTGGGGAGTGGGTCTCCCATAGTCTTTGCTTATGCCTTCCAAGCAAAAGCTGCCAAAAATTAGGATGGAGGAACTTGCATTGCTGGAAACATGGACCACGGTCACCCTGGTGGTATAGTGGTGGTGGAGGCTGAGGATAAGGAGAAGAACATAAAACAGCCGAAATGAGGAAGCATATACCCATGTGTGGGTTTGAAGCGGTGCATGTGAATTCACCTCCTGAAAAAACACAGTGGATTTGACTTTATGTTACTCTGCTCTCATTTGGTGGTGATGAGAAGTCTGGCCCCATCCAGCCCTTGTTCATTTTGATAAGGGTCAGCTTGTCAGCATTGTCAATTGACAGGCGAGTGCACTTATCAGTTATTATTCCCCCAGCGGCACTAAAAACACGCTCCGATAACACGCTAGCGGCAGGGCAGGCCAGGACCTCCAAAGTGTACAGAGCATGTTCATTGCAAGTGTCCAGCTTGGATACCCAATAATTAAAAGGCACAGAAGAATCATGGAGGACGCTGGTACGGTCGACAAGGTACTCCCTCACCATCTTTTGAAACTTTCCACTCCTTGTGAGAGTACCCCGCGCCTCAGGGCCTGTAAGCTGGGCGGGTCTCTGAAAACTGTCCCAGAATGTTGACAGTGTTCCCCTGCCTCTGCTGGATTGGAGTTGCGTCTCTCCCGCCTGTACGCCTTGGTTGATCAACGAACTGTGACCTCTGCCGCTAGCATGTTCAGATTTGAATTTTTTTAACCGTTCTGCAGCAAAGGCCTTCTGGTACTGCCACATTTTTGTAGACCTCTCCACCTCAGGAATAAGAGAGTGAAAGTTCTCCTTGTAGCGGGGTTCTAAAAGTGTCACCAACCAGTAATGACCGTAACCCAACATTTTGACAACGCGAGGGTCAAGGTTAAGGCAGTGTAACCTAAAGTCAGCCATGCCTGCCATACTGGTAACGGGCAAGACTTCCGTGTCCTCACCAAGATGACAACTGTCCATGCTCTCCTCCTTCTCCTCCTCCCCCCTGTCCTCAGGCCACCCACGCTGAACCGACTGTATGACAGTTGTACAGGTACTACCGTTTACAGTGCATGATACCAGCTCCTGTTCTTCCTCCTCCTCCTCCTCCTCCTCCTCTCCCTCATTGTCCCCCAATGCACATTGGGATGAGATGAGGCTGGGCTGTGTGTAATCGCCCATTACGGGTTCTTGATCCATCTCATCATACTCTGGCTGCAATGCCTCCTCTTTAATTCTCTGCAGAGAGCGTTGCAAAAGACAGATAAGTGGAATGCTGACGCTAATGATGGCGTCATCGCCACTCACCATCTTGGTGGACTCCTCAAAGTTTTTCAAGATGGTATGACGTGCCCAGGGGATGGGGAGGACTCGGCGCCCGGGTCTTGTTGTTAGTCTTGGGGGACGTCGCGGTGGTCGGCTCCCGGGCCTGTACCTTGGGCCTCTCTTTTAAAAGGGTGGATAATTATGTGAAAGTTTGTGACGCCACCTGTGTTGTCTGGTGAGGCTCACCAGCGCTGCGGCAGGCCACTGAGGCCGGTGTTAAGGCAGCTTGGGTGGTATAGCTCCCCACAGGTGGAGCTAGGCCTCAGGGCAGCGTAGGAGAAGGGATGCAGGGATGCAGGACAGAGGTGACCCAGCCGAACCAGAGTAAGAACAGGGACAGAAACAATAGTCACTTCAGTACCTTTTACTGATGGAGATTCAGGCACATCCCGGAGCACTGTAGGGTGAAGGGTGCATATCAGGATCCTCCCCAGTGAGCGGGTATAGGGCCTCCGGTTTCTTGCCTTTGTATGGTAAGTTTCTGACCTGCCTGGAGCTAGGCCTAACTTTGTCTCTATTCTGCACCGGCTGACTTTGTGGTAGGGCCTTCTCTTGGAGTACACACTCCCAGCTTGCGGGGCCTCCGTGACTCCTGGCTCTGGTACGTATCAGCTCTTGGGTGATCCTTGGACTTGAAGTCTTCCAGGGGTCTCCGGTTGTCTCTACAGGGGGATATACGGCCCTGTAGACGCGGACCCGGTGTCCGGTATACGTTTTTTGGGGTGAGCTTGTACAGCTACTCTGCCCCCAATGCTACTCACTCCTTTAGCCTTCGGCCTCGCTCGAGGCCCTCACTAGGTTATACACACTAGCGGCAGCTTGCCGCACTTCACCCCTCTTGTGGCGTCGGCACGCCTTGGGCTCACTAGCCTGAGCTCTCACTGGACTGAGCACCACTCTGTATTCAGACCTGTACTTGCTGAACTCTCCAGAGGAACTCACTGCCTAGCTCCACCTTCCCTTTTTATATCCCTAACGGGCTCCCTCTGGTGGTCTGAGGTGGAAGGTGGAGGTGTGTATATGCTGTGAGGGCCTCTTGTGGAGGAATCCGTTCATGCACCCCTCTAGGATCTGTGGCACTCATGCACAGCAGGGGCGCCACATTCCCTCCTAGCAAAGCTCAGCGCTCCTGGGCTGAAGTACATTTTATAAAACGATAAACATTAACAATCTTCCCTTTGTGGGAGGCACATTCTTAAACGTTGCATATAACATTATAAATAACAAATATATACATGTATACCATAAGCACCCTCAGAATTTAAGTCTCTTTTGGTGAGGTTCCCCGAAAGGATGTCCATCTCACAGGGCAGAGTACTTGGTAGCTTGAGGGACCAGTCCCAAACCCTCAACGTAGGCCCTGGGGTGGCTGCAGGGCATGAAGATCCCTAGCTGAACCTCCAGGAAAGCCACTCCAGACAGGTTTTACTTCTGAGGTCACCTAGAGGGGCACTCCAGGGAGTGCAATTATTTACAAGAAATAGTTTTTGGGCTGCACATAGTCCTCAGCCTCAAAGTTCTTTATGTAGCAAGGGAAGAGTCCGTTTCACTTAGATTGTCCATTGCAAGGCAAAAATATAAGTTAAATGCATATACCAGAAAATACATAATATAATTCAATATAATACAATACCCCAGGGGTAACTATCTACACTTGTCAGAAGCTTAACTACTTTACTCAGTGTATCTGACAGGGATATGACCTTTGGTACTACGGTACGTATGGACCTGCGTGGTACTGGGATGCGTGAGGCACTAGTATTTGCACTAACTCCCATTCTGTCAGTACTAGGTGTGGAGGGGCTACAAGACTGCCTTGGCCTCTCTGCGGGACTGGCAAGTATACCATAGGCTGGGCCTTTTGCTCTTCTCCTGCCGTGGATCCTTCGTCCGGGAATTTTTCTTGAGCAGGCCCTTCTGCAGCACTTACAGATTCAACTTGCTGTGGAGGGTCTTCTGGCTGTTGAAAAAAGTGGATCACAGGTTTTATTACTGCTCCTCCTAGTTGAGGCCAATCTGCTGGGAAGTCTCTTAGGTCAGTATGGATTACTGCTTCTTTAGGCTCCTCTGGTACGGTCAGAGGCACTTCTTCTTGGGGCTTTAGCAGACCTGGACACAACTTCAGATGGTCCCTGGATACTGTTACAGTCGTTCTTAATCCGTCTCTACTAATTAGGCAGGTCTTTCTGTTATCGAATCTTGACTGTAACACAGTGTAGGGTTCTCTCTCCCACTGGTCATCAAGTTTGTGGTTTCTTCTCTTCGTTTTTAACACTACTTCACCAGGTGTGAAGGGTTCTGCTGGGGCACCTCTGTTGTACTGAGCTTCCTGCTTGTCCCTCACCCGAGTGAGACTGTCTTCGACACAGGCTTGTACTCTTCTGTACTGCTCCTGTCTGGTCGTGTCCCAGTCCTCAGTGGTCACATCTGCTTCAGGTTCTACAACACCGAGCTCAAGGTCCATGGGCAACCTTCCTGGTCTTGCTCGCATGAGATATGCTGGAGTGCAATTGGTGGAACTTACAGGTATGTGATTGTACCGATCTACCAGGTCAGGTAGTAGGTCTGGCCACTGGTTTCTCTCCTCAAGTGGTAAGGTCTTCAGCAGGTCTATGACGATGTTGTTCATCTTTTCACAGAGACCGTTGGTTTGGGGGTGGTACGGTGTAGTTCTGATCTTTTTACACCCGTACAAATGGCAGAACTCCTTGAACAACTCAGCCTCAAAGGCCGGGCCTTGGTCCGTCAGCACCTGCTCAGGGTATCCATGGGGTCTACAGAAGTACGCTTGGAACGTCTTTGCTGCTGTCTCCGCTGTCAAGTCTTTGACGGGGGCGACCACCAGGAAACGTGAGTAGTGATCCACCATGGTCAGGGCATAGGAGTACCCTGACCTGCTGGGGGACAGCTTGACATGGTCCAGGGCCACGATCTCCAGGGGTCGATTCGTCTTGATGGGTTGCAGGGGTGCCTTCTGGCTGCTGTAGTCTTTTCTTCTGAGGCTACAGGGTCCACAGTAGTGTTGAGCCACCCCCGTAGTGTTCGAGTTCGGTTCGGTTCGTCGAACACCCGTGTGTTCGCCGAACTGTTCGTCGAACTGTTCGTCGAACACCTTCGAACACCGTTAAAACCAATGGCAGGCAAACAAAAACACATAGAAACACATAGAAAACACCTTCAAAGGTGTCCAAAAGCTGACAAACTGCTCAGAAGACACAACTAACACATGGAAAAATGACAAGTACATATAGTCATGCGAAAAGAAAAGAGGTGGAGGAGTAAAAGGAGGGGGAGACACAGATATAGGCATGTCATGCCCTTCTAAAATCCAAAAAGTGAGAAGCCGACACGGCCAGTCCGCTCCTGCCCGTGCCACCTCCGTGTCACCGGGTTTGTGCCAGAGCCGCGGTGAACCCTGACGGCCAGCCCCCCTCTCGCAATACTGGTGCCTGTCCGCTGGTGGGTCGAGCGAGTAACCTTGTGGTGGAGGCAGCTCTAAGCTTTTTAATTTAAATTGTCTCTCTAATTTGAATGAATACACTTTAAATCCATTTACAAGGATCTATTGGAGGGCAAGTCTCATGCCAGCAGCCGCGTAATTCCAGCTCCAGTAGCGTCCACTAAAGCTGCTGCAGTTAAAAAGCTTTTATAAGGATCGAGCTCGGCTGTCCACCGCAAGGCATCCTACTGCCAGTCCCAGCCCCTATGCCTTGGGGTGCCTCCTGATGCTCTTCACTGAGTATCCCGTGGTCCCGAAGCATTTCCTTTGAAAAAATTAAGTGTCCAAATTACAGGTGGTGTAGCTTGCTTAACAGCCGGGATAATCCGCTGACTAGCAGACACTGCTACTAGGCACAAAGTATTTCCTGGGCTAGATGCAGTTAAAAATTTGTAATTAGATACTCTCGTTGGATGCTGAGAAAGCATTCCATAGAGTCTCCTGGCACGCCATATATGATTCTCTTAAAAAGCTTGGGGTAGGGGTCTAGGGGACCCTTTTATAGCCAAAATCACGGCCCTGTATCGCAATACGTCACCTAGGCTGAAGATAAATGGAACTGTAGCACCCTGAGGGCTCGGTTGCTACAGAGGTATTGCACCTCACCCAGAGGTGTGATATCTCACGCTCAGGTAAGGATGGAGTGTGGATCAGGACCCGACACCTGCATGCATTACACCACATTGCCGTGGGGCAGGGCGACCAATATGCCCCTGAGATGGGCAGGACAGTCCCTGTCCCTGGCTGGAGTGGGGGGAGGGAACACTGAGGAAGGGGAACCCTGTAGTGCAGGAGCAGGGAGGAAGCAGTTCCTGGGTGCATTGAGAAGGGAGTATAAAAGGTGGGCACCATCTTAGTTCAGTGCAGAGAAGTCTGAGCAGAAGTGACAGGGAGCAGGGGCTCTGCATGAGCTCTGCTCCGGAGGCGGGCCTAGTAACAGAGGCCCAGGCCTGGAAGAGGGAGAAGGAAGGAAGAGGAGCGGAGAAGGCTCCAGGAACAAGGAATGAAGGGATCACAGGGGTGTGGACGGGTGAGTCGCCACCGCACGCCCGAATCCACCTGCGTGGAGGGGTCAGACCAAAGGGGGAGACCGGTCCCCGAAACTAGTGGAGGCGGGAAACGACCCTCAGCTAGAAACCGGAGGCTGTGACATTTTATGTGGCGCAGCCCCTCGCTACACCCGCTAGGAAGGCACCACATAGGGTCAGGGAAACTGGCGCCAAGTTTACCAAGAGGAGGCCCGAGGCAGCCGGACAGAAGGGTTGGTAAGAAAGGCCAGACAAAGGACACACAAAGGGGGTCCTGTGAAGCGCTCCAAAGTTATCTGGGAGTTGTCTGAGCCCCTCACCTGGTGAGCACAGTATGACGTGGGCAGCCGTTACCTGCAGACGTGGTCTGGATAATAAGAACTGTGAGTAAAGGCCCTGGACTGCATCACTGACTCTGTGTCGCTACTGCTGCTGCCCTGCACCATCACCCCCATCCTCCGCATACACTGCCCTGAGGCTATACTCCTCCCGTGGGGAGTTATGCTACGCTCTGCTGCACCCACAACACCAGCCTCAGCGGTCTGCCCTGCAGCGGCGGTTCACTCTGACCGCAATCCACGGGTGGCGTAGTCGGACATTTAAACATCAAAACCACATAAATAGTTCCACCACAGGTTTGACAGCTCTAAGCCACGGAACCGGGTCGCCGCCACGGAGACTACAACCACCAGCATCCACCAAAAAGGGTCCGGCTCCGGGTGTCCCAAGGCCCAGGGGGTGCATCAGAACATTTTCATCACCTTTCACAATCACCAATGGGACAAGGCAGGGATGTCCTCTGTCCCCTCTCTTATACATCCTAGTAAAGGAGCACCTGCTCTCATCAATTCGCCATAACCCCAAAATTAGGTGGATTGAGGTGGGAGGCACCGAGTACAAGTGCTCTCTATTTGCTGATGATGTCCTAGTATATATCACTCAATCACATATATCCATCCATGCTGTTATGGCTGAAATAGATCACTTTGTTACATGGTCAAATTTTAAAATCAATGCAGCGAAGTCTGAGGCCCTCGATGTCTCCCTCCCCAAATCCATACAGGATTCCATCCAGTCCAACTTTCCCTTTGCCTGGCCCTCACAGGGTATCAAATACTTAGGAATTCCTATTCATAGAGACCTCTCCTATCTATGTTATCTTAATTTTGGGCCCTTTATTGAACAACTCCATACAGACCACGGTTGGCAAGTTAGAACTGTAAGATTCACTACGTGAACCACTGGTGTTTTGTGGAAAAGCACATGTACACTGTGTTCCAAATTATTATGCAAAAAGTGTTTAGGAGTGATAAGGGAAGAATTTGTTTGTTTGTCAGTTAAACTCATTGATGGTGATGTGTGTCAGGGCTCTTTATATCACTGTAAGCAATTGCAGACACCTGTGCTAATTAGTTTGGCAGGTGTGTCCAATGAATGGCAAGACTACTTAAGAAGGCTGTCCCACATTATTAAGCAGCCTACATTTTCTGCCAAAATGGGAAAGAAAAAGGATGTGTCGGCTGCTGAGAAGCAACAAATTGTGGAGTGTTTAGGTCAAGGCATGACTACAATCAACATTGTGCGATGATCAGGATGAAGTGTCTTGGCAATCAAGAAGTATGTAGCTGATTCACAGTACACACGTGTGCGTGCTGATAAGGGCAAATTGAGGACTCTTTCCTACAGGCAATTACGTCAGGTTAAAAGAGCAGCGGCAAAAAAGCCTTGTCATAGTAGCAGACAAGTTTTTGAAGCTGCTGGTGCCTCCAACGTCCCCCGAACAACAAGATGCAGGGTCCTTCAGAGGTTTGCAGCTGTGCATACGCCATCCTGTCGACCTCCTCTATCCACTTCACACAAGCAGAAATGGCTCCAGTGGGCCAAACATTACATGAAGACTGATTTCAAAACTGTTTTGTTCACGGATGAGTGCCGTGCAAAGCTCGATGGTCCAGATTGATGGAGTGGAGGATGGCTGGTTGATGGACACCCCACGCAAACACGGCTACAGCGCCAACAAGGAGGAGGTGGAGTAATGTTTTGGGCTGGAATCATGGGGAGAGAGATTGTCGGCCCCTTTAGGATCCCTGAAGGGGTAAAGATGAACTCCATAATGTATGTGGAGTTTCTCAAACAGCACTTCCTGCCATGGTTCAAGAAGAAGAACCGTGTATTCCACAGCAAGATCATTTTTATGCATGATAATGCACCATCTCATGCTGCACATAAAACATCTGCATCTCTGGCTGATATGGGCATAAAAGGGGACAAACTTATGGTGTGACCCCCATGCTTCCCTGACCTCTACCCCATTCAGAACCTCTGGAGCATCATCAAAAGGAGTGTCTATGATGGCGGGAGGCAGTTCACATCTAAGCAACAGCTCTGGGAGGGTATTCTGTCCTCATGCAAAACAATTGAAGCAGAAACCATCCAAAGCCTGACAAATTCAATGGACGAGAGAGTTCAGAAGCTCCTTTCGAACAAGGGGTCCTATGTGAAAATGTAACATCACCTAGAATAAAGTTTTGAGTTGAAAACTGTTTGATTTCAGTTTCTAATAACCTGCTAATGCTTATAATTTCAAAAATGACCATTTTTTTGGTCTTTATTAAAATGAAAAGGTTGATCGAAAAGTTTGGGGGATCTAAGAGTGTGGCAACCCAGTAGTCATGATTACTTCGAATTCTGACAATATGAGGGTCATGTTGCAGGTAGTGCAGCAAGAAGACACTTATGTGTCTTGCGCATCTCGGAGCCCCAAAATTATTTTCCGGGCTAGATGCAGCTAAAAATTATTATTAATTTTAAATCTGGTGGAGCTTAGTATAGATGGCCTAATAGAATCAGTGCTGCACACTGCTACAAAGCCCAAATTATTTTCCAGCCAAGGTACAGATAAACATGATTAGTAATTTTAAATCTGGTGGAGCTTAGTATAGATGGCCTAATAGAATCAGTACTGCACACTGCTACAAAGCCCAAATTATTTTCCAGCCAAGATACAGATAAACATTATTAGTAATTTTAAATCTGGTGGAGCTTATTATAGATGGCCTTATAGAATCAGGGCTGCACACTGCTACAAAGCCCAAATTATTTTCCAGCCAAGATACAGATAAACATGATTAGTAATTTGAAAGCTTAAAACGGTTGGTGAGGTGATTTTAACCAATCATCAAGCTTTTACTCTCCCCAGGATGACACAGGGGTAGAAAAGTCGTTTTGGATCCATGATTTGTTCATCTTTATGAACGTGAGTCTGTCTACATTATCAGTGGAGAGCCGCGTGCGCTTATCTGTCAGCACACCACCAGCAGCGCTGAACACACGTTCAGACAGAACGCTGGCTGCGGGGCATGACAAAATCTCCAAGGCGTAAGTGGCTAGCTCCGGCCATTTATCCAGATTGGAAGCCCAAAAAGAGCAAGGGTCCAGTGACACAGTCATGTCTTCAATGTTTACTTGGAGATACTCCTGTACCATCGTCTCTAGGCATTGACTATGTGTCAGACTTCTTGTCTCCTGTGGCCTTGCAAAGGATGGGCTAAAAAAGTGGTGAAATGATTCCGCAAAATTGATGTTACCAGCAGATACTGTGGTTCTGTTACGGTTTGAGTGCTGAACACTCGACGGTCCCACGGTTGGCAAGTTGGAACTGTGAGATTCACTACGTGCACCACTGGTGTTTTGTGGAAAAGCACATGCAAGATTCTGCAACAGTCTCTGCTGATACTCCTGCATGCGTGCATCCCTTTCTATGGCAGGAATAATTTCTGCAAATTTACTTTTGTACCGGGGATCTAACAGTGTGGCAACCCAGTAGTCAGGATTATTTCTAATTCTCACAATTCGAGGGTCATGTTGCAGGTAGTGCAGCAAGAAGGCACTCATGTGTGTTGCGCATCCAGGAGCAAGAACACAACTTCTCCCAAGCAGTTACCAACAATATTTGTGCCAAGTACCATATACAAATTGGTATCATCAGGATTAGTCTCTACTACAATTAGTTCCTGGTCCTTCAGTTCCACTCTCCCCACCTTCACTGCCACATCCTTAACCCCGACTAGGTTAAGGGGGAGGCCGTTAGAGGCATAAACGGAAAGATTTGGAGCTGGCGGGCGTAGATCGTCCATGGACCTGAAGCTTCTGTAGAGGACGTCAGGCATGATGGTTACCTGAGATCCTGTGTCTAGCAGAGCATGTGTCGGGATGCCGTCCAGCACAATGGACAGGAAAGGTCTTCCTCCCATGAACCTGCTGTACCAGTCTGATGGGCCTGGGGAATTTACTCCTGGGGGTCGGCCCTCGGCCCCAGGGTTTTCCTCGTTTAAAGGACAGCTCTGGATGGTGTGTCCGGACTTGTGGCAGCGGTGGCAGACAGGGTCCCTCGGTGGACGTCGTTGGTCGCTGATCCTCCCAGGGGGTGGCGTTGTCCTCTTCCTCATTCTCATCCAGGGGACATCCTCAGGGCTGTCAGCTAGCAGGATCCTTCCTTCTTCCTCGGGCTCCGTCCGCAGCTGCAGGGCACTCAGTACAGTGGTCAGAGTTTTGCTCAACTGACGCACTTCAGAGCGCAGGCTGTCCAGCTCACTAGGGGACGTTGCTTGCACCTTGGCTTCAGCAGCCATCGGGGAAAAGGTGGAGGCTGCAGGCACAGGGGTGGCCCCACCCTGGTAACATTGGATAGCAGTTGTTTCCAGGGGCTGCAGTCCTTTTATAGCCATGTCCTTAAGGGTTTCAAAGGTGGCATCTGGATGATCCAGGGACCACCAACGCACAGTCCTGCTCTCCTCTTGGGACCTCAGTCCCTGGACAAACTGTTCCTTCAGCATTTTATTTTCATCATTGATGCTGGTTGGACTAACCTGTTTCAGAGCCCGCAGGGCCCCGTGTAAGCGCCAGGCACATTCCCGAACACTGTCCTCCGGTTGCTGAGAGCAGTTGTAAAACCTCATCCAGAGGTCTGTCTCAGTACGATTCTCAAAGACCGTCTAACTTTTTAAAGATTGCGGACACTGACTCCTGGTCTGCGGCCGACCAGGTTTCTACTTCTCACTCCGCAGCCCCGGTCAATTGTCCTAATACAACAGCGGCTCTTTGCTTGCCTGTCATAGAGTACATGTCCAGTATTCCGCATATTTTCCGTTTAAATCCTGACAGGGTATCTGGTTTGCCGCTGTACTGGGGGAGCCACTTTGCTCCAGGGATGTACGGTAGGGCCATGGGTTACAGGCCCTGCTGGTGGAGCGGCTGCTTTGGCCTGCTCGGCGATGAGGGCGGGTTGAAAATCAGGGCCGTTAACCGGTATTCCGGCATTGTGCTGATCTTCGGACATTCTGATGCTCCCCAAGCGAACCGTGGCCTACCTTCTTTTCTTTTCTTCCGGTAGGCCGCAGCTCCGTAGGTGACGGTCATCTTCCCGACCTTGCGTCGCTTGCGTCCTACGTCAGAACGTTCAGCGATGCTCCTTCCAGGACCTGGCGCTTCCTGGTTTGACGTCGAGGCGTGGGGTGTGTTCGGGGCTTCGCGCGCTTTTGCAGGTACGCCTCTCAGTTTCCCGCGGTTACGCCCTTCTTCCTGCTCGGCGGCCCAACAATTGCAGCAATCTTCGCCACAGTTAAATACACAGTTTTTTTGATTAAAGGCAGACAGTACCCGGTGTCAATGGGCATAACACTCCGTCGTTGCAGCGGGCACGGAATCCTGTTCGTGATGCCAGGAAAGAGATGACGCGCCCAGGGAATGGGGAGGACTCGGCACCCTGGGCCTCTCTTTTAAAAGGGTGGATAATTATGTGAAAGTTCGTGACGCCACCTGTGGTGTCTGGTGAGGCTCACTAGCGCTGCGGTAGCCCACTGAGGCTGGTGTTAAGGCAGCTTGGGTGGTATAGCTCCCCACAGTTGGAACTAGGCCTCAGGGCAGCATAGGAGAAGGGATGCAGGACAGAGGTGACCCAGCCGGGCCAGAGTAAGAACAGGGACAGACACAATAGTCACTTCAGTACCTTTTACTGATGGAGATTCAGGCACATCCCGGAGCACTGTAGGGTAAAGGGTGCATATCAGGATCCTCCCCAGTGAGCGGGTATAGGGCCTCCGGTTTCTTGCCTTTGTGTGGTAAGTTTCTGACCTGCCTGGAGCTAGGCCTAAATTTGTCTCTGTCCTGCGCCGGCTGACATTGTGGTAGGGCCTTCTCTTGGAGTACACACTCCCAGCTTGCGGGGCCTCCGTGACTCCTGGCTCTGGTACGTATCAGCTCTTGGGTGATCCTTGGACTTGAAGTCTTCCAGGGGTCTCCGGTTGTCTCTACAGGGGGATATAGGGCCCTGTAGACGCGTACCCGGTGTCATGTATACGTTTTATGGGGTGAGCTTGTACAGCACCTCTGCCCCCAATGCTACTCACTCCTCTATCTTTCATTCGAGGCCCACACTAGGTTATACACACTAGCGGCAGCTTGCCGCGCTTCACCGCTCTTATGGCGTTGGCACGCCTTGGGCTCACTAGCTTGAGTTCTCACTGGACTGAGCTCCACTCTGTATTCAGACCTGTACTTGCTGAACTCTCCAGAGGAACTCACTGCCTAGCTCCACCTTCCCTTTTTATATCCCTAACGGGCTCCCTCTGGTGGTCTGAGGTGGAAGGTGGAGGTGTGTATATGCTGTGAGGGCCTCTTGTGGAGGAATCCGTTCATGCACCCCTCTAGGATCTGTGGCACTCATGCACAGCAGGGGCACCACAGGTACATATGTCAGACATCCAGGTCCACTCCTGAGGTCTTATGTGTGGAGTCTGACCTGAATATCGACGGCCTTGTTGCAGCTGGTACTCCACAACTGCTCTCTTCTGCTCACAAATCCTTTGCAACATGTGGAGGGTAGAGTTCCAATGTGTGGGGACATCACACACCAGTCGTTGTGACGGAAGCTGCAAACGCTGCTGCAACAAAGCAAGGGCGGCGGAAGCTGTAGCCGACTTGCGAAAATGATCTGACAGGCTGCGTACTTTGACGAGCAGATCTGGCAACTCGGGGTAAGATCTAAGAAACCGCTGAACCACGAGGTTAAGCACATGAGCCAGGCATGGTACGTGTGTAATCTCGCCTCACCTCAGAGCCTCCACCAAGTTACGGCCATTGTCACACACGACCATGCCTGGATGTAGGTTCAGCAGTCTCAGCCACAGATCTGCCTGCTCTTTCACAGCTGTCCACAACTCACAAGCAGTGTGAGGTTTATCACCTAAGCTTATGAGTTTCAGCACAGCCTGTTGCTGCTTGGCTGAGGCAGTACTGCAGTGCTTCCAGCTTGTAACTGATGTGGTGATATCTGAGATGGAGGCTGAACATGAGGAGGAGGAGGATGATGCGCAGGAGCTGTACACTGTGGGGGAAACTCTGACTGACATAGGGCCCGCAATCCTCGGTGTGGGGAGGATGTGTTCCATCCCAAGGTCCGACTGGGTCCCGGCTTCCACTATATTTACCCAGTGTGCCATCAGGGAGATGTACCGTCCCTGGCCACAAGCACTTGTCCACGTGTCCGTTGTTAGGTGGACTCTCCCAGTAACTGCGTTGTTGAGGGCACGGCAGATGTTTTGGGACACATGCTTGTGTAGTGCGGGGATGACACACCGGGCAAAATCGTGTCGGCTGGGGACAGAGTACCGAGGGACGGCCACCGCCATAAGATTGCGGAAGGATTCCTTCTCCACCAGCCTAAAAGGCAGCATTTCCAATGCAAGCAGTCGTGAAATGTGCGAATTTAGGACTGTGGCCTGTGGGGCGTTGGCTGTGAATTTGCCCTTTCGTTCAAAGCTCTGGGATATGGACAATTGAACGCTGCGGTGGGAAATGGACATGGACGTTAATGCTGTTTCTTGAGAAACTGCCATAACAAGTGAAGACTGAGATGAGGGGGCGTCTTTGCATGCAGTATGGACAGGGGATTGCCTTGCACGCACAACAGGGGGTTCTATTTCACGCACAACAGCGGAAGAAGCAGTGGTGACACCCGCTGACACTGGTCGTGGACCCTGGGGTTCGTCCCACAAAGTCAGGTGCTTTGCTGACATGTGCCTGATCATGCTGGTGGTGGCCAGGCTGGTAGTTTTGTCACCCCTGCTGATGCTGGCATGGCAGGTGGTACAAATGGCCTTTTTGGGGTTATAAGCAGAGTCTTTAAAAAATTCCAGACTCAGGAAGACCTAACGGTTGTACTGGCAACGTCCCTCGTGTTGTTGTTACGGTGAACTGTTGCCAGAATTCTGTGTGCGGCCACCACACTGCTTCTTCCGGCCTGCTGGGGTACTCTGCCTCCCTCCCCATGTTTTCTGCTGGCCTCGCTCTGCGTGTCCTCCTTCCACGTTGGGTCAGTTACTAGATCATCCACCACCTCCTCCTCTTCCACTTGCGCACCACGATCCTCCTCCTCACTTCGTGGCAATTGTGTCTCATCAACCTCCACCTCTTGTGACAAATTGCCAGCGTCGACTTCCTATGGCCGTGGCTGTTCAAATATTTGGGCATCGCTACATGGGATCTCCTCTTCCACCACTTTAAGCGGAGCAGGTGAGGGGCACAAATCTGGAAATGGACCAGTGAACAGCTCTTCAGAGTGTCCAAGTGTGGGATAAGTTGCTGTCTGACGACACTTGGCATGGTGGGGGAAGGAGCATCAGGGTGAGGAGGAGTATGTGGTCGAGACTCACGGCTACTAAAACTTGACCGTGTGGAAGACAGACCGGAGGTGGTGGTGCCCAGGTAACTAGAAGTATTATCTGCTATCCAATTAATAACCTGTTCACACTGATCAGTTTGCAATACTGGTGTTGTAGTGTGATTCTCTAGTAATTCGGTCAAGAAGTGGCAGCGAGAAGATGTGGCTGTTGGTTGTGGCACATTTTCACCTTGGCCATGGCCTCGTCCTCTACGCGTACCATCACCAGAACGTCCAGTTCCACGTCCCTTGCCAAGCACCTTGCCCATTATAAATGAAGTAAAATAGCTTACACTCGCACTATCAATGGAAAAAGGGTAATAAACAGGAGATTAGAACAGTGGAAGAGGAAAACCACAGTTCTATTAGTCTGGCCTACACCAGAATCTTTTAAACAGATATATTTGTGACTGAACAGACAGGGAGACACTATTACTGTTTTTTTTACGTAGAACAGGCCAAAAGCAGGATAATACAGAGATTTGACCCGTGGAACTGCAAAACCACAGTTATAGTTATGTGGCATACACCAGAATCTTTTAAACAGATATCTTTGTGTCTGACCAGTCAGGGAGACACTATTACAGTTTTTTTTTACGGCAAAAAATGCCAAAAGCAGGATGATACAGAGATTTGACCCGTGGAACTGCAAAACCACAGTACTATTTCTCTGGCCTACACTAGAATCTTTTAAACAGATATATTGGTGTCTGACCAGTCAGGGAGACACTATTACAGTTTTTTTGTACGGCAAAAAATGCCAAAAGCAGGATAATAAAGAGATTTGACCCGTGGAACTGCAAAACCACAGTACTATTTCTCTGGCCTACACCGGAATCTTTTAAACAGATATATTGGTGTCTGACCAGTCAGGGAGACACTATTACAGTTTTTTTTTACGGCAAAAAATGCCAAAAGCAGGATGATACAGATATTTGACCCGTGGAACTGCAAAACCACAGTTATAGTTATGCGGCGTACACCAGAATCTTTTAAACAGATATCTTTGTGTCTGACCAGTCAGGGAGACACTATTACAGTTTTTTTTTACGAAAAAAAATGCCAAAAGCAGGATGATACAGAGATTTGACCCGTGGAACTCCAAAACCACAGTACTATTTCTCTGGCCTACACCAGAATCTTTTAAACAGATATATTGGTGTCTGACCAGTCAGGGAGACACTATTACAGTTTTTTTTTACGGCAAAAAATGCCAAAAGCAGGATAATACAGAGATTTGACCTGTGGAACTGCAAAACCACAGTACTATTTCTCTGGCCTACACCAGAATCTTTTAAACAGATATCTTTGCGTCTCACCAGTCAGGGAGACACTATTACAGTTTTTTTTTTACGGCAAAAAATGCCAAAAGCAGGATGATACAGAGATTTGACCCGTGGAACTGCAAAACCACAGTACTATGTCTCTGGCCTACACCAGAATCTTTTAAACAAATATATTGGTGTCTGACCAGTTAGGAAGACACTATTACAATTTTTTTTTACGGCAAAAAATGACAAAAGCAGGATAATACAGAGATTTGACCCGTGGAACTGCAAAACCACAGTACTATTTCTCTGGCCTATACCAGAATCTTTTAAACAGATATATTGGTGTCTGACCAGTCAGTGAGACACTATTACAGTTTTTTTTTACGGCAAAAAATGCCAAAAGCAGGATAATACAGAGATTTGACCCGTGGAACTGCAAAACCACAGTTATAGTTGTGTGGCGTACACCAGAATCTTTTAAACATATATATTGGTGTCTGAACAGTCAGGGAGACACTATTACTGTTTTTTTTTACGGCAAAAAGTGCCAAAAGCAGGATAATACAGAGATTTGATTCTATTTCTCTGGCCTACACCAGACTCTTTTAAACAGATATATTGGTGTCTGAATAGTCACAGACACACTCAATTTTTTTTGGGGGGGGTGAAATACCAAAAGGTTAATAAGACGTGTATTTGTACAGTCTGACTGAGGAAAAAAATAAAAAAAGGGTTTAGATGAAAAAGAAAAGGATTTTTCCTGGCCCCTGAGACCGGGGGATAAGTCTAGCAATTTGACCAACAGGAGCACACAGGACTGTAATGCAGCGCTTGCTGGTATAACCACTGCGTCTCCTATACAGCATGCCTGCCTGCCTGCCTGATATCTGGGATGGATATTAGTCCTGAGAAAGACTGTTTGGTTGATTTGGCAGCCTTTAGAGACCCTACACTAACTATTTCAGAGTATAAATCTCTCCCTAGCTCAGCAGCACTGACCCTACACTGGCCGATCCGGAGCGACTGTGTCCAAGATGGCGGCTCCCGATTTTAAATACTCGAGGTGACGCTGTGCGGCCAGCCAATCACTGTAATGCCCACAAACAACATGGCTGCGGCATTACAGTGACTGGCTGGCAATCCCTGCATGTTCATTGGCTCAGTAAAGAGCGCCAAACATGCAGGGCGGAGACCCGAGCTCCCGTCCGAGTAACCCGGAAATACTCGGTGCTCGCCGAACATCCCAAGTAGTGAGATGCTTGGGCGAGTAACGAGCAGTGTCGAGCATGCTCCCTCAACACTAATCTTTACTGAATATTCAAAAATACACACCCCTCAGGCCGCACAAGGCCAGGCACCCCTTTAGCAAGCAGCTTCCTCAACACACATGCTGCGGGCCGCCGCTGATGCCGCTGCTGATGCTGCTGCTAATGCCGACCTCTGCCTCTGGCTGTCCCAACTCCCAGTCCCCGGGTCCCAGTACACCAGGCACTCTGCGGTCAGTGCACGTGTTGCATGCATGCTGCCCTGTTTCAAAATGATGGTGAGAACGCAGCGTGTGTGCGTATCATGTGACCGGCGGTGTCACTGTGTCAGGACCATGGTGCACCCCACACCCGGTGGTGGTTTAAAGGTATAGCGCATATTTCTGGCCGCCGGGTGTGGGGTGCATGTATCTATGATGATTTGAACTGTGCACCCCTGAGGCCAGGGGCCCAGTGAGTAGAAGCAGAGAGAGGGAGGGCCCGGGCAAGTTGCTTGTGGGCCTGCCGGCTGGGCTGGCCAGGCCTTCCCTTTTTCGTTCTGTTCACTGGGACCCATAGAGTAGTAAGGGCAGTAATGTCCTGATGGTGGCCCTGCGTGACAGTATAAGAAAAAATGGTAACCTGAGTAATCCCTGAGAAAATTCAATAAGATAATTCATAGAGGAAAAATACAAAATAAAGAACATATAGTAGAAAAATACATAGTAGAAAAATATGTTAATTAATGATAAATCAAGCCCATCTCTTTTAAAGATGTGCTTTCTATTTAGTATTTTTTGTTATTCAATCTCATTCTGCACATGTGCCACCTCCAGTGGCCATTTTCCTGAAGCCCACAGCAGGGAAATCTACGAGAAATAGAATATATAACGCACAATCATTTTATTTAAAAGATTTTTGTCCTATTTTCCATCCCATTGCATCTTATAATCTGCAAAATACGCTTGTTTTTTAATGTTTTTTAGCAATTTTTTTGTTATTCAATCAAGATTATTCATGTTTAGATATTTTCTATAATGGTCTTTTTTCATTATTGGATTAGTTCTGTATGTTACTACCCATCACCCATAGGGCCTATTTGGCTTTCCATGGAAAAATCCATGTAATCACTTATCATTAGTTACAGCACTCAATTTTATTCCCAATTCTGCTGGTTGCTGCTGGAATCAGTCAGCAGCTGACAAAATTAAACTCCTACTTGGTTATCTTCAATTGAAAGATGCAGTTTGTGAATTGGATAGACACATACAGTATATACCTATTATAAAAGACTGGTTCAAAGAACTTATTTAACAACCATGTACAGCTAACTTAAATAAAGGTTAAAATAAATAATGAAAAAAATCCAAATAAAAAAGTCAGACTATGTGCCCATGATGCAGAAATGCTCCAGATTTTTTCCTGAGCATTTCTGCATCTTCCTGGCAGAAAAAACGCATGCGGATTGTACATGCGTTTTTCTTGCCAGGAACAAGCGGAAATGACATGTTCTTCACATGCATTTCCGCATACGGGTTGTCAAGCGCTTTCCAAGCGATTTTAGCATCACTTGGAAAGTGCTTAACAACTTGGTCACACTATATAAATCCATGCAACCGGCATGGATTTATATAGTGTGACCGAAAGAATGGTAAAAAATAAAAAATAAATATTACACTTACCTTCTGATGGCCATCGGTGTCTTTATCCGATGCGTCCTGGCTTGCCGGCAGATGGCGGTAGACTAAAGGACCTGCCAACTTCAGCGGTCGCGTGACCCGTCACATGACTAAATGACGTCATGACAGGTCCTTGAGTCCACCGCGAGCTGCCGGCAAGCCGAGACAAGGACACCGGGGGCCATCAGAAGGTAAATATAATGTATATTTTTTATTTTATTCTTTTTTTTACAGGTACTTTGGTACCCAGGTCTGGAAGAGAGTTTCCTCTTCTCCAGACCCGGGTACCATCCGCTCATTGAAACGCATGGATTCCGCATGTACAGATGCAGTGATGCGGATTCCATGAGTTCCAATGAAAGTCAATGGCGGCGAAAACGCAGCGCTTCTGCAAAATGATTGGTAGTGCTGCTTATCTTTCCGCAATGATAATCCGCAGTGGAAATTTCCACAGCATGTGCACAGCACATGCAGATTATCATTGGGGAACATGGCAGACCTTCTACCAAGCGCTTTTTAAGCGGCTGCGGAAACGCTTAAAAAATGAATAGTGTGCACACAGCCTCAAAGTTAGAACCATTTTGGCTTCAGAGAAAAATACAATGATAAATCAGAGCTACAAAGAATAGACTTTATTCTATCAAATAAACTAATATTTGTCAATATCCTTAATATGTATAAGTTAGGGCAGGTGCAGACAAACATCGGATCACACTGGGACTAATGTTAGTCTATGGGATTTTTTCCTCAGACTACGCCAGTCCAAGGAAAAATAGCTTAATGCCTGAGTTTATTCCGATATTCGGATCACACTCGGCCATTTAATTTAAAACAGTCATGGCTGAAGTTGTTGGCACCTTTGAAATTGTTCCAGAAAACAAAGTATTTCTCCCAGAAAATTATTCCAATTACATGTTTTGTTATACATATGTTTATTTCCTTTGTGTGTATTGGAACAACACAAAAAAAAAACAGTAAAATTGGACATAATTTCACACAAAGCCCCAAAAATGGGCTGAACAAAATTGTTGGCACCCTCAACTTAATATTTGGCTGTACACCCTTTTGAATAAATAACTGCAATCAGTCGCTTCCGCTATAACCATCAACAAGCTTCTTACACCACTCAACTGGCATTTTGAACCACTCTTCTTTTGCAAACTGCTCCAGGTCTCTCATATTTGAATGGTGCCTTCTCCCAACAGCAATTTTAAGATCTCTCCACAGGTGTTCAATGGGATTCAGATCCAGAACTATTGCTGGCCACTTCAGAACTCTCCAGCTCTTTGTTTCCATCCATTTCTGGGTTATTCTTGAAGTATGTTTGGGGTCATTATCCTGCTGGAAGACCCAGACCTAGGATGCAAGCCCAGCTTTCTGACACTGGGCGCTACAGTGCGACCCAAAATTCTTTGGTAATCTTCAGATTTCATGATGCGTTGCACACAGTCAAGTCACTCAGTGCCAGAGGAAGCAAAACAACCCTAAAACATCTTTGACCCTCCACTATTTGACTGTAGGTACCACAGTATGTTCTTTTCTTTGTAGGTCTCATTCTGTTTTCAATAAACTGTAGAATGATATGCTTTACCAAAAAACTTTATCTTGGACGTATCTGTCCACAAGACACTTTGCCAGAAGGATTTTGGCTTACTCACATACACTTTGGCAAACTGTAGTCTAGCTTTTTTATGTCTTTGTGGCAGCAGTAGGGTCCTCCTGGGTCTCTTGCCATAGCGTTTCAATTCATTCAAATGTCAACGGATAGTTCCCGCTGACACTGATGCACCCTGAGCCTGCAGGATAGGTTGAATTTCTTTGGAACTTGATTGGGGCTGCTTATCTGCCATCCGGACTATTCTGCGTTGCAACCGTTCATCAATTTTTCTCTGCCGTCCATGTCCAGGGTGATTAGCTACAGTGCCATGGGTTGTAAATTTCTTGATTATATTGCGCACCATGGACAAAGGAACATCAAGATCTCTGGAGATGGACTTGTAACCTTGAGATTGTTGATATTTTTCAGCAATTTTGGTTCTCAAGTCCTCAGACAGTTCTTTTCTCCTCTTTCTGTTCACCATGCTTCGTGTGGCACACACAGACACACAATGCACAGACTGAGACAAATTTTTCCCTTTTTATCTGGTATCACGTGTGATTTTCATATTGCCCGCATATTGCCAGAGTGGAAAATCAGGGATGTTCATGGGCGGAGACGATTTTTTTGCGCAAACAAGCCAGAACCCCGAACACGAACCCTAATTTGAAATGCTGAACAAATTCACTCAACACTAGTCTTAACCCTCCACCCCACAGCTCCACCCAAAAAAATAGATGTTATTTACACGAACAACATTTCTAAACAGAATATGTTTATATTTTTCCTTATTTCATAGTTTTCTTTTTGCATCCTTTCTGGTGTATTCTTTGTAGCAAATTATATCTAAAATAAAAAATAATATAAAGAATTTACAAAACAAAAAATTAAAGACACAGATTGTGGTCTAACATGTAAACCTTTGAGTTTGCCTAGTACAATAAGCTATATTCAGACACTGAAAAGAAAACAAAGGATGAGGCATCAGTTAGCTTTTCCTGTGTTTTTATGTTAGTAAACAGTACAATTGTAATCATGTGTGAACGTATGGTCAATTATCTGCCATCATTGCTCTGAGTTTATAAATTCATCACTATATTAAGTAAGCACCACATTTCTTTCAGATTTCCAGAAAAGATTAGTCTGTTTATAGCTTTTCAGCCAATGCAATTAAACTTACGATACACACAAAAGTAACTCCTGTAATGAAGCCAACCCCACAATCTGAATTAATTATCTATTTCATAATAAGAAGCCACATGGTATAAAAAACATGATGGTGTAGACAAAGAGATGTCTGGCAGTGTAGGGCCATTAATCGCAGCCCTGGCAGCAACTGTACAGTATAGCTATAAATCACAGTGGGCAGCCAAGTGATGTGTGACTGGAGTGTCTGTGCAGTTGAAGTGGTAGTGGCTGAAGACACACAGTAGAAAAATAGAACAGGGTAATCAAGGAGAAGTTTAGCAGTGTATAGCATCCCCAACAGCAGCAATACTACAGTATAGATGACATGATGGGCAGGGAGTGGTTGTCCAGCTTAGTTTGGGCCACCGGCTGAACTGTGTAGAAAACAGATGACGGACAATCAGGCAGCCAATTGGTAGAGTTGGTAAGCAGGCACTGATCCATGCCTGATTTATTTTGACAAATGTAGGGGTTTTCCACACTTGCGGAGAATAACCTGGTCTGCATGTGTGTAACAAATCCAGTGCCTGCACTGAATCCCCTATCTGGCATACATACACTGGACCTTGCAAACGACAGTCCACCCATAGCAAACAGGGCCACTTCTTGCCACTGGTCCAATCTGCTTACCCAAAAATCCAGGGTATCAGCCTGAGAAAAGACAAAGTGAAGATAAAAATTAACCTGGGAGGGCAAATTTGATTCCTGATGTGTTTTAAAATCTGGTCCATCATGTCCTATATACTGTGATTGCTGCTGTGGTTATACAGTGGGTGAAATAAGTATTGAATGCATCACCAATTTTCTAAGTAAATATAATTCTAAATGAGCTGTTAACATGAAATTCTTACCAGATGTCAGTAACAACCCATCCAATCCAAACAGGCAAAGAAATCAAACCAAGGATGTCTATTCGTGATGAGCGAGCACTAAAATTGTTGTTCGAGTCAAGCAAATTGGAATGCTCGAGTGCTTGGACCGAGTAACGAGCCCAATGTAAGTCTATGGCAAACTCAAGCATTTTTCCGGCGTCTCCCCCCGGCGGTCTGCGGAACCTTCCCACACACTTTTCTTAGACAGGGCTGCTTCTCAGCAGGGTTGGACGGTCCCACCAGAGAATCCTCGGGTGGGCCCTGGCTTCTCCATCAGGAGAGTTCATGATAGGCGCAAACTTTGCAGCTGCTATGGGGCTCCTGAGCAGGGGAGAAAGATGGACCCTCAGAATCAAATCCTCTGGTGGGCCCAATGTTTTTCAGTCTGACACTGCTTCTCAGTGACAGTTGTAATTCACCCCAGCCATATTCTTTAGATTGACGAAAGGACTGGTATAGAAGGAAACCGTATCTACATTGACTGTCATTTCTCTGTCACCAGGTTCCACCCATTGTCACACACGAACATGCCTGGCTGTATGTTCAGCGGTGAGAGCCACAGATCAGGCTGCTCAACAGCAATGCAGCGGTGGGCGGTTTGTCACCTAAGTATTAAGCATGTTATCTTCAGCACAGGCTGTTGCCACTTGGCCAAGGCAGTGGTGCAGTGCTTTCAGCTTGTGACTAATGTGGTCATTTCTGAGATGGAGGCCGAACTGGAGGAGGAGGTGCAGGAGCTGAACAATGTGATTACATTGAGGTTACATTGGCAAGTCTGGTTTTTATACTAAAGAAAGATCCTACTGTGTTTTTAGTTGGTTTTTTTACGTTATTTTTTAAGACAAATGCATTCACCGGGAAATGTCATTGTAATATTTTACAACCTTATCTGGCAATGTGGTGTGTGACACATCATCAGACACATCCTATTTCATTTATAATGGAGGGATTCTGAAAGTCACAAAGCCTTTTTAATAAGACCATCAGGCAACCATTACTATTCTTATTTCTTTTGTTAGAAAGCCATCAGCCGGCTATGCTTTGTTGCTCCCATTATTAATGAGTGGGTCTCCTATACTGTTATTGCGTATACTGTGACTGCAAGGGCTGCCAAACATTTGGATGCAGCCCAATACCCCTTTGAAGAGACATAGATGAGGGTCTCAGTAAAAAAAATGTTCCTATTATAAAGGAGCAGTTCTCCTATAGTGGTAAAGCCCATGCTGTGACTGCAAGGGCTGCCAAAATTTGGGAAAAAAACGCACTAACAATTTAAAGACACATAGAGCAGGGCCACATTAATGACATATTTCCATTAGGAGAAAGGAGAGGGTCTGCTGTACAGTTATAGGGTATGCAGTGAGTGCAACGGCTGCCAAAATTTAGGAAAAACCCCACTAACAATTTAAAGTCACATAGAGCTGAGCCAAAGTAATGAGTAAGACATATTCCCATTATTAAGAAATGGGTCTCCCATACTGTTTGCCTATGCAGTGAATGCAACGGCTGCCAAAAATTTGAAGGAAATCCAATGCCCCTTGCTAGAGACGTAGAGGTTGGAGGGCCTCCTGAAAACAATATTCCCATTATTAGAAAGCATGTCTCCCATACTGTTTGCCTATGCAGTGAATGCAACTGCTGCCAAAAATTTAAAGGACCTCCAATGCCCCTTGCAAGAGACATAGAGGTCTGAGGGCCTCCTGAAAATAATGCTCCCATTATTTGGAAGTGGGTCTCCCATACTGTTTGCCTATGCAGTGAATGCAATGGCTGCCAATAATTTGGAGGAACTCCAATGCCCTTTGCAAGAGACATAGATATGTTGATATGGTACATATGGTGGTGATATGGTGGTTGAGGATGAGGATGCGGAGAAGGAGGAGGACAAGAGCAAATAGAAAAAACTCAGGAAGCGTATATCCATGTCTGGGTTTGAAGACAGAGGTGCATGGGAATAGTTAGACCTCCTAAAAAAAAACAATGTATTTGAGTTTATGTTACGCTGCTATAATTTGGTGATGTTGAGAAGTCTGGCCCAATCCAGCTCTTGCTAATTTTTTATAAGAGTCAGCCTGTCAGCATTTTCAGTTGACAGGCGGATGCACCTATCGGTTATAATTCCACCAGCGGCACTAAAAACCCGCTCTGACAAAACGCTGGCGGCAGGGCAAGCCAGGACCTCCAAGGCATAGAGTGCCAGTTCATGCTACGTGTCCAGCTTGGATACCCAATAATTATATGGCACCGAGGAATCACGGAGGACGTTGGTACGGTCAGCAAGGTACTTCCTCATCATCTTCTGAAACTTTTCCCTCCTTGGGAGTGTACCCCGTGCCTCAGGGCCTGTGCGATGGGAGGGTTTGAGAAAACTGTCCCAGAACTTTGACAGTGTTCCTCTGCCTCTGCAGGATTGTATTTGTGTCTCTCTTGTCTGTACTCCTTGGTTGTCCAACAAACTGTGACTTCTGGCGTCAGCCTTTTCAGATGGGAATTTTTTTAATAATTCCGCAACAAGGGCCTTCTCGTACTGCCCCATTTTATTAAGCCTGTCCTGCGTGGGTTTATAGACAGAAAGTTCTCCTTGTAGCGTGGTTACAGTGTCACCAACTAGTAATGACTGTCACCCAAAATTTGGACAACACGAGGGTCACAGCGTAATATAAACTCAGCCATGTGTGCCAGACTGCAAAGAGGCAAGACTTCCGTGTCCTCACCAAGAGGATGACTGACCATGCTCTCCTCCTCATCCTCCTCCTCTTCCACCTCCTCCCTCTCCTCGGGCCATCCACGCTGAACAGACGGTATGACAGTTGTGCAGGTAGTACCGTCTATAGCGCAGGAAATTAGCTTCTGTTCTTCCTCCTCCTCTTCTTCCTCATTGTCACCCAATCCACGTTGGGATGAGATCAGGCTGGGCTGTGTGTAATCACCCTGTATGGTTCCTTGCTCCATCTCATCGTGCTCCGCCTGCAATGCATCCTCTTTGATTGTGAGCAGAGAGCATTTCAGAAGACAAAGAAGCGGGATGGTGATGGTAATTATGATGTCATCGCCGCTCACCATCTTGGTGGAGTCCTCAAAGTTTTGGAGGATGGTACAGATGTCTGACATCCATGTCCACTCCTGAGTTCTTATGTGTGGAGTCTGACCTGAATACCGACGGCCTTGTTGATGCTGGCAGTCAACAACTGCCCTCTTCTGCTCACAAATCCTTCCCAACATCTGCAATGTAGTGTTCCAATGTGTGGGCACATCGCAGATCAGTCGGTGAGCTGGAGGCTGCAGACGCTGCTGAAGCATGGCAAGGGCAGCAGAAGCTGTAGCTGACTATCTAAAATAGGCACACAGGCGGAGTACTTTGACAAGCAGATCCAGCAGATCTGAGTAGGTTTTGAGAAATCGCTGAACCACAAGGTCAAGCACATGGGCCAGGCATGGTATGTGTATGAGCTCGCCTTGTCTCAGAGCTCCCACCAAATTCCGGCCATTGTCACACACGACCATGCCTCACTGTAGGGTCAGCGGTGTCAGCCACAGATCTGCCTGCTCTTTCAGAGATGTCCACAACTCTTCAGCGTTGTGTGGTTTGTCATCTCAGCATATTAGCTTCAGCACAGCCTGTTGTCGCTTGGCCAAGGCAGTGCTGCAGTGCTTTCAGCTTGTGACTGATGTGATCATTTCGGAGATGGATGCTGAAGAGGAGGAGGTGCAGGAGCTGTAAAATGTGGGTGCAACCCTGATTGACCCAGGGCCTGCAATCCTCGGCGTCGGGAGGACATGTTCCGTCCCAAGGTCTGACTGGGTCCCGGCTTCCACTATATTAACCCAGTGTGCCGTCATGGAGATGTACCGTCCCTGTCCACAAGCACTTGTCCACGTGTCCGTGGTTAGGTGGATTTCCCAGTAACTGCGTTGTTGAGAGCACGTCTAATATTATGGGACACGTGCTCATGTAATGCGGGGACAGCACACCGGGAGAAATAATGGCGATTGGGGACCGAGTACCAAGGGACGGCCACCGCCATCAGGTTGCAGAAAGTTTCCGTCTCCACGAGCCTAAAAGGCAACATTTCGAGGGCAAGCATTTGCGAAATGTGTGAATTTAATAGTGTAGCCTGTGGGGCGTTGGCTGCGTATTTGCGCTTGCGTTCCAAGGACTGGGGTATGGACAACTGAACGCTGTGCAGGGACAAGGACGTCGACGTGCTTGCTGATGGTGCTAGTTGAGAGTGTGCAATGACAGATGCAGTGCGGGAGGCATCTTCGCATGCGCCATGGACAGGAGATTGGCGTGCATGCACAACAGCAGAAGAAGCAATGGTGTCACCCGCAGACACTGTTGCTGGACCCTGGAGTTCGGCCCACTTAGTCTGGTGCTTTGCTGCCATGGGCCTGATCATGCTGGTGGTGGTAAGGCTGCTAGTTTTGCTACCCCTGCTGATGCTTGCCTGGCAGGTGGTGCAAATGGCCTTTTTAGGGTTATCTGCAGAGCCTTTAAAAAATAACCAGACTTGGGAAGACCTTAGAGTTGTACTGGCAACTCTCGTCGTGTTGGCGTTACGAGCAATGCTTTCCCGTCTTGTGTCTGCGGCCACCACACTGCTTCTTCCTGCCTGTTGTGGTGCTATGCCTCCCTCCCCCTGTGTGCTGCTGTCCTCGCTCTGCATGTCCCCCTGCCAGGTTGGATCAGTTACTATATAATCCACCACCTCGTCTTCCACTTCCGCACCCTGGTCCTCTTCCTGACTTTCTGGCAATTGTGTCTCATCATCATCATCCACCTCTTGTGACATTAATTGCACTTTACCACCGTCGCCTTCATGTGACTGTGGCTGCTCCAATATGTGGGCATTGCTACATGCGTTCTCCTCTTGACTTGTTTGAAGCTGGCTGGATGAGAGTCCCGAATCTTCAAATGGAAAAATGAACAGCTCTTCTGAGTGTCCAAGTGTGGGATCAGTTGTCTGCGGGCACTCGGCATGGTGGGAGGAAGGAGGATCAGGGTGAGTGTAGTGCCGGCGTCCCTGCCCTCTGCTAGGCAGGGACGCTGCTCCCCTCACCGCTCTGCCCCGTGCCCGGCGTCCCTCTCCCGCTCTGCTGTCAGCGCGCGCTCCTTCCCGGCGTCCTCCTCCCGCTCTGCTCTCAGCGCGCGCTCCTTCCCGGCCCCTGTGCTTAGGGCGCGCGCGCGCTCCCCTCCTCTTAAAGGGGCCGCGTGCGCCGTCCTAAGGAGTCCCCGGCCAATGGCCGGAGGACTTCATCATATATAAGGCACCTCCTCCAAAATGGAGGTGCCCGAGCAATGTTGTTTGCACCTGTGTCTCACCTGTGCTTCAGCCCTCAGGTCCCGTTGCCAGTTACCTGCCAGTTACCTGTCAGATTCCTGCCTGATTACTTGCTACCTGTCTGCTAGTCTGAGGTCCGACGGTCTGCCTTACTACTCCTGTCAGTCTGTCTAAGGACCAGCCTGCCCGCTCACCTGGGAGCGCACCTCAGCTACCTGCCTGCTTGCCTGAGGTCCGACGGTCTGCCTTACAACTCCGGTCAGTCTGTCTATGGACCAGCTTGCCCGCTCACCTGGGAGCGCTTCTCCGTTACCTGCCTGCTTGCCAGCCCGGAGGCTCCGCTGTCACGTGCTGTGACCACCAGCTACTCCAGACTCTTGCCCGCTCACCTGGGAGCGCTTCTCCGCTACCTGCCTGCTTGCCTGCCCGGAGGCTCCGCTGTCACGTGCTGTGACCACCAGCTATTCCTGAGACTCTTGCCCGCTCACCTGGGAGCGCTTCTCCGTTACCTGCCTGCTTGCCTACCTGGAGGCTCCGCCGTCACGTGCTGTGACCACCTGCTATTCCAGAGACTCTCGCTTGCTCACCTGGGAGCACACATTCTCCATCTGCCTTGCTAGCCTACCTGGAGGTTCAGCCATCACAGGTCGTACCTACCGTTTATCCAGAGACTGCCCCGATCACTTGCCGTGTCCTCCTGCCCGTACACCCAGAGACTGTCCTGGTCACCTCCTGTGACTACCTGCCTGGTCGCCACCCGCTCCCTTACAAGGACCGCCCCCTTGTATTGTAGCCCAGAGGTTCCGCCTCCCAGACCCGTTACAGTTTGCTCGGGCCATGGAACCCGGTGGCACCCAAGCTCCCTCGCTCTCGGACCTCTGTCTTGAACTGTCCCGTCAGAGGTCCCAACAGGAGTCCATCCTGGGTCACCTGCGGAATGTCAATACTCGCCTGAACACTCTGTCTGATCCACCAACAACCTCCGCCAGTGCCATATCTTGCAATCCGGCAGCTCCGCTGCCCACTAATACCATGGTATCCTACCCCGGACCCCGGCTTTCTGCACCTCCTCGCTTCGGAGGCGACTCCGTCCAGGCTCGGGGCTTCTTAAATCAGTGCACCCTGCACTTTGAACTTTTGTCCCACCAGTTTAACTCCGACCGGGCCAAAATTGCCTTCATCATGTCCCATCTCACCGGGGAGGCCCTGGCCTGGCTAAATCCTCTATGGGAGAGAGGAGACCCCCTGGTGTCCAACTTGCCTGCTTTTCTCACGGCTTTCCGGAAAGTCTTCGACGAACCCGGACGGAAGACCTCATCTGCATCATCGTTGCTACGCCTCCGTCAGGAGAGTCTCACCGTGGGCCAATATGCCATACGGTTCCGTACCCTTGCCTCGGAGCTGGCCTGGGATAACGACGCTCTGGTTTCCGTCTTCTGGGAGGGTCTGTCCGGCCGTATTAAAGATGAACTTGCCGGTCGGGACATTCCTACCACTCTCGATGACTTAATAACTCTTGCCACCCGGATTGACCTACGGTTCCAGGAGCGTGCCAGAGAGGTCACCCGTGAGAGGAGGTTACCACGTCTAGCTCCTACTTTTCAGAAACCCATCACTCCTTCTGTCTCTAACCAGGTACACCCTCCTGAGCCTATGCAGGTCGACCAGACCAAGATGGTCAAGACCCGTCAGGACTTACGCCGTGCCGAGGGGACCTGCTTCTACTGTGGCAGTAAGGAGCACCGGATCCGTGCCTGCCCGGAGAGGTCGGGAAACGCCTGTGTCTAGGTTCGCTCAGAGAGGTCCACCTAGACAAGAATAAATCCTCTCCATCCCTGCTGTTGTCAGTTTCAATCGTCTACGGGGAGAACCGTTATTTCGAACTAGCCCAACTGGACTCTGGAGCAGCCGGGAATCTTATTTCACAGTCCCTGGTAGAGAAATACCGCATCCCCACCAAACCTCTGGCTGTACCCTTGTCTGTGGCTGCCGTGGATGGGGGGCTCTTACCACGCCCCATCCAACTCATCACCGAATCCATTACTCTGCAGGTGGGAATGCTGCATTCTGAAAGTATCTCCTTTCATGTTCTGCCTGGACTCTCTCACGCCCTCTTGCTAGGTCTGCCTTGGCTCCAGAAACATGCACCCGTGCTTGACTGGCAAACCGGAGAAGTCCTTCGCTGGGGACAAGACTGTCATAAGACCTGCCTGGTTCCCGTCCATCCCGTCCGTCCCTCTCCTACTCCAGCTAATCTACCTGGACTTCCAATTCCTTATTGGTCTTATGCTGATGTCTTTAATAAAAAGGAGGCAGAGACATTACCCCCTCATAGACCATACGACTGTCCCATCGACCTGTTACCCGGTACTACTCCTCCCCGTGGGCGTATTTATCCTTTATCCGCTGCTGAGACCCGGTCGATGTCCGAATATATTGAGGAGAATCTGGCCAGGGGATTCATCCGGAAATCTACCTCCCCGGCGGGAGCAGGCTTCTTTTTCGTCAAAAAGAAGGACGGCTCTCTCCGTCCCTGTATAGACTATAGAGGCCTAAACCAGATCACGGTGAAGAATAAGTACCCCCTTCCGCTCATTCCAGAATTATTTGATCGTCTGAGGGGGGCTAGAATCTTCACCAAACTAGACCTCCGTGGGGCGTACAACCTGGTTCGTATCCGTCAAGGGGATGAATGGAAGACGGCCACTATGAATACCTGGTAATGCCCTTTGGTCTCTGTAACGCTCCTGCCGTCTTTCAAGAGTTGGTCAATGACATCTTCCGGGACCTTCTCTACTCCTGCGTAGTGGTGTACCTGGACGACATCTTGGTCTTCTCTCCGGATCTCCAGACTCACCGGAGGGACGTTCGTCAGGTCCTGCTCAGGCTCAGGCAGAATCACCTCTTCGCTAAATACGAGAAGTGCCTCTTTGAGCAGACCTCGCTTCCGTTTTTGGGCTACATTATTTCTCAGACCAGCCTACGAATGGATCCAGAGAAACTGTCTGCCATCGAGAAATGGCCCCGACCGGAGGGGTTGAAGGCCATTCAGCGGTTCCTGGGCTTCGCCAACTACTACCGCCTCTTCATACCACACTTCTCTTCCCGGACTGCCCCAATTTCCGCGCTCACCCGTAAGGGTACTAATCCCAAAGAGTGGCCGCCCGAAGCAGAAGAAGCCTTTCTTTCCTTAAAACAGGCCTTCTCTTCCGCCCCGGTGCTGCATCGCCCGGACGGCAACAAGCAGTTCTTCCTGGAAGTGGACGCCTCCTCCTCTGGAGCTGGAGCGGTACTTACTCAAAAATCTTCTTCCGGGAGGATGGTAACTTGCGGCTTCTTCTCTAAACTCTTCTCCTCCTCTGAGCGCAATTATTCCATAGGAGATCGAGAGTTATTGGCCATCAAACTGGCATTGGAGGAGTGGCATTACCTGCTTGAGGGGGCTCTTCACCCGGTAATAATTTACACTGACCACAAGAACTTGGCTTACCTCCAGCATGCCCAGAGACTTAACCCGCGCCAAGCCCGGTGGTCCTTGTTTTTTGCTCGTTTTGATTTTGTCCTTCATTTTCGCCCGGCTGACAAAAACGTCAAGGCGGACGCCTTGTCTCGATCCTTTCTGGTATCTGATCTCGAGGAAGATCCGAAACACATCATCGATCCCGCCAGAGTAATGCAGGTGGCTCCCGTGAGTCTAAATCGTCTCCCTCCCGGAAAGACGTTCGTATCAGTACCTGATCGGGAGAAGATCCTTCACTGGGGTCACTCGTCTAAACTGGCTGGCCACGCTGGTCAGAAGAAGACCCTCCAGCTTATTTCCCGGCACTACTGGTGGCCTACCCTGCACAAGGATGTAATAGACTTTGTTTCTGCCTGTGTGTCCTGCGCCCGCAACAAGGTTCCGAGACATCTGCCAGCCGGTCGCCTCCTTCCGCTCCCAGTACCTGCTGCCCCCTGGCAGCATATTGCAATGGACTTCATAACTGACCTCCCACTCTCTGCCGGTTGTACGGTCATTTGGGTGGTCGCTGACCGCTTCTCCAAGATGGCTCATTTCGTTCCCCTGCCAGGCCTCTCGTCTGCACCTGAGCTAGCTAGAGACTTTATTCGTCACATCTTCCGTCTTCATGGCCTGCCCCTCCACATCATGTCGGATCGTGGGGTACAGTTCACCTCACGCTTCTGGAGAGCCACTTGTAAACTACTAGACGTCACCCTGGACTTCTCTTCCGCTTACCACCCACAGTCCAATGGTCAAGTGGAGCGGATCAATCAGAACCTGACCAGTTACCTCCGGCACTTCGTTAATGCCCACCATTCTGACTGGGTGGATCTCCTACCATGGGCCGAGTTCTCTTACAATAATCACGAGAGCGAATCCTCCTCCAAATCCCCGTTTTTTGTAGTCTTTGGTCAGCATCCTCGGATTCCTTTTCCTGTCTCCACCTCGGTGGACAACCCGGCTGCGGAATCTCTCGTTAGCAAATTTTCCTCCATTTGGGAGAGTACCCGATCCGCACTCCTTCAGTCGTCCGAGCGGATGAAAGACACGCTGACAAAAAACGCCTGGATCCTCCTCAATTTCGTCCAGGAGATAAGGTCTGGCTCTCATCTAAATATGTTCGACTCAAGATACCCTCTTACAAGTTAGGGCCTCGGTTCATCGGACCTCTGGAGGTCACCAGTCAGATCAACCCGGTGGCCTATAAATTGAAACTCCCGGCCAACTTACGGATCCCTAACTCCTTCCATGTATCTCTCCTCAAACCTGTGGTACTTAACTCTTTTTCCAAGTCTACAGGTACGCCTCCTGCTCCGGTTTCTGCTGAGGACGAGTTTGAGGTAGAGAACATTCTTGCCACCAAAAGGGTAAGAGGAAAGACCTTTTTTCTGGTAGATTGGAAGGGGTTTGGTCCTGAGGAGAGAACGTGGGAGCCCCGGGAGAACATCCATGCCCCTCTCATCCTAGCTAAATTTCTGTCTGGCCTAAAAAAGGGGGGGCCTAAAGGGGGGGGTACTGTAGTGCCGGCGTCCCTGCCCTCTGCTAGGCAGGGACGCTGCTCCCCTCACCGCTCTGCCCCGTGCCCGGCGTCCCTCTCCCGCTCTGCTGTCAGCGCGCACTCCTTCCCGGCGTCCTCCTCCCGCTCTGCTCTCAGCGCGCGCTCCTTCCCGACCCCTGTGCTTAGGGCGCGCGCGCGCTCCCCTCCTCTTAAAGGGGCCACGCGCGCCGTCCTAAGGAGTCCCCGGCCAATGGCCGGAGGACTTCATCATATATAAGGCACCTCCTCCAAAATGGAGGTGCCCGAGCAATGTTGTTTGCACCTGTGTCTCACCTGTGCTTCAGCCCTCAGGTCCCGTTGCCAGTTACCTGCCAGTTACCTGTCAGATTCCTGCCTGATTACTTGCTACCTGTCTGCTAGTCTGAGGTCCGACGGTCTGCCTTACTACTCCTGTCAGTCTGTCTAAGGACCAGCCTGCCCGCTCACCTGGGAGCGCACCTCAGCTACCTGCCTGCTTGCCTGAGGTCCGACGGTCTGCCTTACAACTCCGGTCAGTCTGTCTATGGACCAGCTTGCCCGCTCACCTGGGAGCGCTTCTCCGTTACCTGCCTGCTTGCCAGCCCGGAGGCTCCGCTGTCACGTGCTGTGACCACCAGCTACTCCAGACTCTTGCCCGCTCACCTGGGAGCGCTTCTCCGCTACCTGCCTGCTTGCCTGCCCGGAGGCTCCGCTGTCACGTGCTGTGACCACCAGCTATTCCTGAGACTCTTGCCCGCTCACCTGGGAGCGCTTCTCCGTTACCTGCCTGCTTGCCTACCTGGAGGCTCCGCCGTCACGTGCTGTGACCACCTGCTATTCCAGAGACTCTCGCTTGCTCACCTGGGAGCACACATTCTCCATCTGCCTTGCTAGCCTACCTGGAGGTTCAGCCATCACAGGTCGTACCTACCGTTTATCCAGAGATTGCCCCGATCACTTGCCGTGTCCTCCTGCCCGTACACCCAGAGACTGTCCTGGTCACCTCCTGTGACTACCTGCCTGGTCGCCACCCGCTCCCTTACAAGGACCGCCCCCTTGTATTGTAGCCCAGAGGTTCCGCCTCCCAGACCCGTTACAGTGAGGAATATGAGGTTCAGACTCACGGCTACTGAGACTTCATCGTATGGAAGACAGGGTGGAGGTGGTGGTGGAAAAATGCCTGGAAGCATTATCTGCTACTGCTATCCAACCAACAACCTTTTGACACTGCTCTGTGTTCAATAGTGGTGTTCTGCGGTCCCCTTGTAATGGGGACAGGAAGGTCGGGCGACAAGATGTGGGTGTTTGTTGTGGCACAATTTTAACTTGCCCACGACCACGTCATGGGCCTCTGCTTGCACCATCACCATCACGTCCACTTCCCCGTCCTTTGCCACACACCTTACTCATTTTAAATGGAGGACAATATTTTCCACGTTCACGAGAAATGGCTGATTTTGGTACGCAGTTACAGTATATGTGATACGTCTGACAGAGAACCACAATTTTAAATAGCAGGCCTGTAATTTACTAATATTATTCTACACAGAGACATATTGTGAATAGCTTCACCGACACACTGCAACGAAATGAAAATAGAAGAAATGTATGATTTTTGAACAGTCTTATAGGTGATATATGTCTGACAGAGAACCACGGTTTTAAATAGTAGGCCTGTAATTTACTAATATTATTCTACATGGAGACCTAGTGTGAATTGCTTCACTGACACACTGCAGCGGAATAAAAATGGAAGAAATAGGTGATATGTCTGACAGAGAACCATATATATATATATATATATATATATATATATATATTGTGGAATACTAACAGAACGTTCAATGGACCCTCTTGTGCTGCATCATGCACTGCAGTCTTCCACATACCCTGCCTGCCAGGGTATATAAACGAACGATTTTGGACTTTTACCTGGGCGAATTGGTAAATCTTTACATTTACCTGCATGTGTTGGTAAAAGTAACTTTGAGTCACAGAATTCTGACTCTTACCAGCAGATGATGGTGGTAAAAGTTAACTAAACGCAATTTCCGACTCTGATGAAGGCCTTAATCGTTAGAAATATTTTTATTCTTCAAAATGCAAATGCAAATGAACAAATACAAATAGGAAAATGCAAATAGAAAACATTTATGTAGGAAAATACTTCTCAAAAATGACAAATTACCGCAAATACAAGAATAACGCAACTTCAAAACTATGTAATTCTGAATGCAAATAGGAAAATGCAAATAGAAAACATTTATGTAGGAAAATGCTTCTCAAAAATGACAAATTACCGCAAATACAAGAATAACGCAACTTCAAAACTATGTAATTCTGAATTCAAATTGGAAACATCTATGTAGGAAAATACTTCTCAAAAATGTCAAATTAACGCAAATACAAGAATAACGCAACTTCAAAACTATGTAATTCTGTAATTGTAACTAGGGATAAGCAGATAGATCCGTCCAGACCTGTTATCCGAGCGGATAACGGGCTGTACGGATACAGATAATCCCGATATCTGTCGGATATATCCGTGCCTTCCGATAATGCATGTTTCATGCATCTTCGGAAGGCATGGATGGTGCGAGTGTGCAGGGTAGACAGGTATAAAGCTAAATTGCTACTTACCCGAGGTTTCCCAGGTCTCGTCGTCCGCGTTCTCCTTCCGGGTCACATGACTGCATACATCACCACGCAAGTGACGCATGCGTAAGTAATGTGACACAACTCGTCTCACATGACTTATGCACCTGTCACTTTCGTGGTGACGTATGCAGTCATGTGACCCGGAAGAAGGAGGATGCGGCCGGCCGACGAGACCTGGGAAGCCTCTGGTAGCCTCCGGTAAGTAGTGATCTTTAAGTGGCGGAGAAGGGGGGTCCGGCCAGAGGGTGGGATGACCCTAGTGGGCGGGGAGTTCCTACTGCATTTAGGATCCCAGCGGTAGTCCCCACTTGGTAGAAGTCATCTTCTTTTTTTATAATAATCGCAATGATCGACTTAGGGTCCATTTTTGAACGGTCGACGTCTGGAATTCTGATTCTGATGTTCTGTCCAATGTTAGGTTCGGGTAATTTTTGACTGGAACATTTCAATATTTTCTTGGCCTGTGTTTCAAGTCCTTCTCTTGCAGCTTTTCAAACTCTTCTGACCGCACCAATTCTTCTATTGATTGTATGCGAAATCAAAACGTCAGGTTGCTGATCATCATGAAGTTCTCCATCTTTCTTAGAAGGCTTTGACTCGACACTTTTTTCTTTTAAGTCTTCATTATTCTTGGATGGCAAAATTGGTGGAGTTTCATATGCTGTTAAGGTGTGCGGACAGTTGGATAAGTCCAAAGCTTCTCCTTCCGTTGTGAACAGCTGATAACAGTTGGATTCACCCGAAGCTTCTGCTGCTGTCGGTGCTGACGTGTGATGAAAGTTAGATTCATCTGACCCTTCGGCTTCTGTTGGTGATGTCGGTTCACTAGGTTCCTCTTGCAAACCAACAAACATTTTTTCAAGATCTTCTTCTGAAGAGAGATTTCTGATCCCATCACTAGGAATTTTGGAGGTAGCTAGACCCATCTGCATTGGTACTCCGAACATAGCTTCATAGGGCGAGCATTTTATTCCCTCATGGTATGCTCTATTTTTCATTGCTTGTACAAAGCGAAGGCCCTCAGACAACTTGGGTGTCTTATTTGTTTCCATCCATGTTGACAACATGTTTTCAATGTCTTGATTTGCTCTTTCCACGGAGCCTTGGGACTGGCTGTGTCTTGGTTTACCATACAATATTTTCATATCAAGCCACATCGCGCACAAACTCTGTATGACCTTGTTACAAAATTCCCTCCCATTATCAGAATGCAGAATACATGGGGCACCAAAAGTGGAAAAAATGTCAAGGAGGTGGTACGCAACCTCTTCTGCTCTTTTAGTGCATAAAGCACGTAGAAGAACAAATTTAGTGACGTGGTCTTGATAGACGAATATGAACTTGAAATCATTATCACAATTGGATTGCATGTCAATGAGATCGACTTGAGCACGAGAATTCATTTCACTGTGTAGGATGGGTTTCACAACATGGCCTTTTATGGTAATCTTCTGTTTTTTCTGGCAAGGCTCGCAGAGTCGCAGATAAATAACTATTGACTCCGTTGTGACATTTTTGAACTTACGGTTCACCTCCTTTAGGATCTTGGTCCGCCCTCCGTGGCCGGTACTGATGTGCACATTATGAATGACACTAAAGAGTTCTGCACACCGAACGTAATGCAACACGTTGTCTTTTTCACACGAGATTGGTGCAATTAACTTTTCATCACTTCCGACGGTCATGATGTCGTACCTCTTCAAACGCCTGTAGTGAATACTCTGTTTAGGTACCGCCACCTTAGCCTCCTTCACTTCTTTCAATATATTCTCGTATTTATCGTCCGTGAGATAAAAATTATTATCTCGCTTTTTCTCCACCACTTCATTCAAGAGCTCCGAAAAATGATCTTTCATTTCCTCACTCATGATCTGACAATCAGCTAGTGCCTGTGCAGCTTTGACAGGCAGTCGGCTATGCAGCATTGAGCAGTATGTGCAGCTTTCACAACACTCAGGCAGTCGTCCAGCATGAGAACACAAACAGGAAGTACGCCCATTTACCCACACTGCTTGGCAAGAATCCCATGTTCTTTTGTAATAGGGTTACTCAGCATTGTGTGAAAGACTGTACAACAGCACCATCTACTGGTCTAACACTGCCTTTGATGAGTTAGTGATTTTCTTCAGGCAGTGATTGGGCAGCAATCTAAGAAGAGAACCCCAGGAAACTAGGACATGAGGCAGGAGCTATTTTAGGGAGAGTGAGAGGACTGGTGCTGTGCTGACTAGACTGAGCCCAGACAGGGCTGTTGCGCTGTTTCCTTCCAGCCTTTTCTCGGAATGTGCTGTCTTCCGATTCCCCTGATCAGAGACTACGGCGCTCGGGTGGAACAGACCATTCATGGCACCCAGCAACTCCGGCTCAGAGCTTATCTGCATATCTTCTGGTTCTACCACATTGGCGCGGCAACGGTAAATCGTGTGAGCGGTGTTAGCGTCCACCTTGCAAGGGGCCCTTGGAAAGACTTTGGACTCTGCGCTCTACAGGAAGCTAAGTACAGGACAATTTATACACTGCTACACCGGCAGAGTGTGTACTTCTTGTAACTTTTTGTGAGAGGGTGCTGCGGAACACTGATAGCCTAAGATTCATAGGACGTTCTCTTTTGCATATTTTAGTGTGGGGTTAGTGGTTGTATGTTAGTGGGAAGTGGGCACTTTTGTATGATCGGAACAATAATCATAGGATAGTCAGGATTGACATCTGTATATATAGTACGTACATACGTTAAGGATAGTCAGGATTGACATTTGTATATATAGAACGTACATACGTTACAGGGTAGCAGATACCTTACAGGCTAGCAGATTTTGTTCATTGTTATTGCCATATTTTCCCCATTTACTCTTATTACATTTATAAAAACTTTGAACACTGTGTCCTCCATTTCCTCGCCGTATCTGCCTAATCAGACACGTTTCCCACTGTGTCCTCCATTTCCTCGCCGTATCTGCCTAATCAGACACCTTTCCCGCGGTGGCTTACACTTTTTATTACACCCTTCTCAGCTACATTTACCAAGAAGCCGTGGTAAATGTCCACATTTACCAACTGCGCTTGCTTAAAGTCAGATGTTCCATCTTCACACCTGATATTTCTGACTTTTACCACGCTCGACGGTAAATGTAAATTTACCAAGACTTCACAGGTAAAAGTCCAATTTTACTTTTCATTTTGAGCTTTTACCGACGGCCTCGGTAAATGTCCAGATTGACCGGTAAATCCTAGGTTTTACCGGCCTTCTGACTTTTACAGTAACATATATATAAATATATATATATATATACACTGTATATATATATATATATATATATATGTTAGTATATCTATACTAACTATAAACAAGCAAATCTCCCCCTGATGCAGCAGCAGCTCTCCCTACTCTGCCCGGTTCCGAAGTAGACTGTGACGAGCATGGCAGCGCCCAGCTTTATATACACCTGATGACGCTGTGTGGCCAGCCAATCACTGTAATGCCCACAGTCAACATGTCTACGGCATCACAGTGCATGGCAGGCAATCCCTGCATGTTGATTGGCTCTCTAAAGAGCGCCAAACATGCAGGTAAGGGACCTGAGTTCCCGCCCGAGCAACCCGGAAATACTGGCCGAGCGCCATGTGGCTTTTACACATTGCTCAGCCACACCCTGAGGGGAGGTAGGGGGAATGGTGTCCCGCCCTCTTTGCCATTCCCATAAAACCGCACACCCTTTAACAGAGTAAACCCACCAGCATATAACTGAGCAGTGGCGAGCATGTTCGCTCATCACTAATGTCTATAAATTAAGTTATGTGTAACAATGAGAAATGACACAGGAAAAAGTATTGAACATGCTTACTGAAATGTATTTAATTCTTTGTACAAATGCCTTTGTTTGTGATGACAGGTTCAAGGCGCCTCTTGTAAGGAGAAACTAGTCGCATGCATTGCTAAGGTGTGATTATGGCCCATTCTTCCACAAAAACACTCTTCAAATCCTGAAGGTTGAGTGGTCTCCTTCTATGAACTCTGAGTTCATTCCATAAATTTTCTATTGGATTCAGGTCAGGTGATTGGCTGGGCCATTCTAGCAGCATTATTTTCTCTTTCTCTGAAACCAATTGAGAGTTTCCTTTGCTGAGTGTTTGGGTTTATTGGATTGCTGAAATGTCCACCCTCATTTTTCTTCATCATCCTAGTACATGGAATCAGATTTTTAGCAAGAATGTCTCTGTGCATTTGTATTTTCATCCTTCCATTAATTACATGAAGTTTTGCCAGTGCCATATACTGAAAAACTGCCCCACAACATGATGTTCCCACCTCCAAACTACATTGTTGGTATGGTGTACATTATGGCATCCATAGAGTTTAATTTTGGTCTCATCTGACCAGACTATATTCTCCCAGTATTTCGCAGGCTTGTCTAAATGTTGCTAAGCAAATTTTAAAATGTGCTTAAACATGCTTTTTGCTCTGCAATGGAGTATTGCATAGTGAGGGTGCATACAAGCGATGACGTTTGAGTGTATTGCTTAGAGTTTTCTTTGAAATAATTGTACTTGCTGATTTCAGGTCTTCCTGTTGCTCTTCACAGGTGGTCCTTAGCTCTTGGACAACTCTTCTGATAATTCCTTTCACTTCTCTTTCTGAAGAAATCTTGCAGGGAGCACCTGGTTATGGCTGGTTTATGGTGTAATTATGTTCTTTCCACTTATGGATTATCGCCCCAACAGTGCTCACTGGAACCTTCAGTAGTTTAGAAATTCTTTTGTTAATTCCATCAGCATGTTATACAACAGTAAGGTTGTGAAGGTCTTAAGACAGCTCACTAATTTTACCCATCATGAGATGCTTCTTGTGTGGCACCTTGGTAATGAGACATCTTTTTATAGGCCATCAGTTGAACCAGCTGATATTATTTTTCACTAAGTGGCAAGATTGCTTATTACTTACTGATACATTTCAGCTAGTATCATTATTCTCCATGGCAGTGTGCACATTACTTGTTTTATGTGTTGTGGCAAGACGATTTGCTCGGCTCTCCCGGAGGCAGACTCTGGACACACGTTCTCAGGTTACCTTTCTGCTGGTTTATTGTGGCATAAAATCATGCAGGGCTCCACAGGAAAAATAAGCAAGACCCCCTTTGGGTTAAACGGGAAAACAAAACAAAATATAGCTCAGTCCATAGGTGAGTGGGTTCCTCCCGCTCTCGGCAGCACAAACTGGACAACAAAGTCCTTGTAAAAAGCTCTGCAGCTTCCACAACACTGTCTGGAGACTTCACTCTCCAGACCACACTCCAGAGAAAAAAAAGGGACTGAGTTTTACACATTGCTCAGCCACACCCTGATGGGAGGTAGGGGGAATGGGGTCCCGCCCTCTTTGCCATTCCCATAAAACCGCACACCCTTTAACAGAGTAAACCCACCAGCATATAACATGCTGGCAGAAATAAAGTAGGTCTTAGTTCACACAGGAGATCATCCTGAGTGACACATTCCTCCCCTCACATATAAAAACCAGTGACAATGTCACAGTGTTCAATACTTTTTCACTGTGTCATTTCTCATTATTACAAATAACTTAATTTATAGACATCTATGGTTTGATTTCTTTTCTTGTGTGGATTGGATGGGTTGTTACCGACATATGGTGAGAATTTCAAGATAATAGAACTTTAGAAATAAATTTACTTATAAAATTGGTTTCCTCGAAATACACCAATTTTGATTCTGTTTTGGAAGATGGAAAAAATTGCCACATTTTGCTTTTATAGTGGGGGTCTAAAAGCATTTCTATCCAATAATCATCTCTTTGCTTAATGGTAATGATACGCATATCATCCCACAAGCTTTCCAGCATAGTGATTGCCATGCTCACTAGTACGACCAAGGTCACAATTTGTTCTCTTTTATTAACCTGCTGTGAATGTTGGTTGTCATGGCCAGCATTGTTATCATTTTCACTAGTCTGAATGTCAGCTTCTTTTGAAGCCTGTGGCAATTCAATGTTTTCCTCCATATCCACTTTCTGCTAATCCTCCTTTCTCCTTCATTGTAAGTAACATGGCTTTTAAGTATGCGTGCATGGACCCTATCCTGTGCAGTATTCTACCAGGGAGCTTCACCCAACCCCCCAAAAATTTAGAATTTTGACAAATTATGAACTTTGCATTAACGGAATTTCAAGAATTTTCGTTTACTAAGTTAAAATTCTTTCTTTTGTACTCTGCTCCTTGCAGGAGCCCAATCCACTGCAGAAAGCTACCGGGCAAATTCACCTGACCCAAAAAAGCATTAACAATTTAAAAAAAAGTGAGAATTTTGTTAAAGAAAATTACATTAACGGAATTCCAAGAATTATTGTTTGCTAACTTACAACAATTTTGCCTTGCCTTATCAGGCACAAATAACTTTAATTTTACCAAAAATGAGAAACAAAGTGAGAGATATGAAAACTTTGATGTACAGAACAATATAAGCATGGTTTTGGAAAAACATTAGCATTTTGTGCACAAATCTGATAAGGATAACTTTTTAAAGTAAATAATGGCAGCTATGTATCTTTCATTGAGGCTGAGCGCACACGATTGTGGTGTACTTGGAGTTATGGGAGTTTAGCTTCCATACAAACTGATGACTGTACGGGTAATTCTTGAGCACACAAATGGCCAACAGATTACACAATAGAGAGAGAGGAGGAAGAGTATGGTATGCAATAGTTGAGAATGACAGTGGAGCTGATAAAAAATGGCAAGGCACAACTTCTGAATGCATAATGGTTCCTAATCAATGTGTGCCATTATGTACATGGCTTATTTTTCAATATCAAAGCCCACACACTGCAATAAATTGGTTCTCGGAGATGTCCGCACATAGGAATTTCCATCAACATGACCACCACCAGAGCTTTCAGGCAACGTTGAGCCTCCTACATGAACATCGGTTGCGACATCAATTGTTCTCCAGCTTACCACAGAAGAAGCAGATCTTCGCACAGAAAATAATTTTACTGGACATTAGGTCTTCTCTTTATGCTTTATGACTTCACCACTCTCCCCCTCTGATGACATCATCTCCTCAGCACCCCTCTTTGGTTCCCAATTATTAACAGTGCTATTCATGACTCGGCTCACACTTGCTCTGTGCTTAAAATGACCTGAACTCCTCACCCCACCATCCTCGCCTAATTTTCATCTCAAGATTTGCTCTGGCTAAGAGTGCTACCATTGTTTTCAAAGTCTTTATGCACCCTGGCTCACAGAGCCAGCAATACAGAATCATGTCCACTATCTCCTCCAGTCCCATGTTATCTGAGTACAAAGGTGACTGTTCATCTCTTCCTATAAATCAGCTGGAAGATGTTCTGGGGATGTTTATTTGTTAGCCTCTAAAGTGCTGTGGGTTAGGAGAATAAAGGGTAAAACAGAAACAAATGTAATTTTCAGCATTGAAATTCAGCTATGCACAACATTGTGTTATGGCAGTGCAGGAAGTGAACTGAGCAGAACACTGACTCAAGCTGATGGTGTTGCTGTCAGGGGATGCACCATCCTGCGGTGACTGAGATGAGTGATGTGCTATATGTTCCATTATGCCCGCTTCTTCCTCTCCACTGATATGATTGCCAGAGGCGAAGGAAAGCAGGTATAACATATGTTTTGTACTATTACTGATGGGATGGTTACTGCCATCAGTGCCACTGTTGCTGCTAGCTGCGCCTACATTTTTAATCATGGTATGTTTTTTTTTTCTCATACTCTACAACATCCTTTGCCAATACCACTTTTTGTTTACCACTCATTTTGAAGACAAGTGTAACTTTTAATGTTGATTATACAAAAAAATATCACACTTACCCATCCCTGGAGAAATATGCAATCAACCAGAAATACTAGGTAAAATACATGTGATGACCATCAAGGCTATTGCAATTCCAACTTGCCATAATATTAGTGTGGCATGCATGTGTCTCCAATTTGGCAATTTAAAAATGTGCGCCAAAACAGACCTGCTGAGATAAATGTCTCTATTTAGTGTAATAATTTGTTAGCAGATTTTTTGCTTATAGCAGATTAATTTGCCCCTACTGAAAAAAGGGCGACAAGACAACATTTGCCAGGAGGTAGGAACATAGTATAAAGATGCTGCTACAGCCAATAGTATAGTTGTGGGGTGTACAGTTGCCAAATTGGAATATTGAAACAGGTATGCAAAAAGTAAAACGTGTGTATAATGTTTGTTTTTTTTAATTTATGCATGAAATATTTTAGATTATTTTACAAAACCTAAAAACACATAAACAGTAGAGATGAGCGTTGTTCTACTCGAACTGTTCGCTAATCTCAAATTCGAGCTGTTTTGGGCGGTGTTCGAGCCGTTCGGCGAACACGAACAATTTGAGAAAAATTCGGCTGTTCGAGGTTATGTTCGATAACTGTTCGTGCACCAAAATCATAACTGGATTTTTTCTCAGTAATGATGAAAATTAATGTTAATACGCAGTTTGAGTGTACAGCGGGGTGGGGGGAGGGGCAGGGGATGGATCTCTGCAGGAACAATGAAGATCTCCATTTTTTTTTTCTCTTTCCCGCATTTACAGTGGGGAGGTGCAATCTGTCAGCCTATCAGCAGCGCACACACGGAGCGAAGTGCTTTTTTTCACACAAGCAAGGGCATGTGTCATTGGCAGTGTATGTCACATGTCCTTGCCCTATAAGACCAAGCCATTTTCCCCGTCGCCACCATTTTCTCACTGCTGCAGCTGCGTGTTAGACGGCACCGCTGTTGCTGTGTGCGCTATACCTTGTTAATTTCAAGCCAATTTTCGCACAAATCTACAGATAGCTTGGGAGTAGGGAATAGTTGTGATTGCAGTCCTTTTAAGGACTAGGTTACAGCATTTCCTACGACTTTTATCAGGCAGGTCTGTGCTCTTAAATAGATAGATTGTGGGAGTAAAGACTAATTGTAATTGGAGTCCTTTTCAGGACTAGGTTACATCAGTTCCTATCAGTTTTTGCCAGGCAGGTCTGTGCCAGTGCTGTACAAGTTTTTTTCACAGCATTTGGCTGAGTCTAGCAAAGCTAATCCTTTTTGGCCTATTGCAGAGTGTGTTAGTCAGTGGAGTAGCCTATCTGTGTTGCAAGATATACCACCTGTGTATAGAATACCAATTTTTTTACTGCACCTAGTGAAGTAAAATCTTTTGGGCATAGCATCATTCTATTAGTCCATCTATACTGACCTCCATCAGGTTGCAAATTGAATATAATTTTTTTCTGCATCTAGCTCTGAAAAAATATTGGGCTTCTAGCTGTGTGTGGGACTTGTTGTATTAGTCCATCTATACTGACCTCCATCAGGTTGCAAACTGCATATATTTTTTTCTTCATCTACCTCTGAAAAAATATTGGGCTTCTAGCTGTGTGTGGGACTTGTTCTATTAATCCATCTATACAGACCTCCATCAGGTTGCAAACTGAATATATTTTTTTCTTCATCTACCTCTGAAAAAATATTGGGCTTCTAGCTGTGTGTGGGACTTGTTCTATTAATCCATCTATACAGACCTCCATCAGGTTGCAAACTGAATATATTTTTTTCTGCATCTACCTCTGAAAAAATATTGGGCTTCTAGCTGTGTGTGGGACTTGTTCTATTAATCCATCTATACAGACCTCCATCAGGTTGCAAACTGAATATATTTTTTTCTGCATCTACCTCTGAAAAAATATTGGGCTTCTAGCTGTGTGTGGGACTTGTTGTATTAGTCCATCTATACTGACCTCCATCAGGTTGCAAACTGAATATATTTTTTTCTGCATCTACCTCTGAAAAAATATTGGGCTTCTAGCTGTGTGTGGGACTTGTTGTATTAGTCCATCTATACAGACCTCCATCAGGTTGCAAACTGAATATATTTTTTTCTGCATCTACCTCTGAAAAAATATTGGGCTTCTAGCTGTGTGTGGGACTTGTTGTATTAGTCCATCTATACTGACCTCCATCAGGTTGCAAACTGAATATATTTTTTTCTGCATCTACCTCTGAAAAAATATTGGGCTTCTAGCTGTGTGTGGGACTTGTTCTATTAATCCATCTATACAGACCTCCATCAGGTTGCAAACTGAATATATATTTTTCTGCATCTACCTCTGAAAAAATATTGGGCTTCTAGCTGTGTGTGGGACTTGTTGTATTAGTCCATCTATACTGACCTCCATCAGGTTGCAAACTGAATATATTTTTTTCTGCATCTACCTCTGAAAAAATATTGGGCTTCTAGCTGTGTGTGGGACTTGTTCTATTAATCCATCTATACAGACCTCCATCAGGTTGCAAACTGAATATATTTTTTTCTGCATCTAGCTCTTAAAAAATATTTGGCCTTCTAGCAGTGTGTGGGACTTTCTCTATTAGTCCATCTATACTGACCTCCATCAGGTTGCAAATTGAATATAATTTTTTTCTGCATCTAACCCAGCCAATAGTTTTGGCCTAATACCACAGTTTGGCCACTCAGCTCTGCTCGGTTCCCATCCATTGTTTTTTTGTGCAAACAACTCCAGAGTTGTTAATTAGTTAACCACCAAAATGAGTGGAAAAAGGCCTGCTGCTGGTGGAAAGGGGAATAGGCGTGTTGGGAAGGGGAAAAAAGGTTGTGTCCGTGGGGTAGGTGTTAAAGCAACAGTAACATCTGCAGAAGAAAGACCATCTTCCAGCCAAACTAAAATGTCTACTTCTTTTAGCGGACAATGTGATAAGATCCCTTTCTTACGGCCACGCCAATCGCTACAAATTCCAGATGAGGCACAAAAACAGCAGGTGCTTCAACGGATATCAAGTGCTCCTTTAAGTGGGCTCTCCTCCACATCAACTTCAACATCACAAATACTCCAGTCCTCAAAGGTGTCACCCCAATAGCACTTGCTTCCTCACAGCTCCCAAATCTCCAGCTGCCCGTCTGAGTATGAGGTAGAACAGATGGTTGAGTCTGCAGAGCTGTTTACTCATACTATAGCCTGGGAATCAGAGTTCAACTCCAGCGCTTCTGTGAATCCAGACGAGGAAATGATCTGCACTGATGCCCAGAATCTTTATGAGTTGGATCCAGGACCAGACGCAGAAGGTTCTGACCATAATGTAGACCCTCATTCCCAAACTGTAACTCCTGTTGGTGGAGACAATGAGGAAGACGATGATAAGACTCAAATACCTGATTGGAGCGACAACTTTAGTTTTTTGTCAGGGCAGGAACAGGTTGGCTCTGAGGACGACGGGTGTGATAACGCACAGGGTGATGATGATGAGGTTGGAGATCCCACTTACTGTCAACCCACAGTCAGCCAAGAGATGAGGTCAGCAGAGGAGGTGGAGGAAGATGCTAGTGACGACGAGGTCAGGTTGCGCCTTCCTGGACAGAGACGTAGTACTGGAAGCACGTCAACAACTGCATCCTCAAACACAACTCTGCCTCTCACCACAAGTCGTGGTGGCTCTTCAGGTCGCATGGGTGCTAAGCCTTGCATAGCCTGGGCATTTTTTCAGATCGATAAAGATGACCCAACTCGTGTTATCTGTAACATTTGTCAGCAAAAGCTAAGTAGAGGCCAAAAAATACATAGTTTGAGTACTTCATGCATGAACCGGCACATGGACATGAAGCATAAGTTGCAGTGGGAAGCTCAGTGTGCTACAATGCGGCCTAGCCAGCCGGGCCAACCACCGTCTGCCATATCTTGTGCATCCGCGGCCTCTTCATCCTCTGTGACTGGGGGGACAGCAGTCACACCTGTTTTGGGGCGCAGACCTGCCACCTCTTTACCCGCAACAGCCAGCGTGATTGGCAGGTCATCATTTTCTTTGGAGGTGGTAACACCAGCTGGTGTTGAGCGCTGTCCGACATCGATAGCACCACCTTTGGATCAAGGCAACCTAACATGTCTGCCTGCATCTTCCTCACAGACCGGCAGTTTGCCGGGGACACCCTTATCAACCCCGTCTAAGCACAATAGCCAGCCCTCGGTCCCTCAGATGTGGACAAGTAAAAGACCATTTCCTCCTAGCCATGAGAAAGCTAAGAGGTTGAATTTCACCATCTGCAAGTTCTTGGCTACAGAAATGCTGCCTTTCCGCCTGGTGGACACAGAGGATTTTCGAGACCTTATGTCCGTCGCAGTGCCCCAGTACCAGATGCCCAGTCGGCACTACTTCTCAAAGAAAGGTGTGCCTGCGCTCCACCAGCATGTCGCACACAACATCACCGCTTCTTTGAGAAACTCTGTGTGTGACAGGGTGCATTTCACCACAGACACTTGGACGAGTAGGCATGGACAGGGGCGTTACATGTCGCTGACTGGGCACTGGGTAACTATGGTGACAGCAGGACAAGGGGCTGCTGTCCAAGTCTTGCCGTCACCACGAGTTGTGCGTCAATCCTCTTTATGTCAAAGTTCCTCCACTGCTTCTGCCTCCTCAACCTCCTCTCGGTCTTCCACCTGCACCCAAAGCCTGTCTGGTCATGCCATAAGCTTTCTAACTGCGCAGAAGGGATCCTGCACACCTCCTTACTATGCTGGCAGTAGGGCTCAACGTCATCAGGCGGTTTTTACATTGAAATGTCTGGGAAATGTGAGTCACACAGCTGAGGAGTTGTGGTCAGCTCTGGAGAACCAATTTCATGAATGGTTGTCTCCACTGGACCTGAAACCAGGGAAGGCCGTGTGCGACAATGCTGCAAACCTGGGTGCGGCCCTTCGCCGGGGCAATGTCACACACGTGCCTTGTATGGCTCACGTGTTGAACCTGGTTGTCCAGCAATATTTAGCCCACTATCCCAGACTAGATGGCCTTCTGCAGAGGGCACGGTCGCTGTATGCTCACTTTCGCCGTTCGCATCCCGCAGCTCAGCGACTTACATCTCTACAGAAGTCGTTGGGCCTGCCACTTCACCGGCTAAAATGCGATGTGCCTACCCGGTGGAATTCAACTCTGCACATGTTGCAGCGACTGTGGCAGCACCGACAAGCCCTGGTGCAATACGTTCTGACGTATAGCCTCGGCCAACGAGATCCAGAGGTGGGGCAAATCACGCTGGAGGAGTGGTCTCAGATCAGGGACCTATGCACCCTTCTGCACAGTTTTGAAATGGCGACGAAGATGTTTAGTGCTGACGATGCCATTATCAGCATGACTATTCCGGTGATTTACATGCTGGAGCACATGTTAAACAGAATTCGGAGTCAGGTGGTGGCACAAGAGGAGGTGGAGGAAGTAGAGGAGGAGGAGTTGTATGCGGAAGGGCTAACATCTGCAAGGTCCAGACGGTCGGCAGCACCAAGGCGGCAGGCATGTGAGGGTGGGGGAGATGGTTTTACCAGGGCGCATGGTAGCAGCCAAACTAGTGAGGAAGGTGCAGGAGCCCAGGAAGAAGTGGAGGACGAACTGATGGAAGACTCATCAGATGAGGGAGACCTTGATCACATTTCTGTTGTGCGAGGTTGGGGGGAGAGGACAGAGGAAGGAAGCATGATTGTTACCTCGCCACCAACACAACAGGGTCTTGGTGCTCCTGGATGCGCAACACACATGAGTGCCTTCTTGCTGCACTACCTGCAACATGACCCTCGAATTGTGAGAATTAGAAATAATCCTGACTACTGGGTTGCCACACTGTTAGATCCCCGGTACAAAAGTAAATTTGCAGAAATTATTCCTGCCATAGAAAGGGATGCACGCATGCAGGAGTATCAGCAGAGACTGTTGCAGAATCTTACATGTGCTTTTCCACAAAATACCAGTGGTGCACGTAGTGAATCTCAAAGTTCCAACTTGCCAACCGTGGGACCATCAAGTGTTCAGCACTCAAACCGTAACAGAACCACAGTATCTGCTGGTAACATCAATTTTGCGGAATCATTTCACCACTTTTTTAGCCCATCCTTTGCAAGGCCACAGGAGACAAGAAGTCTGACACATAGTCAACGCCTAGAGACGATGGTACAGGAGTATCTCCAAGTAAACATTGAAGCCACGACTGTGTCACTGGACCCTTGCTCTTTTTGGGCTTCCAATCTGGATAAATGGCCGGAGCTAGCCACTTACGCCTTGGAGATCTTGTCATGCCCCGCAGCCAGCGTTCTGTCTGAACGTGTGTTCAGCGCTGCTGGTGGTGTGCTGACAGATAAGCGCACGCGGCTCTCCACTGATAATGTAGACAGACTCACGTTCATAAAGATGAACAAATCATGGATCCGAAACGACTTTTCTACCCCTGTGTCATCCTGGGGAGAGTAAAGGCTTGATGATTGGTTAAAATCACCCTACCAACCGTTTTAAGCTTTCAAATTACTAATCATGTTTATCTGTATCTTGGCTGGAAAATAATTTGGGCTTTGTAGCAGTGTGCAGCACTGATTCTATTAGGCCATCTATAATAAGCTCCACCAGATATAAAATTACTAATCATGTTTATCTGTATCTTGACTGGAAAATAATTTGGGCTTTGTAGCAGTGTGCAGCACTGATCCTATTAGGCCATCTATACTAAAGCTTCACCAGATTTAAAATTAATAATAATTTTTAGCTGCATCTAGCCCAGAAAATAATTTTGGGGCTCCGAGATGCGCAAGACACATAAGTGCCTTCTTGCTGCACTACCTGCAGCATGACCCTCATATTGTCAGAATTCGAAGTAATCATGACTACTGGGTTGCCACACTCTTAGATCCCCCAAACTTTTCGATCAACCTTTTCATTTTAATAAAGACCAAAAAAATGGTCATTTTTGAAATTATAAGCATTAGCAGGTTGTTAGAAACTGAAATCAAACAGTTTTCAACTCAAAACTTTATTCTAGGTGATGTTACATTTTCACATAGGACCCCTTGTTCGAAATGAGCTTCTGAACTCTCTCGTCCATTGAATTTGTCAGGTTTTGGATGGTTTCTGCTTCAATTGTTTTGCATGAGGACAGAATACCCTCCCAGAGCTGTTGCTTAGATGTGAACTGCCTTCCGCCATCATAGACACTCCTTTTAATGATGCTCCAAAGGTTCTGAATGGGGTAGAGGTCAGGGGAGCATGGGGGTCACACCATAAGTTTGTCCCCTTTTATGCCCATATCAGCCAGAGATGCAGATGTTTTATGTGCAGCATGAGATGGTGCATTATCATGCAGAAAAATGATCTTGCTGTGAAATACACAGTTCTTCTTCTTGAACCATGGCAGGAAGTGCTGTTTGAGAAAATCCACATACATTATGGAGTTCATCTTTAGCGCCTTCAGGGATCCTAAAGGGGCCGACAATCTCTCTCCCCATGATTCCAGCCCAAAACATTACTCCACCTCCTCCTTGTTGGCGCTGTAGCCGTGTTTGCGTGGGGTGTCCATCAACCAGCCATCCTCCACTCCATCCATCTGGACCATCGAGCGCTGCACTGCACTCATCCGTGAACAAAACAGTTTTGAAATCAGTCTTCATGTAATGTTTGGCCCACTGGAGCCGTTTCTGCTTGTGTGAAGTGGATAGAGGAGGTCGACAGGATGGCGTATGCACAGCTGCAAACCTCTGAAGGACCCTGCATCTTGTTGTTCGGGGGACGTTGGAGGCACAAGCAGCTTCAAAAACTTGTCTGCTGCTATGACAAGGCTTTTTTGCCGCTGCTCTTTCAACCTGACGTAATTGCCTGTAGGAAAGAGTCCTCAATTTGCCCTTATCAGCACGCACACGTGTGTACTGTGAATCAGCTACATACTTCTTGATTGCCAAGACACTTCATCCTGATCATCGCACAATGTTGATTGTAGTCATGCCTTGACCTAAACACTCCACAATTTGTTGCTTCTCAGCAGCCGACACATCCTTTTTCTTTCCCATTTTGGCAGAAAATGTAGGCTGCTTAATAATGTGAGAGAGCCTTCTTAAGTAGTTTTGCCTTTCATTGGACACACCTGCCAAACTAATTAGCACAGGTGTCTGCAATTGCTTACAGTGATATAAAGAGCCCTGACACACATCACCATCAATGAGTTTAACTGATAAACAAACAAATTCTTCCCTTATCACTCCTAAACACTTTTTGCATAATAATTTGGAACACAGTGTACATGTGCTTTTCCACAAAACACCAGTGGTTCACGTAGTGAATCTTACAGTTCTAACTTGCCAACCGTGGTCTGTATGGAGTTGTTCAATAAAGGGCCCAAAATTAAGATAACATAGATGGGAGAGGTCTCTATGAATAGGAATTCCTAAGTATTTGATACCCTGTGAGGGCCAGGCAAAAGGAAAGTTGGACTGGATGGAATCCTATATGGATTTGGGGAGGGAGACATCGAGGGCCTCAGACTTCGCTGCATTGATTTTAAAATTTGACCATGTAACAAAGTGATCTATTTCAGCCATAACAGCATGGATGGATATATGTGATTGAGTGATATATACTAGGACATCATCAGCAAATAGAGAGCACTTGTACTCGGTGCCTCCCACCTCAATCCACCTAATATTGGGGTTATGGCGAATTGATGAGAGCAGGTGCTCCGTCACTAGGATGTATAAGAGAGGGGACAGAGAACATCCCTGCCTTGTCCCATTGGTGATTGTGAAAGGTGATGAAAATGTTCTGACGCGCCCCCTGGGCCTTGGGACACCCGGAGCCGGACCCTTTTTGGTGGATGCTGGTGGTTGTAGTCTCCGTGGCGGCAACCCGGTTCCGTGGCTCAGGGCGGTCAAACCAGTGGCGGAACTATTTATGTGGTTTTGATGTTTAAATGTCCAACTACGCCACCCGTGGATTGCGGTCAGAGTGAACCGCCGCTCCAGGTCAGACCGCTGAGGCTGGTGTTGTGGGTGCAGCAGAGCGTAGCATAACTCCCCACGGGAGGAGTATAGCCTCAGGGCAGTGTATGCGGAGGATGGGGGTGATGGTGCAGGGCAGCAGCAGTAATGACACGGAGTCAGTGATGCAGTCCAGGGCCTTTACTCACAGTTCTTATTATCCAGACCACGTCTGCAGGTAACGGCTGCCCACGTCGTACTGTGCTCACCAGGTGAGGGGCTCAGACAACTCCCAGATAACTTTGGAGTGCTTCACAGGACCCCCTTTGTGTGTCCTTTGTCTGGCCTTTCTTACCAACCCTTCTGTCCGGCTGCCTCGGGCCTCCTCTTGGTAAACTTGGCGCCAGTTTCCCTGACCCTATGTGGTGCCTTCCTAGCGGGTGTAGCGAGGGGCTGCGCCACATAAAATGTCACAGCCTCCTGTTTCTAGCTGAGGGTCGTTTCCTGCCTCCACTAGTTTCAGGGACCGGTCTCCCCCTTTGGCCTGACCCCTCCACGCAGGTGGATTCGGGCGTGCGGTGGCGACTCGCCCGTCCGCACCCCTGAGATCCCTTTGTTCCTCGTTCCTGGAGCCTTCTCCGCTCCTCTTCCTTCCTTCTCCCTCTTCCAGGCCTGGGCCTCTGTTACTAGGCCCGCCTCCGGAGCAGAGCTCATGCAGAGCCCCTGCTCCCTGCCACTTCTGCTCAGACTTCTCTGCACTGAACTAAGATGGTGCCCACCTTTTATACTCCCTTCTCAATGCACCCAGGAACTGCTTCCTCCCTGCTCCTGCACTACAGGGTTCCCCTTCCTCAGTGTTCCCTCCCCCCACTCCAGCCAGGGACAGGGACTGTCGTGCCCATCTCAGGGGCATATTGGTCGCCCTGCCCCACGGCAATGTGGTGTAATGCATGCAGGTGTCGGGTCCTGATCCACACTACATCCTTACCTGAGAGTGAGATATCACACCTCTGGGTGAGGTGCAATACCTCTGTAGCAACCGAGCCCTCAGGGTGCTACAGTTCCATTTATCTTCAGCCTAGGTGACGTATTACGATACAGGGCCGTGATTTTGGCTATAAAAGGGTCCCCTAGACCCCTACCCCAAGCTTTTTAAGAGAATCATATATGGCGTGCCAGGAGACTCTATGGAATGCTTTCTCAGCATCCAACGAGAGTATCTAATTACAAATTTTTAACTGCATCTAGCCCAGGAAATACTTTGTGCCTAGTAGCAGTGTCTGCTAGTCAGCGGATTATCCCGGCTGTTAAGCAAGCTACACCACCTGTAGTTTGGACACTTCATTTTTTCAAAGGAAATGCTTCGGGACCACGGGATACTCAGTGAAGAGCATCAGGAGGCACCCCAAGGCATAGGGGCTCGGACTGGCAGTAGGATGCCTTGCGGTGGACAGCCGAGCTCGATCCTTATAAAAGCTTTTTAACTGCAGCAGCTTTAGTGGACGCTACTGGAGCTGGAATTACGCGGCTGCTGGCATGAGACTTGCCCTCCAATAGATCCTTGTAAATGGATTTAAAGTGTATTTATTCAAATTAGAGAGACAATTTAAATTAAAAAGCTTAGAGCTGCCTCCACCACAGGGGGGCTCGCTCGACCCACCAGCGGACAGGCACCAGTATTGGGAGAGGGGGGCTGGCCGTCAGGGTTCACCGCGGCTCTGGCACAAACCCGGTGACACGGAGGTGGCACGGGCAGGAGCGGACTGAACGTGTCGGCTTCTCACTTTTTGGATTTTAGAAGGGCATGACATGCCTATATCTGTGTCTCCCCCTCCTTTTACTCCTCCACCTCTTTTCTTTTCGCATGACTATATGTACTTGTCACTTTTCCATGTGTTAGTTGTGTCTTCTGAGCAGTTTGTCAGCTTTTGGACACCTTTGAAGGTGTTTTCTATGTGTTTCTATGTGTTTTTGTTTGCCTGCCATTGGTTTTAACGGTGTTCGAAGGTGTTCGACGAACAGTTCGACGAACAGTTCGGCGAACACACGGGTGTTCGACGAACCGAACCGAACTCGAACACTACGGGGGTGGCTCAACACTAATAAACAGCATTAAAATACACCATGTAATGAGTCAAACATCTATGACATCTTTACATTTACTTCTGTAGTTTGTCTCCAACTTCATAAATTAAGCAACAGATGTGAGGAAAAGATATTTCGCCCAACTTTCAAAACCTCATTGGAGAGATTATTTTTTAAAACAATATAATCCTTGTAAAAAAAACATAAACAAGAATGCTACATTGGTTTCTAAATACATGCATGGAGAGGAACATACAGCAACAGGCAAAGGTATTTTTGTAACACCTAAGCTTGATAAATTGCACTAGCAAAACAGTTTTGTAAAAGATGAACTTTTTTACTTTTGCTTTAAAAATATTTTATTTTAAATTCTTTTCCTTAACAAAAATGCAATAATCATAAAAAACTATGTTACTATGTAGGTAGCACGATAAGTAAGTTGCAGCAGCAGTTAGCGGTTGTGGAGCTTGCGATGTTAAATTGGATTATTAAAACAGATGCAAAAACACATGCAAAATCTCCTTTTTCACCAATAATGCAATATAATGTAACCCTAAAATGCTCTGTTGTTAGTTAGCTATACTTAGGTTCATGCCCGGAAATGAACATACAACAATATATAATATAGTCGTGAAGTTTACAGTTGCGAAATTGGACTTTTAACCCTTTAGTGACTGAGCTAATTTTGATCTTAAAGGATTTGTCCACTACTTTAGATTACCCCCCCAATGTATCCCCCCTGGGCCCCTAAGACTTTTTGTAAATACCTTCAGTTGCAGATAATGCCTGTGAGAGCCACTATCACTGGCTGCTCACTTGCATCATGTGACCCCCGGCTGCAGCCGGCTCAAACATCCGCTGATGTCATGACAAGTGCTGGCAGCAGCCGGCGGTCTTTGTCTTCCTGGTTCCAAGGTGGATGCCAGGCTGTGGGTGGGGATATACCCCCGCATCACACCCGGTATCCACCGCGCGCTCTGCCTCTGCCCATTCATTGGGAAAGCGCGTGGTGAATGCTGGGTAACCCCGCCCACAACCCAGCAGCCACCGTGGGGACTCCAGCGCTGAGTCACACCTCATTTGTCGTGACATCAGCGCGGGGTCACCTGATGCCTGTGAGCGGCCACCGATAGCTCCGCTCACAGGCATTATCTGCAACAGAAGGTATTTACAAAAAGTCTTAGGGGACTCGGCGGGATACATTGGAGGAATAAAATAAAGTAATGCACAACTTCTTTAACCACTTCCCGACCACTCACTGTATATAAACGTCGGCGCTGCCTGGGCTCTGTGCAGCGCCGACATTTATAAATGGTTGGTGGTCCCAAAGCGCTCAGGACCCCCAGGGTCCTGCAGGTGCTGCGGTTGTGGTTCAGATCAGTAGCAGTGACAGGGGACATCATCGGGACCTGATTGGATCAGGTCCCAATGATGTTAACCCTTTTCTATCTTCTATATGCCGCGATCTACCTCTCCGACGCCCCCTTGATGTCTGAGAGGACCTGGCATTGTCATGGCATCCGGAGGTCACATGACTGCCTCTGGGTCTGCCATGTACGGTGTCCTGCTAGGCTCAGCCTGCAGCTGAGTCTAGCAGGAGATAATGACAGTTTTACACTGTCAGCAGAGCTCTCATGCAATGCAATACATGTCTATTGCATTGCATGAGAACAGTGATTATAAAAATAAAAATTGATGTCCCATAAAGGGAATAAGTAAAAATGTAAAAAAAAAGTCTAAAAAATGTTTTTCAACTGTTAAAAAAAAATCACGAAATAAATAAAAATAAATAAATAAAATATTAAACCAATAAATCCGTATATTTATGCAAAAACAAAAAAAGTACACATATTTGGTATCGCCGCGTCCGGAACATCCCGATCTATAAAACTGTCACACTAATTAACCCCTTCTGTGCACACCGTAAAAAAAAAAAATGGAGCAAATAAATATGCTTTTTCATCATATCGACAAACAAAAAGTGGAATAAAATGCGATCTAAAAGCCAAATGGAAATAAAAATGTTACCGCTGAAAACGTCATCTTGTCCCGCAAAAAAAAAGCCGCCATACAGCTCCATCAGCCGAAAAATAAAAAAGTTATAGCTCTCAGAATAAAGCGATGCAAAAAAATTATTTTTTCTATAAAATAGTTTTATTGTGTAAAAGCGCCAAAACATAAAAAAACTATATAAGTGTGGTATCGCTGTAAAAGTACTGACCCGAAGAACAACGCTGCCTTATCACTTTTACCACACGCAGAATGGCATAAAAAAAAACTCAAAACACAATTTCTGAATTGTTGGTTTTTGTTCATTTTACCTCCCAAAAAATGGAATAGAAAGTGATCAAAAAATGTCACGTACCCAAAAATGGTACCAATAAAATGTCAACTCGTCCCGCAAAAAACAAGCCCTCACATGACTCTGTCGGCTGAAATATGGAAAAATTATAGCTCTCAAGATATGGCGATGCAAAAACTAGATTTTGCCAAAAAAAAGTGCCTTTTAGTGTGTGACAGCTGTCAGTCATAAAAACCCAATATGAATCTGGTATCGCCGTAATCGCACCGACCCAAAGAATAAAGTCGTCTAATCACTTATACCGCACGCGTAAAAAAAGCGTAAAAAATAAATAAAACCAATTCTTCACCTTCTACTGATTTGTTTATTGTGTCTCCCAAAGATCGCAGTAAGGCTCTGCTCACATTTATCTGGCTTTCTGCACTGAGCTTCAATTCAATCCACAAAAAAATAGGAATTATTCCTACTGTTAATTACGTTTCCAGGAGTCCATCATAACGGCACGACAGGAGTTAAGTCCTCTGTTCCTCTAGGGACAGGAAACACATGAGAGGTTAAAGCCCCCCCACCTCATCACACCCTCAGTGTTTGTACTAATCACCAACCAGGATGGATGCAACTCTATTTTATTATATACATATACCAATGCTACATTCACATTAGTGTCAAGAGCAGGGGAGGGAAATATGGTGCCGTTATGATGGACTCCTGGAAACATAATTAAGGGTAGGAATAATTCCTATTTTACCAGTACATCCATCTTAACGGCACGACAGGAGACATACCAAATCAAAATTGGAACGTTTAGGGCAGGACTACTGCCTGAAGGACTTTAAGGGCATAGGCTAATTGTTGACCGAATGATACATCTAACTTATAATGTTTACTAAATGTTGATATACTAGACCAGGTTGCTGGCTGGCAGATTTGGCCTACTGAAGCTCCTCCGCCCAAGAAGCGGAGATTGTTCGAGTGGAATGAGCTTTAACACTAGGACTACCGCATGTTTCATAAAACCTATAACTACCATTAGGGGTCATTTTGACCCCCATTCAAAAGTACTGACTCTGGAGTAAAAATAACTTTTTTTTGCCAACAAATTAAAGATAATTTATTTTAACTTAGTAGGAACAGTGTTAAGAACAAGTACAGCAGTTTAAACGCATTTTCCTTTTACATGGTCATAGCATGCGGTGTCCAACAGTTAACACAAACAGTACTTTCTTCCACTTTCCCTGTGCATTTTCCACAAACTGGTATGTTACAGCTTGCGCAAGTTTTAATTGTTTTGTTTTCGTTGCATCTTCCAACTCCACATTTTCGACGCTTGCGTATTTCTTGTCCTTTTGTTTGTGGTTCAGGCATTGCGGATGATGGGTCACTTCTTGATTCCAAATAATTCTTGCAAAGGTCTAATGCCAGCTGAAGAATGAACTCCCGTCTGCTAATTTCACTCCCAGTTGCTGTTTTATAGAGTATTGTTGCGTTTATAGCTGCTAAATCAAGTACATTACAAAACACCTGAACAGGCCATCGGCGGCTTCCAGATTTTGTGGTGTACTTTCGAGCCATCTGGTCTACTGTGTCTACTCCAACCTTTGCTTTATTGTAAAATTTTACCGTTTCCGTTTTTTTTTTCTTGTAGTTTCCAACTGCTACATCTGGGTGAAGACTACTGAGAAAAATGACATTCTTATTTGGTTTACCTTGGTAAACTGTAAGAATGATGTCACCATTCTTCATCACAGTAGTCTCATATGTATTTGTTCGTAGGTTTTTTGCCAAAGATGGAATCTCTTTTCTTGCACGGTTCATCGTTCCCACAATGCTTGTTCTCTTGGCTTTCAGTGTATTGGCAAGTTTCAATGAAGTGAAAAAATTATCTGTAGTAACATTTCTTCCCTTGTTCAAACATGGATCCATTAGTTTGAGAACAATGTGTTGTGCAAGAGACCGATCAGCCGGTCGTTGTTCGTCTTTTCCCAAATACGGAAACCCGTTGCAGAGGTATTTGGATTCTACGTCAGCTACCAGCCAGAATTTTATTCCAAATTTGTCCAGCTTATTGGCTATATATTGGGTGAAAGGACATCTTGATTTAGTTGGAAAAAGTCAGGTTTAGTTGGTACTGTCAGGTTCTGTCCAGGTTTGTAACACAGTATACAATTTCCAATGAAGCGATTCCACACTTCAGAAAGTAAAGCAAACTTGTCATTCTTCAATGTATCAGATCGGGTGGATTTGATGTCAAATCGTACAAATCGCCTCAATTCTTCGAACCTACTTCTCGGCATAGTGTCTTGAAAGAAGTGAGGACCCCAAGTACTTGACCACAAGGTTTTTACAGAAAGATCATTTGCATTATATGCGCCCCTCGCATATAATATTGCAGTAAATGCATCAAGCTCAATTAGAGAAACTGTCCATTTATCATCTTCAAGTTTCTGAGGAGCCTCCATTTCTGTACACTTTTTTATGTGGCGAAGTATAGGTTCATCAATTAGCAACCTCCATGCACTTGATACATTCCCATTGATGATCTCCCATTTGGCATAAGGGGTGGGTCCAGCTGTTTCTCGTAGAATGTTTTGTTGAGACAGTCAGCCAGTAGATGCAGAAGCAATTGGGACAACTTCCCACACAGTTCCATCGCGACAAGTCTCTTTATGACCCACAGCAGGTGGAATGTCCACCGTACCTTTCTTTCTCCCTCCGTATCCAAAATATTGTGGTTGGGTCCCTCTTCCTCTACCTCTCCGCAATTGTGGTGTGGCCGTACATCTTGTTGACGTAGTAGGACGTCCATCATCCTCTCCAGAATCTTCGGTATCGTCAATTATATCACTGTTACTGCTTGAATCTGATTTTTCGGAAATATCATGAGGAAAATATTCTTCATCAGACTCTGAGTCTATTTGTTCCTGATTTTCTTCTTCTGACTCATTTTCAGATAAATTCTGAAGACATTTCAATATTTCATCACTTGTCAGACCCCTCTGCTTACTCATGCTTCAAATATACGTAGCAAAAAAGGGACTTGTAAGATCGCAGAAGTAATAAAACGACACTGTACAAACATGCAGAGTTGTAGCTTCAACTGTAATGTTTGCTACTGAAGTGCAGACAGAAATCACTAGAAGAGACATGTGACGCGCCCCTGGGCCTGTGTCGCGCTGCGCTGCGCATGCGGGAGCTTACCCGGAGCCGGATCTGTGGAGGGTTGTAGTCTCGTGGCGGTGACCCGGTCCGTGCCCAGGGAGTCAAACTAGACGGCAGTCCATTAGTAGTAAATGGTTGATGACTACGCCACCCGTTGAGTGCAGCCAGGGGGCTGCTGCTGCAGGGCAGACCGCTGAGGCCGATGGTGGGATTGTGCAGCGTGATAGTATAACCCCCAACGGGAGGGGTATGGCCTCAGGGCAGCCGACGTGGATGATGGGGGTAGCAGGAACCACTCAGAGACGGTACGGTGTAGTTCAGGGTCTTTACTGGTAACAACAAAAGACCCTCCCGGAGTACTTGCTAGCGGATGGGGCCTGGTCAGTCCTTGAGCAGATGGGATCTCCCCTGGCCAGGCGTAGTTGTAGGCCTCACAAACTGACTGTACTCTTCTGGCTACCTTGCTAGGAGCTGATGTAAGTAGCCCACGTCCCTGAGTGTACCGTGTGGTGCTCACCCGTATGGCCGGTGACTCGGGGCCTTCTAATGGCTTCCGCTCCACGATGGTGGTGCTGGTCCCACGCGTGTGACCGTGCCTTCGGGCTTCTGGGCCAGAGGACCTGAAATCCCCTGCCTGACGGATTCTGCTGCTGGGCAGGAATTAGTCCCCACAACCTCGGACTCCGGGTCCGGTAAAAAGTCTTCTTAGTCAGGGCGAACTCTGCAGCTGCCAGCCCCTGACTCCTTGTAACTGCTGTTTCTTCCTATGCTGTCTCTACTTCTTCTCTTCTTCTACTCACTCACCCTGCCTCAGCCCCAGGTTTATATAGGGGAAGTTCTTCCCCTCCCAAGACTGGGCAGGAGGTGTGGCATGCACAGGATCCCTGACTAAAGGACCTCCCACCTGCTCTCAGACATAACATTACGTTACTGTGGCAACCAGACCCCTGGGGTGTCACACATGGATCAAACATGTTCAGACAAGTTTAGACAAAACAAAATGCTGAATCATCCCTGATATGCAAAGACACAATTACACTCTACAACTAGGGAGAAGCACTGTGATTTTCTGTACTCTGTAATATTAGGTGACTTGCCTACTACTACTTTTATGTATGGGGTCAAATTGACCCCTTCAGTACTTATAGGCATGAATTGTAAAATCCGGGCCCCTGAAAAAATTACTATTCATTTTTGTGTCCTAAAATATACACTACCATGAATAAATAAAAGTCACAAAAACTCAGAACTCATTTGTTAAAATTTTAGAAATTATAGGAAAAATAAATAGCAAAAGGGTCAAAATGACCCCTCCGGTAGTTCTAGTGTTAAGAGAAATTGGTGGATCCTTCCCCTCTGATTTATATGCGAGGGTGATAGTCCTTGTCAACCACCTTGCTAGAGTCGGCTTAGAAGCTTTCTTGCCCTTATTGACACCCGAGAATTGCAGAAAAAGGTTTGAGCCTCTCCTTCAGGGGGCTGTGACTTCTATATACCGAATAACTGCACTCCTGACATCCAAGGTATGGAAGAATTTTTCCTTTTCATTTTTGGGAGACTGGCAGAAAGATGGCAGTATTATTTCTTGATTCAGGTTCGTACTGGACACCACCTTAGGGTGAAAGGAGGGATCCAGTTTAAGAACCAATCTGTCCTCCAGAAACTTAAGGTATGGGTCCAGAACTGAGAGAGCCTGGATCTCACCTACCCGTTTCGCTGTAGTAACTGCCACAAGAAAGGCTGATTTCATAGAGAGCAGGTCTACTGATGTTTCTTCCAGGGGTTCAAAGGGAGACTTACATAAAGCTCTCAACACCAGGTTCAGATCCCATGGCGGTACTAGACTCCTTATCGTGGGTCTTAAACGAGAAGTTGCTTTTATGAACCTTGATATCCATGGGTGGTTGTCAGGAGAACTTGCCAGCCGGTGATTGCTGCTCTCTGGCGCCCCCTTACCTCTCAGGTCAGTCAGGGTACTGCACCTAGAGTAAGTAGTGCCAGGAAGCTGCCACCAGCGGGGGAAGACACTGGGGGGGTGTGTTGTCCCTTACACGTCACTAATCCGTGACGCCACAATACAAGCACAGCTATCTGGTGCCCCCTTGCCTCTCAGGTTAGTCAAGGTACTGCACCTAGAGCGAGTGGTCGCTGGAGAGGCCGTCCTGTAGCCAACTTGGTATTTGAGGCCCTCTGCAGTGAGGGCGGTATATATATATTTCCCTGGCCGCGCCAGTAATATATATCCACACCTCCGACCGTCACTGCCAGCCTTCCTCAAATCCCTCAGATGGTATGCTGCCACCAGTTCTGGTTTGATACAAGTCCGTTAAAAGACTGATATCGGGTAAAATAGGAATTATTCCTACCCTTACTTTCGAGCCATCTGGTCTACTGTGTCTACTCCAACCTTTGCTTTATTGTAAAATTTTACCGTTTCCGTTTTTTTTTTCTTGTAGTTTCCAACTGCTACATCTGGGTGAAGACTACTGAGAAAAATGACATTCTTATTTGGTTTACCTTGGTAAACTGTAAGAATGATGTCACCATTCTTCATCACAGTAGTCTCATATGTATTTGTTCGTAGGTTTTTTGCCAAAGATGGAATCTCTTTTCTTGCACGGTTCATCGTTCCCACAATGCTTGTTCTCTTGGCTTTCAGTGTATTGGCAAGTTTCAATGAAGTGAAAAAATTATCTGTAGTAACATTTCTTCCCTTGTTCAAACATGGATCCATTAGTTTGAGAACAATGTGTTGTGCAAGAGACCGATCAGCCGGTCGTTGTTCGTCTTTTCCCAAATACGGAAACCCGTTGCAGAGGTATTTGGATTCTACGTCAGCTACCAGCCAGAATTTTATTCCAAATTTGTCCAGCTTATTGGCTATATATTGGGTGAAAGGACATCTTGATTTAGTTGGAAAAAGTCAGGTTTAGTTGGTACTGTCAGGTTCTGTCCAGGTTTGTAACACAGTATACAATTTCCAATGAAGCGATTCCACACTTCAGAAAGTAAAGCAAACTTGTCATTCTTCAATGTATCAGATCGGGTGGATTTGATGTCAAATCGTACAAATCGCCTCAATTCTTCGAACCTACTTCTCGGCATAGTGTCTTGAAAGAAGTGAGGACCCCAAGTACTTGACCACAAGGTTTTTACAGAAAGATCATTTGCATTATATGCGCCCCTCGCATATAATATTGCAGTAAATGCATCAAGCTCAATTAGAGAAACTGTCCATTTATCATCTTCAAGTTTCTGAGGAGCCTCCATTTCTGTACACTTTTTTATGTGGCGAAGTATAGGTTCATCAATTAGCAACCTCCATGCACTTGATACATTCCCATTGATGATCTCCCATTTGGCATAAGGGGTGGGTCCAGCTGTTTCTCGTAGAATGTTTTGTTGAGACAGTCAGCCAGTAGATGCAGAAGCAATTGGGACAACTTCCCACACAGTTCCATCGCGACAAGTCTCTTTATGACCCACAGCAGGTGGAATGTCCACTGTACCTTTCTTTCTCCCTCCGTATCCAAAATATTGTGGTTGGGTCCCTCTTCCTCTACCTCTCCGCAATTGTGGTGTGGCCGTACATCTTGTTGACGTAGTAGGACGTCCATCATCCTCTCCAGAATCTTCGGTATCGTCAATTATATCACTGTTACTGCTTGAATCTGATTTTTCGGAAATATCATGAGGAAAATATTCTTCATCAGACTCTGAGTCTATTTGTTCCTGATTTTCTTCTTCTGACTCATTTTCAGATAAATTCTGAAGACATTTCAATATTTCATCACTTGTCAGACCCCTCTGCTTACTCATGCTTCAAATATACGTAGCAAAAAAGGGACTTGTAAGATCGCAGAAGTAATAAAACGACACTGTACAAACATGCAGAGTTGTAGCTTCAACTGTAATGTTTGCTACTGAAGTGCAGACAGAAATCACTAGAAGAGATATGGATCAAACATGTTCAGACAAGTTTAGACAAAACAAAATGCTGAATCATCCCTGATATGCAAAGACACAATTACACTCTACAACTAGGGAGAAGCACTGTGATTTTCTGTACTCTGTAATATTAGGTGACTTGCCTACTACTACTTTTATGTATGGGGTCAAATTGACCCCTTCAGTACTTATAGGCATGAATTGTAAAATCCGGGCCCCTGAAAAAATTACTATTCATTTTTGTGTCCTAAAATATACACTACCATGAATAAATAAAAGTCACAAAAACTCAGAACTCATTTGTTAAAATTTTAGAAATTATAGGAAAAATAAATAGCAAAAGGGTCAAAATGACCCCTCCGGTAGTTCTAGTGTTAAGAGAAATTGGTGGATCCTTCCCCTCTGATTTATATGCGAGGGTGATAGTCCTTGTCAACCACCTTGCTAGAGTCGGCTTAGAAGCTTTCTTGCCCTTATTGACACCCGAGAATTGCAGAAAAAGGTTTGAGCCTCTCCTTCAGGGGGCTGTGACTTCTATATACCGAATAACTGCACTCCTGACATCCAAGGTATGGAAGGATTTTTCCTTTTCATTTTTGGGAGACTGGCAGAAAGATGGCAGTATTATTTCTTGATTCAGGTTCGTACTGGACACCACCTTAGGGTGAAAGGAGGGATCCAGTTTAAGAACCAATCTGTCCTCCAGAAACTTAAGGTATGGGTCCAGAACTGAGAGAGCCTGGATCTCACCTACCCGTTTCGCTGTAGTAACTGCCACAAGAAAGGCTGATTTCATAGAGAGCAGGTCTACTGATGTTTCTTCCAGGGGTTCAAAGGGAGACTTACATAAAGCTCTCAACACCAGGTTCAGATCCCATGGCGGTACTAGACTCCTTATCGTGGGTCTTAAACGAGAAGTTGCTTTTATGAACCTTGATATCCATGGGTGGTTGTCAGGAGAACTTGCCAGCCAGTGATTGCTGCTCTCTGGCGCCCCCTTACCTCTCAGGTCAGTCAGGGTACTGCACCTAGAGTAAGTAGTGCCAGGAAGCTGCCACCAGCGGGGGAAGACACTGGGGGGGTGTGTTGTCCCTTACACGTCACTAATCCGTGACGCCACAATACAAGCACAGCTATCTGGTGCCCCCTTGCCTCTCAGGTTAGTCAAGGTACTGCACCTAGAGCGAGTGGTCGCTGGAGAGGCCGTCCTGTAGCCAACTTGGTATTTGAGGCCCTCTGCAGTGAGGGCGGTATATATATATTTCCCTGGCCGCGCCAGTAATATATATCCACACCTCCGACCGTCACTGCCAGCCTTCCTCAAATCCCTCAGATGGTATGCTGCCACCAGTTCTGGTTTGATACAAGTCCGTTAAAAGACTGATATCGGGTCAGGAACCAACCCGGTAGCATTTATGGCTTCGGGGAGGAGAACGATTACAGAACAAAAGAAACAGAAATATTAAATTTTATATTTAATCCAAAAAGGGAAGCAGTGTTTAGGAAAAATATATACAAGGATGTTACAAAAGGGACATTAAAATACATAAACAGTTACATAAAATAAACAGGAGGAAAAAGAAGATAAATTACTTACACTACACAATCGCGGAGACGATTCGATATAGGTGGAGGAGGGGCTCTCCAGATTATGCTGTTATTGAACAGGACCCGTTGCTTATAATTCTTATTCTCCCCTGGCAATGAGTGCTTCTGTCTTTCCCCTAGATTACTTTATACCTAAGGAGAGACCTGGCCACACGCCCCTTGCGGTGACATCATGTGGGCCGGTCTTCAGCCTGTAGATTTTTATTAGAAATGCTGACATTTGCGATAACTCATCGCTCGTTAATCGCAGAAGCTCGCAAACTACGCCATATTTTCCCTCATGATTTTATCTTTACTTTGACATCACACATCACATCGCTGCAGTCTGCTATTCCGTGTTTCTTGCACTACGGCCCCCCCGATGTTGGTTACGGCCTTGGAAAGTGACCTACATAATCCGGGGCTGATTTGGTCACTACACATATGGGTCCCGTTACTGTCAGACCTATAGAACTCATATTATTTCATAACTAATATCGGAGTCAGTTCGTCTACAAACTTTCCTTTGAGTCTTGGGATCTAGTCTTCACAAGTACACGTAAATTAGTGCAAGCCTGCGGTTGTAATTACCCCCTGCTCTCTCAGAGACAAGAGGCTTGGTTCCCTAACGAAGTTTTAACACTTTTTCCCTGACTGTGTGTGAATAACTATTTATCAGTCCTGCGTTAATTGGGGCTTTGTGCTGGCAGAAGGAAAATGGGACAGCTCGGTGCTGACAAGTGGTGATAATTTGCATTAGACACTGTATGATTGTCATCTCAGGACAAACACTACAGCAGAGGGCATGGGAGAAGGGCTAATATTCTGTTAAGCTGTCCCTGATATCAGTATTTTATAATATTCCTGACAGTGGTCTATTAAGGAGTAGTCCAAGAAAGCACTTAGGCCCGAGATATGAACTTTTAACGTATTTGGCCTCTGACCCTTATCAAACCCCTCTTGGAGGAAATCCAGTATCTTTGGAATATTGGGGACGAATTTCCCACAGACTGACCTGCAAAGCTACAGAACTGTTTCCAGATTCTAGAATAGATGGCTGACGTTACTGGTTTCCTACAGGCTTGGAGAGTTGTAATTACTCGATGAGAAAGGCCCTTAGAGGCTAGGATCCGCCTCTCAGGTTCCATGCTGTCAGCTGGAGGAATTGGATGTTCGGATGTAACAAGGGACCCTGCAACAGAAGATCTTTCCTGGCTGGGAGTCCGAATGGGAGATCCACCGACATCCGGTGTAGCAGAGGAAACCAGCTCCTTTTGGGCCAGTAAGGCGCTATCAGAATAAGAGCTCCTATCTCCTGTTGGATTTTCCTTAGTACTCTTGAGATGAGAGGGACTGGAGGAAAAGCGTACACCAGTTTTGTTCCCCATGATTGAGAAAGGGCATCTATTCCTTCTGGGCTGTCGGCTGGGTCCAAGGAGAAAAAGCGCTGCAGCTTCCTGTTTTTTCTGGTCGCGAACAGGTCTATGGATGCGGTGCCCCATCGTTGAATGATTTGATGAAACACATCTGGATTCAGCTCCCAATCTGAGGGACCAACACTTGCTCAGCTGAGAAAATCTGCTACCTCATTTTCAGACCCCCTTAGATGAATAGCCGATATTGAAAGAACATTTCTCTCTGCCCAGTGGAAAATTTTTGCCGCCAAGGATTTTAACCATTTTCCTCTTGGACCTCCTTGTCGACGAAGAAAAGAGATGGTGGTGCTGTTGTCTGAGAAACCTTTTACGTGATTTCCTCTGAGCAAATGTTGACATCTTTGAAGAGTTTCCCAGACCGCCTTTAGCTCCCTGAAATTTGACGACCTGTGTCGTATCTCTTTGGGCCACATCCCTTGTAGATATCTGTTTCCTATGCTTGCTCCCCAGCCTTTTTGGCTGGCATCCGTATGGATTTAGATTGAAGGAAGAAGGATCCAGTCTACTGAATTTCCTAAGTTTGAAGGGTCTGTCCACCAGGAAAGGGAGTTTTCTAGCTCCCTTGACAGTCTCATTTTTTTGTCTAATCCCGACGGTCGTCTGTTCCAAACTGACAGGATCGATTTCTGTAACAGTCTTGAACGGGCCTGTGCCCATTTCACGCTCAGAATGCATGAGATCATTAATCCTAAGATCCGCATGGCGTATCTGATTGAGGTGGTCTTTCGCTTCTCGAAGTTGTAAATCTCCAGTTTTATTTTTTCTCGTTTCTCCTGAGGCAAGGAGGACTTCTGAAGACTGGAATCTAAAAGTACCCCTAGAAATACTTTTGTAGTACTTGGTTGGAGGCTTGATTTTACCCAATTGATGTTCCACCCCAAATATTCCAGGGTTTTGATCGTATGATCTTGTTGATTGAGAAGAAGAGACTCTGACTATGCCACCAACAATATATCATCCAGGTAAGGGATGATTACAATCCCCTGAGTTCTTAAGAAGGCCGCTACTTCTGTCATAACCTTTGTGAATATTCGGGGGGCCGAGGATAGACCGAAGGGTAGGCAAGTGAATTGAAAGTGGTGTACTGTGTCCTCTTGCTCTAGAGCGAACCTTAGGTATTGCTGGTGACTTGGGTGAATTGGAACATGGTAATATGCATCCTTGAGGTCTAGGGTGCACATTACCGATCCCTTCTCTATCAATGGAATGCTGGTTTTTATAGTTTCCATTTTGAACCTTTTGTATTCCACCCACTGGTTTAGGGGCTTGAGGTTTATAACCATACGGCGTTTGCCTGAGGGTTTTAACACCGAGAAGAGGGAGGAATAATGGCCTAAACCCTGCTCTGAAGGGGGGACCTGTTTTACCACGTGTAGGGATTGAAGGATTAATATATCCTGCCATAGACTTCTGAGATCTACGGGGGAGCAAGGATGAGTGATTTGGAAACGACGAGGGGGAGTATGGGAGAAGTCTATTTTGTAACCTTCCCCTAAGGAACGTAGGATCCATTGATTTTTTGTAATGGACGTCCACTTGTCCTGAAAGAAATGAAGCCTGCCCCCATCTCCAATGGCGTCATGGTCTAGCTGGGGCCCCAGAGGAGACCTGATCTGCTCTGTCCTTTCCTCCCTTCCTGTAAGACCATCTCCCTGTCTTACCCTTACCCCTGTAATCACGTTTAGGGGATCGACGGGTTCCACGAAAGGGCCGGTATCTCTTAACCCTATCCTCGGGAAACCCTTTTTTCTTGTCGGACGCTCTTTCTTGGATCTCGTCCAACACTGGACCAAAGACCCGGGTACCCGAACAGGGAATTGAGCACAGCTTATTTTTTGAGTGGCTATCACCCGACCACGTTTTTAGCCATATTGCCCGTCTAGCGGTATTAGATAGTACACTACATCTAGCTGCGAATCTGACCAATTCGGCTGAGGCATCAGCCATGAATTGTGTCGCCAGTTTTAACATAGGAAGAGAGTCTGATAGCATTTCTGCAGGGGAGTCAGACCTAATTTGATCTGACAGATCGTCCAACCAGAGGCACATGGATCTTGCCACTGAAGTGGCAGCGATATTAGATTTAATTATGGCTGCTGAGGCTTCCCAACTCCTCTTGAGCATGCTCTCCGCCTTCCTATCCATTGCATCTTTGAGGCAAGACGAATCTTCAAAGGGGATGGACGTTTTCTTAGCCACTTTCGCTATTGGGACATCTACCTTAGGGATTTCCTTCCAAAGTTTGATGTCCTCTGGATTGAAAGGAAGACGGGATTTAAAGTCTCCTGGCACAATGAGTCTTTTTCCCACTTCTTACCATTCCTCCATAATCATTGCTTTTAGATGCTCATTTACTGGGAACACTCTATTTCTCTGAGTCCTTAAACCTGCGAACATTTCATCTTGTCTGGAGTGGGAGACCTGAGTGTCTTCCAAGTTCATATTATGTCTAACGGATTTTAATAGCTCATCCGTATGTTCTGCAGAGAGACATTTTTTTCTCTCTTGTGAGGGTAACTGAGAGAAGCGATCCTCATTCTCTTCCAGACTGTGCTCTGATGCTGAGTCTAAATATTCCCCTTCCTCAGACAACTCTTCCATCTCCCACCTGGATCTTTTCTGGCGAGAAGAGGGTTGAACTATTTGGGGTGATGGCTGCGTATGGGAAGGTATAAGGCTCGAGACTGTGTTCTGGACCTCCTCACGGATCATAGATCTTATGTCCATCAAAAAGGAAGGTTTTTCTTCCTTAAAAACCTCAGCTATACATTCTTTACACAGCCTCTTTTTATATGAGTCCTGAAGCTTAGTGTTACAGGATACACATCTTCTGGATTTTTTGGAGGACGATCCGGACCTCTGGGCTCCCCTATCCTAATTCAGAAAAAAGGGACACATGAGATTGCTAATAAAAGACCTGTCCTGGATTACAGGGTTAGATTATCCAGGCAAGGGCCTGAGACTGTACTCACACCCAGGGACTCTGAAGGGGCTTCTGACCGTGTAGGATTGAATTCTATGGTGTCAGAGTGTGTATGCCTGAGATGTACAATTTTATAGGGTCTTACCTGATCCAGGTCAGTAGGCCACGCCCCCAGAACCAACCGCTGCTTGTTGTCTTTTTTTTAACGTGCCCTGAAGGCTCACCACTGCCTCCGGGCACCCTTGCGGTCCGGCCGCCGGAAGTCCCGCCTCCCGGCATCATCGCTCCGGAAGGAGAAGCCCACATGGCGTGCGATCCACCCTGGAATGCATGCCGGCCCAAAGCGGATGTCCGCTTACCTGACTCCGCCCTCGGTGTCTCCCGGCCGGAAGTCTAGGCTACGTGGAACACACGTAGCCTCCGACCTTCTCTTCAGGATAATGCCGGCAGGCAGTGCAACGCTCAGAGCCCCCTGTCCGGGGGATACAGCGGCATGGTGGCGGTTTTTCTGGCTGAGGGACCCCCGCTCAGTGGGGTATCAGCATGGAGCCTCTGGACCGAAGGAAGGGGAGAGTTCAGACCTCCCCGGATCTCCCTGGTTCCCAGGTATTCTTTAGTGAGAACCTCTTCAAGCATCCTGTCCTGCTAGGGACAGGAAGAACACTGAGGGTGTAATGGTGGGGGGCTTTAACCTCTCAGGTGTTTCCTGTCCCTAGAGGAACAGTGGACTTAACTCCTGTCGTGCCGTTATGATGGACGTACTGGTAAAAGCTAGTCCCCACTCAGTTCCGTTATCTGTTAAAAATATAAGGGACTTCCAAGTTACTGGTAGCAGAAAGGCTCTGGAAAAGCAAAGTGGCCCTTACCCCCCAAAAGAAATTCAGAAAATTTTGTGCTCCCAAATCCAAATGCCTCCCTCTCTTCTGAGCTCCGCAATGTGCCTAAACTACATTTAGGGTTCACGTTTGCCATTCCGGTAGCGATGAGAGCTTGCCTAATTTATAGGTGCATGTCTCCAGAAGCACGAGCTGAGCACAAAGTACTGGTCACTACAGCGTACTGGTCACTTCAACGGCAGTTTGACTTTTTCACTCAGCAACATCCACTGCTGCTTGTTTCTGGAAAAGACCCATGGAGTCAAAATCGTCACTACACCTGTAGGTAAATTCCCAAAGGGGTATAATTTCCAAAATGGGGTCACTTGAGGGGGTATTCTGCTCTTCTAGCACCTAGGGGCTGTGTATATGGAGTCCACAAACTATTCTACAATAATTTGCTCTCCAAGAGTCAAATAGCACTCCGTCCCTCCCGGATCTCGCCGTATGGCTAAGCGGTACGGTACAGCCACATATGGGGTATTGCTACGTTTAGAAGAAATTGTGTTACACATTTCGGCACCATTTTTACCCATTGCCCTGTGTGAAAATGTAAAATCTGAGGCTAAAACTTTTTTTGTGGTAAAAATATAATTATATTTTCTTCACTGCCCAATGGTACAAATTTAAAAATTAAAAAATACTCACTACTTCCCTAGATGAATTCCTTGAGGTGTAGTTTACAAAATGGGGTCACTTGTGGGGGTTTCTGATGTTTCGGCATGTCAGCGACCCTTCAAATGTGACATGGTGTCTGCAACCTATCCCAGCCAACATAGCGCTCCTTTCTCTTCCGAACCCTGCCGTACACCAAAGCAGTGGTTTTCCCCCACACATGAGGTATCGGCGTACTCAGGAGAAAATGTACAACACATTTCATGGTGCAATTTCTCCTGTTACCCTTATGATAATTTAATTCTCAAAAAAGACCCTCAAAAATAACAGAGCTTGTATGACCAGAGTTTTTCAGAAAAAATTGATACTTTATTTAAACAATACATATTAAAATATTATGGTGCTGCAAAGAGAGGGCACAGCTAACTCACGCATTATTCAAGACAAGGATATGTCAGAGGTATATTGATCAAGCGTCATTGCAATGCATACAGGATATATCAAAAATACATGTTTGGCTATGGATAATATATATCCTTCAACAACAATATGGAATCCAATCGTCATTTTGATATATCAAATTAAAGTGAACAGTGCATAGTGCATAGTGCGTAATGTAAACTTCACTACCTTGTTGGACTCATAAATAGCCAATCAATTTATAGCGGCACATTCATATGCCTATAAACCTGGTATTGAGTCACTCTTAACATTGGAGCTGTACCTGGCATTAGACCCAATATAAGGTTCTACCTCTATCAAAGTTCATCTAAGTAGTATCCACACCACCACATATTGATCAAAAGTACTTACTTGAGGACGTAGGTGAGTATCGCTCGTGCCCTCGCGCCCCTACGCGCGTTTCACCCTCGCTTCGTCGGGGGGCGGATATTTTGGAAATGAGCCCATATTGCCTTAAATAGCGGCTTGTTGTGTCACGGTCTGATGTAAGGGATTATTTCCGGGTAACACTCCCTCATGACGGCGCATGCGCCGCGGCATGTCACTTCCTGTCTGGCGCTTCCGCCGGTCGACAGTGGGACGCAAGCGTGCCACCGCTGCTAGGCAGCGGTGCACACGTTCGCGCACCTGGTGTCAGCAAGCGGAAGGTCCGAAGTGGCAGCAGCGCGCATGCGCACCAGGGAGGATAGCGGAGATAGAGTGGTCACAAGTAGGTATAGGATCTATTTAGCGTTATGTGGATGTAACTATATGAATATACCTTGATCCATACACATTTATCAGACGGAGACAAAGGCACAATTTTCTATGTCCCATTAACTCCCCTCACATGTCACCCCATCCCACCTGGTAATGGGAAAGGGGGTTCAAAGGTATATTCAGTGTATTCAGTTTCACTGCACATAAGGCTACCATTCACTTTTAGAGACCCCTTATGCATCGATAAATCTCATGTTGACTATGCCCAAGATCATAAGATCATAAGATCCAACTATAATAGGCTAGGCTTGATCTAAAGGGGGGAAGGTATCCATGGGGGGGAGGGGGAGGGGGAAATTAGCATTTCATTCCATTTACCATAATTGCCATTTCGGAATACATAATACTCCCCAATAATAAGCCTCGAATAGGATATCTATTATCATTGTAACCCAAAAGCGATATGCTGAAGAATAGTCTAGAAAGGGGGGGGGGAGAGGAATTGGTAAGAAGGGGGTTTTATATTTTTATCTGGTGGTAATGTTGTAATTTCAAGGCAAGTTTAGTGGATAATATTCACCAATGCATACACACATGTCCTATCCCCCCCAAAAAAGAAGGAAAGCAACCAAACATCCCCCCTATACATTAATACTCATTTAGTGGCTTCCCCGATCCCATACACATCAAGTGTTAATCCATCCATTAAATTACACATCAGGAGAATATAGTTTCTCTATGTATATAAAGAAGGGTCCATCACAGATAAGTTTCGTAAGGTTCTGACAGGTCACTCGTGGCTCCACTTGTTTTCCGGATCACACAGGAAGCTGCGTCTTGAAAGGACACACAAGCTCAATATCGAATAATCTAAAACTAAAAGAAGATTAATTAAAATAAAAAATTTATAAAAATTACACCCATATCCCAAACATCAGGGAAGACCAAGGAGAAAGACAAAAAGAGGAGAGAATGGGGAAAAAAAATATAGGGAGGGAAGAAAGGTAGGGGAGAGGGAGGAGAAGAGGATATATAGGAGAACCGAAGGCCAGACAAGAGAGAGGCGGGGGATAAGAGGGAGGAGGGCTCGTTGGATACAGAGGGGATAAATCCCTTATTGTTTCAAAGGAAGGAGCTAAATTCAAAGTTCTCATTGAGCCCCGAAGGAGTTACAGTTTTTAATCTGTAAATCCACCGGCTTTCTACCTGGGATAAGATCTTGAATAGGTCTCCCCCTCTTGGGCCCAGGACTACCTGGTCGATCGCTCTTATCCTTAGGAGTCTTGCATCACTATTATGCAGGGCTTTGAAATGCCTGGGTAAAGTTTTTAATTCACTCATGTCTTCAATATTTTTAGATTTTTCAATATCCCTTATGTGCTCACGCACTCTAATTTTAAGTTCCCGGGTAGTCATACCAACATATAGTTTTGCACATGGGCATTCTGCCAGATAGATCATGCCTTTCGAAGAGCATGTCAAGTAAGTGTCAATTTTGAATTCTCTGTTTTTTTCGGAATTGGAGAAAGTTTTGCTTTTCACTAAGTTGGAACATGCCTTGCAGTGTCCACACGGGAAAAAGCCCTTAATGTAATTTCTAAAGGAGTTTTTATGTATTCGCTCCTTGGAGTAATGACTCTGGACCAAGAGATCCTTTAAATTTTTGGATCTCTTGGCCGTAACGCTGGGCTTTTCCCCGATTACTCGTGACAGGATCGGATCCATTTTCAAGACTCTCCAATGTTTATGGATAATTTTATTAAATTCTTTCCACTGCTTATTGAAAGGCATGATCAATCTGGCCTGGTCAGAAGATTCTCCCTCCTTAGCTGGGTTATTGTAAAGCAATCTGTCCCTAGGGGTATCCCTAGCCCTCTTGTATCCACGCTTGATAGTTCGATGTCCTTATCCTCTCTCCCTAAATCTCAAGTAAAGATCCGCAGCCTGATCTTCAAATTTTTCTTCTGTGGAGCAAATTCTTTTTGCTCTAAGATGCTGGCTGATCGGAATACTTTTGATGGTGGAGGGGAGGTGCGAGGAGCCGGCATGCAGGATGGAGTTGGTCGAGGTCGGTTTTCGATAAATATCGGTAATAATCATTCCATCCGCTGATACTCGTAAATCCACATCTAGAAAGTTGACATGTAAACCGCTATTATACGTTAATCTGATATTGATATCATTTTTATTCAACTCCATCATGAATACTTCCAGCTCCTCACACGTACTCCCCCAAACAAAAAGTATATCGTCTATATACCTCATCCAGTTGAGGACCTTGTCTGATCCCTCAACTGGATTACACTGTAGGACCTCCCTTTCCCAGGCCCCCATGAACAGATTAGCATATGAGGGGGCACACGCTGCCCCCATAGCTGTTCCTTGTGTCTGAACATAAATCTGCTCTTTGAATATAAAGCAGTTATGTTCAAGTACAAACTCTAATAGGGTCACAATAAGCTCTATCAGCAGTCTGTCCAAATTACTGTTGTCAAGAAACCAATGAATCGCCTTCAACCCGTCCCGATGTTTTATCGCTGTATATAGTGCTTCGACATCGGCCACGACTAGGATCATTCCATCTTCCAAATGTATTTGATCCAGTCGTCTTAAGGCCGATGTTGTATCCAGTATATAGGACGGTAATGTTGAGACGATTGGTTTTAGATAGTGATCTATCATTCGGCAGACTGCTTTATGATAATGCAAAATTAGGGGATGAAAAACATTTTTGTGGGAAAAATGTGAAAATTTTATTTTTATGGCTCAATATTATAAACTTCTGTGAAGCACCTGGGGGTTTAAGGTGCTCACCATACATCTAGATAAGTTCCCTAAGGGGTCTAGTTTCCAAAATGGTTTCACTTGTGGGGGTTTTCCACTGTTTAGGCACATCAGGGGCTCCCCAAATGCGACATGGTGTCCGCTAATTATTCAAACAAATTTTGCATTCAAAAAGTCTAGTGGCGCTCCTTCCCTTCCGATCCCTGCTATGTGCCCAAACAGTGGTTTTTCCCCACATATGGGGTATCGGCATACTCAGGAGAAATTATGCAACAAATTTCATGGTGCAATTTCTGCTGTTAACCTTATAATAATGCAAAATTAGGGGATGAAAAACATTTTTGTGGGAAAAATGTGAAAATTTTATTTTTATGGCTCAATATTATAAACTTCTGTGAAGCACCTGGGGGTGCAAGGTGCTCACCACAAATCTAGATAAGTTCCCTAAGGGGTCTAGTTTCCAAAATGGTGTCACTTTTGGGGGTTTCCACTGTTTAGGCACATCAGGGGCTCCCCAAATGCGACATGGCGTCTGTTAATTATTCAAACAAATTTTACATTCAAAAAGTCTAATGGCGCTCCTTCCCTTCCGAACCCTGCAGTGCGCCCAAACAGTGGTTTCCCCTCACATATGGGGTATCGGTGTGCTCAGGAGAAAGTGCACTACAAATTGTGTAGTCCATTTTTTCCTGTTACCCTTGTGAAAATAAAAAAATTGTGTCTAAAGTAACATTTTTGTGAAAAAAAGTTAAATGTTCATTGTTTTCTTCCACAATCCAAAAATTCCCATGAAGCACCTGAAGGGTTAATAAACTTCTTGAATGTGGTTTTGAGCACCTTGAGGGGTGCAGTTTTTAGAATGGTGTCACTTTTGGGTATTTTCTGTCATAAAGGCCCCTCAAAGTCACTTCAAATAAGATGTGGTCCCTAAAAAAATGGTTTTGTAAATTTTGTTGGAAAAATGAGAAATCGCAGGTCAAATTTTAACCCTTAGAACTCCCTAACAAAAAAAATGTTGGTTCCAAAATTGTGCTGATGTAAAGTAGACATGTGCGAAACGTTATTTGTTAACTATTTTGTGTGACATATCTCTCTAATTTAAGGGCATGAAAATTTAAAGTTGAAAATTGCAAAATTTTCAAAATTTTCGCCAAATTTCTGATTTTTTCACAAATAAACGCAAGTGATATCGAATAAATTTTACCACTATCATGAAGTACAAGATGTCAGAAAAAAACTATCTCAGAATCAGGGGGATCCGTTGAAGAGTTCCAGAGTAATTACCTCATAAAGATGACAGTGGTCAGAATTGAAAAAATTGGCCTGGTTACGAAGGCAAAATCAGGCTCTGGCGCGAAAGGGTTATTGAACAGGCAAAATTTTTGAAATCTGACCAGTGTCACTTTATGAGGTAATAACTCTGCAACGTTTCAACGAATCCCAGTGATTCTGAGATCTGAGTTTTTCGTGACAAATTGAACTTCTGATAGTGGTAAAATTTGTTTGATATGACTTGTGTTTAATTGTGAAAATATCGCAATTTTTTTAAAAATCGCAATTTTAAAACTTTCAATCTTTATATCCTTAAACCAGTTTATCATACTGTACAAAATAATTAATAAATAACATTTTCCATATGTCTACTTTACATGTGCATAATTTTCCAAACATTATTTATTTTGTTAGCATGGTAGAGGGACTAAAGCAGCAATTTTTCAACAAATTTACAAAACCTGTTTCTTTAGGAAGCTGTTCAGATTTCAATGGACCTTGAGGAGCCTATGTATTGGAAACGCCCCAAAAGTGATACCATTTTAAAAACCACACCCTTTAAATACTTCAAAACTGTCGTCAGGAAATTTTTTAACCCTCCACGGGCTACACAGGAATTAATTCAAAGTGTAATGAAAAAATAAATTAATATTTTTTCCTTTAAAATGTTGTTTTATCCCCAATTTTTTCATTTTTGCAAGAGATGACACCAAAAAGTGGACCCCACAGTTTGTTACCCACGTTCTTTCGAGTGCAGCATTACCCCACATGTAGTCAAAAAGTTATTTTTGGACAAACGACAGGGCTCAGAACGGAAGGAGCACCATTTGAATTTTGGAACACAAATTGGCTGAAATAGCTTGCGGACGCGATGTCACATTTGCAGGGCCCCTAAGGTGCCTTAAGAGAAAATAGGAAAATCTCCAGAGTAGGATAAAGTTAAAACATAGTAATTTATTGAGTCCAAGATAAAAAAATCTTTGAGTTCATCTGAGAAATACAAGCATCACATCAATCTGCTCCAGTGAGGAATTACATCAGTCAAATCGACACGTTTCAACTGAGACGAGACTTATTCATGATCTATAGTCAAAAAGAGGCAACTCACATATATAGGGTTAGTAAGCCACCATCCAGAAACAGGTGCACTCATTAGTAAATGAAATAACAAGCTGTCTAAATGGGAGAAAAAGGGTTAAAATCAGCAAGACAGCTAGCAGGCAATGTGAGGAATGTGAGCTTCATAAGAAAAGAGAACTGATAAAACAATACCCAGAAAACCAACTCATGAATTAACTAACATCAATTGTACTGCAGAATTAAATCCTGGCTAGTGTTTAAACCATAAGGGATACAGGTTTGTAATTTAAAAATCCAAAAACTCTCTCTATTCAGAATTTTTCTCCTGAGGTCACCACCTCTGACGGGTTTAAAAACTTTTTCTATACCCATGTATTTTAAATATCGAGTATCTCCCCCTTGTTTAGCGGCAAAATGCTTTGAAACCGCAGAGATATTAGTCGCAGAGGTGCTAGTAGTGCCAGAAATATGTCTACGAATGCGTTTTTTAAGAGGACCTGTAGTACATCCTACATATAAGATTTTACATCCAATATTGGATGTTATAGTTCACCTTGATTGGCTGCATTAGACAAAATGATGTGATAACTGCAAGGCGCGCTAAAGAATCCAGCATGGATGGGCATGTTGTCAGTAGCTTGATCTCTGGCTCCTGCAGTCTTCAGTAATGTGTGAAATGGCACCAGTTTTTTTTTCGATTCTCATGAATGAAATCATAAATTGTTTGAATTTGCAGGGACCTACAAATTTTAGGAAATTTGACGCAAAGTCAATCCAAAGTGGATCGATCTACTCATCTCTACCCCTGTCCTAATGTTAAATAAAAAGAAAATTCCTTAGATTTCACTATTTGGTTTAGCTGTGCCAGTACAACTGAGAAGCGTACTGACACATACATTAAAATCAAATACTATTAAAAGAGGTTGTCCATTACGTTAATATTGATGACCTAGCCTATTACAAGGCTTCTCCTATACTTTGCATTGTTAAACACATACAGTGTTTGCCGAATCTGCAGTACGCTGCCTCCACCACTGTCAGAAGACGGACAGCCACGCAAATGAGTATTTCCACCAGGCGGGCGCTGCCACCGACACCGATAACAGCTGATCGGCAGGAGTACCGGGTGTTGGACCCCGACCGATCAGACATTGATGACCTATCCTAAGGATAAGTCGCCAGTCCTAAAGTAGTGGACAACCTCTTTAACGAATCTAGATATTAATTATCATTATATGTTCTTAAATGTAAGAAATATGTTTTGCCACATATAATTACTCATTCATCACAACTAAACATAGTTTCAATTTTCAGTCTTGTTAGCTCATTGCTCATTATTGTCTGTGTCAGTTGTATGACTAATATAAAAATGTTTACCTATTTGTCCGTAACTTTCCAGATAGAGTGAATGTTGGTAAGAAATGTTTGTGGTGAAAATAAACTATTAATATATTCCCAATAAACAATCCACTGAAAATATCCTGGAGCAACAAATACTATACACCCACTAGAATCTAAGTATAACTTAAAACCAAAGATAACTTAATATAACTTAAAACTAAATATCCCAGCTGTATTCAAATGCAACTTTTCTTCTTATTTATAGTCAAATCTGTAAATGAGTGAGGGTATTTATATTTCCATAACATTTTATACTAAAATACACTATGTAGGTGACCCGAAGAAGCTGGGTTACACATATTAGTATGTTGTAATATATGTACTTGATTCTCTTTTCTATGTTGCCTTCAGATAATAAAACACTTTGGACTTCACAAATTTGTTTTTACAGTCCTGGTCATCATTATTGGCACCCTTGAAGTTTAAGTACATAATGTGAAATATCTCCTGAAAAAAAATGAATGAAGTGAAACAGTTTTTTTGTATAGAGACCTAAATACAAAACAGCAAATGATAAAACTAATTTAAAACAAAAAACAATGGGAGGAAAAAATAGAAAAACCTAAAGCTTGCTGTGACGCTGGTATTTGCACTCTTTACATTAATTTAGTATGGAAACACATTTTGACTCGCCAATGGTAAATCACAAAAGAGATTCTCCTGTGATTAATTGTCGGTGCCCCTGTGACATGAATTAGCCAATGAATGATGACTTTTGTGTTTTAAAAAGCCACATGGTAGGCCCAGTTCCTTTGTCACAATGATGAAGACAAAGGAGCTGTCTGAGGACATCAGAACTGCTATTATTAGCAAACACAAGACTTCCAAAGGGTATAAGGCCATCTCCAAAGACCTTGGTATCCCACTTTCAACAGTGTGCAATGTTTTTAAGACGTTTTCCAAGCATGGAGCTGTCAAGAGCCTCCCTGGATGTGGAGAAAAGAGGAAAATTGACAAGAGATGTCTTCGAAGGTTAGTGCGAATGGTGGAAAAAACACCATGTCAAACATTCAAAGACCTGAAGGCCAACCTGGAACAGTCTGGGGTCAAGGTTTCACCAGTACCATACGCTGCATACTAAACCAAGCTGAGCTTTCTGGGCGAGGGCCAAGGAAGAAACCATTGCTGAAGAAAAGATATAAAAAGGAATGAATTATCTTTGCCAAAGAGTACCTTGACAAACCACAATTCTTCTGGGAAAATGGACAGATGAAACAAAAATAGAACTTTTTGGCAATGCAAAGCAATAGTTTGTTTACAGAAGGCACAATGAAGCTTATAAGGAAAAGTACACCTTACCAACAGTTAAGCATGGTGGAGGATCCTTAATGCTGTGGGGTCGCTTTGCTGCATCTGGTACTGGAGACCTAGACCCTATCACAGGAATCATGAAATCAGAGAATTTTCAAGAGATTTAACAGCGTAATGTCCTACCCAGTGTAAGAAAACTTGGTTTGAGTCGAAGATCATGGGTCCTTCAGCAAGACAATGACTCAAAGCACACATCCAAAAGTACACAGGAATGGTTGAAAAATAAAAAAGAAATTGTTTTAAAATTTTCAGCAATGAGTACTCACCTCAATCCCATTGAAAATCTTTGGGGTGATCTGAAATCTGCCATTGGGAAAAAGAACCATGCAAACATTCAAGATCTTGAGCAAACTGCAAAGGAAGAGTTCGAAAAAATTCCAGCTGAGAAGTGCAAGAAGCTTATAGATGGCTACAAGAAACATTTGGAGACTGTCATCAATCCAAAGGGTGTGCAACCAAATATTAATTAGGGGTGACTTTATTGCTTCACATGCTGTTTATTCTGTTTCTTCTTTGAAATTGCAACACGGAAGTTGAAAAACAATGTTTTATTGCTGTATTACTTTGGAACACTAATTAAAAAATCCTGAGGATATAACTTTGGTGCATTTACATTTATTTCTGAAGATATTGTACAGTCTATGAAAAAAATTAAGGGGTGCCAGTAATGGTGACCAGCACTGTATAGGTTTTTGTAAACATTGAATCATTAAGCATTCACAGGTATTTGACAAAACAACCCACAGCATTAGGCCTCATCTAATGCACATGTTCCATCTATGCTCTTAGATGGGAAATAGACCAAAACAGGAAGAAAATTGGATCGGGACGACCACTGAAAAAAATAGTCCTTTTTTCTCCTATGCAAACAAAGGAAGTCTGAATGAGGCCTAAATATGTATTTATTTATTTTACTCACTTATATAGCGTCATTAATTCCACAGCGCTTTACAGACATTATGGGCTCTGTCCTCATTGGTGGCTCACAATCTACATTCCCTATCAGTCTTTGGAGTGTGGGAGGAAACCAGAGAACCCAGAGGAAACCCACGCAAACACAGGGAGAACATACAAACTCCTTGCAGATGTTGTCCTTGATGGGATTTGAACCCAGGACCCCATCTTTGCAGGGCTGCAGTGTTAACCACTGAATCACAGCAAAAATCAAAGTAAGTCTGAGGATGTACAGTAGTTACATTGGGAGGCAATGATGTGGTTATCAGCCCCTAATGAAGTACGTGGCACAAAACGTTCATCAGACAAGGTGGACATCTGGACTATTATGAATACTACTTCTCAAACTGTATATTGCCTTTTTCTTCACACGGTCACTTGGATTTTTTCAATAAGTTTGGTATTAGTGACTAGAGATGATTGAATGGATACCAAATTACACAAAAATTGGAACAGCTTGTGATTCCATTTGCATGGATAGAATGAAAAAAAATGCCAGAAGCCATTTCGCACACTGATTAAGAGACAGAAAGTGAGCTAGTGATATGAGGCGTGGCCAGGTGGACTTCCCTATATTGCCTTGTAGCTTTCACATCACATGGTAAAGCAAAACAAAACCAATCAGAGGGGAATATCAAAGCTAGTATAGAAGATGAGAGCTGGCCAAGCATTGCTATTTTATGCCTCCTTCACATGTCCATATAAAACAAATATGTGAAAAACCAATAATTGTGTCATCTGAATTTTCCATCAGCGTGTCATCAGTGTTTTCTATCAGTGTGTCATAAATTTGTCCGTTTTTACCATCAGTGTGTCATGAGTGTTTTTTCCGGTATGGCTATAGAAAGAAATTGCAAAGCTTCTCCTCTATTTTGCAATGTGAAACACGAACAGCTCATGGCATCCGTGCGCTGTACATGTTTTTCACTGACCCATATGAAAGAGGGCTTACGCTTTTACAATGTAGGGCTAGAGATCAAAGCACAAAGCTCAGTCCACTTAACCCCTTAATAACATCTGACGTACTAATACGCGTCTGTGCCCTGGGACTTAAGAGCCAGACCCGTATTAGTACGTCATCGCGATCGCGCCCGCACACAGGCTGTGCGGGCGCGATCGCCGCCGGGTGTCAGCTGATTGTCACAGCTGACACCCGGTACTATGTGCAGGGAGCGGTCACGCACCGCTCCCAGCACATTAACCCCCGCGATGCTGCGATCGAAGTCGATCGAAGTCGATCGCAGCATTGCGGGGGCAAGGGGAGGTGATCGGCGATACTCACCTCCTCTTCCGGCTTCCAGCGCAGTCTGCAAAGGCTTCCCGGGTGTTGCCATGACGACCCGATGTCGTCATGACAACATCCGGGTCACCAGAGAGCAGGAAGATTGCTTGGACATGCGCAGTGCATCTCCAAGCAATCTTCACACTGTGCACTTCTGACAGCCTTCATGGCATAGGGATGGTGCTCCATTCCTGTGCTATGCAGGCGATCAGAAAAAAAAAAGTGAAAGTCCCAGAGTGGGAAAAAGTAATAAAGTGTATAAACTGTGTGAAAGTGGAAAAAAAAAAAAAAAAAATGTGCAAAAATATTATAAAAAAATAAAAAAAATAATACACCAAAAATAAAAATATAATGTACCCATCAATAAATATTATTATAAAAAAAATAAAAAAAAAACAATAAAAGTACACATATTTGGTATCGCCGCGTCCGGAACAACCTGACCTATAAAACTGTCCCACTAGTTAACCCCTTCAGTGAACACGGTAAAAAAAAAAAAAAAAAAACCAAGCAAAAAACAATGCTTTATCACCATACCGCCAAACAAAAAGTGGAATAACACGCGATCAAAAAGACGCATATAAATAAAAATGATACCGCTGAAAACGTCATCTCGTCCCGCAAAAAACAAGCCGCCATATAGCTCCATCAGCCGAAAAATAAAAAAGTTATAGCTCTCAGAATAAAGCGATACTAAAAAATATTTTTTTCTATAAAATAGCTTTTATTGTGTATAAGCGCCAAAACATAGAAAAATGATACAAATGTGGTACCGCTGTAAACGTACTGACCCGAAGAGTAAAGCTGCCTCATCAATTTTACCACACGCGGAACAGAATAAAAAAAAAAAAAAAAACAATTCCTGAATTGTTGGTTTTTGTTTATTCTGCCTCCCAAAAATCGGAATAGAAAGCGATCAAAAAATGTCACGTGCCTGAAAATGGCACCAATAACAACGTCAAGTCATCCCGCAAAAAACGAGCCGTCACATGACTGTCTGCCAAAATCTGGAAAAATTATAGCTCTCAAAATATGGCGATGCAAAAACTAGATTTTACAAAAAATGCGTCTTTTAGTGTGTGACAGCTGTCAGTCATAAAAACCCCATATGATTCTGGCATTGCTGTAATCACACCGACCCGAAGAATAAAGTCGTCTAATCACTTATACCGCACAAGGAACGGCGTCAAAAATAAACTCTTGAGTTAGGATTGGGCTAGGGTTAGGGCTGGGTTTGGGGCTAGGGTTGTGCTGGGGCTAGGGTTGTGCTGGGGCTAGGGTTGTGCTGGGGCTAGGGTTGTGCTGGGGCTAGGGTTGTGCTGGGGCTAGGGTTGTGCTAGGGTTAGGGCTGGGGTTGGGATTTTTTTCAAAAGTAAGAAAAAAAGATGACGATATGGCGACTAGTGTTGAGAGCAAGTGCTCGCTACTTGAGTTTGCATCGGGTGCTCTGGTATGCATTTAGTATCGTGGGTATTTGAGTGACATGCTCGAGTCTCTGCCCCATATGCTTCGCGGCCAAAAAACTTTACGGGGATTGCCTGCCATGCACGAGCGATCCCCGCATGTTTTTTTTTGGGTGTCTAATAACCGTGAAACATGCGGAGCAGGGACTCGAGCATGTCACTCGAGCACACGCTGTACATGGTGCATACCTGAGTACCCGATGCAAACTCAAGTAGCGAGCACTTGCGCTCAAGAATAATGAAAACTTATTCAATATGATGACCTAATGTAAACAAATAATGTGCCGAACCTCTGGGTTCAAAATGTTCACTATACACCTTAATAAAATCTTTGAGGGGTATAGTTTCCAAAATGTGGACACTTGTGGGGGAGCTCCACTGTTTAGGCACATCACGGGCTCTCCAAACGCGACATGGTGTCCGCTAACAAATTGAATGGAAAATCGGCTCAAATTGTTAGCGGACGCCATGTTGCGTTTGGAGAGCCCCTGTGTGTCCAAACATTGGAGCTCCCCCACAAGTGACCCCATTTTGGAAACTAGACCCCCCAAGGCACCTATCTAGATGCATAGTGAGCACTTAGAACCCCCAGGTGCTTCACAAATTGATTCGTAAAAATGAAAAAGTGAAAATAAAACACTTTTTCATTTTTATGAATCAATTTGTGAAGCACCTGGGGTTCCAAGTGCTCACTATGAATCTAGATAGGTGCCTTGGGGGGTCTAGTTTCCAAAATGGGGTCACTTGTGGGGGAGCTCCAATGTTTGGGCACACAGGGACTCTCTAAATGCAACATGGTATCCGCTAACAAATTGAATGGAAAATCGGCTCAAATTGTTAGCGGACACCACATTGCGTTTGGAGAGCCCCTCTGTGCCCAAACTTTGGAGCTCCCCCACAAGTGACCCCATTTTGGAAACTAGACCCCCCAAGGCACCTTTCTAGATGCATAGTGAGCACTTGGAACCCCCAGGTGCTTCACAAATTGATTCGTAAAAATGAAAAAGTGAAAAAAAAAACACTTTTTCATTTTTATGAATCAATTTGTGAAGCACCTGGGGTTCCAAGTGCTCACTATGAATCTAGATAGGTGCCTTGGGGGGTCTAGTTTCCAAAATGGGGTCACTTGTGGGGGAGCTCCAATGTTTGGGCACACAGGGACTCTCTAAATGCAACATGGTATCCGCTAACAAATTGAATGGAAAATCGGCTCAAATTGTTAGCGGACACCACATTGCGTTTGGAGAGCCCCTCTGTGCCCAAACTTTGGAGCTCCCCCACAAGTGACCCCATTTTGGAAACTAGACCCCCCAAGGCACCTTTCTAGATGCATAGTGAGCACTTGGAACCCCCAGGTGCTTCACAAATTGATTCGTAAAAATGAAAAAGTGAAAAAAAAAACACTTTTTCATTTTTATGAATCAATTTGTGAAGCACCTGGGGTTCCAAGTGCTCACTATGAATCTAGATAGGTGCCTTGGGGGGTCTAGTTTCCAAAATGGGGTCACTTGTGGGGGAGCTCCAATGTTTGGGCACACAGGGACTCTCTAAATGCAACATGGTATCCGCTAACAAATTGAATGGAAAATCGGCTCAAATTGTTAGCGGACACCACATTGCGTTTGGAGAGCCCCTCTGTGCCCAAACTTTGGAGCTCCCCCACAAGTGACCCCATTTTGGAAACTAGACCCCCCAAGGCACCTTTCTAGATGCATAGTGAGCACTTGGAACCCCCAGGTGCTTCACAAATTGATTCGTAAAAATGAAAAAGTGAAAAAAAAAACACTTTTTCATTTTTATGAATCAATTTGTGAAGCACCTGGGGTTCCAAGTGCTCACTATGAATCTAGATAGGTGCCTTGGGGGGTCTAGTTTCCAAAATGGGGTCACTTGTGGGGGAGCTCCAATGTTTGGGCACACAGGGACTCTCTAAATGCAACATGGTATCCGCTAACAAATTGAATGGAAAATCGGCTCAAATTGTTAGCGGACACCACATTGCGTTTGGAGAGCCCCTCTGTGCCCAAACTTTGGAGCTCCCCCACAAGTGACCCCATTTTGGAAACTAGACCCCCCAAGGCACCTTTCTAGATGCATAGTGAGCACTTGGAACCCCCAGGTGCTTCACAAATTGATTCGTAAAAATGAAAAAGTGAAAAAAAAAACACTTTTTCATTTTTATGAATCAATTTGTGAAGCACCTGGGGTTCCAAGTGCTCACTATGAATCTAGATAGGTGCCTTGGGGGGTCTAGTTTCCAAAATGGGGTCAATTGTGGGGGAGCTCCAATGTTTGGGCACACAGGGACTCTCCAAATGCAACATGATATCCGCTAACAAATTGTCGGCTCAAATTGTTAGCGGATATCATGTTGCATTTGGAGAGTCCCTGTGTGCCCAAACATTGGAGCTCCTCCACAAGTGACCCCATTTTGGAAACTAGACCCCCCAAGGCACCTATCTAGATGCATAGTGAGCACTTGGAACCCCTAGGTGCTTCACAAATTGATTCGTAAAAATGAAAAAGTGTTTTTTTTTTCACTTTTTCATTATTACGAATCAATTTGTGAAGCACCTGGGGGTTCCAAGTGCTCACTATGCATCTAGAAAGGTGCCTTGGGGGGTCTAGTTTCCAAAATGGGGTCACTTGTGGGGGAGCTCCAAAGTTTGGGCACAGAGAAGCTCTCCAAACGCAATGTGGTGTCCGCTAACAATTTGAGCCGATTTTCCATTCAATTTGTTAGCGGATACCATGTTGCATTTAGAGAGTCCCTGTGTGCCCAAACATTGGAGCTCTCCCACAAGTGACCCCATTTTGGAAACTAGACCCCCCAAGGCACCTATCTAGATGCATAGTGAGCAGTTGGAACCCCCAGGTGCTTCACAAATTGATTCATAAAAATGAAAAAGTGTTTTTTTTTTCACTTTTTCATTGTTACGAATCAATTTGTGAAGCACCTGGGGGTTCCAAGTGCTCACTATGCATCTAGATAGGTGCCTTGGGGGGTCTAGTTTCCAAAATGGGGTCACTTGTGGGGGAGCTCCAATGTTTGGGCACACAGCAGCTCTCCAAACGCAACATGGTGTCGCTAACAATTTGAGCCAATTTTGCGTTAAATTTGTTAGCGGACACCATGTTGCATTTAGAGAGCCGCTGTGTGCCCAAATATTGGAGCTCCCCCACAAGTGACCCCATTTTGGAAACTAGACCACCCAAGGCACCTATCTAGATGCATAGTGAGCACTTGGAACCCTCAGGTGCTTCACAAATTGATTCATACAAATGAAAAAGTGTTTTTTTTTTCACTTTTTCATTGTTACGAATCAATTTGTGAAGCACCTGGGGGTTCCAAGTGCTCACTATGCATCTAGATAGGTGCCTTGGGGGGTCTAGTTTCCAAAATGGGGTCACTTGTGGGGGAGCTCCAATGTTTGGGCACACAAGGACTCTCTAAATGCAACATGGTGTCCTCTAACAAATTTAACGGAAAATCGGCTCAAATTGTTAGCGACACCATGTTGCGTTTGGAGAGCCGCTGTGTGCCCAAACATTGGAGCTCCCCCACAAGTGACCCCATTTTGGAAACTAGACCCCCCAAGGCACCTATCCAGATGCATTGTGAGCACTTGGAACACTCAGGTGCTTCACAAATTGATTCATAAAAATGAAAAAGTGTTTTTTTTTTTCACTTTTTCATTGTTACGAATCAATTTGTGAAGCACCTGGGGGTTCCAAGTGCTCACTATGCATCTAGAAAGGTGCCTTGGGGGGTCTAGTTTCCAAAATGGGGTCACTTGTGGGGGAGCTCCAAAGTTTGGGCACACATGGGCTCTCCAAACACAACATGGCATCCGCTAATTATTCAAGCAAATTTTACAATCAAAAAGTCAAATAGCGCTCCTTCCCTTCCGAGCCCTGCCGTGCGCCCAAACAGTATTTTTTCCCCAAATATTGGGTATCTGCGTGCCCAGGGGAAATTGCACAACAAATTTTGGGGTCCATTTTTTCTTGTTACCCCTGTGAAAATAAAAAAAATTGGGTCTAAATTAACATTTTTGTGAAAAAAGTTAAATGTTCATTTTTTTCTTCCACATTCAAAAAATTCCTGTGAAGCACTTGAAGGGTTAATAAAGTTCTTGAATGTGGTTTTGAGCACCTTGAGGGGTGCAGTTTTTAGAATGGTGTCACTTTTGGGTATTTTCTGTCATAAAGACCTCTCAAAGTGCCTTCAAATGTGATGTGGTCCCTAAAAAAATGGTTTTGTAAATTTTGTTGGAAAAATGAGAAATCGCTGGTCAACTTTTAACCCTTATAGCTCCCTAACAAAAAAAAATTTTGGTTCCAAAATTGTGCTGATGTAAAGTAGACATGTGGGAAATGTTATTTATTAACTCTTTTGTGTGACATATCGCTCTGATTTCAGGGCTTAAAAATTCAAATTTTGAAAATTGCAAAATTTTCAAAATTTTTGCCAAATTTCCGTTTTTTTCACAAATAAACGCAAGTGATATCGAAGAAATTTTTCCACAATCATGAAGTACAATATGTCACGAAAAAACAATCTCAGAATCAGGGGGATCCGTTGAAGCGTTCGAGAGTAATTACCTCATAAAGTGACAGTGGTCAGAATTGTAAAAATTGGCCCGGTCATTAACGTGCAAACCACCCGCGGGGCTTAAGGGGTTAAAGGTGTTTTCCCACAAACAAAAGTTAACTTTAATCAATAGATCTTGGAATAATAATAATTTCCACAATTGGATGTGTTTAAATAAAATATTCCTGTGCTGAGATAATCTTATAAATGTGCCCCTGCTGTGTACTGTGTAATGACTGTGTCTGACCAGACAGGAACATGGTCTGATCATACCACATCTCCAGGACAGGGAAGGAAGCAAAAGAGAGGATACAGATAACACAGCATGGGATAAAAGCTGATTCTTTTTGTGAGGTAAAAGATTTCACTGCCTGTTTTTAAACAATATTTTCCTTCCAATAAAGAATCATTTGTAATCCAGCTCTGTAATGACTGTACCCTTTTTATTTTTAAGATTAAATCAAAAGGGCCAGCAGCCGTTTCAATGCAGCTGCTGGTCTGAACATTACAATTCCTGGGAGTCTGCCCGGGGGGGGGCGGAGAAAATGTCAATGCGGGCCGTAAATGAGCCGTGGGACTAAGGTTTCCCACCCCTGATCTACAGTATGTTTAATTTTGCCATACCATCTACCTGCCACTGACCGTTGTCTGTCTTCTACTATGCCCTTTTCCTGCGGCCAGTGTCAATGGTTCACAATCAGCTTGACATCAACTCCCTGTCCATCATGTTATTTATACTGTAGTACTGCTGCTACTGGGGTTGTCGTTGTTGGCCCTACACTGGCAGACTGACCCTCTTAATTCTTTGCCATATGGCTCCTGCTGCTACCACTGCCACTGAACTGCTACACCAAGCACACATCTCCTGGCTGCCTGTCCACTTATCAGGATTCCTGTTGTCCTTCTGCAGTTTAAACACTGGTGGCTTCTATTGTTCACCTTGATAATTGTGCTGCAATTCCACTCCTTACCACTGAAGGCTCCTGTTGTGTTCTGCAATTGCCCTTTACTAAGATGTCAGATTCTGAATCTGTAGAATCAATCTTATTTCCTGTGTGGGGCTACTTAAAGCCCCATGGATCTCTTACTCATTGCTTGAGTATTGTGTATTGCTGTTAGTCTAGTTCAAGTCTCCAGCTTCTGAACTGTCTTACCCAGACTGTTCTCATTTATCTCAGGATTGTAGGATACAACACCTTTGCTATCTCCAAGGACTTCTATTGCCGCTTGCTGTTTTTTGCTCGTGCACCTCCAGCCACTGAATTCAAGCAGTGCTACACCCATATCGCAAGACCACTGTGTATTACCGTGCTAGACTTCACTGCTGCTCCCAAGCCTTCTATTGCTGGTCATACACTGCCAGACATCTCTTTATTTGTCACATCCTAATTATTTACTGTGCCGCTTCTGCTGCTGCCAATGCACAGCCAGACCAGACATACATCTCCTTGCTGGCTGAACACTGTTTTATACTGTACTGGGCCAGTCATTGTTGGCTCTACACTGTAAGACATCTGCTTGCCTGCCTCATCCTAATTCTTTAGCTCATTCATCCAGCCACACATTTCCTGGCTCCACACTGTTTTATAGTAATACACCGTGGATGCTAATACAAAACTTGACAACACTATTGACAACAAGCTATTGCTTATTCACATTGAAAACAGGTAGTCTGCTCCTGCTCTCTAAAGAAGAGATACATTTTTTATAACAAAAAAACCTTTGTAATTGTTTACTCGTTTTGAGAATAGCAAATGTTGTGGATTATCAAAAAAGGATATTTTTTTCACTAATATTTAAGAAGGCATTATTTCTTAGCTTTCAAAATCGTTTAGCACACAGAAAAAAAATTAATAATGTTTGGGCACCCTATGAAAAAAAATGTAGTTTCTTCTTTTAGCAAAGAAAAAAGTTTTTGAAACTTTAGGGATAACTTTTGCACCATCCCACGGCTTCTTCCATTTGCACCACCTGTGTATAAATGCCAGCAAAGCAAATATCTGCCCCAAAAAGATAATTTTTGTGCTGTTTCTGTAATTTAAGTCGCTGAACATGTCTGATAATGCAGTGTGTTGTTAAATAGCTTGCTATTTACCATGAATTATTTTTCGCATTATCGTTAATTAAATTTTGGGTGAAAATGTGGAAAAGCTGGAAAATTAGAATTTCAAATGGTTTGATTACCTCTATTGATGACAACTCTCTTTAGAACCTTTGCTTCTATTTTACTTATACCAGTCTGCTAGGTATAGTATGTGTGCACAGCTCCTTGAAAAAGTGTTCCTACCCCGTGAACTTTTCCACATTTTTTCACATTACACCCACAATCTTAAATACAATTTACTGAGTTTTTATATGATATACTAATACAAAGTAGCAAGTGTTTGTGAAGTGTAAAGGAAATGATACATGGTTTTGTAAATATTTTAAAAATATAAATCTGAACATTGTGACTTGCAGTTGTATTCAGCCCCCACCTGAGCCTCTAATAGATTTTCTTACAGGATTGCCCTGTTTTTAGTTCCATCCATCTTCCCATCAGTTCTGACCAGCTTCCATGTCCCTGCTAAAGAAAAGCATCCCAATAGCATGATGCTGCCACCACTCTTTGATGGTGGGGCCTGGGTTTTCAGGGTGTTATGCAGTGTTAGGTTTCTGCCACACATAGCGTTTTTCATTTAGACCAAAAAATTGTACTGTGGCCTCATCTAGCAAGAGCATCTTCTTCCACATGCTAGCTGTGTGCCCTACATGGCTTTTTGCAAACTGCAAATGGGACTTCTTATGGCTTGTTTTCAAAAATTGCTCATTAGTGCTTTCCTTGCTTGGGATGTCAGTTTAAGTGGACGGCCATGTCTTGGTAGGTTCGCAGTTGTGCAATACTCCCTCCAATTTTGGATGATCGATTGAACAGTGGTCTGTGAGATGTTCAGAGCTTGGGCTATTTTTTTGATAACCTAACCCTACTTTACTCTTCTCCACAACTTTATCCCTGACCTGTTTGGTGAGTTCCTTGGTTTTCATGACGTTGCTTGATCTCTAATGTTCTCAAACAAACCTCTGAGGTCTTCATAGAACAGCTGTAGTTATACTGAGAATAAATTACACATATATAGATATTTTACTAATGATGAGACTTCTGGAGGCAATTGGTCACTCAGGATTTTATTTAGGAGTATCAGTCTACAGGGGGCTGAATACAAGTGCATGCCACCATTTTCCGATTTATATTTTTAAAATAATTAGAAAAACATGTATAATTTCTTTTACACTTCACAAATGCTTGCTACTTTGTGTTGGTATACAACATAAAATCATGATAAAATACACTTAAGTTCGTGGTTGTGACATGAAAAATGTGGAAAAGTTCACAGGGTATGAATACTTTTTCAAGGCACTGTATATACAGCATAACTCCTTCATGATTATGCTACTATATTTAATTTCATTCAAAGTTTTATCAGCAGGGATCTTTGAAGCATCTTTCTTTTCACGTGTGTGGGTTCATTTTTACCATGCTTTTTAAATTTTTAATGCAGTATTATATAAATATTCTATTTGTATATGGCGTTTTGACTGAACTGTTCATATTTATGCTCTTTGCTTCTTGACTTCAGTTAGAGCAGCACCTTCTAAACACAGAGGAAAAGGAAAACCGATATGTAAATACACCTTTTTTTTCCACGATTTAACATCAAAAGTGTACAGTATTACATGTGGTTTTGCAGCTGAAAGTAATTGTTATAGCACAATTGTAAGGCAATATAGTGAAGAGGTATACATACCAGATAAAAAGGACTAAAGAAGATCTGTATGACCTTGACTATGGATAGGAATGATAATACTCATCAGCATAGTGTCAGAAACTACAAATCTCTTGGAATTTGCATGTGAAACCTCCAGATTCTGTGACATGAGAATTGCTTACAAATGAACACTCTTGTTTCAGGATTTATACTCCAAGTATGTATTTTTTCTATTATAACAGCCTATATTATGCCCTATGCACATGTAGCCTGCTTTTCGCTGTATTTTCCATCCAGAGTTATACAGTATTTAAAAGCCTGATGGAAACTGATGGAGGAAATGATCATATTATTTTTAAAGGGATTTTTCCCACCTTTTCGGCCCATCAATCGTTGCGCAAGTCACTGTTCCGTGTTCTTGATCATAATGTTTTATGCAATCCAGCTGATTCAAACTGATGGTTCATCATGAGAAAATGGTGAAAAAGACAGATGACAACCGATTCATTTTTTACATCATTTGTGATAATTTGAGGTTCAAAAAACTGAACCTGATGAAGCCAATTTCTCTGATAAAATATATTACAGAGTTTCTTATTTCCATGTGTACTATAGATTTATGAAATAAAATTTAAAAAGACGGTTACTCTTTAAGATAGTGGTTAGTGATGACCGCAAGTGCTCTTTACTTAGTTTGCCTAGGGTGCTTGGGCATGCACCGAGTATCGCGGGTGCTCTAGTGACATTTTTGAGCCCCCAATGCTACCTGTTTCGTGGCTGTTAGAGAGCCACAAAACATGCGGGGATTGCAAGTGTTTGTCAGTCAATCCTTGCATGTTTTGTGGTGTCTAACAGCCACGAAACATGTTGCCACGGTGACTCAAACATGTCACTCGAGCACCCACTAGAAAAAAATCGAGTAACGAGCACATGCGCTCATCGCTAATAGTGTGAAATATAATGATGTTAACATTTGGCATGAACTAATGCAATACCTGATTAAAACAATAATCTAGAAATGTATTTTCATTTTAACTTTCTTCAACACATTGTTATTACAACAAATATTTAGTTATTTATTTTTACTTTATACTGATTTTTATCTAAAAGACAGACTACACCGATGACCTTTTTTGCATATTACGTATAATAGCAGATTTCACTGGCATTCCTTTATTCCTCCTAAAGTATGAGACTTTTTCTGCCAGCCCCCTGGATCTTGTTTGCTAGACAAAATATTCCATATGTGGCTCTTTAAAAATGGGCACATTGGTTCAATGCCTTTCATTATTACAAACAGTTTCAATACTTCTGATCCAGTTAAAGCTGTCATCAATTTAATCTATGAAAAGCCATCTATTGTTTGGAATGTGGTAATTTTGAACCCCTTGCTCTTGATGTAAAACATATGACAATAATTTTCGTAATTATATTATAATTTCTTATGTTTGAAATGCTTGGCATATGTCAAGGTTGATAAACAGAACAAGTTATTTTAGAAAGGGTATAAGTGATACATATTATGTACACTTACTTTTCTTTTTATCATCACTTTCGGGTATCTGCAGATACATTTTAATAACATGTGACAGTTGTGTATTTATAGCTTGTTTTTACGGTTAGATATATTTACTTAACGGAAAGAGACTCACAAAGCATTAAACAAATAATATCTTTCATTCTTCAAAACTGACCACAGTTTTCCAGATGGTTTCTAGTTTAATTGTGCTGCATTTCTTTTTTTGTGAATGCTAACCTGTTATTAAAGAAGGACCTTTACTGTGAATTGTTAGCTCAGACAGTAAGCCAACATTATTCTCAGTAACTGCAGTAAATGTTCCTCTATCAACCATGCTATTGAAGGCAAAAATTATTGAAATGGGTTGTCTGGTATGACATCCACATTCCCTTGGAGCTCATATATCAGAAGAAAAATGGAAAGTCTCTGCAGCTTGGAAATGTGGAACTTTTAACCTTGTAAAAAAGACACCTAAACTTTACCCCCTTGTTTTTTCTCTGTCTGTAACAAACTTTTCTGTCCCAGCTCCTCACCTCCTGACGATACTATGTTGCTAAAATAAGAGGGGAAAGTGATCTTCCTCATGAAGCATTGCCACAGTGCAAACTCTTTGGACCATTCATCTGATGGGCAATGTGTAATACCCAGGCAATAAACTTAATGAAGTTGTTGCTGTCAATCATGGTGGTGCTGGAATGTCACTGGAGCTGGCCAGTTGACCTTTAGCAGGATGAATTTGCTGTCAATCGGTGCTCACAGCACTCTGTTTAAATCTTTCAAGCATGGTATGTCTTTGCCATCGCAAAGTCATCTATCCTCACATTTCACATTTGGTTATGATTTTTTCTTTATCTCCATCTGTCTTGTTTTAGCCCATTTTGCTTATCCATTGTGGTTTGCTTATATAGTGCCATCATATTCCATAGCGTTTTACAGACATTATCATTGCTGTTCCCATTGCGGCTCATAATCTAAATCCCCTATCAGTATTTCTTTGGAGTGTGGACAGATACCAGAGTACCAGGAGGAAATCCATGCAAACACAGGGAGAACATGCAGATATTGTCCTTCACGGGATTTGAAACCAGAATCCCAGCACTGCAAAGCAACAGTGCTAACCACTGAGCCACCATGCCGTTTATACTTCTTCCTTAAACTCACACCACCAGCTACTCTGGGGATGCAACTCAAAGGCCATTGCAGGTATATCCCTATATAACAGTGAAAGGCTAAATACCAGGGAGTCTTTAGGACTAGCTAAGCAGAGTGGCTAGTGTTGAATCAGTGCTCGCTTGGCCTTCTAAGTTTACAGATTTCCTTATACTGTACTTCCTTTGGTACAGAAAGACAAGTGGATCGCATACAAGAATAATGCCACAATTACATTCCTGAAGTCTCCTCTGCTATCCCTCCTTTTATCAAAGATGTAATAATCTAGGTCAAGAACTTTTAGCCCTTCTGTGACTGGTACTATTCTATTTTCTAAGTTATACATGCATCTGCCAGTTATTTGTTTAGGCTACTTTGTTTCTGCTCAGTGATTGTGTATTGACATTAGTTTTGGCCTAGCTTGTTATCAGATCCTCTCAGATTTTTCCGTTATCTGCCTATATTTTTTTGATGACTTTAAGGCTATGAGCCCACGATGCAGAAATGCTCCGGATTTTTCCTGAGCGTTTCTGCCACTCCCTGGCAGAAAAAAACGCATGCGGATTGTACATGCGTTTTTCCTGCCCGGGACAAGCGGAAGTGAAGCTTTCTACACATGCATTTCCGCATGGGGGTTGACAAGCACTTTCCGAGCGATTTTAGCATCACTTGGAAAGTGCTTGACAACTTGGTCACACTATATAAATCCATGCAACCGGCATGGATTTATATAGTGTGACCGAGAGAATGTCAAAAAATAAAAAATAAATCTATACTTACCTTCCGATAGCCCCCAGTGTCTTGCTTCGCTCGTTCCCGGCTTCCGGCAGATCACGGTACACTGAAGGACCTGCCAACATCAGCGTCGCGTGACCCTTCACATGACTATGAGGTCAGCGCAGGTCCTCCAGTCCATCGCGATCTGCGGGCATGAGAGGAGGAGCGCACCACGGGCCGCCAGAAGGTAAGTATATATTTATTTTTTATTTTCTTCTTTTTTTTTTTTTACAGCTTTCTATGGTATCCAGGTCCGGTGGAGAGTCTCCTCTTCTCTAGACCTGGGTACCATCCGCACATTGAACGCATGTATTCGGCATGTGCTTATCTAGTAAAGCAGAATGCATGCGTTCTAATGCAAGTCAATGGCGGCGAAAACGCAGCACTTTGGGGAACATGGCAGGCCTTCTACCATGCGTTTTTTAAGTTTTTCTGCAGCATTTTTACCGCTGCGGAAACGCTTAAAAAACGCATCGTGGGCACACAGCCTAAGCCTGTTTGACTTCTCATTTATCTTCTGTTTGGGCCTTGTTCCTGTACTGCTGGATATTGACCTTAGCTTGCACCTGACCAGCTTTCTGTGTCATTTCTACATGAGAATTTATGACTAAAGGATTCCTTTCACCAATATAAAGATTGAATAGTTAAAGGGATGGTCTAGTGCCTAAGGGTATGTGCACACGTTCAGGAATTGAAGCAGAAATTTCCTGAGCGTTTTTGCCTCTCCCTGGCAGAAAAAAATGCATGTGGATTTACATTTTTGATGCGTTTTTACATGCATTTTTGAAGCTTTTTTTTAAGTGTTTTTGAGCATCAATGAATGATTTTTGGAGCTAAATAAAGTTTTCAGGACATTGCTAAAGCCCTTGGATTACTATAAGAATTAGGGTGAGTATATTGGTTAATTTAAATGATTAAAAAATGGGTCTGTTGTATTTCAAATAAAGTGTTTACACTGTGTCAGTGTGTTTCTTACTTTGTTTGGTCATGAAAAGGTCTGATTGACACCATGACATCACCAGACAAAAAAGCTGGGTGTCAGCTAGTCCCATTCACCCACTCTTCATTAGCATTTCTATTCACGTAATTTATGCGACTGCTGTGAGCTGTTTTTTTTTAGCCTGGGAATGTGCCACTAGGCAAACATTTTCCATTGCCATAATTAATATCTCACAGCTGGTTTGTTAGCTGCTACGTCCCCCGATCAGCACTCAGCAGCGCTTTGGACACAATGTATTTGTGTTGCGTCCAAAACTCGGAGTTACAATGCCGCACTTTTATTGTCGGTATATGTGAATCCACTGCATATAATGACACTTCGGACAAAATCTGCAGTGGAGACTAGCGTGTCCGCTACTGAAATTGACCTACTGCGGGTGAGTTTGGGTACATGGCTACAAACAGGAGCCGCTGCAGGTTTGACACCGTGTGTTTATACAGCGTCAAACCCGCAGCGTCCAGATGTTACACCATAGTGGATGGGATCTCTAGAAATCCCATGTCTGTTATGCTTGCATCTGAGGCTGCAAATCACCCGCGGACACTGACAGGCGGCGCGTCTTTCAGGACCGCAGCATGTCAAATTCTCTTGTGGAGTTGCTAGTCTCCGCAACAGAAATTTGACCACTAGAATGTATAGAATGCAGTAAATCCGCACGGTTCAGTGAACACATGTGGATTTACCTGCGTTCAATAGAATGCAACGTTTTGGACGCAGCAAAAATTTGCATCCAAAGTGGTGCTATGTCTGAATTATGGGCACAAAGCCTAAAATTTAAAAAAAAAAATGGCGTGGGCTCCTGCGTCATTTTTCTAACCAGCAGAGGGAAAGACGACTGCTGGGGGATGATATTAGTAGCCGCGGAAGGGGCCATTAGCCAACAATGATCCATGGCTATTAATATCAGCCCACAGCTGTTTGTTTAGCCTTTACTGGCTAGATTACAGGGGGGCCCCAGGAAAAAAATTGAGGTGGGGTCCCCCTATAAAATCGAGCCAGCAAAGGCTAAACTAGACAGCTGCGGGCTGATGTTATTAGCCATAGAAGGGGCCATGAATACTAGCCCCCTCCGCGGCTATTAATATCACCCCTCAGCCGTCCCAAGAATGGCGCATCCATAAGATGCGCCAAATCTGGCGCTTAGCCTTGCTCTTCCACACTGCCCTGTAGTGCTGGCAGGGGGTAATGGGGTTGTGGTTCACGTCAGCCTTGTACTTGAGGCTGATGCGAAGCCCAGGTTAGTAATGGAGGGCGTCTATAAGACGCCCCCATTACTAACCGCGTGGTTAAATGGTCGCCACATTTTCAATAAAAGACACGGCCAGAATAAAGTATTTTAATGAAATAAAAAACACACGGTTCTACAATTTTTTTTATTACACGCCTCCGCGGTGCCCTCAATATCCTGAAAAAAATGTAAAAAAAACAAACAACAATATCCCTCACCTGTCCGCTGTCAACGATGTAGTCCATGATCACTACTGTCTCACGACGGATAATTTCTACAGCTGTTACACCAGCCATCACTGATGTCACAGCTGTAGAATACAGCACTGTATACTTGCAGGGGTATAAAATTACCCCCTGTCAGTATACAGTGCTGCAGGGGGACACTGGGGTTCATCAGCTGAAGATCAGCTGATGAGCCCGGTGAGTTAGAGACTGTGAGAACCTTCTTGTGATCACATGACCACCAGCTGATTGCTGATGGCACTGATCACCTGATGGTCACACGACCATCAGGTGATCGCTGACGTCACCGATCAGTTGATGGTAGCGTGACCATCAGGTGATCAGTGACATCACCGCAGTGTACCGCGAACCGCCAAAGAGGAAGCATTGCCGAGGAGGACACCGGAAGCCGCCGGACAGGTGAGTACAAAATTTTTTGAATTTTTACTCTTTTATTCTTTTTTTAACTGCCGCTGGCACGCGGGTTGGGAGGAGCAGGCTGCTGCTTCTCCCATCCATACTGCTCTCGCTGTTATCAGGATGAAAGGAGTAGCAGCAGCCTCTTCTGATCCGGGCACCAGACACGTTGCGATTCCGGCGTGGTTTTGCGCCTATTGATTTACATTGAAAAGCAGCAAATCCGCATGTATAGATATTGCGATTCAATGCAAGTCAATGGGCGTGATTTTGATGCAAAATCGCGCCTGAATTGGTTGTGCTGCGATTTGTGCCGCTGGTATAATTTCAGCATCATTTCCGCATCATGTGCACAGCACATGCAGATTATCATTGCTCTACATGGCAGACCTATTAGAGAGAAACCACAGCGGAAACACATTAAAACCGCATTGTGTGAGCTCAGCCTAAAATTTAATTTACTAAATATCTATTTTTACACCCTAACCCGTTCTGATTGCAGCGTTATTATAAAATGCCCTACACATCTCTCTATCCTGCTAATCGCTAAATGTATTTATTTATGTTTTCACTTCCTGTGATGTTTCATTTCAGAGGAGTCTCTAACAGGACGCCACAGGAAGCTGTTGCTGCACTCACTTCTCTACAGCATCTATTGCCCTTCCTAGAATAGGATTTCATCAGAGGGTAATGCTGCAGTTACTTACTACACTTTTTTGCATCGCTGTCCTCTGAAGAAGTCCTGGTTCCATGCTGCTTATGAAGCTGTGAGAAAGGAGAGTGCAGCACCTTCATTCTGCTTTTGTCTCATCTTCCCCACATCTTCTAACAGTGAAAAAAAATGTTATCAGGGGGCAGAGATAGAAGCAGTGAGTAACATCAATGCTGCCCAACAGCTTCTAGTGTCGCCCTCAAACAAGTCATCATCAGGGGGCAGTGCTGGTGTCACTCGCTGCTTCTATCATCACCCCCTGTTGATGATTCATTTGTTAGAAGCTGATCATTTTATAGTAAAGCTAATTATAAAAATGGTTAGGGTGTAAACATAGATATTTAGGAAAGAGATTTTAGGTACCCTTTAAACCATTGGGCCCACTACTTGATTACAAGCTAACAGTAGTTTCTTCGCAGTATTGTTAATTGTCTAGCTTTCAGTTTTATTTTTTTAAGGTCCATAGAAAATGAATTAAATAAACATGATTGTATCGATCCACTGCAAATTCACTTCCTGTAATACTCAGGTCCCGGCAAATGCGAACAAATTGCGATTCAATTGATATGGATTGACAATAAATGCCCAACGTCATTTTACAATTGCTGAAGATTGCATCAACCAAAGAGTAGCCCTACAGGCTTTCACATGGTGTTTTCCAGATATCATGTCACATGGTATAGCTCTGCCAATCAGAGAGGCAAATCACAAGCACTATAAAAGATGCAGGCAGGGAAAGCAGTGACCATTTTATGATTTTACAGCCTAGTGATAGGTCAGAGCACACAAATCACCATTACAGATAGGAATAGAAAAGTCTACATCAGAGTGTGGGGTAGTACTGTAGCACTGAAGAACATAGAAAATAGAAGACAGTCTCAGTCTGTGAATTATAATATACAGATAGGGATATTCAGGATCTGAATATTATGTGTGGCTGTGAGTTTATTGGTCTGTGACATAATGCAGTACAACACGTTAATAATAAAGAAAGCAGGTCCCAGCACTCACAGGCTTTCTTCATTGGAATACTATCCCTCCACGCGCACCACTATACATCTGCGGAGTGCCAACTACCCTTTTTTGCAACACCTTAATAACACCATTTTTTTTTTCCATTCTTGATGCACTACAAAAAATAGCACAGTTTATGTCTCCTCAAGCCTAATTTTCCTTCTAAAGAAAAAATACTGAAACCATGGCTCATCCGTCAGAGAAAGTATGCTTCTTGGCTTGTAAGACACACAAATGATAAGTGATATATATATGCATGAATAAAACAACTTAAAACGTTTTCATCTTTTCATATCTGTTTTACTAGTCCAATTTAGAAACCATAAGCGCCACAAAAATATTGCTAAATTAGCTAGGGAACAGGAGGGTGTGATCTGGGTAACAGTGATGGAGTTACGGTGGTAAGAATCATCTGTATTGGGTGTGTATTCCACAACACTAACATGGCACAAACAATAGGAATCCCAGCTGTTGCAGTGTAAGGTTCCTCAGCGAGGAAGTCATGGGCGAGCTGTAGCCCCTGCTCCCTCTGGCACCCTACAGACAATACGTGTCCTCCCTCTGATGTGTGGCTGTGTATGTGGTGCTCTCCACTTACTTCAGACCATTCGATTGCGGCTGTCTCCAGGCATTTCTCTTCTGGGGCCAGGGCAGCAATAAATTCAGAGGACACGAGGTTCTTAACCATAACTTGGACTTTACTTGGGGAAGAGGAATATGTACAATATTTACAGGCAGATATAATGGCTAAGGTCCGACAGGTTATCATCTCCCTCACAGGCCCTGGCAACATCTTCAGCCCTGGTTCCCTCTTTAAGTGAAGCATCTCTGTAACTCTAATCTCTAGCCCAAGAGAATCTTCTTCAATATCAACAATGTTTCCAGATCCTATATCTCCCCCATGTCTTAGCCTGGAGTCTTATCTTCCTCTGCTACCTGCAGACTAGAGGTGCCCCGGGTACTCAATACCTCCGTTGAGTTTCTCCAGCCGGCTAACAGGACTCTTGCGTAGGGAGATCTTCACACTGGTGATCCCACTGTCTGAGGGTAAGGAGCTCCAGTCTACCCTAGCAGCCACCATATCCTCAGGCTGCCCGTACGGTCCACTGTCCTAACTCTACTCACTTGTTCTGGGAAACTCACCACAGATTTCCTAGAGTGCCCACCCTCTGTGGGCTGTCATCACAACCATTAACCCCATCACTGTCTGCAATACTGCTGGCAGACCCAACCTGGCATCTGCACCCGGGACGGTGGCATCTTGTGGCTGGTTACAAGTACTGCAGCCCACAAGGAATTATGTCAGGAACAAGCTCTATAAACACTCAAGGTTTGATCATGGCACTAAGTTCCCTCTCTACTCTACTGACTGGACCACTGCAGCTAATCCCTTAGCTTGGCCTAACAACAGTTCAAAGATGTTTAACTCCAGGAACATTCTCTTTTAACTACATCAGTGCCGAAGGAAGGCTATGTCCTTCCCCACTATTACAGCAGCACCACAGGTTTAAAAACCGATGTAATATCTGGTAGGTAAGGCGAGATATGTTTCCTGTGCTACTGGTATAGATCCAAATGAAGAATTAGTGAGACAAGGATGATAGCAATGTGGTTTTATTTTCTATGTGCTTAGAAGTAATCCAATTGCATCTTCAAGAACAAAACACAGGAATCCTGTGCTTGGTCCAAGTTAGAGAGAGGAAGAAGTACATGCCCCCACTGAAATCTCTGGTAATGCCCAACTGGACTTTAAAAATGTAACTGTTTAGGTACCAAATACTTTAATTGCTAATATTTCTGCAACAAGGAAGAGAAATAATAAAAATAAATGATTTATTCTGCGTTGAAATGCCTATTATATCAATTGTCCAGTTCAATATGAAAAAAAAATGTGAAAGGGTAGCTGTAGGATGTGTATGATATCACAGGCATGTAATCAGTCATAATGTATGTCTGCAAGAAATTTGTAAGTGTTGGGGATCCAATAAGTAGTCAACTTTACACCTGGTACTGGAATATTCATGAGAAAAATTTAATGTTATATGCTTTTAGAGATCTATGTGTGTTTGTAATATTAACTTTGTATAGTATATTATCAGAAAAATGTGCCTTTTTCTCTGGCAGAATTGACAAGTCATTATCAAAATTCTCAATTCTGTATTGAAAATCTGTATTCGATGAAGACAGACTTTCCCATTACTGAGATAGGAGAGGTCAGTTATTACTGATGAGATTCTATGTAGATGGAAGGAGGGAGGAGCTAGAAGCAGGGCTCCTCCTCTTCCTCTTCCTATCTATATAGAATCTTATCAGTAGTAACTGCCATATCCTATCAAAGTAAGGTAGTAAAATGTTAAAATGACATTTCCTGATGAATGCATTTTTCACCATTGAAAGCAATGTAAAAGTGCAAAAACGCATCAAAAACGCTATGTGTGAACATAGCCCAAGGTATGGAGGAGCATTTTTGCTTTTGTATATTTATTTTGCCTTATATGCAAGTCATTACCCTGGAAAGGATGTTCCTTAACATTTTTCCCAGGAAAATACGTTATGGTTTCGTTTTTGTATGTTTTATAGTGAGTCCGTAAAAGTGGCCTAATACTCTGACAACGTTGTTGACAGCAGTGACCTGGGAGTCAGAAATGCTTCCAGGGGTCTTCCCCATGCTGTTCCCATGTAATTTGAGCACTGTTCCCATTGATTTGGGAAATTTTTAGGCCCTCTGCAGACCGCCATGGGGGGGGGCACCGGAAAAATGGTCAAGTTTCCCATAGACTTACATTGGGCTCATTGCTCGGACCGTGCACTCGAGCATTCCAATGTGCTCGACCCGAGCAACGAGTACCCGAGCATTTTAGTGCTCGCTCATTATTACACATAACCTTTACAAAACGGGATGGGACCGGAAAATGTATGTAGAATTAAGTTTCAATAGCACGCACGTGTAACTGTCTTCTGTTGTCAGGTGGAATGTTTCCACATTTAGTACTGAACTATTGGTGCAATGGAATGGACTCTAAAAATATATATTAACCCCTTCACATCCCACCCTGTTTTCACCTTTCTGACCAGGTCATATTTTACAGTTCTGACCAGTGTCGCTTTATGAGGTAATAACTGGAGCGCTTCAACTCCAAAGACATACTGATAAGGAATCTAGATTGTGAGCCCCAATGGGGACAGTGCCCATAATGTCTGTAAAGCGCTGTGGAATTAATGGCGCTATATAAGTGAGTAAAATAAATAAAATAAACAGATCACAGTGATTCTGAGTTTTTTTTTGTGACATATTGTACTTCATGATAGTGGTAAATTTAGGTCAATATTTGCATGTATTTGTGAAAATATTGCAATTTTGGCAAAAATTTTGCAATTTTAAACTTTTAATTTTTATGCCCTTAAACCAGATAGTTATATCACACAAGATATTTAATAAATAACATTTAACACATGTCTACTTTAAATCAACATCATTTGTGAAACATCTTTTTTTTGTTACAAAGTTAGAAGGGTTAAAAAAAATTTCAGCAATTTTTCATTTTTCCAACAAAATTTACAAAATAATTATTTTTAGGGACCACATCACATTTGAAGTGACTTTGAGGTTCCTGTATGGCTGAAAATACCCAAAAGTGACACCATTTTAAAAACTGCACTCCTCAAAGTACTAAAAAATAAATTTAAAAAAAGTTTATTAATGCTTCAGGTGCTTTACAGGAATTAAAGCAATGTAGAAAGAAAAAATGAAAATTTGACTTTTCCCCCCAAAAATGTTGCTTTGGTACCAAATTTTTACATTTTCATAAGGGTAGCAGGAGAAAAAATACCATTGCATTTGTACCCCAGAAATTAAGCAGGCTGTCATCGGTACAGAAATGTAAAATGTGAACGATAACTGGTTTATGCATAGTGTGGGGCATTTGGATTTGGGAGCGCAGATTTCGCTAGATTTCTTTTGGGAGGGAGAAGCCATAGCGCTTTTAAAGAGCCTTTGTAATACCAGTAACATGGAAGCCCCTATATTTTCATTGACAGATGATGGACCTGAGTGGGCACTTGCTTTTTTTGTAGATTGAGCTGAAGCTTTTATTAGGAACATTTTACATAACATTTTTGATAACATTTATCCTGCGCTCTCTGCTGAGCACTTACATTGCGGTTTCCATCTAAATCTATGAATGACGTGATTCGGATGAAATTCACTGAGGGATTATTTCACTAAAATGAGGCAGCAGACTGGACTCTGGACTCTGTCTATTTTCTGTTTAGCGGTACTTCTTTGCAGAGGTGCACAAAACTGGCTAACCCCGCTTTTATGCATGCTTAAAAAGACATAGCCGGGTCATAGGCCAGACAGTGTCTCCATTTGCCTCATCATAGGGAATCTTCTGCCAGGGGTTCTGTCTGAATCATGTAAGTCAGAGATTTACATGGAAACCCCGGTGTAAGTATACAGCGTAAAGTGCAAGATAAATGTGAGCTGAGTCTTACTGTGATCTTTTGGAGGCAGAATGGACAAAACAACAGCAAGTCAAGAAATGATTCCTTTTATTTTTTAGCCAATTCTCATGCAGTATTATTTTTATGCCATTCTTGTGTAGTATAAGTCATTAGATAAATTTATTCTTTGCGTTGGTGCCATACCAGATTTATATAGTTTTATTATGTTATGTTTGACTACTATCACACACTAAAAAATGCTTTTTTTGCAAAAAAAAAAGGTTTTGCATTGTCATATGTTGAGAGCTATAAATTTTCCATATTTCTGTCAACAGAGTCATGTAAGGGCTTGATTTTGGCAGGACGGTGTGATGTTTTTATTGGTATCATTTTTGGGCACATAACATTTCTATTCTGATTTTTGAGAAGCTTACAGCGATACCACATTTATATCGTTGCTGCTATATATCACAGATATATTAATTCTCAGTCACACTGAGTGGCGATGATGAGACTGCTACAAACAGTTCAATGCATGTCACTTAAATCTTGGATTTCTATTCACAGTGTGACTATCACTCCCATTTTTAATCTGGTACATCAGCACTGAAGAAGTACACCACAATCGCATTAGGCCTTTATCTATCCTTATGCTGTGTACTCCGTGCTCTCCTATCCCTATCCCACAGTGCAGGCATTAAGTGACGTTCCTTGTCCAACTTCAGTTTTTATACTGCCTATGATAGCACACTTGATTGGCTGTGCTGCACCATGTGATTGGATTGCTGCAGGGCATACAGGAGTTAGAGTATGTCAAACTATTTTTTTGCAAGAAATACACACTTACATAGACTTAAAGGGGCTGTCCACTACTGGGGTTTTCCACAATAATGCAAAACTCTTGTTCATCATGTGAAATGATCTTTTGTTTTGCACAAAACATCATCATTCTCAGCAGCACATTATTTTGTGTAAACCGGACATGTGCTGCATCGGGATTAATGGCTGCCTAACTATTCCAGATTGTTCAGTGCACATCTGAAGCATAGTCTGCCTGTGTAAACAGATTGTTAAACCACCACTGAGAAGCAAATAAGCAGTTGTTTGGTGGTCGTTTAGCGCTATGCGTCACACAGTATAAATGGACCCTTACATGAGTGCACGTATTGAGGATTTGGTAAGTAAGCAAATGTCTCCTGCGATAATCTATAAGAAAAAATGTAACAAAAAAAGAACAGTAAAAACATGGTAATAAACCCCCTTACTTTTTTTTACATTTTGAAATATTCCACCAAACAGGTGTATATGGTGATATAGTCATACTCTCATCAATATATAATCTAATTCTGAATGTATTTTTAGATTTATGAAGTAAAAATGCTGGTCTGCATTTGTATAGAGATTTGAGCATAGTGTGGTATTGCCCTTTTAAGCAGCTGTGTATCTTGGCCCCTTTAAGAGAGATGTGATAGCAGCTTTAGCTGAGCATGCCTAGTGCAGAACTGGGATACAGGCAGAAAATGTATACCAGCAACCTGATGGAGTAAAATATACCGAGCAGATTACAGATCTGTATATTATGGGTAAGCATAAAAGCAAATAATACAAAGGTGACCTCTGCAATCAGTGATCAAAAATGTGAAAGGCGTGCTATTTACTGTAATGTGCTGACTATGCAGGCAGACTGCTGCGAAATATAAGGCAGGAAATGGTCATTATTATATTGCCACATTTATTTAACATGACAGGAGTTCTTGGAAATGCTATAGAATAAATGTATTGAATGTTAAGGATGCAGCTTGTGCAGAATAAAAGAATCTAAGCTGGAAAGTAATGCAGAACATATGATGGCATGTTAATTAGTGTGCAGCATTACAAAGCAACATTTTACTGGTACGTATTCTTCAGCAGGTGTTGATATTACTGTTGAAGGAACTTTTATTTCTACATTTCTTGAATTCTTTGATTTTATTTATTTAGAAATTGTACTTGGAATATATTGTCTCACATCAGTTAAGCAGTTTGCGATAAATGATAATTAATTAATACTCTAAGGTTGAGGGTACGCTCACACGAGCTTATAACATGGCCGAGTGCTATCCAATGTTTTATCGCATAGCACTCTGAACAGTGTTAGGACTCGCTCCCACTTGTGATTAAATTGAACGAATGCAATCCGATTAAAATTGGATTGCATCCGTACCAATTTAATCCTATGCTTGTGTTCTCAATGGCATTCTTTTTTCCTGCTCCGATCGGATCGCGATCGGAAGGAAAAAAAAATGCAGGAAGCTGCGATTGCTTGTGTAATTCGGATCGCACACACCCATATAAGTCTATGGGTGTGTGTGAAACCTCGCACTGCACTCGGATATTACCTGAGTGAAGTGCGATTCCCGTCGACAACAGCAACAGAGGAGATGGAGAAATTGATTTATCCATCTCTTCCGCAGTGGTGTGCTGCGATTATCTCATGCGAGAGGATCGGAGCCAGGGTCGGACTGGGGTGCCTAGGGCCCACCAGGGAAACTGTCTCTAGGGGCCCACACTACATCCCACCATAAACGGTTTTATTACTTGTTATGCTTTTCTATAATGCACTATAGTTACATGATTGGCCGCGCTGTGAAGCACTGAGCGGCAGGACTTTCTTCGAACAGTCATTCTGTACTGCCAGAGTCCCTTTAATGGTAACTTGTCACCTTGAAAAACTATATTTATCTGCAGATATAGGGGTAATCTGCAGGTAAATAGGGTTTAAAGCCTGGTTAGACGGCTTATTGGAAAAGCGTTGGCTACACGGAGAAAATTACATTTTATTCTCCCTGCCGCCACTAGCTTCCTGTCATAGGATCGGTGCAAGGAGGGAGACATTACAGTCACCGCGAACTACAAAGTGAGCGTGCTGCAATAACGTCCGGCACCTTGATTGTGACACTTCCATGGAGGCCAACCTCAGGCTGAGCTTCATTGAATGACTAACATGGCAGCAGCACCTGGCAACTAGTGCTGAGCTAGCGTGGTTGGATAAGGTGTGATCCCAGCATGCTCGGGTGTTATCTGAGTATCTTGTAGTGCTCTGCTACTATTCTCGAATCCCCAGGGTAGCATGTTTTGGGGCGGTAGACAGACGCAACACATGCAGGAATTGCCTGTTTGTTAGGTAATCCCTGCATGTGTTGCTTCTGTCTACCGCTGCAAAACATGTTACTGCAGGGACTAGAGCATATTAGCAGAGCACTACAAGATACTCGGATAACACCCGAGCATGCTGGGATCACACCTTATCCGACCACGCTCGCTCAGCACTAGTTGCCAGGTGCTGCTGCCATGTTAGTCATTCAATGAAGCTCAGCCTGAGGTTGTGCTCCATGGAAGTGTCACAATCAAGGTGCCGGACGTTATTGCAGCACGCTCACTTTGTAGTTCGCGGTGACTGTAATGTCTCTTATCCGACCACGCTCACTCAGCACTACTGGCAACCCATCAGCAACCTGCAACTGCGTCACAGGGGGCTGAAGGGAGCAGGTGACTGCATGCACCGGCCATTGTGCTATCTAAATGCCGCTGTCAGTGATTGACAAGGGCACTTAAATACTCAAAACAGCAGCAATCAAGGCGAGCTCTGATCACTGCTGTTACAGGCAGACGCCGGCTATGTAACACAGCCGACATCTGCCCGGTATGGAGCAGGCTCAGCTCCTGAACCCGCTCCATACAAGCACATCCCTATGGTGACAGTTATGACAAGGTTAGCAAATTTCACTTGTCTGTTCCTAAATGTGGAAAGACAAATGGAATTCCTTAACACATGTGAAAGAGACCTAATAGATTTAGTAAAGATGCTCCAAGCATATGAATGTTATTACACACCACAATGCACAGTTACATACACGCATCTTACAAAAATACATATTATTCCAGATACGCAGATGCGCACAAACACGCAGAAGCGCACAAACACATCAGTACATGAATGCATCATCTGAACCACCATCATTTGTAATGTCAGGTCAGCCCGATATATATTTGTATCGCATAAACCTACAACTCCCAGTATGTAATTAACAATAGAGATACTGGGAGTTGTTATCAGTCATCATCAGACTGCGGACCATACAGGAACCACAGTACTGATGAGACACAGGCAGGATCACAAATGAACATTTACATCCAGGTATCTTACCTGAGACGTCTTCTCTGATTAGAGTTGTTCTCTTTCTTTTCTCCATCTTGTCCAGACTCCATGATGACTTTTCTCATCCACAGCTCATCTCTGCAGACTTCCATCTTCTCCGGTCTTCTGCAGCACATCCCCACACGATGCCCTTAAAGATAGCAGAGTCATTATAATGCTCCTGAATAAAAATATCTACACTGAGCCCCTGAATAAACCTAACTCTTACAACGCTCCCTGCACAAAACATGACATACACTCTACCCCTCTTATGGTACCTGCTCTCCACACTGTCCTCTCCTTACCATACTGGTCCCCCTCTCCTCACTGTCCTCTCCTTTCCATACTGGGCCCCCTCTCCACACTGTCATCTCCTTTCCATACTGGGCCCCCTCTCCACACTGTCCTCTCCTTACCATACTGGGCCCCCTGTTCACATTGTCCTCTCACACTGTGTCCCCCCTATACTGTCCAGTCTCTATACTGTGCCCCTTCATCACACTCCCCCTCCTCAGCATACTGTTCCCCCCTTTCTGTGCCCTCACACTGTTTCCCCCATACTGCCGCATCTCTATACCTTCCCCCACACTACCTAGTCTCTGTGCTGTCACCTCACACTTTTCTCCCTCCATACAGTCTCCTCACACTATTCCCCCACTCTCCATACTGTTTCCTCATACATCCCCCTTCCCCATTCTGTTCCTGCACTCATTCCCACCCCTCCTCTGGTTCATCATACTGTTTCTTCACACATCTCCCCATTATGTCTCCTAAAATTTCTCTCCCATCTCTCCCCAAATATAATAAATCTTCGGAAGACCACACAGACATGCAGAAACGCGCTTACACACACGAAAACAAGCGCACACAGACACATACTAAGGGCTCTTTCACACATCAGTACATGCGGTGACAGTTTCCACACGTACCAGAGACATTGGTACACGTAGACCCATTCAAATGAATGTTTTTACCTGCTGCACCTCCCACAAAACATCCCGCACACTGATGACAACGCTCTTCCTAAGCACCAGGTGCTGAACGCTGCTCTCATCATAGATCCCTGCCGGCGCTGCGATCAGCAGCAGCGGAGTCAATGATGAGAGTAGTAGTCTACTCCCGCCGTGTAGAACTGTAAAAATAGGAATAAAATAAAAAAATCCTTATACTCACCTCTCCTAAGCGTCACCCGCTGTAATCCGTGCAAGCGCTCATGCCAAGGAGAACGACTCCTGCAGCGAGTGGGCCCCGGAGCTGCGCTCAACAAGGGGTGCCCTGTCAATCACTGAGCGCAGCTCCGGGGCCCGCTCGCTGCAGGAGTCATTCTCCTCGGCGTGAGCGCTCACACGGATCACAGCGGGTGACGCTTAGGAGAGGTGAGTATAAGGATTCTTTTATTTTATTCCTGTTTTTACAGTTGGACACGGAGGGAGTAGACTACTACTCTCATCATTGACCCTGCTGCTGCTGATCGCAGCACCGGCAGGGATCTATGATGAGGGCAGCGCTCAGCACCCGGCTCTTGGGAACAGCGCTAACTGTACACTGATTCCCAAGCGCCGATACGTGTCACACGGATGACACACAGGTGGACACGGATATCTCCAGTCCCGTAAATATCAGGACATGTGAAAGAGCCCTAATATGCACACACAGATACACATACTCACAGAAATGGGGACACGTACACACGCAGGCAAGCACACACAGAAATGCACACGCAGTCATGCTCAGACACACTCAGACAATCACACACAAAAATGCAGACACACAGGGAAGTACGCACACGTGTGAAGACATATATACACACGTAGACATGCAGGCACTCAAATACATACACACAAACACATGCAGGCATATACAGTACACACACGCAAGCAGGCATATACACACACACTGTACACACACAGGCATATACACACACACTGTACACACACAGGCATATACACACACACACAGGCAGGCATATACACACACACACACACAGGCATATACACACACACACACACACACATGCAGGCATATACACACACACACACACACATGCAGGCATATACACACACACACACACACATGCAGGCATATACACACACACACACATGCAGGCATATACACCCACACAGCCATATACACCCACACATGCAGGCATATACACACACACACACACACATGCAGGCATATACACACACACACACACACACACATGCAGGCATATACACACACATGCAGGCATATACACACACACACATGCAGGCATATACACACACATGCAGGCATATACATACACACATGCAGGCATATACACACACACACACATGCAGGCATATACACACACATGCAGGCATATACACACACACACACATGCAGGCATATACACACACACACACACACATGCAGGCATATACTCACACACACAGCCATATACACACACACACATGCAGGCATATACACACACACAGCCATATACACACACACACATGCAGGCATATACACACACACACACACACATGCAGGCATATACACACACACACACATGCAGGCATATACTCACACACACAGCCATATACACACACACACATGCAGGCATATACACACACACACAGCCATATACACACACACACATGCAGGCATATACACACACACACAGCCATATACATACACACACACACACATGCAGGCATATACACACACACAGCCATATACACACACACACATGCAGGCATATACACACACACAGCCATATACACACACACACACATGCAGGCATATACACACACACACAGCCATATACACACACACACACACATGCAGGCATATACACACACACACACACACATGCAGGCATACACACACACACACTCACACACACGCAGGCATATACACACACAGCCATATACACATGCAGGGATATACACACACAGCCATATACACACACACACACATGCAGGCATATACACACACAGCCATATACACACACACACACACACACATGCAGGCATACACACACATATACACACACACACATATATATACACACACGCAGGCATATATATATACACACACACACAGCCATATAACTCACCCATAAAAACGTTATTGAATATTTGGCACGGTGCTCTTGACATGAAATTGAAGCAGTGAGAGCTGTATGCCTGCAGCCTTGTTTCCAATTCCAGGCCAGGCCACATTCCACATATCCAGCCCCGGAGCCGGTATAAAAAAGCCCAGAGTCAGAGCAGGAGAGAAGGGGGCGGTGCCACCACCTGGTCGGGAGCCGGTATTACTACAGGGGAGCAGGCCAGAGCAGATATGGAGCCGGGATGGGACCGTATCAGAAGCCCGGGAGCAGGGAGAGCAGAGCGAGACATCAGCTTCGGTGGCGCCGGCGTTTCATAGGACGGCCCCGGAGCAGAGAGAGCACTGCAGAGCGCGGCCGCGGCGTATCAGAGGCCAGGAGAGAGCGGCGTCAGCGTCACCACAGTCTGCCAGCCAGCGGGAAAGCAGAGTGCAGTGCGTGTCACCGCCCAGAAAGAATCCATCCTCTTAGTGTCAGAGACTCACGTGGTAAGTATGCTGCATGCACGTCACTGCAGGCCCGCTGTCACCAATGAATGTGCCATGCGCGCGACGCTACATTTGATTCAGCCGCGCTTTTAAAGGGCTCACACTTTTAAAGGCCCCCCACCACCAATTTTCTCACTCTCATATCGGGGCCCACCAGGAAATTTCCCGATTTCCCGCCAGGCCAGACCGACCCTGATCGGAGCACTGATAGTCAGCTTACCCTCACAGCAGAGTAGGAGCCGAGTGTCATTAACATATCACATCCGATGCTCTCGGATCACATCTGATACGCTAGTGGAACCCTGGTCTTATACTATGGGGTGGCACGAGAAAACAATCACAGCTTGCTGCTAGTGCATCCGATCGGATCACACTCACCCATTCTAGTCTATGGGTGCGTGTAAAACATCAGACTGCACTCGGATGTCCATAAAGCACCCTATAAACTGTATGATGGTCCTCGCAGCTCGCTGTATACTGGCCCCCACAGCTCCCTATATACTGTATGATGGCCCCCACAGCTCGCTATGCACTGTATGATAGTCCCTCAGCTCCCTATACACTCTATGATGGTCCGCACAGCTCCCTATGCTCTGTATGATGGTCCATACAGTTCCTTACTGTATGATGGTCCATACCGTTCCCTATATGCTATATTATGGTCCATAAAAGCTCCCTATAAACTGTATGATCATCCGCACAGCTCCCTATGCACTATAAGATGGTCCCCACCGCTCCCTATATACTGTATGATGGTCCCTACAGTTCCTTATGCACTGTATGATGGTCAGTACAGCTCCCTATATGATGACCCCCACAGTTTCTGATATATAGTTTGACGATTTCCACAGCTCCCTATATATTGTAGCTCCCGATACACTGAATGATGGTCTTCACAGCCCCTTATATACTGTATGATGTCCCCTGCAGCCCCATATATACTGTATTATGATACCTCACAGCCTCTTATATACTATATTATGGCTTCCACAACTCCTTATATATAGTATGATGACACCCACAGCTCCATTTATCCTGTATTATGGTCCCCACAGCCCCTTATACACTGAATTATGGCCTCACAGCTACTTATATATATTATGATGGCCCATACAGCTCCTTATATCCTGTATTATGGACCTCATAGGTCTCTATGTCCTGTATGACGGCCCCACAGCTCGATATATACTTAATATAACCCCCACAGCCTATTATACACTATATCATGGCCCCCGCAGCTCATTATTTAGTACAATGGCCCCCACAGCTCCCTATATTCTGTATTATAAACCCCAAAGCTCCCCATTTATACGTCTCTTCAGACTTATATAACCGGCCAACAGAGGCGATGCGATGTAATGACGTCATCTAGCCACCTGCGTGGGTACGCTGATCTCATTAGCCACAGGCATATGGTAAGCCTGCAGATTACGAGACAGATGGTGATAGAGCATGGAGCTTGTGCCTTGCTGCTCTATCACGGGATTGAACCGTGTCAGTGTCATATTGACTCTAACATAGTTCAATGCGGAGGTTGCAGGAGACCCGGGATTTGGGCAAGAAGACACCCCTGACCTATCCTAAGGATAAGTCATCAATGTTAAAGTCTGGGACAACCCCTTTAAGGGGTTAGGTCATGATTATGATATCATTGCCTGAACGGAGAGTGTCTCTTGCTCTGGAGACCTTCCCGCGGACCACCCAGTTATTTGAAAGGTTCAGTTGGTATTATGCAATTCACTTCCCTCATGGTGCTGCTGTAGGAAAAATTAACCCCTACTGCCAGATTTTCTCTCAAAACAACAGCAGATCACAGGGACACTTAAGAGTGGGGCAGTTTGCATTGAGTTTATTTTCAAAGGTGGCTTCTAATAAGTAGTCATTTTGCAAATTGAACAAACTCTTTAAAAGAGAACATAATATGTCATGCAAATCACATAAAGCAATTGTACAAGTCACATGTTTTTCTTTTGTTTCAGTTATTTGTTAATTAGAACAAGCCAGTCCGACTGTTTATTGTGGGTGATGGGTAACGTCCCAACGGCAGTTAAGCATTGTCTCAGTTACCAACATCTTCTAAAAGATCAAAACTGGATTGGAGATGTAACAACTTCTGAACAAGTACAGTATTAAAAAATATTTTTTGTGGCATGTTTTTTTTATTGCATATGTAGGTTTTCTGTATGTATCTGTATAGAAATGTATGTGTTTATGTACATGTGTGTTTACACGTACATGTGTGGTTTCAGTACAGCTACCTAGTATAGTAAATCTTTCCATGTAATTAATAGTTTTTTAGTAGTAAGGTGTCAGGAGCCAATGGATGGAGGATTTTTAATTAGGGTACTCTTTTAATCATTGTCATACCAGGTCTCTCAAGTTCCCTGCTTGAATGTCAGAATGCACATCATATTCCATTCACTTTTCTTTGATAGTGGTGTAATGTACCAGAGTAGTAGGACCAGAAGCACTATTAGGCCCAGACGTAGGTGCCGAGTGGTGGTATGACTCTTCTGCGGTGCTGTGCAGTTTGGGGTGTCACGGTGCTTCTACCTGGTTCCTGGCGCTCCAGACCCGTTAGCAGGGTACATCTAGCGAATTCAGAGGTAGGTAGGAAGAAGGCAAACTAGACTTTGTATGAACAGTTCAAATGGTTTACTGCATCACAGATCAAGGAATCACAGCTCGTCCAGCATTTAGATGCAACACTGGTTTTCCATACATGTGCCGACTGGACGGCAATGGGACTGATACTCTGATATGGTAAAAGGTTTGGCCTTGTTGTGATGGGCGTTAAAAAGATTGTCTGGCAAGATATGTAATCCTAGCAGCCCTTGTACACTACGCCTCACCTCTAGACAGGCTTGACTCTTTGTAACCGCCAACTGCCAACTCTCCCTGGTCACCATAGTGACCAGACTATAGAGGCTATTGATCAGAAGTTCTCGAATACAGACCATTGCTGACCCTTATACCACCACCTGCTGGTCTCCAGTGGTATTACAGAGCAGCGATTTATATATAATTTAACAGAATGTCACCAGGCAAAACATCAAAGCCTGAATTATTCACTGGTGCCTATGAATGCAGAAATATTTGTAATGGTCTCTTTTGGGTCATTACATACCCCTTTGAAGAAGAACCAAGCTGCCCCCGGCTTGCCTAAGAGGTCTCGGCTAAATAGTTGATGGGGGCGTTTTCCTGTAACCACCCAGATGTGTGGTGTACACCTGAAGAGAATGCCTTTTTCCTATCATAGTGTAACTTATGGAGATTCTGGTTACTAGTGTTCTAGAACTTCACTTGAGTTCACGAGGCAACTCTTCATGCTTCTTGTAGCTCCCATGTATGCTAACTGCCACTGACTCATACCCAGTTTCCTGACTAGGCTTTGACTAAAGTGTATTTTACTTCCTACTAAAATTAGTGTACTATGGCAAAGACTAGTCTAGCAGACTCCTCATGTCTTTGAACTCTAAAGAACGCAAGGAGAGTGGGGGCATGGTTATCCCAACCACTTAACTAGTTGAACCAATCTACATTTAGAAGGGTGTCATGATACAGTTATCTCTTCAAGCTCATCAAGGCCTGTAATTACTCTGAACGCTTCATCACCTTGATAACTTCGAGTGTATATGTGTGCCTGCTTTTGACCTAGTGTGTAAGTCTCACTGATGCGCAACATATATTACCCAAGACCCAAGACACATTATCCGCTAGCTCCAGCTTCATTTAAGGAGACCTCTGGTTAAGAGTATATGCAATTTAAGTACATTTCCTAGGATTCTAGCTACACAGTGAAATAAAACCATTACATATTGATCCTCAGAGGCAGGGCTTTTCTGTGGGAGTAGCTCTCTGGAACACTTGAGATATTCAGCACTGGAACCATGGTTTCTTCTTATTTCGGACCTACATAGCATATCTATTCTATGAAACCTTTAGTTAGCAAAGATTCCATATTTTTAAAAGCAATGAGTCCCATCTTTCAGTGCAATGAGTCTTTTGGTGAAGTGCAATAGATTTTGAAAACCATTACACTGCGGCTCCCAAATGGCAGAAGGAGTCCACACAATGGGCACAAGTACTTGAACAGAATAACTGGGGTTAGCTTGTAAAACTAGAAAAACCACAAACAGGGTGCTTTCCAGTGAAAAACAGGATCACGGGGAGCTCAAGTATTCATCTAAGTCCTATCCCCGGGCACATGGCTTCAAATGTTACACAACGGTAGGATGAGGTACTTATGGTTGAAGAGGTGACTCTAGACTTTGGATCTAGGGTTTGGAGGAAGAGGAACTTTCTTGTGCTCTTCAGACAACTCATAACTGCACAGATAAGAGGGAAGTCATGTCATCCCTTGTTCTCCCTTTGAGACCTTTGCAGAGTGTCCTGAGAATTCTCCACCAGAAGTGGACTTCTTGCAGGTTCAGAGTTTCTAAGCAAAGCAACCCGTTTCTCTGGAGAGACAATATCCTCAATTGAAGGTGGAGAAGGGGCAAGAGGTTTCTGTGGAGACCCCGCCCGAATGGTGGTTGTTAATATAGGTATCCTCACCAGGACCTGCGGCAACAAGGACAATTGAAGTGGGTCAGGTAAATAAGACATCTCAAAGGAAGACCCCCTTGAAGAAGACGATGGCCCAGTTGGCTGTCTTTCTCTTGATAGTTGCTGAGGAATGGCCTCTTGCAGGCACTTTTTCAGCCAGTTATGGTGTACTTTTTGGGTACCTTGGTCCTCTCGATAAATCAGGTAGACTTCAGGAGAGAGACTGTCCCTAACTACATATGGCTCACGCTCCCATCTGCTATCTCGCTTACTGATCAGTTGATTGTTCTTAACCCACACTTGATCCCCTGACTGCAAGGGCTCGGCACTTGCATGGAGGTCAAAGTTTTGGTTCTGTCTTTGTTGGGCCTTTTCAATTCTAGAGTCCATAATTCCTCTGGAATCTTCTAAGCGTCTCTGGTGCTCTTTGACCCAATCAGACTGATGAAGGAGAGGCTCGGAGTCTGGTCCACAAATATCCAAAGCAATGTCAGCAGACAAGTGTCCATCAGATAGTAAGGTGTATCCTGTGGAGCAGTGCGTGGTATTATTGTAGAGATACACCAGTTCAGGCAGAAGTCTTGGCCAGTCCATTCACTGGTGTGTGGGAATCGTCTTGAGCATGCTAATTAGGGTTTGGTTCATCTACTCGCACAGATCATTTCCCTGGGGAGGATAGGAGGTAGTTCTCAGCTTCTTGCAATTATATAGTGCCCACAGCTCCTGAAACAACTGAGACTTGAAGGCCGACCCTTGATCTTTGAGAATCTTTTTAGGGCTACCATAGGGTAAGATGAAACTTTTCCACAAGGCAACTACTTTGTGTAGTGGTCGATGACCGTCATAGCATACGTAAACCCAGACCGACTAGGCTCCAGATTGACATGGTCAATGGCTACCAGATCTAAGGGGCTCTTGCTCACGATGGGATGAAGAGGAGCACGCTGATTATTCCTTTCACCCCTGGCCACAGCACAGGTGGGGCACTCTCGACACCAAGCCTCGATGTCAGCTCTCATGTTGATCCAATAGAACCGTCGCCTGATAGTGGCCTCTGTCTTTTGGATCCAAAAGTGACCAGATTGGTTATGATTAGTGTTGAGTGAACATGCTCGACACTGCTCGGTACTCGCCCGAGCATCACGCTACTCGGGATGTTCGGCGAGCACCGAGCATTTCCGGGTTACTCGGGCGGGAGCTCGGGTCTCCGCCCTGCATGTTTGGCGCTCTTTACAGAGCCGATGAACATGCAGGGATTGCCAGCCAGTCACTGTAATGCTGCAGCCATGTTGGTTGTGGGCATTGCAGTGATTGGCTGGCCGCACAGCGTCACCTCGAGTATTTAAAACCGGGCGCCACCATCATGGACACAGTCGCTCCGGATTAGACAGTGTAGGGACAGCGCTGCTGATTTAGGGAGAGATATAAACTGCGAAATAGTTAGTGTAGGGTCTGTAAAGGCTGCCAGAACAAACAAACAGTCCTTTTCAGGACTAATATCCATCCCAGATACCAGGCAGGCAGGCTGTATAGGAGACACAGTGGTTATACCAGCAAACACTGCATTACAGTCCTGTGTGCTCCTGTTGCTGAAATTGCTGGACTTAGCACCAGGTGTCGGGGGCCAGGAAAAATCCTTTTTTTTTTTCATCTAAATCCTCCTTTTTTTTTCCTCCTTCACACTGTACAAATACCCGTCTAATTAACCTTTGGTGTCCCCCCCCCCCAAAAAAAAAGCGTTTCTCTGATTTTTCAGACACAAATATAACTGTTGAAAATAGTCTGGTGTAGGCTAGAGAAACAGAAGTGTTGTTTTGCACTTCCACGGTTCAAACCTCTGTATTATCCATTTTGGGCCATTTGTATCTAAAAAAAAAAACAGTTTGAGTGTGTCGCTCACTGTTCAGCCACAAATCTATATATTTAAAAAAGTCTGGTATACCCCAGTAAACAATAACTGTGGTTTTGCCATCCCACGGTAAAAAACCTCTATTATTCAGGTTTTGGTATATTTTCCGTAAAGAAAAACAGTAGTGTCTCCTGACTGTTGTGACACAAAAATATATCTGTTGAAAATAGTCTTGTGTAGGCCCGACATCCCAGTGTGGTTTCGCAGTTCCATGGGTCAAATCGCTGTACTATCCCGTTTTGGGCCTTTGGTATCTAAAAAAAAAGCAGTTTGAGTGTGTCGCTCACTGTTCAGCCGCAAATATCTCTATTTAAAAAAGTGTGGTATACCCCAGTAAACAATAACTGTGGTTTTCCTCTTCCACGGTTCTAATCTACTCTTTATTACCCTTTTTCCATTGATAGTGCAAGTGTAAGCTATTTTACTTCATTTTCAATGGGCAAGGCGCATGGCAATGGACGTGGAAGTGGACGTTCTGGTGATGGTTCGTGCAGAGGACGGGGCCGTGGCCAAGGTGAAAATGTGCCACAACCAACAGCCACATCTTCTCGCTCCCACTTCTTGACCGAATCACTAGTGAAGCACAGAACAACACCAGTATTGAGAACTGATCAGTGTGAATAGGTTATTAATTGGATAGCAGATAATACTTCCAGTTACCTGGGCACCACCACCTCCGGTCTGTCTTCCACACGGTCAACTCTTAGTAGCCGTGAGTCTCGACCGCATACTCCTCCGCACCCTGATGCTCCGTCCTCCCACCATGCCAAGAGTCGTCAGACAGCAAGTGATCCCACACTTGGACACTCTGAAGAGCTGTTCACTGGTCCATTTCCATATTTGGGCCCCTCGCCTGATACGCTTGAAGTGGTGGAAGAGGAGATCCCATGTTGCGATGCCCAAATATTTGAACAGCCACTGCCACAGAAAGTCGACGTTGGCAATCTGTCACAAGAGGTGGACGATGACGAGACACAATTGCCAGGAAGTGAGGAGGAGGATCGTGGTGTGCAAGTGGAAGAGGAGGAGGTGGTGGATGATCTAGTAACTGACCCAACGTGGAAGGAGGACATGCAGAGTGATGCCAGCAGCACACAGGGGGAGGGAGGCAGAGTATCCCAACAGGAAGGAAGAAGCAGTGTGGTGGCCGCAGACAGAAGGCAGGCAACCATTCCCTGTAACACCAACACGAGGGCGTTGCCAGTACAAGCGTTAGGTCTTCCAGAGTCTGGAATTTTTTTAAAGACTCTGCTGATAACCCCAAAAAGGCCATATGTTCCACCTGCCATGCCAGCATCAGCAGGGGTGACAAAACTACCAGCCTGACCACCACCAGCATGATCAGGCACATGGCAGCAAAGCACCCGACTTTGTGGGGCGAAACCCAGGGTCCACGACCAGTGTCAGCGGGTGTCACCACTGCTTCTTCCACTGTTGTGCGTGCAATAGAACCCCCTGTTGTGTGTGCAAGGCAATCCCCTGTCCATACTGCATGTAAAGATGCACCCTTCTCTCAGTCTTCATTTGTTATGGCAGTTTCTCAAGAAACAGCATCAACGTCCACGTCCACGTCCCAACGCAGCGTTCAATTGTCCATATCCTAGACCTTTGAACGAAAGCGGAAATTCGCAGCTAACGCCCCATAGGCCACAGTCCTAAATTCGCACATTTCACGACTGCTTGCATTGGAAATGTTGCCTTTTAGGCTGGTGGAGACGGAATCCTTCCGCAATCTTATGGCGGTGGCCGTCCCTCGGTACTCGGTCCCCAGCCGACACTATTTTGCCCGGTGTGCCATCCCCGCACTACACAAGCACGTGTCCCAAAGCATCTGCCGTGCCCTCAACAACGCAGTTACTGGGAGAGTCCACCTGACAACGGACACGTGGACAAGTGCTTGTGGCCAGGGACGGTACATCTCTCTGACGGCACACTGGGTAAACATAGTGGAAGCCGGGACCCAGTCGGACCTTTGGACGGAACACATCCTCCCCACACCGAGGATTGCGGGCCCTATGTCAGTCAGAGTTGCCCCCACAGTGTACAGCTCCTGCGCATCCTCCTCCTCCTCCTCCTCATGTTCAGCCTCGATCTCAGATATCACATCAGTTACAAGCTGGAAGCATTGCAGTACTGCCTCTGCCAAGCGGCAACAGGCTGTGCTGAAACTCATAAGCTTAGGTGATAAACCTCACACTGCTTGTGAGTTGTGGACAGCTGTGAAAGAGCAGGCAGATCTGTGGCTGAGACCGCTGAACCTACATCCCGGCATGGTCGTGTGTGACAATGGCCGTAACCTGGTGGCGGCTCTGAGGCGAGGTGAGATCACACACTTACCATGCCTGGCTCATGTGCTTAACCTCGTGGTTCAGCGGTTTCTTAAATCGTACCCCGAGTTGCCAGATCTGCTCGTGAAAGTACGCCGCCTGTCAGCTCATTTTCACAAGTCGGCTACAGCTTCCGCTGCCCTTGCTGTGTTGCAGCAGCGTTTGCAGCTTCCGGCACACCGACTGGTGTGTGATGTCCCCACACGTTGGAACTCTACCCTCCACATGTTGCAAAGTATTTGTGAGCAGAAGAGAGCAGTTGTGGAGTACCAGCTGCAACAAGGCCGTCGATATTCAGGTCAGACTCCACACATAAGACCTCAGGAGTGGACCTGGATGTCTGACATATGTACCATCCTGACAAACTTTGAGGAGGCCACCAAGATGGTGAGTGGCGATAACGCCATCATTATTGTCAGCATCCCACTTGTCTGTCTTTTGCAATGCTCTCTGCAGAGAATTAAAGAGGAGGCATTGCAGCCAGAGTATGATGAGATGGATCAAGAAGCCGTAGCGGGCGATTACACACAGCCTAGCCTCATCTCATCCCAACGTGCATTGGGGGACAATGAGGGAGAGGAGGAGGAGGAGGAGGAGGAAGAACAGGAGCTGCTATCATGCGTTGTAGACGGTAGTACCTGTACAAGTGTCATACCGTCAGTTCAGCGTGGGTGGCCTGAGGACAGGGGGGAGGAGGAAGAGGAGGAGGAGAGCATGGTCAGTCGTCATCTTGGTGAGGACACGGAAATCTTGCCCGTTACCAGTCTGGCACGCATGGCTGACTTTATGTTACGCTGCCTTAACCGTGACCCTCGCGTTGTCAAAATGTTGGGTGACAGTCATTACTGGTTGATGACACTTGTAGACCCCCGCTACAAGGAGAACTTTCACTCTCTTATTCCTGAGGTGGAGAGGTCTACAAAAATGGGGCAGTACCAGAAGGCCCTTGCTGCAGAACTCTTAAAAAAATTCCCATCTGAACACGCTAGCGGCAGAGGTCACAGTTCGTTGCCCAACCAAGACGTACAGGCGAGAGATATGCAACTCCAATCCAGCAGAGGCAGGGGAACACTGTCAATGTTCTGGGACAGTTTTCTGACACCCGCCCAGCTTACAGGCCCTGAGGCGCGGGGTACTCTCACAAGGAGTGGAAAGTTTCAAAAGATGGTGAGGGAGTACCTTGCCGACCGTACTATCTTCCTCCGTGATTCCTCTGTGCCTTTTAATTATTGGGTATCCAAGCTGGACACTTGGAATGAACTCGCTCTGTACGCCTTGGCGGTCCTGGCCTGCGCTGCCGCTAGCGTGTTATCGGAGGGTGGTTTTAGTGCCGCTGGGGGAATTATAACTGATCAGCGCACTCGCCTGTCAACTGACAATGCTGACAAGCTGACCCTTATCAAAATGAACAAGGGCTGGATTGGGCCAGACTTCTCATCACCACCAAATGACAGCAGAGTAACATAAAGTCAAATCCACTGTGTTATTTCGGGAGGTGTTTTCACATGCACCGCTTCACACCCACACATGGGTATACGATTCCTCGTTTCGGCTGTTTTATCTTCTTCTCCTTATCCTCAGCCTCCACCACCACTATACCACCAGGGTGCCAGCATTGCAAGTTCCTCCGTCCTTATTTTTGGCAGCTTTTGCTTGCAAGGCATAAGCAAATACTATGGGACACCCACTCCCCAATAATGGGACTTATGTTTGTAATATGCTGTACTGCATGGCTCTTGTAAGGGGCATTGCAAAATGCTCTGTCCTAATTTTTGGCAGCTTTTGCTTGGAAAGCATAAGCAAATACTATGGGAGACCCACTCCCCAATAATGGGACTTATGTTTGTAATATGCTGTACTGCATGGCTCTTGTAAGGGGCATTGCAAGTTGCTCCATCCTAATTTTTGGCAGCTTTTGCTTGCAAGGCATAAGCAAATACTTTGGGAGACCCACTCCCCAATAATGGGATTTATGTTTGTAATATGCTGTACTGCATGGCTCTTGTAAGGGGCATTGCAAGTTGCTCCGTCCTAATTTTTGGCAGCTTTTGCTTGCAAGGCATAAGCAAATACTATGGGAGACCACTCCCCAATAATGGGACTTATGTTTGTAATATTCTGTACTGCATGGCTCTTGTAAGGGGCATTGCAAGTTGCTCCATCCTAATTTTTGGCAGCTTTTGCTTGCAAGGCATAAGCAAATACTATGGGAGACCCACTCCCCAATAATGGGACTTATGTTTGTAATATGCTGTACTGCATGACTCTTGTAAGGGGCATTGCAAGTTGCTCCGTCCTAATTTTTGGCAGCTTTTGCTTGGAAAGCATAAGCAAATACTATGGGAGACCCACTCCCCAATAATGGGACTTATGTTTGTAATATGATGTACTGCATGGCTCTTGTAAGGGGCATTGCAAGTTGCTCCGTCCTAATTTTTGGCAGCTTTTGCTTGCAAGTCATAAGCAAATACTATAGGACACCCACTCCCCAATAATGGGACTTATGTTTGTAATATGCTGTACTGCATGGCTCTTGTAAGGGGCATTGCAAGTTGCTCCGTCCTAATTTTTGGCAGCTTTTGCTTGCAAGGCATAAGCAAATACTATGGGACACCCACTCCCCAATAATGGGACTTATGTTTGTAATATGCTGTACTGCATGGCTCTTATAAGGGGCATTGCAAGTTGCTCCGTCCTAATTTTTGGCAGCTTTTGCTTGGAAAGCATAAGCAAATACTATGGGAGATCCACTCCCCAATAATGGGACTTATGTTTGTAATATGCTGTACTGCACGGCTCTTGTAAGGGGCATTGCAAGTTGCTCCGTCCTAATTTTTGGCAGCTTTTGCTTGCAAGACATAAGCAAATACTATGGGAGACCCACTCCCCAATAATGGGACTTATGTTTGTAATATGCTGTACTGCATGGCTCTTATAAGGGGCATTGCAAGTTTCTCCGTCCTAATTTTTGGCAGCTTTTGCTTGGAAAGCATAAGCTAATACTATGGGAGACCCACTCCCCAATAATGGGACTTATGTTTGTAATATGCTGTACTGCATGGCTCTTGTAAGGGGCATTGCAAGTTGCTCCGTCCTAATTTTTGGCAGCTTTTGCTTGCAAGTCATAAGCAAATACTATGGGACACCCACTCCCCAATAATGGGACTTATGTTTGTAATATGCTGTACTGCATGGCTCTTGTAAGGGGCATTGCAAGTTGCTCCGTCCTAATTTTTGGCAGCTTTTGCTTGCAAGGCATAAGCAAATACTATGGGACACCCACTCCCCAATAATGGGACTTATGTTTGTAATATGCTGTACTGCATGGCTCTTATAAGGGGCATTGCAAGTTGCTCCGTCCTAATTTTTGGCAGCTTTTGCTTGGAAAGCATAAGCAAATACTATGGGAGATCCACTCCCCAATAATGGGACTTATGTTTGTAATATGCTGTACTGCACGGCTCTTTTAAGGGGCATTGCAAGTTGCTCCGTCCTAATTTTTGGCAGCTTTTGCTTGCAAGACATAAGCAAATACTATGGGAGACCCACTCCCCAATAATGGGACTTATGTTTGTAATATGCTGTACTGCATGGCTCTTATAAGGGGCATTGCAAGTTTCTCCGTCCTAATTTTTGGCAGCTTTTGCTTGGAAAGCATAAGCTAATACTATGGGAGACCCACTCCCCAATAATGGGACTTATGTTTGTAATATGCTGTACTGCATGACTCTTGTAAGGGGCATTGCAAGTTGCTCCGTCCTAATTTTTGGCAGCTTTTGCTTGCAAGGCATAAGCAAATACTATGTGAGACCCACTCCCCAATAATGGGACTTATGTTTGTAATATGCTGTACTGCATGGCTCTTGTAAGGGGCATTGCAAGTTGCTCCATCCTAATTGTTGGCAGCTTTTGCTTGCAAGGCATAAGCAAATACTATGGGAGACCCACTCCCCAATAATGGGACTTATGTTTGTTATATGTGGTACTGCATGGCTCTTGTAAGGGGCATTGCAAGTTGCTCCGTCCTAATTTTTGGCAGCTTTTGCTTGCAAGGCATAAGCAAATACTATGGGAGACCCACTCCCAATAATGGGACTTATGTTTGTAATATGCTGTACTGCATGTGAGGCACCCCCTGGGCCATGTGTACACATGTGTGGGATACCCGGTGCCGGGTCTCTGGGGTCTGAAGTCTCCATGGCAGTGACCCGGTCCCGTGGCTCAGGCTGGTCAAATCAGTGGCAGTCTTTCTTAGGTTTTGAGGTTAATTGTCCGACTGCGCCACCCGTGGATTGCGGTCAGGGAGTATCACCGCTGCGAGTCAGACCGCTGAGGCTGGTGTTGTGTGAGCAGCAGAGAATGGGATAACTCCCCACGGGAGGAGTATAGCCTCAGGGCAGTGAGTGTGGATGATGCCGGTGACGGTGCACGAGCGCAGCAGGAACGACTCAGAGTCTTTGCAGTGCAGTTCAGGGTCTTTACTGATGATTATAAGGTAGACCCTCCCGGGAGTACTGGCTAGCATAAGAGGCCTGGTCAGTCTGTGAGCAAGCAGGAGTTCCCCTGGCCAGGTGGAGTTGTAGGCCTCCCCGTCTGTCTGCACTCTTCCTGGCTACCTTGCTGTAAGCGGGTAGAAGTAGCCCATGTCCCTGAGTGTACCGTGTAGTGCTCACCCATATGGCTGGTGACTTGGGGCCTTCTGTTAGCCTCCGCTCCACGACGGCAGTGCTGGTCCCTTGCTTGTGACTGAGCCTCCGGGCTTCTATGGCCAGAGGACCTGAAATCCCCTGCCGGCTGGTTTCTGCTGCTGGATATATAAGTCCTCACAGCCTCGGACTCCTGTGTCCGGTTCCTATTGTCTTCTGCCAGGGCGAGCTCTGCTCAACTTCCAGCCCCTGGTCTTTAACTCCTAGCTCCTACAGAGCTCCTTGCTGTTACTTTCCCTTGCTCTCACTCTGACTCTGACTGTTCTCTGTTCTCTGACTCACTCAACCCCGCCCCAGATCCAGTTTATAAGGGCAGAATTCTCCCCTCCCAGGACTGGGGCAGGAGGATGTTGGATATTTAAGGGATCCTGACCAGGAAACCTCCCACTTGCTCTCCGACGTAATATCTCTATTACTGTGGTGACCAGACCCCTGGGGTGCCACACATGGCTCTTGTAAGGGGCATTGCAGTTCCTCATAATTTTTGGAAAGCCTTCCATTCACTGCTTAGGCCAACAGTGCACAGGAGACCCAGTTGCTATAAATGGAAAAAAAGGTTGAGTTAACGCCCTCTGACCTCCATGTCATTTCCAAGGGTCATTGGAGTGCCTCGAAATTTTTGGTAGGCATTGCACTCACTGTATGCCCTATAACTGTGTAGCCGAACCGCTCCTTTTGTTACAGAAACATATCCTACAAGACATATCTGGTTGACTGGCCTGATATTGATGTGAATGGTCCCTGTTCCTCCTGCTCTTTCTCCTTTGCCACTACCTCATCCATCATTTATCACCTGAAGCTTTGTTTTAATGGGAGTCATAGAACTTGGATGGTAGCAGGAAAACATCCAGCAATCCTCGGAGGAGGTAGGATATGCGCCAAAACGCTGACCACCTCAGGCCTAGCTGCTACTACATACATGCGCTTGCATTACAACAAAACAAAGCAGATGTTAACTTCTATCATCCTCATCATGCTCCTCACATTGGCACTCTCAACTCCCCTGATGGAGAAGCCAGGGCCCACCGGAGGAGTCTGATAGTCCGGTGGGCTCGGCCAATGCTGCCCTAAAGCAGGCCAGGCTAAGAAAAGTGTGGGAAAGGTTACCGGGACAAATAGGGGTGGCTGGGGACCGAGTATGGACACCCGGCCACCCCCTAGAGGCTGTGGTGCAAGCGGGGACACCCGGCCACCAGGCGGCTGGGGACTGAGTATAGATACCAGGCCGCCGACACAGCCATGGCGTGGTGGCCAGATTCCGCCTAAAAGGCCCAATTTAAAGTGCAAGCAAGCAAGCAGCATGGTATTGCAGCCTGGGGGTGGGGGGGTGGTAGGCTGCATACTTGCGCTTGCATTGCAAGGAATGGTAGAGGTACAATTGAACACTGCCCTGGGACAAGGACTTGAATGGGGATAGTTGCAAGTCTGCAACGACAGGTGCAAGGTGGGAGGCATCTTCGCATGTACCATGAACATGGGTTTGGCATGCACACACTACAGCGGAATAGGCTCTCCTTCCCACTAAATGCACTGGGGAGGGCACAGGTAATATTTTGGTATACGCGCTTAATCTTATGTATAAGGCACACCAGGACAAATAGGGGCGGCTGGGGACTGAGTATGGATACCTCGCTGCCGAAGCAGCCATGAGGTAGTGGCCAGCTTCGGCCTCCTCCAAACTAAAAGGCCCCATTTCAAGTGCAAGCTAGCAGTATGGAATTGCAGTCTGGGGGTGGGTGGGTGGCAGGCTGCACGCTTACACTTGCATTAAAAGAAAACATAGCAGATGCTAACTTCTGTCATCATCATCATGCTCCTCAGCTTGGCACTCTCAACTCCACCGATGGAGAAGTCAGGGCCCACCGGAGGAGTCTGGTTCTCTGGTGGGCTCGCCCAATGCTGCCTAAAGCAGGCCGGGCTAAGAAAAGTGTGTGGGGGGATGTTCCAAGGAGAAATAGGGGCGGCTGGGGACCGTTTATGGACACCCGGCTGCCCCCAGGCGGCTGGGGACCGTGTGTGGACACCCGGCCGCGGGCGGCTGGGGACCGAGTATGGACACCCGGCCGCCGGGCGGCTGGGGACTGAGTATGGATTCCAGGCTGCCAACACAGCCATGATGTGGTGGCCAGATTCCGCCTCCACATGCCTAAAAGGCTCAATTTCAAGTTCAAGCAAGCCAGCAGTATGGTATTGCAGCCTGGGGGTGGGTGGGTGGCAGGCTGCATACTTGCGCTTGTATTGCAAGGAATGGGGGAGGTACAATTGAACACTGCCCTGGGACTAGAACTTGCATGGGGATAGTTGCAAGTCTGCATCTTCTGATGCGGCAAGGATCACTTATGATGGGCACACTTTTAGACAGTGACCTGGGAGTCAGAGATGCTTCCAGGGGTCTTCCTCATGCTGTTCCCATGTCTTTTCAGCACTTTATGCATGTGTCACACAGCACATGGCCAGATAAGGTTGTAAAATGTTAAAATGACATTTCCCGGTGAATGCATTTGTCATAGTTGAAAGCAATACAAAAGTGCAAAAATGCATAAAAAATGCTACTTGTGAACATAGCCGAAGGTGTGGAGGAGTATTTTTGTTTTTGGTCATTTATTTTAACTTATACACAAGTCTTTTCCCTGGAAAGGATGTTCCTTAACATATTTCACAGGAAAAAAGTTTCACTTTCGCTTTTGAACGTTTTATTGTGAGCCCGTAAAAGTGACATAATACCTCTGACCACGTTGTTGACAGCAGTGACCTGGGGGTCAGAAATGCTTCCTGGGGCGATCCCCATGCTGTCCCCATGTCATTTGAGCACTGTCACTATCGTTTTGGGCACTTGTTAGGCTTTTAAAAGACTGCCGGGGGTGCCACCGCAAAAATGCTCGAGTCTCCCATAGACTAACATTGGGCTCGTTGCTCGGGTCGAGCACCCGAGTATCACGTCGAGCTCGGCCCTAGCTTCGAGCACCCGAGCATTTTAGTGCTCGCTCAACACTAGTTATGATGAGTGTTGAGCGAGCACTAAAATGCTCGGGTGCTCGAAGCTCGGGCCGAGCTCACCGTGATACTCGGGTGCTCGACCCGAGCAACGAGCCCAATGTTAGTCTATGGGAGACTCGAGCATTTTTGCGGTGGCACCCCCGGCAGTCTTTTAAAAGCCTAACAAGTGCCCAAAACGATAGTGACAGTGCTCAAATGACATGGGGACAGCATGGGGATCGCCCCAGGAAGCATTTCTGACCCCCAGGTCACTGCTGTCAACAACGTGGTCAGAGGTATTATGTCACTTTTACGGGCTCACAATAAAACGTTCAAAAACGAAAATGAAACTTTTTTCCTGTGAAATATGTTAAGGAACATCCTTTCCAGGGAAAAGACTTGTGTATAAGTTAAAATAAATGACCAAAAACAAAAATACTCCTCCACACCTTCGGCTATGTTCACAAGTAGCATTTTTTATGCGTTTTTGCACTTTTGTATTGCTTTCAACTATGACAAATGCATTCACCGGGAAATGTCATTTTAACATTTTACAACCTTATCTGGCCATGTGCTGTGTGACACATGCATAAAGTGCTGAAAAGACATGGGAACAGCATGGGGAAGACCCCTGGAAGCATCTCTGACTCCCAGGTCACTGTCTAAAAGTGTGCCCATCATAAGTGATCCTTGCCGCATTAGAAGATGCAGACTTGCAACTATCCCCATGCAAGTTCTAGTTCCCGGGCAGTGTTCAATTGTACCTCCCCCATTCCTTGCAATACAAGCGCAAGTATGCAGCCTGCCACCAACCCACCCCCAGGCTGCTACACCATACTGCTTGCTTGTTTGAACTTGAAATTGGGCCTTTTAGGCATGTGGAGGCGGAATCTGGCCACCACGTCATGGCTGTGTTGGCGGCCTGGAATCCATACTCAGTCCCCAGCCGCCCGGCGGCCGGGTGTCCATACTCGGTCCCCAGCCGCCCCTATTTCTCCTTGGAACATTCCCCCACACACTTTTCTTAGCCCGGACTGCTTTAGGCAGCATTGAACGAGCCCACCAGAGAACAAGACTCCTCCGGTGGGCCCTGACTTCTCCATCGGTGGAGTTGAGAGTGCCAAGGTGAGGAGCATGATGATGATGACAGAAGTGAGCATCTGCTATGTTTTCTTTTAATGCAAGTGTTAGTGTGCAGCCTGCCACCCACCTACCCCCAGACTGCAATTCCATACTGCTAGCTTGCACTTGAAATGGGGCCTTTTAGTTTGGAGGAGGCCGAAGCTGGCCACTACCTCATGGCTGCTTCGGCAGCGAGGTATCCATACTCAGTCCCCAGCCGCCCCTATTTGTCCTGGTGTGCCTTATACATAAGATTAAGCGCGTATACCAAAACATTACCTGTGCCCTCCCCAGTGCATTTAGTGGGAAGGAGAGCCTATTCCGCTGTAGTGTGTGCATGCCAAACCCCTGTTCATGGTACATGCGAAGATGCCTCCCACCTTGCACCTGTCGTTGCAGACTTGCAACTATCCCCATTCAAGTCCTTGTCCCAGGGCAGTGTTCAATTGTACCTCTCCCATTCCTTGCAATGCAAGCGCAAGTATGCAGCCTGCCACCCACCCACCCCCGGCTGCAATACCATACTGCTTGCTTGCTTGAACTTGAAATTGGGCCCTTTAGGCATGTGGAGGCGGAATCTGGCCACCACGTCATGGCTGTGTTGGCGGCCTTTAATCCATACTCAGTCCCCAGCCGCCCGGCGGCCGGGTGTCCATACTCGGTCCCCAGCCGCCCCGCGGCCGGGTGTCCACACACGGTCCCCAGCCGCCTGGGGGCAGCCGGGTGTCCATAAACGGTCCCCATCCGCCCCTATTTCTCCTTGGAACATTCCCCCACACACTTTTCTTAGCCCGGACTGCTTTAGGCAGCATTGGACGAGCCCACCAGAGAACCAGACTCCTCCGGTGGGCCCTGACTTCTCCATCGGTGGAGTTGAGAGTGCCAAGGTGAGGAGCATGATGATGATGACAGAAGTGAGCATCTGCTATGTTTTCTTTTAATGCAAGTGTTAGTGTGCAGCCTGCCACCCACCTACCCCCAGACTGCAATTCCATACTGCTAGCTTGCACTTGAAATGGGGCCTTTTAGTTTGGAGGAGGCCGAAGCTGGCCACTACCTCATGGCTGCTTCGGCAGCGAGGTATCCATACTCAGTCCCTAGCCGCCCCTATTTGTCCTGGTGTGCCTTATACATAAGATTAAGCGCGTATACCAAAACATTACCTGTGCCCTCCCCAGTGCATTTAGTGGGAAGGAGAGCCTATTCCGCTGTAGTGTGTGCATGCCAAACCCCTGTTCATGGTACATGCGAAGATGCCTCCCACCTTGCACCTGTCGTTGCAGACTTGCAACTATCCCCATTCAAGTCCTTGTCCAAGGGCAGTGTTCAATTGTACCTCTCCCATTCCTTGCAATGCAAGCGCAAGTATGCAGCCTGCCACCCACCCACCCCCGGCTGCAATACCATACTGCTTGCTTGCTTGCACTTTAAATTGGGCCTTTTAGGCATGTCCAGGCGGAATCTGGCCACCACGCCATGGCTGTGTCGGCGGCCTGGTATCCATACCCAGTCCCCAGCCGCCTGGTGGCCGGGTGTCCCTGCTTGCTCCCCAGCCTCCAGGGGGTGGCCGGGTGTCCATACTCAGTCCCCAGCCACCCCTATTTGTCCCAGTAACCTTTCCCACACTTTTCTTAGCCTGGCCTGCTTTAGGGCAGCATTGGCTGAGCCCACCGGACTATCAGACTCCTCCGGTGGGCCCTGGCTTCTCCATCAGGGGAGTTGAGAGTGCCAAGGTGAGGAGCATGATGAGGATGATAGAAGTTAGCATCTGCTTTGTTTTGTTGTAATGCAAGCGCATGTATGTAGTAGCGGCTAGGCCTGAGGTGGTCATCGTTTTGGCGCATATCCTACCTCCTCCGAGGATTGCTGGATGTTTTCCTGCTACTTTCCAAGTTCTATGACTCCCGTTAAAACAAAGCTTCAGGTGATAAATGATGGATGAGGTAGTGGCAAAGGAGAAAGAGCAGGAGAAACAGGGACCATTCACATCAATATCAGGCCAGTCAACCAGATATGTCTTGTAGGATATGCTTCTGTAACAAAAGGAGCGGTTCGGCTACACAGTTATAGGGCATACAGTGAGTGCAATGCCTACTAAAAATTTCGAGGCACTCCAATGCCCCTTGGAAATGACATGGAGGTCAGAGGGCGTTAACTAAACCTTTTTTTCCATTTATAGCAACTGGGTCTCCTGTGCACTGTTGGCCTAAGCAGTGAATGGAAGGCTTTCCAAAAATTATGAGGAAATGCAATGCCCCTTACAAGAGCCATGTGTGGCACCCCAGGGGTCTGGTCACCACAGTAATAGAGATATTACGTCGGAGAGCAAGTGGGAGGTTTCCTGGTCAGGATCCCTTAAACATCCAACATCCTCCTGCCCCAGTCCTGGGAGGGGAGAATTCTGCCCTTATAAACTGGATCTGGGGCGGGGTTGAGTGAGTCAGAGAACAGAGAACAGTCAGAGTCAGAGTGAGAGCAAGGGAAAGTAACAGCAAGGAGCTCTGTAGGAGCTAGGAGCTAAAGACCAGGGGCTGGAAGATGAGCAGAGCTCGCCCTGGCAGAAGACAATAGGAACCGGACACAGGAGTCTGAGGCTGTGAGGACTTATATATCCAGCAGCAGAAACCAGCCGGCAGGGGATTTCAGGTCCTCTGGCCATAGAAGCCCGGAGGCTCAGTCACAAGCAAGGGACCAGCACCGCCGTCGTGGAGCGGAGGCTAACAGAAGGCCCCTAGTCACCAGCCATACGGGTGAGCACTACACGGTACACTCAGGGACGTGGGCTACTTCTACCCGCTTACAGCAAGGTAGCCATGAAGAGTGCAGACAGACGGGGAGGCCTACAACTCCACCTGGCCAGGGGAACTCCTGCTTGCTCACACACTGACCAGGCCTCTTATGCTAGCCAGTACTCCCGGGAGGGTCTACCTTATAATCATCAGTAAAGACCCTGAACTGCACTGGAAAGACTCTGAGTCGTTCCTGCTGCGCTCGTGCACCATCACCCCCATCATCCACACTCACTGCCCTGAGGCTATACTCCTCCCGTGGGAAGTTATCCCATTCTCTGCTGTGCACACAACACCAGCCTCAGCGGTCTGCCTCGCAGCGGTGGTACTCGCTGACCGCAATCCACGGTGGCGCAGTCGGACAATTAACCTCAAAACCTAAGAAAGACTGCCACTGATTTGACCAGCCTGAGCCACGGGACCGGGTCACCGCCACGGAGATTACAGACCCACGAGACCCGGCACCGGGTATCCCACACATGTGTACACACGGCCCAGGGGGTGCGTCACATGCAGTACAGCATATTACAAACATAAGTCCCATTATTGGGGAGTAGGTTTCCCATAGTATTTGCTTATGCCTTGCAAGCAAAAGCTGCCAAAAATTAGGACGGAGCAACTTGCAATGCCCCTTACAAGAGCCATGCAGTACAGCATATTACAAACATAAGTCCCATTATTGGGGAGTGGGTCTCCCATAGTATTTGCTTATGCCTTGCAAGCAAAAGCTGCCAAAAATTAGGACGGAGCAACTTGCAATGCCCCTTACAAGAGCCATGCAGTACAGCATATTACAAACATAAGTCCCATTATTGGGGAGTGGGTCTCCCATAGTATTTGCTAATGCCTTGCAAGCAAAAGCTGCCTCAACTTAGGACGGAGCAACTTGCAATGCCCCTTGCAAGAGCCATGCAGTACAGCATATTACAAACATAAGTCCCATTATTGGGGAGTGGGTCTCCCATAGTATTTGCTTATGCCTTGCAAGCAAAAGCTGCCAAAAATTAGGACGGATCAACTTGCAATGCCCCTTACAAGAGCCATGCAGTACAGCATATTACAAACATAAGTCCCATTATTGGGGAGTGGGTCTCCCATAGCATTTGCTTATGCCTTGCAAGCAAAAGCTGCCAAAAATTAGGAAGGAGCAACTTGCAATGCCCCTTACAAGAGCCATGCAGTACAGCATATTACAAACATAAGTCCCATTATTGGGGAGTGGGTCTCCCATAGTATTTGCTTATGCCTTGCAAGCAAAAGCTGCCAAAAATTAGGACGGAGCAACTTGCAATGCCCCTTACAAGAGCCATGCAGTACAGCATATTACAAACATAAGTTCCATTATTGGGGAGTGGGTCTCCCATAGTATTTGCATATGCCTTGCAAGCAAAAGCTGCCAAAAATAAGGACGGAGGAACTTGCAATGCTGGCACCCTGGTGGTATAGTGGTGGTGGAGGCTGAGGATAAGGAGAAGAAGATAAAACAGCCGAAACGAGGAAGCGTATACCCATGTGTGGGTGTGAAGCGGTGCATGTGAATACACCTCCCGAAATAACACAGTGGATTTGACTTTATGTTACTCTGCTGTCATTTGGTGGTGATGAGAAGTCTGGCCCAATCCAGCCCTTGTTTATTTTGATAAGGGTCAGCTTGTCAGCATTGTCAGTTGACAGGCGAGTGCACTTATCAGTTATAATTCCCCCAGCGGCACTAAAAACACCCTCCGATAACACGCTAGCGGCAGGGTAGGCCAGGACCTCCAAGGCGTACAGAGCGAGTTCATTCCAAGTGTCCAGCTTGGATACCCAATAATTAAAAGGCACAGAGGAATCACGGAGGATGCTGGTACGGTCAGGTACTCCCTCACCATCTTTTGAAACTTTCCACTCCTTTTGAGAGTACCTCACGCCTCAGGGCCTGTAAGCTGGGCGGGTGTCAGAAAACTGTCCCAGAACGTTGACAGTGTTCCCCTACCTCTGCTGGATTGGAGTTGCATCTCTCTCGCCTGTACGCCTTGGTTGGGCAACGAACTGTGACCTCTGCCGCTAGCGTGTTCAGATGGGAATTTTTTTAAGAGTTCTGCAGCAAGGGCCTTCTGGTACTGCCCCATTTTTGTAGACCTCTCCACCTCAGGAATAAGAGAGTGAAAGTTCTCCTTGTAGCGGGGGTCTACAAGTGTCACCAACCAGTAATGACTGTCACCCAACATTTTGACAACGCGAGGATCACGGTTAAGGCAGCGTAACATAAAGTCAGCCATGCGTGCCAGACTGGTAACAGGCAAGATTTCCGTGTCCTCACCAAGATGACGACTGACCATGCTCTCCTCCTCCTCCTCCTCTTCCTCCTCCCCCCTGTCCTCAGGCCACCCACGCTGAACTGACGGTATGACACTTGTACAGGTACTACCGTCTACAAGGCATGATAGCAGCTCCTGTTCTTCCTCCTCCTCCTCCTCCTCCTCCTCCTCCTCTCCCTCATTGTTCCCCAATGCACGTTGGGATGAGATGAGGCTGGGCTGTGTGTAATCGCCCGCTACGGCTTCTTGATCCATCTCATCATACTCTGGCTGCAATGCCTCCTCTTTAATTCTCTGCAGAGAGCGTTGCAAAAGACAGACAAGTGGGATGCTGACACTAATGATGGCGTCATCGCCACTCACCATCTTGGTGGCCTCCTCAAAGTTTGTCAGGATGGTACATATGTCAGACATCCAGGTCCACTCCTGAGGTCTTATGTGTGGAGTCTGACCTGAATATCGACGGCCTTTTTGCAGCTGGTACTCCACAACTGCTCTCTTCTGCTCACAAATCCTTTGCAACATGTGGAGGGTAGAGTTCCAACATGTGGGGACATCACACACCAGTCGGTGTGCCGGAAGCTGCAAACTCTGCTGCAACACAGCAAGGGTGGCGGAAGCTGTAGCCGACTTGCGAAAATGAGCTGACAGGCGGCGTACTTTCACGAGCAGATCTGGCAACTCGGGGTACGATTTAAGAAACCGCTGAACCACGAGGTTAAGCACATGAGCCAGGCATGGTACGTGTGTAATCTCACCTCGCCTCATAGCCTCCACCAGGTTACGGCCATTGTCACACACGACCATGCCGGGATGTAGGTTCAGCGGTCTCAGCCACAGATCTGCCTGCTCTTTCACAGCTGTCCACAACTCACAAGCAGTGTGAGGTTTATCATCTAAACTTATGAGTTTCAGCACAGCCTGTTGCCGCTTGGCGGAGGCAGTACTGCAATGCTTCCAGCTTGTAACTGATGTCGTGATATCTGAGATGGAGGCTGAACATGAGGAGGAGGAGGAGGATGCGCAGGAGCTGTACACTGTGGGGGCAACTCTGACTGACATAGGGCCCGCAATCCTCGGTGTGGGGAGGATGTATTCCGTCCCAAGGTCCGACTGGGTCCCGGCTTCCACTATGTTTACCCAGTGTGCCGTCAGAGAGATGTACCGTCCCTGGCCACAAGCACTTGTCCACGTGTCCGTTGTCAGGTGGACTCTCCTAGTAACTGCGTTGTTGAGGGCATGGCAGATGCTTTGAGACACGTGCTTGTGTAGTGCGGGGATGGCACACCGGGCAAAATAGTGTCGGCTGGGGACCGAGTACCGAGGGACGGCCACCGCCATAAGATTGCGGAAGGATTCCGTCTCCACCAGCCTAAAAGGCAGCATTTCCAACGCAAGCAGTCATTGAACGCTGCGGTGGGACGTGGACCTGGACGTTGATGCTGTTTCTTGAGAAACTGCCATAACAAGTGAAGACTGAGAGGAGGGGGCATATTTACATGCAGTATGGACAGGGGATTGCCTTGCACACACAACAGGGGGTTCTATTGCACGCACAACACTGGAAAAAGCAGTGGTGACACCCGCTGACACTGGTCGTGGACCCTGGGTTTCGCCCCACAAAGTCGGGTGCTTTGCTGCCATGTGCCTGATCATGCTGGTGGTGGTCAGGCTGGTAGTTTTGTCACCACTGCTGATGCTGGCATGGCAGGTGGAACATATGGCCTTTTTGGGGTTATCAGCAGAGTCTTTAAAAAAATTCCAGACTCTGGAAGACCTACTGCTTGTACTGGCAACGTCCCTCATGTTGGTGTTACGGGGAAAAGTTGCCTGCCTTCTGTCTGCGGCCACCACACTGCTTCTTCCTGCCTGTTGGGGTACTCTGCCTCCCTCCCCCTGTGTGCTGCTGGCCTCACTCTGCATGTCCTCCTTCCACGTTGGGTCAGTTACTAGATCATCCACCACCTCCTCCTCTTCCACTTGCACACCACGATCCTCCTCCTCACTTCCTGGCAATTGTGTCTCGTCATCCTCCACCTCTTGTGACAGATTGCCAACGTCGACTTCCTGTGGCCGTGGCTGTTCAAATATTTGGGCATCGCAACATGGGATCTCCTCTTCCACCACTTCAAGCGTATCAGGCGAGGGGCCCAAATATGGAAATGGACCAGTGAACAGCTCTTCAGAGTGTCCAAGTGTGGGATCACTTGCTGTCTGACGACACTCGGCATGGTGGGAGGAAGGAGCATCAGGGTGAGGAGGAGTATGCGGTCGTGACTCACGGCTACTAAGAGTTGACCATGTGGAAGACAGACCGGAGGTGGTGGTGCCCAGGTAACTGGAAGTATTATCTGATATCCAATTAATAACCTGTTCACACTGATCAGTTCTCAATACTGGTGTTGTTCTGTGCTTCCCTAGTAATTCGGTTAAGAAGTATGAGTGAGAAGATGTGGCTGTTGGTTGTGGCACATTTTCACCTTGGCCACGGCCCCGTCCTCTACACGAACCATCACCAGAACGTCCACTTCCACGTCCCTTGCCACGCGCCTTGCCGATTGTAAATTAAGTACAATAGCTTACACTTGCACTATCAATGGAAAAAGGGTAATAAAGACTAGATTAGAACCGTGGAAGAGGAAAACCACAGTTATTGTTTACTGGGGTATGCCACACTTTTTTAAATAGAGATATTTGCGGCTGAACAGTGAGCGACACACTCAAACTGCTTTTTTTTTAGATACCAAAGGCCCAAAACTGGATAGTACAGCGATTTGACCAGTGGAACTGCGAAACCACACTGGGATGTCGGGCCTACACAAGACTATTTTCAACAGATATATTTTTGTGTCACAACAGTCAGGAGACACTACTGTTTTTCTTTACGGAAAATATACCAAAACCTGAATAATAGAGATTTTTTACCGTGGGATGGCAAAACCACAGTTATTGTTTACTGGGGTATACCACACTTTTTTAAATAGAGATATTTGCGGCTGAACAGTGAGCGACACACTCAAACTGCTTTTTTTTAGATACCAAAGGCCCAAAACTGGATAGTACAGCGATTTGACCCATGGAACTGCGAAACCACACTGGGATGTCGGGCCTACACAAGACTATTTTCAACAGATATATTTTTGTGTCACAACAGTCAGGAGACACTACTGTTTTTCTTTACGGAAAAAACTACCAAATGCTGAATAATAGAGATTTTTTACTGTGGGATGGCAAAACCACAGTTATTGTTTACTGGGGTATACCACACTTTTTTAAATAGAGATATTTGCGGCTGAACAGTGAGCGACACACTCAAACTGCTTTTTTTTTAGATACCAAAGGCCCAAAACTGGATAGTACAGCGATTTGACCCATGGAACTGCGAAACCACACTGGGATGTCGGGCCTACACAAGACTATTTTCAACAGATATATTTTTGTGTCACAACAGTCAGGAGACCCTACTGTTTTTCTTTACGGAAAAAAACACCAAAAGCTGAATAATAGAGATTTTTTACCGTGGGATGGCAAAACCACAGTTATTGTTTACTGGGGTATACCACACTTTTTTAAATAGAGATATTTGCGGCTGAACAGTGAGCGACACACTCAAACTGCTTTTTTTTTAGAGACCAAAGGCCCAAAACTGGATAGTACAGCGATTTGACCCGTGTAACTGCGAAACCACACTGGGATGTCGGGCCTACACAAGACTATTTTCAACAGATATATTTTTGTGTCACAACAGTCAGGAGACACTACTGTTTTTCTTTACGGAAAAAACTACCAAAAGCTGAATAATAGAGATTTTTTACCGTGGGATGGCAAAACCACAGTTATTGTTTACTGGGGTATATCACACTTTTTTAAATAGAGATATTTGCGGCTGAACAGTGAGCAACACACTCAAACTGCTTTTTTTTTAGATAACAAAGGCCCAAAACTGGATAGTACAGCGATTTGTCCCATGGAACTGCGAAACCACACTGGGATGTCGGGCCTGCACAAGACTATTTTCAACAGATATATTTTTGAGTCACAACAGTCAGGAGACACTACTGTTTTTCTTTACGGAAAAAACTACCAAGAGCTGAATAATAGAGATTTTTTACCGTGGGATGGCAAAACCACAGTTATTGTTTACTGGGGTATACCACACTTTTTTATATAGAGATATTTGCGGCTGAACAGTGAGCGACACACTCAAACTGCTTTTTTTTTAGATACCAAAGGCCCAAAACTGGATAGTACAATGATTTGACCCATGGAACTGCGAAACCACACTGGGATGTCGGGCCTATACAAGACTATTTTCAACAGATATATTTTTGTGTCATAACAGTCAGGAGACACTACTGTTTTTCTTTACGGAAAATATACCAAAACCTGAATAATAGAGATTTTTTACCTTGGTATAGCATAACCACAGTTATTGTTTACTGGGGTATACCACACTTTTTGAAATTGAAATATTTGCGGCTGAACAGCGAGCGACACACTCAAACTGCTTTTTTTTTAGATACCAAAGGCCCAAAACTGGATAGTACAGCGATTTGACCCATGGAACTGAGAAACCACACTGGGATGTCGGGCCTACACAAGACTATTTTCAACAGATATATTTTTGTGTCACAACAGTCAGGAGACACTACTGTTTTTCTTTGCGGAAAAAACTACCAAAAGGTGAATAATAGAGATTTTTTACCGTGGGATGGCAAAACCACAGTTATTGTTTACTGGGGTATACCACACTTTTTTATATAGAGATATTTGCAGCTGAACAGTGAGCGACACACTCAAACTGCTTTTTTTTAGATACCAAAGGCCCAAAACTGGATAGTACAGCGATTTGACCCATGGAACTGCGAAACCACACTGGGATGTCGGGCCTATACAAGACTATTTTCAACAGATATATTTTTGTGTCACAACAGTCAGGAGACACTACTGTTTTTCTTTACGGAAAATATACCAAAACCTGAATAATAGAGATTGTTTACCGTGGGATGGCAAAACCACAGTTATTGTTTACTGGGGTATACCACACTTTTTTAAATAGAGATATTTGCGGCTGAACAGTGAGCGACACACTCAAACTGCTGTTTTTTAAATACCAAAGGCCCAAAACTGGATAGTACAGCAATTTGACCCATGGAACTGCGAAACCACACTGGGATGTCGGGCCTATACAAGACTATTTGCAACAGATATATTTTTGTGTCACAACAGTCAGGAGACACTACTGTTTTTCTTTACGGAAAATATACCAAAACCTGAATAATAGAGATTTTTTACCGTGGGATGGCAAAACCACAGTTATTGTTTACTGGGGTATACCAGACTTTTTTAAATATAAAGATTTGCGGCTGAACAGTGAGCGACACACTCAAACTGTTTTTTTTTTAGATACAAATGGCCCAAAATGGATAATACAGTGGTTTGAACCGTGGAAGTGCAAAACAACACTTCTGTTTCTCTAGCCTCCGCCAGACTATTTTCAACAATTGTATTTGTGTCTGAAAAATCAGAGACACGCTTTTTTTTGGGGGGGGGAGACACACCACAAGGTTAATAAGACGGGTATTTGTACAGTGTGAAGGAGGAAAAAAAAAGGAGGATTTAGATGAAAAAAAAAGGATTTTTCCTGGCCCCCGACACCTGGTGCTAAGTCCAGCAATTTCAGCAACAGGAGCACACAGGACTGTAATGCAGCGTTTGCTGGTATAACCACTGTGTCTCCTATACAGCCTGCCTGCCTGGTATCTGGGATGGATATTAGTCCTGAAAACGACTGTTTGTTTGTTCTGGCAGCCTTTACAGACCCTACACTAACTATTTCGCAGTTTATATCTCTCCCTAAATCAGCAGCGCTGTCCCTACACTGCCTAATCTGGAGCGACTGTGTCCAAGATGGCGGCGCCCGGTTTTAAATACTTGAGGTGACGCTGTGCTGCCAGCCAATCACTGTAATGCCCACAACCAACATGGCTGCAGCATTACAGTGACTGGCTGGCAATCCCTGCATGTTCATTGGCTCTGTAAAGAGCGCCAAACATGCAGGGCGGAGACCCGAGCTCCCGCCCGAGTAACCCGGAAATGCTCAGTGCTCGCCGAACATCCCGAGTAGCGTGATGCTCGGGTGAGTACCGATCAGTGTCGAGCATGTTCGCTCAACACTAGTTATGATACATATGCGGAACTATTTAAGTATCTCTTCTGGGGACTATCACTTGGAAAATTCTCTCATATGTTACTGGATCCAAGGTTCTTCTATGCAATAGGCCCTATTGGACGAAGAGCCATTTTCTCTGCCGCCAGAGACGTCCCAGCTCTCCATCAGCTCTCTTCCTTCGAATTCTTTATGGCACCCGCCCACTGGAAAAGTAATCCAGTAGTTCTCCAATGACTCTTCTTACAGTCTGGAGATTCTTCCAGAGCTCCTTTTCAACGGAAGACAGACGATCATCTGGCTGGGAAGCACTAATAGTCCTAGGAATCTGCTGTCTCATCTGCAGGGCTTCCTGCCGGGCGAACCGAGTATAAAAATCAGGCATCTCCACATCTTCCCACTGATCATCCGGGGATTTGTGTTCTGTCTGTGCAGGCCGCCTGGACAAGGCATTGGCATTATCATTGGCCTTGCGGGCCCGGTATCTTATACTAAAACAGAAGTAGGTCAATCGAGAGGCCCATCTCTGCTCCAGAACTCCCAGATGGGCTGAATTCAGATGCGCCAACGGGTTGTTATCTGTGTATACGGTGAAGGGTGATGCAGCCAGATAGTCTTTAAATTTCTCAATTGCTGTCCAGGCAAGGGCCAGAAATTCCAGCTTGAAGGAGCTATAGTTCTGATCATTTTACTCAGGTTCACTAAGTGAACGACTGGCATAGGCAATAACCCTTTCAGTTCTGGCCTGCATCTGGGAAAGCACTGCTCCTAAGCCTTTTTTGCTTGCATCCGTGTATAGGTTAAAGCATAAAATGTAATCTGGATATCCCAGCACTGGTGGCTCAGTCAGCTTCTTTTTCAGTAACTTGAATGCGGCTTCTCTGTCAGCAGTCCAATCCACCAGGAGTCTGGCCTTCTGGCAGACTTTGAGCTGCCCCTTTAGGAGCTCTTGGAGAGGACCCACTATCTGGGCAACTTTTGGGATAAATCTCCGATAGTAACTGGTAAACTCTTCACTTCCTTGACTGTGGTAGGAGCAGGCCAGTCTCTCACTGCAGCTATTTGTCTTGGTCCGGCTGAACTCCGGCAGCACTCATAATGTGGCCCAAATACTTCATTTGAGGCTTCAGGAGGAAGCACTTGGAAGGTTTTATCTTCAACCCATGTTGGGCAAGGGTCCCAACACTTCCGCCAGATGTTGCAGATGTTTCTCATACGTCCTGGAGTACACTATTAGATCATTCAGGTATAGAAGAACTGTTTAAAAATTCTGGTGTCCAAGATACCTCTCCATCTGTCTCTGAAACGTCCCTAGGGCATTACACAGCCCAAACAGCATATAATTGAATTTGAAGAGGCACATTGGTTTTGTAAAGACAGTTTTCTCTTTGTCTTCAGGGGCCATAGGAACTTGCCAGTAGCCGCTAGTTAGGTCCAAAGTGGAGAAGTAGTCTGCGGCCGCTGAAACGGTGAGAGATTCTTCTATCCGAGGCAAGGGATAGGCATCTTCATGCGTGATATTGTTGATTTTGCGATAGTCCACTCAGAACTGAATGGTCTCACTAGAACAAGGGGGCGGCCCACGGACTGTGGCTATCCCTGATCACATTTGCTGTCTACATGTTCTGGACCATTTTCTTCACCTGCTGGTACATGGCAGGGGGTACCGGCCTGTACCTTTCCTTGATGGGGAGATGGTCGCCTGTCGGGATGGTATGCTGGATTAGACTGGTCTGCCAATAGTCCATGGGGTGTTGGCTGAAGGATTATTGGTGCCGTTTGGCTACCTCTAGTACTCCTTGGATCTGTTCATCTGAAGTGGTATCATCGGCAATGTTCAATGTGGCCCACCAGGGTGGCGAGCCAGGATCTTCAGCTGCATTCTCTGCTGAGATTGCTTGTTGTGAAGCTTTAAGAGAGGTTTTCACTAGATCTTCTGGATGTACATTATACAGGCTGGCTACGGCATAATATTTCTTCAGGTCCACTGGTTAATCCCCTAGACTGATCATACAAATGGGTACTTGCCCTCTGGACACAGTAACTAGGCTTCTTGCTGCTAAGACAGGTAGTTCATCCCTCATCAAGAGAGGCTCTACAAGGGCCTTGTAATCTTGTCCCCACACTCCTGTGCAGGCTCTACACAACACCAGAGTCTCTGTTCCAGGTTGTAACTGAATAGGTTGGGCATCCTTGATGCGAGCACAGCATATCTCCCCTTTTTTGTTGGTAAACTTCTGTTGAGCCGCCAACACCAGCATGGTCTCATGAATAGGCTTCTGAGAGTCTTTGGGGTCATTTGGCAGGGACTGTTGTTGAGCTTCCAGCACTTCGGTATAGAAGTTTCGGAGAACATTAGTGCCTAGAATAACAGAAAAGTTGTCATTTTCTGGAACTTGGATCACTACTATCCCTTGCCGTGTGAGTTCGGTCTCTCCAATCTGAAGCGTGGGTTTCCAGTAGCCGCTTATTGCTACTGACTTTCCATTGGTCACTATGATGTGAAGCCAGGCCTTTGGAGGTTGTGGCAGCTGGGCTCCCTTTCGGCACTCTTCAAATGCCGTATGCCGGATAGTGGTCACTTGAGACCTGGTGTCAATCAAGGCAGGGAAACTCACTCCGTTAATGCTGACTTCAACCATGGGGTGAACGACCAGGTACTTTGGCATCCAGGCTGGATCTACAGGACTTAAGGTCTCTCCTCCTGAGGGGTGTCCCGCTGCCTCAGGGGATAATAATTTAATTGCCAGCAATCCTCTTTTTGCTGCCCACGTCGATGACAGTATCCGCATTCTAGTCTTCAGGTACTCTTGTACCAGGTATCTGAAGACCTCTCTGGGGGTCAGCGTCTGTTCTTTCTTGGTCCTGGAGGTGGCCGTTGCTGTTCTAATCTTAGAGAATCTTCTCTTTCCCGCCTAAAGGGATACTCCAATCGCTCCAACCGCTTCATCAATTTTTCCAGATTTGCAGCGAGACGACAGACTTGACCGACTAGGGTGGCTTCATCTTCTGAAGGTGGACCCAGGTCCCTTGATCAGCAATATGACTTGAAAGGGGGAACTCGGAGGCTGGCTTAATCCTTCCATCTTCTTGAGTCTCAGACTGAGGCTTCTCCTCCAGGACCTCTATGACCAGTTCCTTCAATTCCCAGAAAAGATACCCGGATGCTGGATGGACATTATTTTTAGCTGACAATTCAGAGTCTTGTCCAACATACCTTCTGTTATGTTCTGCTACCAAAGCTAAGGAAAGAGAGGAGATCTGTCCCTACTATAAGACTCAGCTGAATCCCTACGATGTAACAGGGAACCTGATCCTGCGATCAGACCTGCTAAAGTCCTAATCTAGTCTGTACGGAGACCTATAGATGTGAGGAGGGAATCCCTACAAGTACTAAGGACTGGGAGGAATATGGGACACCTCCTAACAGAAATAGTAGCAGACAGACGAACAAACAAAATAGATAGAACATAGAGGTCCGTAGACCAAGCAAACTAACAGAGTTAGATACAGAGCACAGGCTAGCTAGAAAGTAGATATACAATGAAGTCCAGCAAAGCCAGAAGGGCGGAGCAGGATTAAATAGGCCAACAAGGTCATGTGACCAGCAAAGGAAAAAAAACCTAACAGCAAGGTTCTAACACCTTCTATGAATTGTTCTCGAAGAGTCTGATCTTCACCCTCAGCCGCTCGAGGGTCCACATGGATGATGGCCCTCAAGGCTTCCTGCAGTGACAAGGCAAACTCTCTTATGGACTCTTGGGGTTTCTTCCTCTTTCTGTAAAAATGCTTCTTCAGCTCTGAAGCGGTCCTTGATTCAAAACTGACCTTTAAGATCTGATCTATGGTTTGGCGTTCAGACCGAGGCCAGGACTTGACCTCCTAGAGTGCTGCTCCCTGTAGCTGACTAATTAAGATCTCCACTTTCTGCTCTTCAGAGAAAGTGTCCAGTTTAAAGGTAGCCTGAATTCCCTCTCTGAACTCTCTGTTGGTGTGAGTCGCTCCTTCATAGCGGGGAAGCCAAGGGTCCCTGAAGTAATATGGCATGGTCAGAGGCATGATACAGCTGGCTGCTGTGGCTGCTGAGGATGGGCTAGCATTTGCTTGGGTACTTGTCAAACTTCTCCGTGGCTGCATCACTTGGGTTGCTGATGAGTCATCCTGCTCCATGGTGTAGCTATCTTCACTGTGAGACATTGCTTTTGATATCCTGCACCAAAACAGATGAAACAATTTGAGCAAACTCAAAATTTTGGGAGGCGTTGCTATGGGCAACAGCTGCGAAATGGGAGCGTGGACCCTTTAAGAGTTGCAGTGGCAGCTTTTTCTGTAAAGTCAGCTATACCAGAGGACAGAAAAGTTCAGACAGTCTCTCCCCCTTTTGATTTCCCCAGCAGTACTCTGTCAGGCCTCTATAGCACGATACTCTGAGCTCCAGTGATTGAGGAATTGCAGTGGTGCATAGAAAACTGCAAAATGGTGGATGACCCTGGTGCCTGCTGAAGCACCAGTGGCAACAGGATCTTCCCCTATTCTCAGGCAAATAAAGTTCTTTTAAAACAGGATCGGGTCAATTCAGTACAAGGTGAACATAAGGCACAGAGGTAAATATCCTGTTCATGATGCCATAAATTTCAGATGTAATGTACCGGAGTAGTAGGGCCAGGAGGCACTATTAGGCCCAGACATACGGTAGGTGCCGAGTGGTGGTATGACTAGGGTGTTGCGGTGCTTCTAACTGGTTCCTGGCGCTCCAGACGTGTTAGCAGGGTACGTCTAGGGAATTTAGAGGTAGGTGTGAAGAAGGCAGACCAGACTTTGTATGAATAGTTCAAATGGTTTACTGCATCATAGATGAAGGAATCACAGCTTCTCCTGCATTTAGCTGCAACACTGGTTTTCCATACAGGTGCCGGCTGGATGGCAACGGAACTGATACTCTGATATGGTAAAAGGTTTGGCCTTGCTGTGATGGACGTTAAAAAGATTGTCTGGCAAGATACTTAATCCTAGTAGCCCTTGTACACTACGCCTCACCTCTAGACAGGCTTGACTCTCTCTAACTGCCAACTCTCCCTGGTCACCATAGTAACCAGACTATAGAGGATGTTGATCAGACGTTCTCCAATACAGACCATTACTGACCCATATACCGCCACCTGCTGGTCTCCAGTGGTATTACAGAGCAGCGATTTATATTTAATTCAACAGAATGTCACTAGGCAAAACATCAAAGCCTGAATTATTCACAGGCGCCTATGAATGCAGAAATATTTGTAATGGCCCTTTTTAGGTCATTACAGTGGCAATGATGACTTCCTTCAGTAATAAGGGAGTATACTCTAAGGCCAGAGACACATTAGTGTATATCATCCAATGCGAGAGCATCGGATGCGATTTGCTAATGACATTTGGCTCCTGCTCTGCTGTGAGTATGAGCCGTGTGTCAGTGCTCTGATCCTCTTGCATGAGAGAATTGCAGCACAGGTGCGGAGGAGATTGAGAAATTAATTTCTCCATCTCCATTGCCGGCGTCTGCGGGAATCGCAGTGCGATGTTTCACACACACCCGTAGACTTATATGAGTGCGTGCAATCCGAATTTTGCATGCAATCACAGCATGCTGCTTTTTTTTCCAATCCGATCTTGTGGCGCCCCTGGGGGTTCGATCGCCACAGGCATACTGCACCTCTTTAATGGGGTGTGGTATCTCTTCTTCAAGGTAAGGATGATGCAACTGTCAGGACCCCACCTTCGCACCCAACACTACACTTCTCCCACCTGTAGGGGGGTCTAATATGCACCAGGGTGCTGCCCCAGCAGGGATAAGTGGAGATGGGGGAACCAAAAGATAGGGGGAACCTAGTAGTGGGTGAGGGTGGAGGACGCACATTTAGGTTACACTTAATATTTCATATTTAATAAACAGCCATCTTGGGCTTATGGTCTTTTGATTGAGATCTTCATCACTGAACGTGGCTTTCTGTGTGAACCTGCAGTTGATGGGGACACGGTCCTCGTACTCTGGCCTTGAGTCGAGGAGTGGGCAAGAGTTAACGGTTGTCTCTACCTGGTCAAGGTCCCTACCCAAGAAGGCCTGGAGCAGAGGAGTCTAGCTCCACCGCAAAAAGATCCCAGGGGGATGCAGACGGAGCGGTATACGCCACCTGTCCTCGCTATTCTGGCCTAGTCAGAGGGATTCCTGCTGCAAAAGGGGTACCGGCCCCCGATATCTGACTTTGTTACTCTATGTCTCAGTCGGAGAAGCCCGGAGGCTCAGTGGATCCCACCGGGTAACGGAGTGGAGTCGCCACCCATACCTTTGTTCTGTGCATAGTCCAGAGGGAGACTCGGCCTTTCTACACACAGGATAGGAGAGGACTTAGTTTGAAGTCTAGGAACACTTTGGTGCGGGGTCCTGGCTAAAGCAACTGAATTACTCGGAGGTTGTCGGACCCCCGGTCCTGGTGGCCGCAGAGCCCCGTGAGGAGCAGGGAGAAGCCTTGCAGCTGCATGCCTCACCGTGAGTAAAAACCCTGGAAGTCTACCCCTATGGCCTCCGGTCTCTTTATTTCTGCACCACACCGCACAGCACCAGAACTCCTCCACTACAACTCCCTCCATCCGCCTTTCTGCCCTGAGGCCCTGCTCCGCCTGTGGGAAGTAGCACCATCTCCTGCTGCCACTACATCCCGCCTCAGAGGACTGCTGCAGCACTGGTGGCCATCACCAGACACCACAGGTGGCGTAGTCAATATCACCACTCGATGAACACTAACCCTGAAAGCCCATTACACCCTTTTAAAATGTGACGGCCCTGGGCACGGAACGGGTCCAGGCCACGGCTACAACCCACCAAACATCTGACCCGGCTCCGAGTAACCCCACTTCCCAGGGTGAGGGCTGCGAGCGTCACACAATCTCAATCCGGAACTGAAAAAAAATACCTGCATATGAGCACAGAATCATAGGTTAACATTGGACCAAATGCAATCCGATTTTTATCAGATTGCATTCGTCCAATTTAATCGCAAGTGGGAACAAGCCCTAAGGGTATGTCCACAAAGAGTCTCTTAAAGGTGTCTTATAAAATGGACATGATGCACAGCACTGATAAAACCACATTGCAATGCACACGTTCCATCTTATGTCACATCTTTTAACCAATTCGGGGTTCAGAAACCTTTAAAGGGTTAACAGATGGCATGCCCGGAGTAATTACAGTCACCACTCACAAAACTGAGAGAGGCAGCTGTAACCATGCCTCGGCACTGACTGACAGCCAGCTCTGCACTGATGCACTGCTAAGCCAGCTGTCAGTCAGTGCCAGGGTGTGCTTACAGCTGCCTCTCTCAGTGCTGTAAGTGGTGACTGTAGCACCGTTTTGCTTGCCTGCATGACTTATCGCTAGTGGCTCCCGGGTGAAATCAAGTTAATTTTCTCACAGGTGCTACACTTTCAGTTCTGTGGTCCGGCATCTTCATAAAGCTATTATTTGCAGTTTAACTCTTTATCTGCAGGATAATAGCATTACCAGATATGGCGGATTCACTTTTAATGGAAGACTGATCCTACCCTATCCCTAACCAATATTCCACTAGGGAAAACATTTTTAACAATTTTTATACTGAATGTTACATTAATGCACAAGATGAATTTTTCTTGATAGAAAACAGTTTAATTTTTTCTTCAATGGTTTTGATAATGACACTAATAAACAATGGGGCAGATGAATCAATACTGTTTAATTCTTACACAGTGTAAGCTTAGACTAGAAGTCTTCAAATATGCTTGATTTATCATAGTGGCTCACGGTCTTTGAAAGATCTGTAACACTTTTAGATACTCAAGTCTAAGTTTACATTCTATTAAATGACTTACTTTGTGCCCAAGAAATTTGGCAAAAGGTGCTTCACATTAAGCCCTACCCCTAACGGTGTGCAGAAAGTATGTAAAACATATAGGCTCATAGTTGTGCCAAAATGTTGCGACTTTAGGCGTTTTCACGCCAGTTTCTCTCAGCTTCACAAAAATGGATGAGATGGGATGGGATGGAGGTGCTGTGGGGGTGTGACGCCACAGCTTATCTAATTGAGGATGAGCTGTGGTGTCCCTTACGTCACAAATCTTATAAATATTTCTGGTGTGGTGCACGGAAGCACATACCACTCGTCGGATGCTCCTAATTCATTAAGAGGTGTATACCTCCTAATAAATCAAGAGAGTCTGACTTCAACATGCCATGTCATCAAGCCCAATGAGAAAATTGCCAGTCTTGATGAATCCAGGCCATAATGAATATGGTCCATGTCATGAATAGCAGTTTTGTTGCATAATTAATGCCAGAATTCTTACACATTTAGCTTGAAAAATCACCCCAATGGTTTCAGAGCTTGTTGCAGCTAATCTATTAACACAATTTTGGTTATGGTTTTTCTAAAGCAGCTTTTTGTGGGCCTTTTCGAAATGTACGCCAAAAATCTATCAAAAATAATGCTCCAGCAAAATGAACTTGATGTTCTAAGTTTTTATTAAAACTGCATAATCCCATTTGCCACTTCATGGCGACATTTATAAAATGGGCTTTACTCTAAAGACCCCCACGCACATTAGATAGTTGTAGGCTAAACGATTACTACTGTTTTCTCTATGAAAGAGCCATTGCCAAAACTTATATGGTGATGGCTTTTATTCTGAAGAACAAAAGGATCGGTCATTGGAAATCCAACATGCCAGATCCATTTGCTTGCATAACATCATCTGTATGGGATATTCAGGAGCCCACTAAAAATATTAGATTGTCAGCCAATCCTGCTAATATAAAGGGAATATTCTGACTTTAGTCTAATGTGTTTAGAGGTCCGTGTAATTGCAACAAGGTGCAACACAAGTGTACTGTAGTACTCCTGGAATCACTGCAACTGCAAAACAGCATCATCAGTGGGAAAGAAGGCAGCAAGCCAACAGTAACCCTGCTGCCAGAGTTAGCCCCTTAGGCCACGGCCCCACTATCAGTATTTGGTCAGGATTCGGTCAGTATTTTTTCTCAGGAATAGGAGCCAAAACCAAGTGAGGAACAACCAGAGAAAAGGTATCATAGAAACAAGTCACCAATTCTGCATTTATCACTCAGTCCTGGTTTTAGCTCCCTCTCATGAGAAAAAATACTGACCAAATACTGACCAAATGCTGATTGTGGGGCTGTGGTCTTAATCACAAAATCACATAAACACTATATCAAGGCAAAAGAAAATTTTGCCTTGCCCCACACATAAGTGTACAGATAAAAGGTTCACTTCTCCTAACAACCTTAGTACACCCCAAAGTTATCCATGCTTGTACTGAAGAAACCTTTTTATACCTTCCTGATATGTGGTTCATGCCTTCTATAATTGTGAAACAACTGTGAAAATTTACCTTCTGATCCTGCAATTGTCGTAATATTCATTAAACAAATCCTTCTATTACATTGCTACCCTGAAAATAAAATATTTTCTGACTAGGTTTAAAAGCTTAACTTTAGATAACCCACTTTATAAAGTCAACATTAAACTAAATTTCTCTTTGTCCTATTACCAATAAAAAAAATGGCAAGAAATATAGGTTATTAATAGTGATGGGCGAGCACTAAAATGCTGGGGTGCTCGATGCTCGGGTCGAGCACATTGGAATACTCGGGTGCTCGACCCGAGCAACGAGCCCAATGTAAGTCTATGGGAAACTCGAGCATTTTTCAGGCGGCTCCCCTCAGCGGTCTGCAGAGGGCCTAAAAATTGCCCAAATCTATGGCAACAGTGCTCAAATGACATGGGAACAGCATGGGGAAGACCCCTGGAAGCATTTCTGACTCCCAGGTCACTGCTGTCAACAACGTTGTCAGAGAAATTACGCCACATTTACAGACTCACAAAAAAACATACAAAAACGAAACCAAAATGGATTTTCCTGGTAAATATGTTAAGGAACATCCTTTCCATGGTAATGAATTGTATATAAAGCAAAATAAATAATCAAAAACAAAAATGCTCCTCCACACCTTGGGCTATGTTCACACGTAGTGTTTTTGATGCAATTTTTTAGTTTTGCATTGCTTTCAACTGTGACAAATGCATTCACCAGGAATTGTTATTTTAACATTTTACAACCTTATCTGGCCATGTGGTGTGTGAGAAATCATCAGACACATCATGTTACATTTATGAAGGAGGGACTCTGAAAGTCACAAAGCCTATTTTTATAGGGCCATCAGGCGGCCTTTACTATTCTTAGAGAGCCATCAGCCGGCTATGTTTTATTGTTGCCAATACTAAAGAGTGGGTCTCCTATACTGTTATTGCGTATGCAGTGAGTGGCAGAGCTGCCCAAAATTTGGACACACCCCAATACCCCTTTGAAGAGACTTAGAGGAGGGCCTCCTGAAAACAATGTTCCCATTATTAGGAAGTGGGTCTCCCATTATGTTTGCCTATGCAGTGAATACAAGGGTTACCAAAAATTGGGAGGCACTCCAATGCCTCTTGGAAGAGACGTGGAGGAGGGCCTCATAAAAAAAATGTTCCCAGTAGAAATGAGCGGGTCTCCTATACTTGTAATGCCCATGCACTAAGTGTATGGGCTGACAAACATTTACCCCTGGGGGGTATACATGAACATACTGTATAAATTTTTTTTTTTTACGGGCATCATAAACACCCTTAAAAAAAATTATGTGGGTGTTGCATCATTGACCACAGTCTCCCTGGAGGTGGAGGAAGAGGATGAGGAGACAGAGGAGGACAAGAGCAAATGGCCAAAATCAGGTGTGGGTGTGAAGAGGTGCATGGAATACACCTCCCAAAAAAATACACTAGATTTGAGTTTATATTACGCTGCTATCATTCGGTGGTGTTGAGAAGTCTGGCCCAATCCAACCCTTGATCATTTTTATAAGATTCAGCCTGTCAGCATTTTCAGTTGACAGGCGGATGCGCTTATCAGTTATAATTCCACGAGCGTCACTAAAAACCCGCTGTGATAGAACGCTAGAGGCGGGGTAGGCCAGGACCTCCAAGGCATAGAGAGCAAGTTCATTCCACATATCCAGCTTGGATTCCCACTAATTATAAGGCTCAGAGGAATCACGGAGGACATTGGTATGGTTGGCAAGGTACTCCCTCAGTATCTTCCCAAACTTTGCACTCCTTGTGAGAGTACCCCGCGCCTCAGTGCTTGTGCGATTGGAGGGGCTGAGAAAATTCTCCCAGAACTTTGACAGTGTTCCCCTGCCTCTGCTGGATTGAAGTTGTGTCTCTCTCGCCTGTACTCCTTGTTTGTCCAACGAACTGTGACCTCTGCCGCCAGAGTTTTCAGATGGGAATTTTTTGAATAGTTCCGCAACAAGGGCCTTCTGGTACAGCCCCATTTTTGTAGACATGTCCGCCTCAGGAACAAGAGATATAAAGTTCTCCTTGTAGCATGGGTCTAGAAGTGTCAAAAACTAGTAATGACTGTCACCCAAAATTTTGAGAACGCGAGGGTCATGGGAAAGGCAGAGTAACATAAACTCAGCCGTGCGTGCCAGACTGCTAACAGACAAGACTTCCGTGTCCTCACCAAGAGGATGACTGACCATGCTCTCCTCGTCCTGTCTGTCCTCTGGCCATCCACGCTGAACAGAGGGTATGACAGCTGTGCAGGTAGTACCGTCTATAGCACATGAAACTAGCTCCTGTTCTTCCTCCTCCTCCTCTTCCTCATTGTCACCCAATCCACATTGGGATGAGATGAGGCTGGGCTGTGTGTAATCACCCAGTATGGTTCCTTGCTCCTTCTCATCGTGCTCCACCTGCAATGCATCCTCTTTGATTGTGAGCAGAGAGCATTTCAGAAGAGAGAGATGTGGGATGATGACGCTAATTATGGCGTTATCGCTGCTCACCATCTTGGTGGAGTCCTTAAAGTTTTGGAAGATGGTACATATGTCTGACATCCATGTCCACTCCTGAGGTCTTATGTGTGGAGTCTGAACTGAATACCGACATCCTTGTTGATGCTGGTAGTCAACAACTGCCCTCTTCTGCTCACAAATCCTTCCCAACATCTGCAGTGTAGAGTTCCAATGCGTGGGAACATCACATACCAGTTCCTGAGCCGGAAGCTGCAAACACTGCTGAAACACGGCAAGGGCGGCGGAAGTTGTAGGTGACTTTCTAAAATGGGCACAAAGGCGGCATACTTTAACAAGCAGATCCGGCAGCTCCGGGTAGGATTTGAGAAACTGCTGAACCACGAGGTTAAGCACATGGGCCAGGCAAGGTACGTGTGTGAGCTCGCCTCGCCTCAGAGCCGCCACCAGGTTCCGGCCATTGACACACACGACCATGCCTGGCTGTAGGTTCAGCGGTGTGAGCCACAGATCTGCCTGCTCTTTCAGAGCTGTCCGCAACTCTTCAGCATTGTGCGGTTTGTCACCTAAGCATATTAGCTTCAGCACAGCCTGTTGCCGCTTGACCGAGGCAGTGCTGCAGTGCTTCCAGCTTGTGACTGATGTGGTCATTTCAGAGATAGAGGCTGAAGAGGAGGAGGAGGCTGAGGAGAATGAGGTGCAGGAGCTGTAGACTGTGGGGGCAACCCTGATTGACCTAGGGCCCGCAATCCTTGGCGTCGGGAAATCGTGTTCCGTCCCAAGGTCCGACTGAGTCCCGGCTTCCACTATGTTAACCCAGTGTGCTGTCAGCGAGATGTACCGTCCCTGCCCACAAGCACTTTTCCATGTGTTCTGGTAACGTGTTGAGTGCACGGCTAATGTTTTGGGACACATGCTTGTGTAATGCGGGGATGGCATACCGGGAGAAATAGTGGCGGCTGGGGACCGAGTACCGAGGGACGGCTGCCGCCATCAGGTTGCGGAAAGCTTCCGTCTCCACGAGGATAAAAGCAACATTTCGAGGGCAAGCAGTCATGAAATGTGGGAATTTAGTAGTGTGGCCTGTGGGGCGTTGGCTGCGTATTTGCGCTTGCGTTCTAAGGACTGGGTTATGGACAATTGAACGCTCCGCTGGGACAAGGACATGGACGTGCTTCCTGATGCTGTTACTTGAGAGTGTGCATCGACTGGTGCAGGGCTGGAGGCATCTTTGCATGCACCATGGACAGGGGATTGGCTTGCATGCACAACACCGGAAGAAGCAATGGTGCCACAGGCAGACAATGTTCCTGGACCCTAGGGTTCGGCGCACAAAGTCGGGTGCTTTGCTGCCATGTGCCATCATGCTGGTGGTGCTCAGGCTGGTAGTTTTGCCACCCCTGCTGATGCTGGCCTGGCAGGTGGTGCAAATGGCCTTTTTGGGGTTATCGGCAGAGTCTTTATAAAACAACCAGACTCGGGAAGACCTAACAGTTATACTGGCATCTTCCTTCGTGTTGGTGTTACGGGGAACGTTTGCCTGCCTTCGGTCTGCAGCCACCACACTGCTTCTTCGTGCCTTTTGGGTGCTCTGCCTCCCTCCCCCTGTGTGCTACTGTCCTCGCTCTGCATGTCCTCCTGCCAGGTTGGGTAAGTTACTATATCATCCACCACCTCGTCTTCCACTCCCGCACCCTGGTCCTCCTCCTGACTTTCTGGCAATTGTGTCTCATCATCGTCCACCTCTTGTGACACTTTCCCACTGTCGCCTTCGTGTGACCGTGGCTGCTCAAATATTTGGCCATTGCTACATGCGATCTCCTTTTTCCCCGCTTCAAGTGGACCGGTCGAGAGGCCCGAATCTATAAATGGAAAAGTGAACAGCTCTTCAGAGTGTCCAAGTGAGGGATCAGTTTTCTTCGGGCACTTGGCATGATGGGAGGAAGGAGTATCAGGGTGATGAATATGCAGTCCGGACTCACGGCTACTGAGACTTGACCGTGTGGAAGACAGGGTGGTGATGGCGGTGGTGGCTAAATGACTGGAAGCATTTTCCACTATCCAGCCAAGAACCCTTTGACACTGCTCTAGGTTCAATAGTGTGCTGCTGTCCCCTTGGAATTGGGACAGGAAGCTCAGGAGAGAAGATGTGGGTGTTTGTTGTGGCACAATTTCAGCTTGCCCACGGCCTCGGCCTCTGCATGCACCATCACCATCACGTCCAGTTCCCCATCCCTTGCCATGCGCCTTGCCCATTTTAAATGGAGGACAATATTTTCCACGCTCACTACAAATGGCTGAATTTGGAGCGAAGTTATATGTAATCTGTGTGATGGAGAAACCACAGTTTTAAATACCTGGCCTGTAGGTAACTATTTTGAACAACAAACCGGTGACAAAAACTTTGCTGACACACTGGAAAAAAATTTGAATGGAAGCCAGAAATGGCAGAATTTTCAGAAAACGATTATGTGATCCATGTCACTGACAAACCACAGTTTTAAATAGCTGGATTTTTAGCACTGTAACATGGAAAGGACCTGGCTGTATTCTGCAGTGCCAACAAGTAAATGGCGCAGAATAATGGTGTTCTCTGGATTGCTTTTTAAGCAAATTATGAGGATTAAATCCCAAAAAAATTATTCCTGGCCCCTGAGACCTGGGCCTTTGTCTAGAAATATCTAACAGCAGCAGATGGCAGAAATGGAATGGAGCCCCTTGTGCTATATGCACTGCAGTCTGCTATATACACTGCCTGCCTGCCTATATACACTGCCTGCCTGATATCTCTGCAGATAGCTTTGTCCTCAGAAGGACTGTTGTTGAGATGAATATGTGTAATGTACTTGTTTTCTCCCTACACTACCTAATACACAACCAAATCTCTCCCTAGCTCAGCAGCACCTCTCCCTATGCTGCCTGATTGCGAAGTAGACTGACGAGCACAGCAGCGCCAGGTCTGATATAGACCTGATGACGCTGTGAGGCCATCCAATCCCTGTAATGCCACAACCAAAATGACCGCAGCATTACAGTGAGTGGCAGGCAATCCCTGAATTTTGATTGGCGCTCTAAAGAGCGCCAGTCATGCAGGGAGGGGACCCGAGCATCTCGCAAGTACTCAGAGAGCTCCGAGCATCTCGAGTACTGAGTTGCTCGGGCGAGTACCGACTACTTGCGAGTATGCTCGCTCATCACTAGTTATTAAATTTTACTATGCTAATTTTTTTCTGTCAACGAGATAATTGGGAATAGTTGAATTTTTGGGGTATAATTGACCTATAACAATAGACTCTATGAATCACATGCAAAACTTATATATTTTTTGTCTATTGCTGTTACTCATAGAGCATATGCCAACCTTAAAGCAATTGTCCCACAGTCATAACTCATAATCTTTCACAGAATCGGTAATAGGTGTCTGATCCAGGGGAATCACACTTTCCTGTCCCGTTTAACAGGAGTGGGGAGGGGTCACACATGCACTAGGGCTCCATCCATTGTCAATTGGACTAACAGAGATTGCCCAGCTCTATACCTTTTATGGGGTGGCAACTAGAGATGAGCGAATGTTTCAATATTCGATTCACATTACGATCGCCGAATTTGCGATATTCGCTGATTTATTAGTCGAATGTTCGACCAACATTACTGAACGCCATAGGATTCAATGAGGGGACAAAAAAAAAAGCATACGCAACACCTTAAAACCAACCCAAAAGCTGCTAAAGCACATCAAATTGGGGTAGACAACTGGAAGGTGCCATCAATTGACCCAGTGTACAAGTACTATAATTATTATTACTATTACAGTGACATTTATTCTGTGGCGCGTTACATAGCAAAAGGGGTCAAAATGGGTCACCGACTGGTACAAGTGGAGAGAGGTCCCTTCCCACCTGGGTGCACAAACAATCTACAAGCTAGTCGTGCAGCGGTGTGCTGGAGCAAGGCTTACCGCAGATTGTACTCTCGTCACAAGAAGTGGGTCTTCAGCTTTCTTTTCAAGGTTTGCACGGTAGGTGAAAGTCTGATGTGTTGGGGTACAGCAATACACAAAAGCGGAGATGCACAGGACAAATCTTGTATGCAATTGTGATAATAAGAGATAAGAGGGAAGTAGAGAAGGAGATCTTGGAAGGATGGGAAGTTGCATGCAGGTAACTAGAACAGGGAGATTAGGTCACACATGTATGGAGGAGACAGGTTTTCGATGTCTTGGTATGCCAAAGGTAGGCTTTTCAACTGGAGTCTCTGGGCAACAGGGAGCCAGGGCAGGTATTGACAGAGGGGAGAAGCCTCGGAATAGCGGAGTGACAGGTGGATTAATAGGCCAGCACAGTTTAGGATAGATTGGGGGGTGTGCAAAAGTGGTAGAAGGGAGGCCACAGTACATGAGCCTGTAGTAGTCGAGGCGGGAGTTGATGAGGGCATGTACTGGTGTTTTTCTACATTCATGGTTGAGGAATGTGCAGATCCCCCGGATACTTTGGCGTTGGAGTCAGCAGCAAGTGGAAAGAGCTTGGATCTGACGTTTGAAGGACAGATCAGAGTCAAGCTTGCGGGACTAGGGAGATTGGGCAGCCATTCACTTTGATAGATAAGTCAGTTGTGGGGGGGTGAATGAGATGGTGGAAAGATGATGCATTCTGTTTTATCCATGTTAATTTTTACAAATCTAGCAGAGAATAAAGATGAAATATAGGACACACATTGTGGGATTCTGGTTAGTAAGGAGGTGACATCAGGTCCAGAGAGGTAGATCTGTGTCATCAGCATAGAGGTGATACTGAAAGCCGTGAGACCATGAGCTGTCCCAGGCCGGAGGTGTAGATGGAGAAGTGCCTGGGTCCTACAACTGAAACTTAGGGGACACTGACACATAGGGGGTGAGATGAGAAGGTGGTGTGAGTGGGAGACACTGAATGTCCTGTTGGTTAGGTATGAAAAGATCCAAGACAGGGCTAAGTCTGTGATGCCAAGAGATGAGAGTCTGTAGTAAGAGGGTATGGTCTACTCTGTCAAAGGCAGATGACAGGTCTAGGAGGAGTAAGACAGAGTAGTCTGTCTTGGATTTGCCAGTTAGTAGGTCGTTGGTGACTTTAGTCAGGGCAGTTTCAGTAGAATGGTGAGGTCGGAAGCCTGATTGTAAGTGGTCAAAGAGGGAGCAGGAGGAGAGGTGGGAAGACAGTTCAAAATAGATGTGTTGATTCAGTAGTTTGGAGGCATAGGGGAGAAGTGAGATGGGGCATCGGTGTGATCTAGGTATGTTTGAATCACAAGGGGAAGACACCAGCTGTTAATGACAGGTAGAAGAGGAGGGTTAGGCTTGGGATGAAGACTGTGATGTGGTTTGGAATGAGGTGGGATAGTATTAGGTCAAGTTCACAGGCGGTGAGATGTGATTTGGAGAATAAAGATGATCTTCCGTGATGGCGGAGAAGCTGGGTTTGGAGGAGGAGAGTTGAGCCTTTATGAGAGACAAGTGGGTGTTGGGACTTTAAGCAAAAGCTTTACCCTATGTTGTTAATCTTCTGCTTGAAGAATGAGGCTAAGTCTTCAGCTGAGATGAGAGGAGAGGCAAGGAGAGGGAGGTCAGAGCTGGTGAACAGGAGAGGGACTTGAAACTACTGAATAGCTGTTTATGGTTATGATATGAGAGATGAGAAGTAGGTTTGTTTTGCTGCAGTGAGCAATTGTGCAGCATTTTGAAAACTTCTATTACTGGACTGCACTCCCTTTCTTTGGCAGTCACACAGCGGAATGTCTTGTAAATGAGGGGCAGGAAGAACATGTGCTTCAGTAGATGACAAGCGCTGCATCAAGTGGCCTCTGCTCCTCTTCCTTCACCTTAACATCACACACAGTACAGTCCTCAGAGGTGGCGCCCCAGTTACCCTTGTTTCCACCCACTCACAACTCTCCAATCGGCCAACTGACTGTGGAGAAGCACAGATGGGGGAGTCTGCAGAGCTGTTCACACATTCTATTCCGGGGCATCAAAGGTCTGATCCAAAGCTTCCCAGACTCAAGAGGGGGAAAGCATGTGTAGCGATGCCCAATGTTTTGTTCAGTTGATCCGGGCACGGATGAAGTAGGGTCCGAGAAGAATGCAAACCCTCGTCACATGATGTTAACCCTTGGGGGTGGGCTTGGATGGGTTAAAGCAAGAAATAAATACACAGCAGAACATGGAGAACTAAACTAATATACAACAGGGGTTGGAGAACTAAACTACTAAACTGCTAAGGTTGGAGAATGAAACAAATACAAGAACATGGAGAACTAAACTAATAGAAAACAGGGGTTGGAGAACTAAACTAATAAGACTACAGCAGTTGGAAAACTAACCTAGTAAACAGCTAGGGTTGGAGAAGTAAATCACTACACAACCAGGGGATGGATAACTAAACCACTAGACAACAAGGTGTCACTACACAGCAATTGTTGGAATCCCCAAGGCTTGAGGGACAAACCTCTGTATCTAAAACTTCCTCCAGTGTTTCTGGATCCTCCACCTCCTCTAGGACCTCCACCTGCACCCTTAACCTCTGTCCTACTGAGATACACGTTCCAACAGTGCAGAGAGAATCCTCCCCACCTCCGTACTGCGCAGCCAGGTCTCACCGCAATCAGGCAGTGTTAAAATTAATATGCCTTGGAGATCGCAGTCATACAGCTGAAGAGTTATGGACAGCTCTCCAGGCTAAGTTTGAGCAATGGCTGTCTCCACTGAAACTGGAGCAAGGGAAGGCCGTGTGCGATATTGGTGCAAACCCCGTGGCGGACCTAAGTCGGGGCAACCTCAAACACGTGCCTTGCATGGCTCGCATCCTCAACCTGATGATACAGCAATTTCTCTGCCACTATCCCGGCCTGGGTGCACTGCTGCAGAAACCACGGTCTCTGCGTCCTCACTTAAGACTATAAAAATGAGCAGGATCTTTAAAAGCCAAACTACTATACAACGAACAAACGCCTTTGTAATGATACAGGCCACCTTCTCCTTAGCTTGCTGGTACTTTTCTGCGGGAATGAGCCTGTCTCCAACCAGCCAGGAATATCAAGTGAATGGCACGCCACGGTTTGGTAGTAGCACCCAGTACCAGAAGCAAAGCCATCCACAATTTCCATACCTCAGGAATTTTATTTAGTAGACTGGCTGAGCAAACAGTTTCTCACAAAGGAGCTGAAGACACTGAGTGGCAGTAGGTGCAAGTTTCTCCAGCATGACCTGTTTGTTATTGTTAGATATCAGAGGGAGAACATATCTGGGCTTTGCCAAGGTGCCCTATTGCATCTCAAGTCTTATAAACCCTGCACTTGCAGCCTTACATTCTACAGGATGGTGGAGAAGGAGACAGTAGGTCGTGGAGTTGTATTAGCTCCGGTGGTGTTGAGGTGAGGTGGCAACGAAACAATGGCAGGCTGTAGGCTGTCTTGAAGAGACGGCTTTTCAGGTTGTGTCTGAAGTATCCGAATGTGATGGCTAATCGGACGTGTTGAGGGACAGAATTCCAGAGGATGGGGGATATTTGGTAGAAGTATTGGAGGTGATTGGAAAGAAGTAAGTGTGGAAAGAAGGAGGTCTTGGGAGGACCGGAGATTACGGAAGGGAATATATCGGAATATATGAGAGATGTATGGAGAAGAAAGGTTAGGGATGGCTTTGTACGTTAGTGTTAGTAGTTTGAACTGGATATGCTGGGCAATTGGGAGCCAGTGAAGGAATCTTATAGATTGCACTCTTATAGATTGCTGGAGCCAGTCCACAGTTAAAAAGCAGCCATAGAGTGTCCGGAAATCTTCCGACACTTTTCTTAGCCAGAGATGCTTCTCGGCAGGGTTGGACTGGCCCACCAGAGAACCGGAGACTCCTCCGGTGGGCCCTAGCTTCTCCATCAGGAGAATTCATAGTGCAAACCTTGCAGGTTGTGATGATGATGAGGCCATCCATCTCCTTCGTTTACTATTACTTGGAATACAAGTGCAAATATGCAGCCAACGACCCACCCACAGGCCGCAATAGTAAACTGCCACATTTCTGGACAGCTGCTTGCACTTGAAATGTTGCCTTTTAGGCTCGTGGAGGTGGAAGCTTTTCACAACCTCATGGTGGCGGCGACCGGGTCTCCATACTATGTCTCCAGCCAGCACTATTTCTCCCAGTGTCGTCTCCGCCTCCCACAAGCACGGGTCCCAGAACTTTTCCCGTGCTCTCCCAAGTGCACTTAGTGGGAAGGACCGCCTAAGCACAAACACATGGACAACTGATTGTGGCCAGGGACGGTACATCTTATTGGAGCCAGGCAACAGCAAAAAAGTAGCCATAGAGTGTCCAGGAACCTTGCCACACACTTTTCTTAGCCCGGGCTGCTTCTTGGCAGAGTTGGACCGGCCCACCAGAGAACTGGAGAATCCTCCCGTGGGTCCTAGCTTCTCCTTCGTTCATTGCACAGCCCTTGCAGCTGCTATGGGGCTCTTTAGTGGGGGGGGAAGGTGGTCCCTCACAATCAAATCCTCTGGTGGGCCCAATGTTCTTCAGTCTGACAGTGCTCCTCTGTGAGAGTTGTATTTCACCACAGCCAAATTGTTTTGCTCGGTGAAAGGACTGGAATAGAGGGAAACTGTATCTACTCCGGCTGTCATTTCTCCCAGGAAGTCCTCTAATGCGACTTGTTGCATAAGCAATGGCAGCCCGTCCAACATCAGCTCACACTTCTCGGTAGTGCTTAGTCACAGACAAAGATCTTTCCTTACGCCTTGAATTTAATCACTACAGAGTTGGACGATGGCCTGATCTGCAATGCTTTTAGAGAAATAACGTGCATAAGCAAAGCCACGGTTTAGGCCACTAAAGGTCATTAAGCAAAACTCATACAGCTTTCCCACAGACTGAAAGAGGGGTATCAAGACTTCCAAGACAGCCAAGACTTCCGTGTCCTCCCCAAGAGGACGACTGTCCATGTTCTCCTCCTCATCCTCCTCCTCCTCCTTATCACCCAATCTGCATTGAGATGAGACTGGGCTGCATAGTTCCTTGCTCCGCCTCCAATGCCTCCTCTTTAACTGTGAGCACCAAGCGTTTCAGTAGATAGAGAAGCAGGATGGTGACGCTATTTATGGCTTCATCGCCGCTCACCATCTTGGTGGAGTCCTCAAAGTTTTTGAGGATGGCACAGATGTCATACATCCATGCCCACTCATCAGTTCCTATGTGCAGAGGCTAACCTGAATGCCGATGGGCCTTTTGAAACTAATACTCAACAACTGCCTTCTGCTGCTCACAAATCCTTCCCAACATCTGCAACGTTGGTGACATCGCACAACAGTCGGTGAGCTGGAAGCTGCATATGCTGCTGAAGCACTGCCATGGTGGCGGAAGCTATAGCTGACTTTCTGAAATGGGCACACATGCATTGTACTTTCATAAGCAGCTCTGGCGGATCTGGGTAGGTTTTGAGAAACTGCTGAACCACTAAGTTAAGCACATTTAGTGCTCTCTCATTACTAATGTGTACCCCTGTATGGAGAACAATATCAGCACCGAAAAATTAAAAGAGGAAATATAGCCTGCTTTACATACCACGGTACTAAGAAAACCAATTTTGATTATATCTTGTGTACCCCTGTGACAAAAATATCTACGCCAAAGAATTAATTTCACTACAGAATAACTAGTATAATGGTGACCAACAACTCGTCCACTACAGCCAACCCAATAGATGGAGATACCCAGTCAAGATTCTCCACATTTCAAAAAATTAGGGCCTAAACCCGTCAAAGTGGCATCAATTTCACCAGAGTAGAAGTATTTTAATGGAGACAGAAACCTCTTCCACTACAGCCAACCCAATAGATGGAGACAAAATCAGGATTCCCCACATATCCAAAAATTAGTGGCAGACCCCAGCAAAGTGGCATCAATTTCAGTACAGTAGAAATTGTAGAATTAGGAACGAAGCGTCTTCCCCTAAAGCCAACCCAGTAGATGGAGAGTCAATCAGAAGTGTTTACATTTCCCTAAATTAGGGCCTAGCACTACCAAAGTGGCATCAATTTCACCAGAGTAGAAGTAGTTTAATGGAGACAAAAACCTTTGCCCCTACAGCCAACCCAATAGATGGAGACCAAATCAGGATTCCCCACATTTCCAAAAATTAGTGCCAGACACCAGCAAAGTAGCATCAATTTCACCAGAGTAGAAGTAGTTTAATGGAGATAGAAACCTCTTCCACTACAGCCAACCCAATAGATGGAGAGACCCAATCAGGATTCTCCACATTTCCAAAAATTAGGGCCTAAACCCACCAAAGTGGCATCAATTTCAGTGCAGTACAAATTGTAGAATTAGAAGCGACACCACTTCCCCTATAGCCAACCCAGTAGATGGAGACCGTATCAGGATTCCCCACGTTTCCAAAAATTAGTGGCAGACACCAGCAAAGTGGCATCAACTTCACTACAGTATAAATTGTAGAATTAGGAACGACACGCCTTCTCCTAAAGCCAACCCAGTAGAAGGAGACTCAATCAGAAGTGTTTACATTTCCCTTAATTAGGGCCTAACACCATCAGTGGCATGAATTTCACCAGAGTAGAAGTAGTTTAATGGAGACAGAAACCTCTCCCATTACAGCCAAACCCAATAAATGGAGACAAATCAGGATTCCCCACATTTCCAAAAATTAGTGCCAGACACCAGCAAAGTAGCATCAATTTTACCAGAGTAGAAGTAGTTTAATGGAGACAAAAACCTCTTCCACTACAGCTAACCCAATAGGTGGAGAGAACCAATCAGGATTCTCCACATTTCCAAAAATAAGGGCCTAAACCCACCAAAGTGGCATCAATTTCAGTGCAGTATAAATTTTAGAATTAGGAACGACACGCCTTCTCCTAAAGCCAACCCAGTAGAAGGAGAGTCAATCAGAAGTGTTTACATTTCCCTAAATTAGGGCTAAACACTAGTGTTGAGCCACCCCCGTAGTGTTCGAGTTCGGTTCGGTTCGTCGAACACCCGTGTGTTCGCCGAACTGTTCGTCGAGCTGTTCGTCGAACACCTTCGAACACCGTTAAAACCAATGGCAGGCAAACAAAAACACATAGAAACACATAGAAAACTCCTTCAAAGGTGTCCAAAAGCTGACAAACTGCTCAGAAGACACAACTAACACATGGAAAAGTGACAAGTACATATAGTCATGCGAAAAGAAAAGAAGTGGAGGAGTAAAAGGAGGGGGAGACACAGATATAGGCATGTCATGCCCTTCTAAAATCCAAAAAGTGAGAAGCCGACACGGCCAGTCCGCTCCTGCCTGTGCCCGTGCCACCTCCGTGTCGCCGGGTTTGTGCCAGAGCTGCGGTGAACCCTGACGGCCAGCCCCCCTCTCCCAATACTGGTGCCTGTCCGCTGGTGGGTCGAGCGAGCCCCCCTGTGGTGGAGGCAGCTCTAAGCTTTTTAATTTAAATTGTCTCTCTAATTTGAATGAATACACTTTAAATCCATTTACAAGGATCTATTGGAGGGCAAGTCTCATGCCAGCAGCCGCGTAGTTCCAGCTCCAGTAGCGTCCACTAAAGCTGCTGCAGTTAAAAAGCTTTTATAAGGATCGAGCTCGGCTGTCCACCGCAAGGCATCCTACTGCCAGTCCCAGCCCCTATGCCTTGGGGTGCCTCCTGATGCTCTTCACTGAGTATCCCGTGGTCCCGAAGCATTTCCTTTGAAAAAATTAAGTGTCCAAACTACAGGTGGTGTAGCTTGCTTAACAGCTGGGATAATCCGCTGACTAGCAGACACTGCAACTAGGCACAAAGTATTTCCTGGGCTAGATGCAGTTACAAATTTGTAATTAGATACTCTCATTGGATGCTGAGAAAGCATTCCATCGAGTCTCCTGGCACGCCATATATGATTCTCTTAAAAAGCTTGGGGTAGGGGTCTAGGGGACCCTTTTATAGCCAAAATCACAGCCCTGTATCGCAATACGTCACCTAGGCTGAAGATAAATGGAACTGTAGCACCCTGAGGGCTCGGTTGCTACAGAGGTATTGCACCTCACCCAGAGGTGTGATATCTCACTCTCAGGTAAGGATGGAGTGTGGATCAGGACCCGACACCTGCATGCTTTACACCACATTGCCATGGGGCAGAGCGACCAATATGCCCCTGAGATGGGCACGACAGTCCCTGTCCCTGGCTGGAGTGGGGGGAGGGAACACTGAGGAAGGGGAACCCTGTAGTGCAGGAGCAGGGAGGAAGCAGTTCCTGGGTGCATTGAGAAGGGAGTATAAAAGGTGGGCACCATCTTAGTTCAGTGCAGAGAAGTCTGAGCAGAAGTGACAGGGAGCAAGGGTTCTGCATGAGCTCTGCTCCGGAGGCGGGCCTAGTAACAGAGGCCCAGGCCTGGAAGAGGGAGAAGGAAGGAAGAGGAGCGGAGAAGGCTCCAGGAACGAGGAATGAAGGGATCCCAGGGGTGCGGACGGGCGAGTCGCCACCGCACGCCCGAATCCACCTGCGTGGAGGGGTCAGGCCAAAGGGGGAGACCGGTCCCCGAAACTAGTGGAGGCAGGAAACGACCCTCAGCTAGAAACCGGAGGCTGTGACATTTTATGTGGCGCAGCCCCTCGCTACACCCGCTAGGAAGGCACCACATAGGGTCAGGGAAACTGGCGCCAAGTTTACCAAGAGGAGGCCCGAGGCAGCCGGACAGAAGGGTTGGTAAGAAAGGCTAGACAAAGGACACACAAAGGGGGTCCTGTGAAGCGCTCCAAAGTTATCTGGGAGTTGTCTGAGCCCCTCACCTGGTGAGCACAGTACGACGTGGGCAGCCGTTACCTGCAGACGTGGTCTGGATATTAACTGTGAGTAAAGGCCCTGGACTGCATCACTGACTCCGTGTCGTTACTGCTGCTGCCCTGCACCATCACCCCCATCCTCCGCATACACTGCCCTGAGGCTATACTCTTCCCGTGGGGAGTTATGCTACGCTCTGCTGCACCCACAACACCAGCCTCAGTTCACTCTGACCGCCATCCACGGGTGGCATAGTTGGACACTTAAACATCAAAACCACATAAATAGTTCCGCCACTGGTTTGACCGCCCTGAGCCACGGAACCGGGTCGCCGCCACGGAGGCTACAACCACCAGCATCCATCAAAAAGGGTCCGGCTCCGGGTGTCCCAAGGCCCAGGGGGTGCATCAGAACATTTTCATCACCTTTCACACTCACCAATGGGACAAGGCAGGGATGTCCTATGTCCCCTCTCTTATACATCCTAGTGACGGAGCACCTGCTCTCATCAATTCGCCATAACCCCAATATTAGGTGGATTGAGGTGGGAGGCACCGAGTACAAGTGCTCTCTCTTTGCTGATGATGTCCTAGTATATATCACTCAATCACATATATCCATCCATGCTGTTATGGCTGAAATAGATCACTTTGTTACATGGTCAAATTTTAAAATCAATGCAGCGAAGTCTGAGGCCCTCGATGTCTCCCTCCCCAAATCCATACAGGATTCCATCCAGTCCAACTTTCCCTTTGCCTGGCCCTCACAGGGTATCAAATACTTAGGAATTCCTATTCATAGAGACCTCTCCTATCTATGTTATCTTAATTTTGGGCCCTTTATTGAATAACTCCATACAGACCACGGTTGGCAAGTTAGAACTGTAAGATTCACTACGTGAACCACTGGTGTTTTGTGGAAAAGCATATGTACACTGTGTTCCAAATTATTATGCAAAAAGTGTTTAGGAGTGATAAGGGAAGAATTTGTTTGTTTGTCAGTTAAACTCATTGATGGTGATGTGTGTCAGGGCTCTTTATATCACTGTAAGCAATAGCAGACACCTGTGCTAATTAGTTTGGCAGGTGTGTCCAATGAAAGGCAAGACTACTTAAGAAGACTGTCCCACATTATTAAGCAGCCTACATTTTCTGCCAAAATGGGAAAGAAAAAGGATGTGTCGGCTGCTGAGAAGCAACAAATTGTGGAGTGTTTAGGTCAAGGCATGACTACAATCAACATTGTGCGATGATCAGGATGAAGTGTCTTGGCAATCAAGAAGTATGTAGCTGATTCACAGTACACACGTGTGCATGCTGATAAGTAGTGTTGAGCATTCCGATACTGAAATATCGGGTATCGGCCGATATTCGCGGTATCGGAATTCCGATACTTAATTCCGATACTTTTACAATATCGAATACCGGAATCGGAAGTTCCCATAATGCCTGCGCTCTGCAGTGTCTCTGAACGATGACAAGCTGGGTGGCAGCGCTCAGCTGAGATCCAGCCTGTCATCAGAATGCCATCCCAGCGTGGGAGAATTCTCCTGATCGTTTAAAAGCCGGCGGGCGGTAAAAAGCCGCCGGCTTTTAAACAATCACACAGCCCCATACTGCTTCCCCGCAGCCTACCACCCCGATCCTCTGCTCCCCTTGCCACCTCCCATCCCGATCGTAAGTTAGGACCGGGCGGGGAGCGCAGCACCAAGGAGCGGGGAGCGAAGGACCTGGGCGGGGAAGCCGGCAGTGAAAAGACTTCACCGCCGGCTTTCCCGTTCTGTGCTGCGCTTTCCCGCCGGTTATTTCAAATGAACAGCTGAGGTATCAGGTGATGCCGATCAGCTGTTCATTTGAAGTCGCCGCGGTGCCCTCGGAGGGTTCATGTGAGTTCATGCTTGACTGCATTGCATGAACTCACATGAACTTTCCCACGATCGCACAGGTCAGCCTCACCTCCCAGACGATCAGCCCGTCATGATTGGTGTGTGCGGGGTGTGTGCGCGGTGTCTGTGCGATGTCTGCGGGTGTGTGCGGTGTCTGTGCGATGTCTGCGGGTGTGTGCGGTGTCTGTGCGATGTCTGCGGGTGTGTGCGTGCAGGCAGACATAGGCCGATGTGACACTACTACTCCCATCGGCCTATGTCTGCCCCCCGTCCACTCGTGCCAGCAGGATCAGCTCGATGGGAGCAGTAGTTCCCATCAGCCTGATCCTGCTATTTAAATTGCCCTACTGTGTCCCCAATAAATTTTAAATACATGTCATTGGTGGCCAGTGGTTACCTACAATAAATTAGTTCATACATTACCTGTCCCCGCCGATCGCCACCTAAAATAAAGTAAAAAATAAAAAACGACACCTATACTCACCTAGACACCTAATTCCCCCGAAGCCATCGATCTCCTGTAATAAAATATAAAATAATAAACCACAACCTTATCCTTACCCCTCCATAGTAGTCCACGAGTGTCCCACGATGATCTCCAGTTTAGAGCAGCCACATAGAATGTGACCGCTCTGAACCGCTGCCGCCGCTAGAATGATGGGGCCGTAAAGCAGCCCCGTCATTGCATAAGCGGGTTCGCCGGAGTTTAGGCAGCGCTGCTCCAGTCAGCTCCTTTACGGCCCTGCTGTATCGTGAGAAATTCCCACGGTACAGCAGTGCCGTAAAGGAGGTCTCCGGAGCTGCGCTACCTGAATGCACTCTGGTGACCTCAGTCAGTGGCTCCCGCTGCCGGGAGCGGACGTGTTCCCGGCAGCGTGAGCTTACAGCAGCCATGCACAGCTGTCACCATCTCCAGAAGTGACAGCTGTGCATGGGAGATCAGCACAGGAACGTGGACAGGTAACTATTTTTTTTTAGTAAACTAAGAATTAAATAAAACGGTGTGTTTTATTTCAAATAAATTATTTTTTTCTGGGTGTAGTGTGTGTTTTTTCTTTTTAACACTTTGTAGGTTAGTAATGGGGGTGTCTTATAGACGCCCATCATTACTAACCTGGGCTTCATGGCAGCTGGCGCTGACATGAACCCCAGCCCTATTACCCCCTGCCACCGCACCAGGGCAGTGGGAAGAGCGAGGCTAAGTGCCAGAATTGGCGCATCCTATGGATGCGCCATTTCTGGGGCGGCTGACGGCTGGTGTTTCTAGCCTGGGAGGGGGCCAATATTCATGGCACCCTTCCTGGGCTATTAATATCAGCCCCCAGCTGTCTGCCTAGCCTTTGCTAGCTATTAAAATAGGGGGGACCCCATGTCATTTTTTTTGGGGGGTCCCCCATTTTAATAGCTAGTAAAGGCTAGGTATTCAGCTGGGGGCTGATAGTAGTCTGGGAAGCTCCGTGGGTATTACCCCCTTCCCAGGCTTCAAACATCTGCCCCAGCCGTCTGCTTAACCTCCTCTAGAGACTAAAATTAAGGGGAACCCCACGCCAATTTTTTTTAAAATAAATCCTTTATTTTAACACTAAATGACAAGTACAGTAATCAACACTGTCACTGTACTTCATATATATGTGACTGACATGTTTCTATCTATCTAATCTATGTATGATTCTCTATTCCTTCTATTCTAAATTGTCGGGTACAGATGCTGAATTGCCGGCCGGCTTTCTTAAAGAGACGGTGCACGAAAACACTATTATTTTTTTAAATAAATCCTTTACACTAAATGACAAGTACAGTAAGCAACACTGTCACTGTACTTCTTATATATGTGACTGACATGTTTCTATCTATCTAATCTATGTGTGATGCTCTATTCTTTCTGTTATAAATTGTCGGGTACCGCTGCTGAATTGCCGGCCGGCTTTTTTAAAGAGACGGTGCATGAAAACACTATTATTTTTTTAAATAAATCCTTTACACTAAATGACAAGTACAATAAGCAACACTGTCACTGTACTTCATATATATGTGACTGACATGTTTCTATCTATCTAATCTATGTGTGAAGCTCTATTCTTTCTGTTATAAATTGTCGGGTACCGGTGTATGCCGCTGATGAATTGCCGGCTTTTCGCATAATATATTCTACATTATTCTTAGTTGTTTTACTTCATGTAGAATTAACCTACAAGGAAAGAAAGGGTTTATTTTCATTCCGATATTAGTGTCCCATTGACTTGCATTGGTTTCCGGTATCGGAATCGGCGATATCCGATGCTTTTTGAGTATCGGCCCGATCCAATCCGATACGATATTTCCTGATATCGGAAGGTATCACTCAACACTACTGATAAGGGCAAATTGAGGACTCTTTCCTACAGGCAATTACGTCAGGTTAAAAGAGCAGCGGCAAAAAAGCCTTGTCATAGCAGCAGACAAGTTTTTGAAGCTGCTGGTGCCTCCAACGTCCCCCGAACAACAAGATGCAGGGTCCTTCAGAGGTTTGCAGCTGTGCATACGCCATCCTGTCGACCTCCTCTATCCACTTCACACAAGCAGAAATGGCTCCAGTGGGCCAAACATTACATGAAGACTGATTTCCAAACTGTTTTGTTCACTGATGAGTGCCGTGCAACGTTCGATGGTCCAGATGGATGGAGTGGAGGATGGCTGGTTGATGGACACCCCACGCAAACACGGCTACAGCGCCAACAAGGAGGAGGTGGAGTAATGTTTTGGGGTGGAATCATGGGGAGAGAGATTGTCGGCCCCTTTAGGATCCCTGAAGGGGTAAAGATGAACTCCATAATGTATGTGGAGTTTCTCAAACAGCACTTCCTGCCATGGTTCAAGAAGAAGAACCGTGTATTCCACAGCAAGATCATTTTTATGCATGATAATGCACCATCTCATGCTGCACATAAAACATCTGCATCTCTGGCTGATATGGGCATAAAAGGGGACAAACTTATGGTGTGACCCCCATGCTCCCCTGACCTCTACCCCATTCAGAACCTCTGGAGCATCATCAAAAGGAGGGTCTATGATGGCGGGAGGCAGTTCACATCTAAGCAACAGCTCTGGGAGGGTATTCTGTCCTCATGCAAAACAATTGAAGCAGAAACCATCCAAAACCTGACAAATTCAATGGACGAGAGAGTTCAGAAGCTCCTTTCGAACAAGGGGTCCTATGTGAAAATGTAACATCACCTAGAATAAAGTTTTGAGTTGAAAACTGTTTGATTTCAGTTTCTAATAACCTGCTAATGCTTATAATTTAAAAAATGACCATTTTTTTGGTCTTTATTAAAATGAAAAGGTTGATCGAAAAGTTTGGGGGATCTAAGAGTGTGGCAACCCAGTAGTCAGGATTACTTCGAATTCTGACAATATGAGGGTCATGTTGCAGGTAGTGCAGCAAGAAGGCACTTATGTGTCTTGCGCATCTCGGAGCCCCAAAATTATTTTCCGGGCTAGATGCAGCTAAAAATTATTATTAATTTTAAATCTGGTGGAGCTTAGTATAGATGGCCTAATAGAATCAGTGCTGCACACTGCTACAAAGCCCAAATTATTTTCCAGCCAAGGTACAGATAAACATGATTAGTAATTTTAAATCTGGTGGAGCTTAGTATAGATGGCCTAATAGAATCAGTACTGCACACTGCTACAAAGCCCAAATTATTTTCCAGCCAAGATACAGATAAACATGATTAGTAATTTTAAATCTGGTGGAGCTTATTATAGATGGCCTAATAGAATCAGTGCTGCACACTGCTACAAAGCCCAAATTATTTTCCAGCCAAGATACAGATAAACATGATTAGTAATTTGAAAGCTTAAAACGGTTGGTGAGGTGATTTTAACCAATCATCAAGCTTTTACTCTCCCCAGGATGACACAGGGGTAGAAAAGTCGTTTCGGATCCATGATTTGTTCATCTTTATGAACGTGAGTCTGTCTACATTATCAGTGGAGAGCCGCGTGCGCTTATCTGTCAGCACACCACCAGCAGCGCTGAACACACGTTCAGACAGAAAGCTGGCTGCGGGGCATGACAAGATCTCCAAGGCGTAAGTGGCTAGCTCCGGCCATTTATCCAGATTGGAAGCCCAAAAAGAGCAAGGGTCCAGGGACACAGTCATGGCTTCAATGTTTACTTGGAGATACTCCTGTACCATCGTCTCTAGGCATTGACTATGTGTCAGACTTCTTGTCTCCTGTGGCCTTGAAAAGGATGGGCTAAAAAAGTGGTGAAATGATTCCGCAAAATTGATGTTACCAGCAGATACTGTGGTTCTGTTACGGTTTGAGTGCTGAACACTCGACGGTCCCACGGTTGGCAAGTTGGAACTGTGAGATTCACTACATGCACCACTGGTGTTTTGTGGAAAAGCACATGTAAGATTCTGCAACAGTCTCTGCTGATACTCCTGCATGCGTGCATCCCTTTCTATGGCAGGAATAATTTCTGCAAATTTACTTTTGTACCGGGGATCTAACAGTTTGGCAACCCAGTAGTCAGGATTATTTCTAATTCTCACAATTCGAGGGTCATGATGCAGGTACTGCAGCAAGAAGGCACTCATGTGTGTTGCGCATCCAGGAGCACCAAGTCCCTGTTGTGTTGGTGGCGAGGAAACAATCATGCTTCCTTCCTCTGTCCTCTCCCCCCAACCTCGCACAACAGAAATGTGATCAAGGTCTCCCTCATCTGATGAGTCTTCCATCAGTTCGTCCTCCACTTCTTCCTGGGCTCCTGCACCTTCCTCACTAGTTTGGCTGCTACCATGCGCCCTGGTAAAACCATCTCCCCCACCCTCACATGCCTGCCGCCTTGGTGCTGCCGACCGTCTGGACCTTGCAGATGTTAGCCCTTCCGCATACAACTCCTCCTCCTCTACTTCCTCCACCTCCTCTTGTGCCACCACCTGACTACGAATTCTGTTTAACATGTGCTCCAGCATGTAAATCACCGGAATAGTCATGCTGATAATGGCATCGTCAGCATTAAACATCTTCGTCGCCATTTCAAAACAGTGCAGAAGGGTACATAGGTCCCTGATCTGAGACCACTCCTCCAGCGTGATTTGCCCCACCTCTGGATCTCGTTGGCCCAGGCTATACGTCAGAACGTTTTGCACCAGGGCTTGTCGGTGCTGCCACAGTCGCTGCAACATGTGCAGAGTTGAATTCCACCGGGTAGGCACATCGCATTTTAGCCGGTGAAGTGGCAGGCCCAACGACTTCTGTAGAGATGTAAGTCGCTGAGCTGCGGGATGCGAACGGCGGAAGTGAGCACAGAGCGACCGTGCCCTCTGCAGAAGGCCATCTAGTCCAGGATAGTGGGCTAAAAATTGCTGGACAACCAGGTTCAACACGTGAGCCATACAAGGCACGTGTGTGACATTGCCCCGGTGAAGGGCCGCACCCAGGTTTGCAGCATTGTCGCACACGGCCTTCCCTGGTTTCAGGTCCAGTGGAGACCACCATTCATGAAATTGGTTCTCCAGAGCTGACCACAACTCCTCAGCTGTGTGACTCACATTTCCCAGACATTTCAAAGTAAAAACCGCCTGATTACGTTGAGCCCTACTGCCAGCATAGTAAGGAGGTGTGCAGGATCCCTTCTGCGCAGTTAGAAAGCTTGTGGCATGACCAGACAGGCTTTGGGTGCAGGTGGAGGACCGAGAGGAGGTTGAGGAGCCAGAAGCAGTGGAGGAACTTTGAGATAAAGAGGATTGACGCACAATTCGTGGGGACAGCAAGACTTGGACAGCAGCCCCTTGTCCTGCTGTCACCATAGTTACCCAGTGCCCAGTCAGCGACATGTAACGCCCCTGTCCATGCCTACTCGTCCAAGTGTCTGTGGTGAAATGCACCCTGTCACACACAGAGTTTCTCAAAGAAGCGGTGATGTTGTGTGCGACATGCTAGTGGAGCGCAGGCACACCTTTCTTTGAGAAGTAGTGCCGACTGGGCATCTGGTACTGGGGCACTGCGATGGACATAAGGTCTCGAAAATCCTCTGTGTCCACCAGGCGGAAAGGCAGCATTTCTGTAGCCAAGAGCTTACAGATGGTGAAATTCAACCTCTTAGCTTTCTCATGGCTAGGAGGAAATGGTCTTTTACTTGTCCACATCTGAGGGACCGAGGGCTGGCTATTGTGCTTAGACGGGGTTGATAAGGGTGTCCCCGGCAAACTGCCGGTCTGTGAGGAAGATGCAGGTGGACATGTTAGGTTGCCTTGATCCAAAGGTGGTGCTATCGATGTCGGACAGTGCTCAACACCAGCTGGTGTTACCACCTCCAAAGAAAATGATGACCTGCCAATCACGCTGGCTGTTGCGGGTAAAGAGGTTGCAGGTCTGCGCCCCAAAACAGGTGTGACTGCTGTCCCCCCAGTCACAGAGGATGAAGAGGACGCGGATGCACAAGATATGGCAGACGGTGGTTGGCCCGGCCGGCTAGGCCGCATGGTAGCACAGTGAGCTTCCCACTGCAACTTATGCTTCATGTCCATGTGCCAGTTCATGCATGAAGTACTCAAACTATGTATTTTTTGGCCTCTACTTAGCTTTTGCTGACAAATTTTACAGATAACACGAGTTGGGTCATCTTTATCGATCTGAAAAAATGCCCAGGCTATGCAAGGCTTAGCACCCATGCGACCTGAAGAGTCACCACGACTTGTGGTGAGAGGCAGAGTTGTGTTTGAGGATGCAGTTGCTGACGTGCTTCCAGTACTACGTCTCTGTCCAGGAAGGCGCAACCTGACCTCGTCGTCACTAGCATCCTCCTCCACCTCCTCTGCTGACCTCATCTCTTGGCTGACTGTGGGTTGACAGTAAGTGGGATCTCCAACCTCATCATCATCACCCTGTGCGTTATCACACCCGTCGTCCTCAGAGCCAACCTGTTCCTGCCCTGATAAAAAACTAAAGTTGTCGCTCCAATCAGGTATTTGAGTCTCATCATCGTCTTCCTCATTGTCTCCACTAACAGGAGTTACAGTTTATGAATGAGGGTCTACATTATGGTCAGAACCTTCTGCGTCTGGTCCTGGATCCGACTCATAAAGATTCTGGGCATCAGTGCAGATCATTTCCTCGTCTGGATTCACAGAAGCGCTGGAGTCGACCTCTGATTCCCAGGCTATAGTATGAGTAAACAGCTCTGCAGACTCAACCATCTGTTCTACCTCATACTCAGACGGGCAGCTGGAGATTTGGGAGCTGTGAGGAAGCAAGTGCGATTGGGGTGACACCTTTGAGGACTGGAGTATTTGTGATGTTGAAGTTGATGTGGAGGAGAGCCCACTTAAAGGAACACTTGATATCCGTTGAAGCACCTGCTGTTTTTGTGCCTCATCTGGAATTTGTAGCGATTGGCGTGGCCGTAAGAAAGGGATCTTATCACATTGTCCGCTAAAAGAAGTAGACATTTTAGTTTGGCTGGAAGATGGTCTTTCTTCTGCAGATGTTACTGTTGCTTTAACACCTACCCCACGGACACAAACTTTTTTCCCCTTCCCAACACGCCTATTCCCCTTTCCACCAGCAGCAGGCCTTTTTCCACTCATTTTGGTGGTTAACTAATTCACAACTCTGGAGTTGTTTGCACAAAAAAACAATGGATGGGAACCGAGCAGAGCTGAGTGGCCAAACTGTGGTATTAGGCCAAAACTATTGGCTGGGTTAGATGCAGAAAAAAATTATATTCAATTTGCAACCTGATGGAGGTCAGTATAGCTGGACTAATAGAACAAGTCCCACACACAGCTAGAAGCCCAAATATTTTTTCAGAGGTAGATGCAGAAAAAAATTGTATTCAGTTTGCAACCTGATGGAGGTCAGTATAGATGGACTAATAGAACAAGTCCCACACACAGCTAGAAGCCCAAATATTTTTTCAGAGGTAGATGCAGAAAAAAATTATATTCAGTTTGCAACCTGATGGAGGTCAGTATAGATGGACTAATAGAACAAGTCCCACACACTGCTAGAAGCCCAAATATTTTTTCAGAGCTAGATGCAGAAAAAAATTATATTCAGTTTGCAACCTGATGGAGGTCAGTATAGATGGACTAATAGAACAAGTCCCACACACAGCTAGAAGCCCAAATATTTTTTCAGAGGTAGATGCAGAAAAAAAATATATTCAGTTTGCAACCTGATGGAGGTCAGTATAGATGGACTAATAGAGAAAGTCCCACACACTGCTAGAAGGCCAAATATTTTTTCAGAGCTAGATGCAGACAAAAAATTATTTTTAGTTCGCAACCTGATGGAGGTTAGTATAGATGGACTAATAGAGAAAGTCCCACACACTGCTAGAAGGCCAAATATTTTTTCAGAGCTAGATGCAGATAAAAATTATTTTTAATTTGCAACCTGATGGAGGTCAGTATAGATGGACTAATAGAGAAAGTCCCACACACTGATAGAAGGCCAAATATTTTTTCAGAGCTAGATGCAGAAAAAAATTATATTCAGTTTGCAACCCGATGGAGGTCAGTATAGATGGACTAATAGAACAAGTCCCACACACTGCTAGAAGCCCAAATATTTTTTCAGAGGTAGATGCAGATAAAAATTATTTTTAATTTGCAACCTGATGGAGGTCAGTATAGATGTACTAATAGAGAAAGTCCCACACACTGCTAGAAGGCCAAATATTTTTTCAGAGCTAGATGCAGACAAAAAATTATTTTGAATTTGCAACGTGATGGAGGTCAGTATCGATGGACTAATAGAACAAGTCCCACAAACTGCTAGAAGGCCAAATATTTTTTCAGAGCTAGATGCAGAAAAAAATTATATTCAGTTTGCAACCTGATGGAGGTCAGTATAGATGGACTAATAGAACAAGTCCCACACAATGCTAGAAGCCCAAATATTTTTTCAGAGCTAGATGCAGAAAAAAAATATATTCAGTTTGCAACCTGATGGAGGTCAGTATAGATGGACTAATAGAACAAGTCCCACACACAGCTAGAAGCCCAAATATTTTTTCAGAGGTAGATGCAGAAAAAAAATATATTCAGTTTGCAACCTGATGGAGGTCAGTATAGATGGACTAATAGAGAAAGTCCCACACACTGCTAGAAGGCCAAATATTTTTTCAGAGCTAGATGCAGACAAAAAATTATTTTTAGTTCGCAACCTGATGGAGGTTAGTATAGATGGACTAATAGAGAAAGTCCCACACACTGCTAGAAGGCCAAATATTTTTTCAGAGCTAGATGCAGATAAAAATTATTTTTAATTTGCAACCTGATGGAGGTCAGTATAGATGGACTAATAGAGAAAGTCCCACACACTGATAGAAGGCCAAATATTTTTTCAGAGCTAGATGCAGAAAAAAATTATATTCAGTTTGCAACCCGATGGAGGTCAGTATAGATGGACTAATAGAACAAGTCCCACACACTGCTAGAAGCCCAAATATTTTTTCAGAGGTAGATGCAGATAAAAATTATTTTTAATTTGCAACCTGATGGAGGTCAGTATAGATGTACTAATAGAGAAAGTCCCACACACTGCTAGAAGGCCAAATATTTTTTCAGAGCTAGATGCAGACAAAAAATTATTTTGAATTTGCAACGTGATGGAGGTCAGTATCGATGGACTAATAGAACAAGTCCCACAAACTGCTAGAAGGCCAAATATTTTTTCAGAGCTAGATGCAGAAAAAAATTATATTCAGTTTGCAACCTGATGGAGGTCAGTATAGATGGACTAATAGAACAAGTCCCACACAATGCTAGAAGCCCAAATATTTTTTCAGAGCTAGATGCAGAAAAAAAATATATTCAGTTTGCAACCTGATGGAGGTCAGTATAGATGGACTAATAGAACAAGTCCCACACACAGCTAGAAGCCCAAATATTTTTTCAGAGGTAGATGCAGATAAAAAATATTTTTAATTTGCAACCTGATAGAGGTCAGTATATATGGACTAATAGAGAAAGTCCCACACACTGCTAGAAGGCCAAATATTTTTTCAGAGCTAGATGCAGACAAAAAATTATTTTGAATTTGCAACGTGATGGAGGTCAGTATAGATGGACTAATAGAACAAGTCCCACACACTGCTAGATGGCCAAATATTTTTTCAGAGCTATATGCAGAAAAAAATTATATTCAATTTGCAACCTGATGGAGGTCAGTATAGATGGACTAATAGAATGATGCTATGCCCAAAAGATTTTACTTCAGTAGGTGCAGTAAAAAAATTGGTATTCTATACACAGGTGGTATATCTTGCAACACAGATAGGCTACTCCACTGACTAACACAGTCTGCAATAGGCCAAAAAGGATTAGCTTTGCTAGATTTAGCCAAATGCTGTGAAAAAAACTTGCACAGCACTGGCACAGACCTGCCTGGCAAAAACTGATAGGAACTGATGTAACCTAGTCCTGAAAAGGACTGCAATTACAATTAGTCTTTACTCCCACAACCTATCTATTTAAGAGCACAGACCTGCCTGATAAAAGTCATAGGAAATGCTGTGACCTAGTCCTTAAAAGGACTGCAATCACAACTATTCCCTACTCCCAAGCTATCTGTAGATTTGTGCGAAAATTGGCTTGAAATTAACAAGGTATAGCGCACACAGCAACAGCGGTGCCATCTAACACTCAGCTGCAGCAGTGAGAAAATGGTGGCGACGGGGAAAATGGCTTGGTCTTATAGGGCAAGGACATGTGACATACACTGCCAATGACACATGCCCTTGCTTGTGTGAAAAAAGTACTTCGCTCCGTGTGTGCGCTGCTGATAGGCTGACAGATTGCACCTCCCCACTGTAAATGCGGGAAAGAGAAAAAAAAATGGAGATCTTCATTATTCCTGCAGAGATCCATCCCCTGCCCCTCTCCCCGCCCCGCTGTACACTCAAACTGCGTATTAACATTAATTTTCATCATTACTGAGAAAAAATCCAGTTATGATTTTGGTGCACGAACAGTTATCAAACATAACCTCGAACAGCCGAATTTTTCTCAAATCGTTCGTGTTCGCCGAACGGCTCGAACACCGCCCAAAACAGCTCGAATTTGAGATTGGCGAACAGTTGGAGTCGAACAACGCTCATCTCTACTAAACACCACCAAAGTGGCATCAATTTCACCAGAGTAGAAGTAGTTTAATGAAGACAGAAACCACTTCCACTACAGCCAACCCAATAGATGGAGACCCAATCAGGATCCACACATTTCCAAAAATTAGTGGCAGACACCAGCAAAGTGACATCAATTTCACCAGAGTAGAAGTAGTTTAATGGAGATAGAAACCTCTTCCACTACAGCCAAACCCAATAAATGGAGACCCAATCAGGATTCTCCACATTTCCAAAAATTAGTGGCAGACACCTGCAAAGTGGCATTAATTTCACTACAGTTGAAATTGTAGAATTAGGAACCAAAACCTCTTCCACTAAAGCCAACCCAGCAGATGAAGACTCAATCAGGAGTGCACCATCCTCTCCTGTCGTTCACCACGTGTCAGACTTGTACTCTGTTGTGCAGGTGCATGAACTGGTCTAAAAAATGTGTGAAAGGACTCACAGAAATTGCTTCTGCTACTTACACTACTGCTGCTGCTAATATTTTGGCGTTGACGAATTGACGTGCCGGAGGTTGGAAGTGTAGAGCTGCGATGAACTCTGTGTGCCTCACTGCTGGCTTGGGGAAAACCTATCTGAAGGCTTGTGTAAAAGCGTGTTTCGAAACTCCAGTATTCGCGGGTCCCTTTTCAGGGCAGGAATTTACTCTTATAACGTGGATCTAACAGAATGGCAACTCAGTCGTCAGCACTATTTTGAATCATAACTATACGGGGATCATGATGCAGCAAGTACGTACTCATACAGTACAGACCAAAAGTTTGGACACACCTCATTTAAAGATTTTTCTCTATTTTCATGACTATGCAAATTGTACATTCACACTGAAGGCATCAAAACTATACATTAACACATGTGGAATTATATACTTAACAAAAAAGTGTGAAACAACTGAAAATATGTCTTATATTCTAGGTTCTTCAAAGTAGCCACCTTTTGCTTTGATGACTGCTTTGCACACTCTTGGCATTCTCTTGATGAGCTTCAAGAGGTAGTCACCGGAAATGGTTTTCACTTCACAGGTGTGCCCTGTCAGGTTTAGTAAGTGGGATTTCTTGCCTTATAAATGGGGTTGGGACCATCAGTTGTGTTGTGCAGAAGTCTGGTGGATACACAGCTGATAGTCCTACTGAATAGACTGTTAGAATTTGTATTATGGCAAGAAAAAAGTAGCTAAGTAAAGAAAAATGAGTGGCCATCATTACTTTAACCTTCGTCAGGCTGCATAATTTTACAACGTTAACAGGCTGCAGAGGTACAATTGTACCTTCATATATACCTCCACTGTGGGAAGTCTTTCTCATTTTCTTGGTTTCAGAAACTAAAGTTCATTCAGCTACAAATGTTATACTGATATCTATTGGCCAGTGTTGTTACTGCTCACTTATGTTGCTGTCAATTAAGTTGATTCAAACTGGGAGTGGCTTCTACTTCTCTTCCTGCCTCCCTCCTCTCAGTAGCCATTTTGCTGTTCATCTCATTGCTGTGAGCACACACATTTCTAGGCTTGTGAAGTCTTCAATTTCTTGGATACGAAGGTAGGAAAGTCTCACAGCATCTAACAGCCAGTTATACCTTCATTCGCCTTATGTGGGGACAGAACAGTCAGAAATTGTCTTTGAGCCTGGACTTGGCTTACATATATTTTGTATGAAACTTATCACTATAGGTATGATTTTTATACGAAAAATGAATAATAATTAGTATCTACATATTGTTTTACGATGTTTTACTTATATTCAGCACAAAATAAAGATGGTGGCTCTGTTACAATTTTCCTATTGGTCGAAAAAACAGTCGAAGATGGAATGAAAATTCTGAAACCGTATACGGTTTACATAATATATAAATAACATTTATAAATAATTATCACTAGAAATAATTTACTTTTTTATTTGCACTTTAGAATCGAGTTTCATTCTACTTGCCACATGTTACTGAACTAAATTACGAAGCCAAAATTCATCTACCAAGTCATCATGAGTGATAGTGATGCTGGATCTAGTTTCCCCCATAATCCAAGAAAACGTGTTTGCAGGTTATTATCATTTTGTGAAAAGCCAATAATGTAGTATTGTGTAGTATTTTTGAAAATTATTTATTTTTCATTTTTTCATATTTACAGATTTAAGTCTGACGAAATAATGTGAATGCTAGAAGAATCTGATTCTGAGCATGAGGAAGAACCATATGTTGCATCTGATGATGAAAACTATGTACCACAAGTGGATGTTACTGAAGAAGATTCAGACATTGAACAAGAAATGGTCATAGAGCAGGAAAAAGAATACAACTCAGACGAAAGTATTGAGGATGAGTCTGTGCCTCAAAGTGCAGGCGACATTTGGACTGCTAAGGGTAAAACTCATTGGTGTAGTGATCCACTGCCAAATGCACAAACAAAATCTCGTAATGTCCTACGACAAAGAGGTGGCCCTGCAGCAATCAGCAACCTGTATACAGCAAAAGAGCTATTCAAGTCAATCATGACTCCCGAAATGTGTGACATCATATTACGAGAAACGAATCGAAAGGCCAAGAGAGTTTGTGATGCTTACAACAACGAACTGGTACAACGTTTTCCTGATTCTTCTGAACGGCCACCACAAAAAACATTCAAGCAATTTACTGAAACTGAACTCGATGCATTTTTGGGCATACTGATTGCTGCTGGTGTGCACAGAGACAACAAAGAGAATCTGGAGGAAATGTGGAATGTTGCTGCTTTGCCTCTTATACGTGCAGCTATGTCTCGTGACCGCTTCAAGATGATACTCAGATTTATCAGATTTGACAACGAAAATACACGTTCAGAACGTGTGCAAACAGATAAAGCTGCACCAATACGGGACACCAGGACAATGCTGAACAGAAATCTGGAGAGAGCCTACAAGCCATATAATTGTATCACCGTCGACGATCAATTATTTCCATTTAGAGGCCATACTAAATTTACCCAGTATATACCTTCAAAACCAGCTAAATATGGCATAAAGATTTTCTGGACTTGTGACTCGTCAAACGCCTACCCATTACAAGGTCAGCTCTACACTGGGAAACCAACTGATGGTCCTCGACAAGTAAACATTGGTGAACGAACAGTATTGGACCTAGTGAGCTCGTATAAAGGCTCTGAAAGAAATGTCACCACCGATAACTTCTTTACAACCATGGAACTAGCTAAGGTATTGAACTCCTGGAACATGACACTAGTTGGTACAGTGAGAAAAAACAAAAGGTTCCTACCTAGCAACATGCAGCCTGCCAAAGAAAGGCCTGTAAACTCGACAAATTTTGCCTACAATCATGATGCAACAGTCTGTTCATATGTACCAAAGAAGAACAAATCAGTCATGCTTCTATCATCTATGCACATGACGGGAGAAGTTGAAGAGACACTAGCAGCTAAGCCAGAGATAGTAAAATACTACAACAAAACAAAAGGCGGAGTTGATGTTATGGATAAAATGTTGGGAGAGTACACTGTGAAACGACGAACATTACGTTGGCCTCTGGCATTTTTCTACAATCATCTACAGAGAGCACAATCCAAGCTTCAGGACAAAGGATCAACGAAGAAAGTTCCTGAAAGATCTCGCAAATCAGCTGTGTATGCCTGCAATTGAAGATCGTAGTACAAACCGAATGATGATGAGAAACCATTTTCTTCGAGGTGCAGTAGAAATGGTGCTTGGATGATGCATTCTGGTAGCATCGCAAGCAGCAGCTGGCCCTCAAATACCTCATGGTAGTCGTGGACCCTCCCCTGTTGTTGGTAGTTGCTATGTCTGCCGAGACCTGAGGCGAAAACAACGTAAGACTAGAAAGTCTTGTGTGGTTTGTGTGAAACCCATTTGCGATGAACACTCGGTAGTAAAGACAACATGCATTACTTGCGAAGAAAATCAATAAAAAAAGTTTCTTACATTTTCTTTTATAATGTAAATGAACAGTTTTTTTACTTGTTTATAATAATAAAATAGCATTATCATTAAAAAAATATATTCTTTTTTCCTTGCATTATCTTCATTCAAAATATATGAGGGTACATTTGTACCTATGCAGCTTGTTATGGATGCAAAAATATCTCGACCCCTTATCTCGGAAGGGGGTGGAGATATTTTATTGAAATTTGGCCAATATATTCTGGACCAAAACTGCAGAGATGTCACGAAATTTCAGCCCTCTACAGCTTTTCGAAAAAAAGTTATTGCAATTTTAAAACGTAATAGTTACAATTGTACCTACTCAGCCGGACAAAGGTTAAGAAATGAAGGTCAGTCAGTGCGAAAAATTGGGAAAACTTTGAAAGTGTCCCCAAGTGCAGTTGCAAAAACCAGCAAGCACTACAAAGAAACTGGCTCACATGAGGATCGCCCCAGAAAAGGAAGACCAAGAGTCACCTCTGCTTCTGAGGATAAGTTTATCCGAGTCACCAGCCTCAGAAATCGCAGGTTAACAGCAGCTCAGATTAGAGACCAGGTCAATGCCACACAGAGTTCTAGCAGCAGACACATCTCTTCAACAACTGTTAAGAGGAGACTTTGTGCAGCAGGCCTTCATGGTAAAATAGCTGCTAGGAAACCACTGCTAAGGACAGGCAACAAGGAGAAGACACTTGTTTAGGCTAAAGAACACAAGGAATTGACATTAGACCAGTGGAAATCTGTGCTTTGGTCTGATGAGTCCAAATTTGAGATCTTTGGCTCCAACCACCGTGTCTTTGTGCGACGCAGAAAAGGTGAACGGATGGACTCTACATGCCTGGTTTCCACTGTGAAGCATGGAGGAGGAGGTGTGATGGTGTGGGGTTGCTTTGCTGGTGACACTGTTGGGGATTTATTCAAAATTGAAGGCATACTGAACCAGCATGGCTAGCACAGCATCTTGCAGCGGCATGCTATTCCATCCGGTTTGCGTTTAGTTGGACCATCATTTATTTTTCAACAGGACAATGACCCCAAACACACCTCCAGGCTGTGTAAGGGCTATTTGACCAAGGAGGAGAGTGATGGGGTGCTATGCCAAATGACCTGGCCTCCACAGTCACCACACCTGAACCCAACCGCAGAGTGAAGGCAAAAGGGCCAACAAGTGCTAAGCATCTCTGGGAACTCCTTCAAGATTGTTGGAAGACCATTTCCGGTGACTACCTCTTGAAGCTCATCAAGAGAATGCAAAGCAGTCATCAAAGCAAAAGGTGGCTACTTTGAAAAACCTAGAATGTAAGACATATTTTCAGTTGTTTCACACTTTTTTGTTAACTATATAATTCCACATGTGTAAATTCATAGTTTTGATCCTTCAGTGTGAATGTACAATTTTCATAGTCATGAAAATACAGAAAAATCTTTAAATGAGAAGGTGTGTCCAAACTTTTGGTCTGTACTGTATGTCGTCCTCTTTCCTGAGGTTCAAGCCCATGCTGTGTTGGTGGCTGGGTAATTCTGATGTTTGTTTCCTCCATCCCCACTCACCAAACAGAGAGGGGAGGGTTATCCTTTTTATGGTCTAAATGTAAATCACCTCTTCCTCTTCCATTTGTTCATTGCCTTCACTTACACATAGTTTTTCTGGTATCGCCAACCCCCCTCAATCACAGTGAACCACCCTCCCTTGGCTCCCTGAGATGTCCTCTAGTGTATGACATTAGTAATAGAAGAAAGTATTTTTTTAGTGTGGATGAGGCCTGTATAACATAGGAGATATGCTGATAACCATTTCAAAATGAGACGTCCCCTACTGTATCACATTAGTAATACTGTATCACATTAGAAACAGAAGAAAGTATTTTTTTATTGTGGATGATGCCTGTATAACATATGAGATATTCTCCAAACTAATTCAAACTGAGATGTCCCCAGCTGTATAACTTTAGGAATTAAAGAAAGTATTTTTTGACTGTGGATGAGGCCTGTATAACATAGAATATATGCTCCAAGATATTTCAAACTCAGATCTAGCCTCACGTTAGTCACAGTAAAAAATAGATTTATTCATTCTGCATAAGCCACATAATAGTATGTGGCTTTTAGCAAAGTATATCACGTTTGTGACACCAAAAAATCTTTGGTGGACTCTGACTAGCAACAGAAAAAAAAAGTTGTTTTACTCTGAAAACAGTTGAATTTCACCACCACTAAAAGCACTAAGTGGCTTATAGCAGAGTGTAACACGTCTGCGACACAAAGAAATCTTTGGTGGACTGTGGCTAGCAATAGCAAAAATATATTTGTTTTTACTGTGCATACAGCTGAAGTTCATCCACCAAAAAAATGACAAACTGGCCTAACACAGCTTGCACTATCATATTAGCAAATTAAAAAAAATGTTTTTGTGCTCTGCATTCAGAAGCTCTGCACTGACAAGCTCTGCAGATAGCGGAATTTCATCCCCACAAAAACAAAAAGTGGCCTACAAGGGCTTGCTTGCTTTATCACACTAGCAAGTGCAAAAATAGATTGAAGGCCTACATGGAGCACAGTACAACCTGTGAGAACATCAGTAATTGCACAAAAACAAAAAAAAGAGTTGCAAGGTTGATTGACAGGTACACAGCACAGCACTTATCTACACTATCTGACTTCCACAGAAGCACCCATCTATCTAGCTAATATCTTTCATTACACGGGAGCTGGATGCAGGAGCAGCGTCTAACACAAGTGACATGCATAAAATGGCGCTGAGGGAACATGGCCGGTTTTTATATGAAGAAGACAAGTGATTTTAGTAGCCAATTGCAGAAGCCCTTGTGTCTGGGACACTGGACGCTTCCTGCTCTCTGATTGGCTAGCCGCGCTTTCCTGACTTAAAGTTACCGCCTACAGGAAGGAAAAAAAAAACAGCGCGCCGCTGATCTGACCTGTTCTGAGCTTTCACCAGCCCCCCCACTCATCTGACACATCTCCCCGCTCATCATACGCAAGCTCTATGGTAGCAGAACTGTAAAAAACGCAGTAGTTGCCCAGCAATCACGTAACCACGTAAATTCGCCGAATGTTACCGATTTTCCCGAATTTAACAAATTTTGCTCACCTTTCCGATCACCAATCTGAATGTGCCACATTTGTGTCAAACTTAACATTTGAGATCGGATTTCGAACATATTCGCTCATCACTAGTGGCAACCCTTTTAATTATTTATTGAAGTAACATATTTTAAAGGGAACCTGACAGCTGATACATGCTGTCTGATCCACACACAGCATGTATTAGACAATCAGACACTTGCTGCATGATTTCATCCATATGTGTAAAACTCTGAAACATATTGTATTTTTCGGACTATAAGATGCACTGGACCATAAGATGCACCCCAAATTTTGGGGTGGAAAATAGGAAAAAAAATTTTTTTATAAGATAGGGGTCTGTGTTATAGTCCGAATAGATATCTTACCTTTTCTTACCTGGGGGGCGGTGGAGCAGGGTTCACAGGAGGCAGGGTCTCTCAGGAAGCTGACGGCAGCAGAAGTGGAGCAATGCTGAGGGCCACTGGTGGGAGAAGGGGGTGCCCAGCACCGGGGGGGGTTAGGGTGGTGGTCGAGCGGGATTTCAGGGAGCAGGATCCCTCCCTCAGGAACCCAGAGGCAGAAGAGGTGAGATGCTGCAAGGCCAGTGTCAGCAATCAGGCAGAGCGGAGTGCATTGCTTTTCTGGTGGGAAATCACCGCCCGAGTCATCGCACGCACAAACTGGGATCTCAGTGGCCATCTTCCTGATGGGGGATCGTGCACCATGGGAGACTATTTGGACAGGCAAACCCTGGAGTTTAATCCACACCAACTCCCCTTGAGTGACAGGTCTCTCCTTATGCATGCAGGGAGAGACCAGCTACTCGAAGCAGTCGACTAGTCTTCTGGATGGCTCGGCAATGTTTTTATTTTTTTTTTAAGCTGCACAGCTTTTAGTGTTAAACTTTTATGGCTGAAATCATACAACTGTCTGATACATGTTGCTCGTAGAGCAGGCAGCATGTATCACCTATCGTGTTCCTTTTAAATATGAGAATCCTGCTGTTATTTGGAAAGAGTGAAGATTTGCTGTTGCATAAGCATTTATTAATCATAAATAATATAATAATAATAATAATCTTGTTATTGTTATATAGGGCCAACATATTCTGCAGTGCTTTACATACATTATTATTGCTGTCCCCATTGGGGCTCACAATCTAATTTCCCTATCAGTATGTCTTTGGAGTGTGGGAGGAAACCGGAGAACCTGGAGGAAACCCACACAAACATGGGGAGAACATACAAACTCCTTGCAGATGTTGTCCTTGTTGGGATTTGAAACCAGGACCCCAGCTCTGCAAGGCTGCAGTGCTAACCACTGAGCCACCATGCTGCCCGCTATATTCAATTATAAAAATTGAAGCCTCCTTTTTTTTTGGGGGGGGGGTGGAATATAATTTAACATAGATTCAAAATTAAAGATCATTTTCCTGTCATATCTCAAACACCTCTTTTTTTTTTTTTAATTAATATCACTGATGATTATTTTAATCTCTTAATAAGCATATAGCTGGGAGACTAACTAGGCATTTGCCATTGATGCTGTGAATTGAGTGCCACCAGTATCAGGGTGATTGTGATTGATGCCAAGACTCAAAATATTATGAAACAAAAACGAACTTTGTTAAATATTTGGGTATACTTGGTTATTAAATTTAATACATGTTGTATTGTATTGTTATTTTTTTTAGGAGCCATGTACAAGTGGGTTTCCAAAATATGTCAAAATAGTTGAAGTTGGACCAAGGGATGGTTTACAAAATGAAAAGGTAACATATAGAGTTATATAAGTTCTTGTAGAATGCATTATCAAATTAAAATAATATAATCAATATTCCTCCCATCAAGTCAATATTTAGTAGCTAAACATTTACCAGCAACTAAGAAACTGAACAGTTAGATTTTTTGCACTTGGACGGTGATATTTTGCCTATTGTTATTTACAAACCTGTTTAAATTCTTTAACTTGATAAAGGGGATAATGAATGGTGAGCTATTGATTTTCTCATTGATTTCTGATAGTGGATAGTAATTAAGTGTTCCCTATATCTGGCCATAGATATGAAGATTCTTCTATGAGAGTACCTTGAAGCTCCAGGGCTCTAATGGAAAACATGTAGCTGCTACTATATACAAAATGTCTAAAATAGCGGTGTTTTTTTTAAATTTATCAAATAGCCCTTAAAGGGGTTTTCCCACGAACAAAGTGCATTTTAATCAATAGATCTTGGAATCAAAATAAGTTCCACAATTGGATGTATTAAGAGTATACAGACATTACAGCGTGGGATAACAGCTGATTCTTTGTGTGAAGTAAAACATTTCTCTACCTGTTTTTAAACTATGTTTTACCTCAAAGAAATAATCAGCTGTGATGCCGTGCTGTCCTGTCTGTATACTCTCTTTTGCTTCCTCTCCCGCCCAGGAGCTGTGGTATGATCAGACCATGTCCCTGTATGGTCAGACACAGCCATTACACAGTACACAGCTGGGGCACATTTATAAGATTATCTCAGCACAGGAACATTTTATTTTTAGTATATCCAATTGTCAATAGATTTTACCTTTAATTTAGTAAGCATTCAAACAAAGACTAAAAATCAAGAAGTGTTAATGTGCATTAACAATAGGTATTCTACCTGACAGAGCAGCTTTCCATTGACCAAAACTAGTAGCTAATTGTAGACATGGTGAATATTATCTGTAACAGTGAAATTGTTCAGATAATATGCCTGTGATATGTCATTTTCCCCCATGAAATAACATTCCAGAGCATATTTATTTTTACCTATACATTGAGTCATTTTTCTTTGTGTCATGGCATCCTTCTTTATGGAAAAGAATGAACAAATTGACAATTGGACTTTAGCATATCAGACTGTGTTGGAAAATGCCTCATTGATTCGGAATGGTAAAGGGTTATTCCCATCTTCATAGCTGGATATTTTCAGATAGTGCTTACTTTTGCTATTTATTGCTTCTTAAAATGCGCAGCCGTTCTTGAGATGTTAGCACTTTTTTTTTTATCGTATTTGGAGGTGATTGCCGAAGAGACCACTCACTGCTGCTATCTGACTTGTAAGCACTGTGCTGAAGCAGGCCGGGGTTAGGAGGTAACATTGCGCTCAAGCGTTTCTGGACAGGTTTAGTACAGTGCTCACAAGCTCAATATAAAATAGCTTGTAAGCCCTTATCTATTCTTATCTATAGATCTATTTAACAATATATTCTGTTGATATTTTGAACTCTGGTGATATATCCCCTTGAAATTTTGTGCACTTCGTATCATTAACTTTTCAGTGCACAAAGCTATTTTTTCTGCTACTTTTGTAGTTTTATATGGAGAAATACAGATGGTTACATAATAATGTGGCTTAATTACAGGGAGATTATATCTGTATGAATAATGCAGAATAGAATATCGATAATTATTATTTCCTTTTCAGACTTTTGTACCAACTGACATTAAAATTGAGTTAATCAACCGCCTATCAGAAGCAGGTCTACCGGTCATAGAAGTTACCAGTTTTGTCTCTTCCAAATGGGTTCCGCAGGTAAGATATTTAAGGATAGAACAAATTTCCACATTACTTGTATATCACGTAAGTCATCTTATAAACACTCAAGCATGTTTATTTAAGAGATCATTTTCTTTTCACTTTCTCAGAAGATCAAGTAAGCACTCAATTCAATTGTAATACAGTGATCAGAACTCTGCTATTCCAGCCTTGCTCACTGTTTATATCTGGCCAGCGCAGGATCTCAAAAAAGCTCATCAGTGGCATCCGGGTGTTGGGACCCCACTGATCTAACATACATTACCTATTTTAAGAAGCACTCTTATTAACATTTTCCCCTAAACCTGTGTAAATGTTTGCTTAGTGTAATGCCAGTGTGTTAATATTCTCACCTTTTGCTGTCTTCTCTGATATCTAGCACCATAACGCTCATTTTCTGACTCACATGATGACAATTCAGACTTTTTGAATCACACTGCACTCTCTGTATGAGCCAGAAGTCTTTTTTACAATGTAAACCTATGGAGCTTTGTTCTGACGCTCCATAGGCTTACATTATAAAAGTCACTTGTGGGTCACACAGAGCGCAGTGTGAACTGGAGAGTCTGAATTGCAGTCACATGAGTGAGATTAGTGAAAAAGCACTAGATACTAGAAGAGACAATGATAAGTGAGTATTTTAACCCCTTCACGACCTTTGATGTATAGGTGCATCAAAGGTCGTGTCCCTGCCTCTGATGCGGGCTCTGACACTGAGCCTGCATCTTTCCTTGCACATGGCAGCTGACCTAATCAACTGTCAAGTGCCTCTAACAGCACTCCACTGAGATCCACATGTGGCTGTTAGCCTGATAGATGCCACTGTCAATCACGGACAGCGGCATTTAACACGCGCTGGCCAGAAGCGCTTCACAAGTCTCGCAGACACCCGGCTGTCATGACAACCCATCAGCGCCCAGCGATCATGTGACAGGGGCGCCAATGGGTCGTCATGACAGCCGGGGGTCTGCATAAGACCGCTATGACTGTCATTGTGAATCTCTTATGAACTCTGGCCTGTGGACGTCGTTCATAGGAGATCGTGATAAGGAAATCGTAGAATTCATAGGAGATTGGGATTTCTGCTACACATAGCAGTGCTGAAGCACTGCAATATGTAGCACAGATGATCAGATGATAGCAGCTTCAAGTCTCCTAAGAGGACTATTGAAGTCAGTAAAAAGAAAAAAAGTTTTAAATAATATAAATTTAAAAAAAAAAAAAAACGTTCAAATCACCCCCCCTTTTGCGCATTCAGAAATATCTGATCGAAATATAAAGTAAATTAATCAGATTGGTAAGCAGCGTAATGAGAAAAAAAATTGCAATGCCAGAATTATTGTTTTTTGGAAATAAAATGCAGTAAGGCTATGTGCCCACGATGCAGAAATGCTCAGGATTTTTTCCTGAGCGTTTCTGCATCTCCCTGGCAGAAAAAAATGCATGCGGATTGTACATGCGGATTGTACACGTGGATTGTACATGTGGATTGTACATGCGTTTTCCTGCCAGGAACATGCGGAAGTGAAGCGTTCTTCACTTGCATTTCCGCATGCGGGTTCACAAGCGCTTTCCAAGCGATTTTAGCATCACTTGGAAAGTGCTTGTCAACTTGGTCACATGCGAGGAGGAGCGCACCGCGGGCCGCCAGAAGGTAAGTACTGTATATATTTATTTTTTATTTTATTATTTTTTTTTACAGGTTCTATGGTACCCAGGTCCGGAGGAGCGTCTTCTCTTCTCTAGACCTGGGTACCATCCGCACATTAGAACGCATAGAATGCGCATCTACATATACAGTGATGCGTAATCCATGCGATCTAATGCAAGTCAATGGCGGTGAAAATGCAGCGCTTCCGCAAAATAATTGGTAGTGCTGCGTTTTTTTCCGCAATGAGAATCCGCAGCAGAAATTTCCGCTGCATGTGCATAGCACATGCGGATTATCGTTGGGGAAAATGGCAGGCCTTCTACCATGCGTTTTTTAAGCATTTCTTCAAGCATTTTTGCCGCTGTGGAAACGCTTAAAAACGCATCGTGGGCACACAGTCTAACAGGCGATCAAAACATCGTATTTACCCCAAAATTGTATCAATAAAAACGTCAGCTCAGGGTGCAAAAAATAAGCCATCACCCAGCCCCAGATCCTGAAAAAATGTAGAATTTTTTTTTCTTACAAAGTTAGAATTTTTTTTCATCGCTTAAATAAAAAAGAACCTATATATGTTTGGTATCTGGCTATTCGGACTGACCTGGGGAATCATATTACCCTGTCAGTTTTAGAATTTAGTGAACATGGTAAATAAAAAATGCTAAAAACAATTGTGGAATTGCCCTTTTTTTGCAATTACACCACACTTGGAATTTTTTTCTCGTTTTTCCAGTATACTGTATGGTAAAATCAACGGTGTCATTCAAAAGTACCACTCATCCTGCAAAAATAAGCCCTGATATGGCTTTATCGATTGAAAAATAAAAAAATTATGGCTCTGAGAAGAAGAGGAGCAAAAAACAAAAGTGCAAAAATGAAAAATCGCAATATCATGAAGGGGTTAACATACAGACTGTACTCCGAACTAACCTTTACACAGGTATAGGAAAAAAATAGTTCAGAAGAAGAACCTACCCATATTCATGCCCAGTGATGTGGGCCACCACCATACGCCCCGATGCGCGTTTCACACCTTGAGAAAGCTGGAAGTGCGAAACTTCCCCTTGAGAAAGCCGGAAGTACGAAACAAGCATCGGAGGGTATGGTGGTGGCCTGCATCACTGAGCATGAATATGGGTAGGTTCGTCCTTACATTACGCTCATACCTTTGACCATATGGTGGTACACTAGACCATAAGGTGGGATTACTAGGTCTTGATAGTATTAGTATCTGACTGTATGATTATATTTTTATCACATCGTGACATACATGATGGTATACTTTAGCCTCATATTTTGAATGGTAGCATTTTTTTTATCCCATTTAGACATCTTGGGATCGTAAACCATTTTTTGGAAAGAATCTGCTAGGAATTGATAATATAAGTATATTGGTCCATATAACCTGTGTATATTTGCTATATCCTCTATCGTGTCATCTCTGTGCATTTTTTATTAGATTGCATTATGTACAAAAACATTTTTTTATATATCATTGATAAAGTTTATGAGTTTTATATGTCCTTTGTCAGTGTTTTTTTTGGTTGCTCAGCACCCAAAACATTGGTTTATGATTTACAATCCACTGTATTTCACTTTATTATGTTACAAATGGGGAAATTTGACTAATATATATCTTCAGCCAGCATGTACTATATATGCCATTTGAATATTTTTCTAAGTAACTTTGGGAACGTGTAGAAGAGACCTGGGATCAGATTTCGGTCAATACATGTTTGAATCTGATTGAGAGCAGCCCAGAAGGATTCAGACAATGTTGAAAACCAAGGAAGGATTTACAAAATACTAACAAAACAATAACATTTACATTTTGAATTTTAGGACCAAAACAGTAACAATGCAGTGACATGACAAAAATCTGCATAACTAATCATATGCTAAATAGTTGCAAGTCAAATTCATGTATGTGATAGCCAAGATAATTGTCTATGAAATGATGGTAGTCTCACTTTCAAAGCAGTAGTGGATGGTGAGATATGGAGCCTGAAAGTCAAAAGATCAAAATAATGTTACCCTTTTGCTTTTCACTGTACACCTACGATTCCAACGCATGGAATATTAATATTTTGTATACCCTGATATGGTAACTGCCAACTCCACAATAACAAAGGAACTACTAGCTCACACCACCAATCATTTATACAGGCCTATTGGATACCTGATATAGGTAACATATGGTTTCAGGCGTGCGGTTTACAGAGCAAGAGGAACAGAGCTTTTAAAATCTATATATTTCATCTGGAAAGGTAGGCAGTGTTTGGAATAAATATAGAATGATGATACAAAATGGGAACAAAACAATACAATATATACAATTGCATCAAAGAAAAAGGAATAATGAAAGAGAAGTACTAAACCTGATGATGCAGGAATGACTTATCTTTATGGAATGAAGCGCTCCCATTAGAAAAATGGAACACTCTCACAGAGAACAGTGTCTTCCAAAATGAATAACGACAGACACCCAAACTCTGATTTATTTTTATTAGATCAAGGTGACACACACATACCTACCCATTGGTGAGCTCATATGGGGGCTTTTTGTGGGATATGGTAGCTCTTTTAGCAGATTATGAGATCTGCAACTTTCAGGATATCTTCACCCCTACAGGTCCTAGGCGGGAGATATCGTTGTCATGTTTCCTATCACGATTTTACCTTTCTGTGGAGAGGAAACATGGCATGGATAGCGTCATCTTCCTGATCCGATATTAAGTTGGAGGCGTTAGAATTGCCTTATGGTGATGTGGATGAATGCGTTAAGTTCGTGTCTTCGCTACAACGCCAATAAAATATCTCCAATAAATATCGGATTGATGCAAAACCCAATATACAACACTAACTTCTGACTCCAAAGCGGAGTGAGGATGATATGTCCTCTCTCCGGAATGTCTTTATACATTTGACAGTTTTCTTCTACAACATAATGTATATCAAATCAGTAGGGGCCTAACATCTGGCATCCCACTGGTCAGCTTTTTTCAGATCTTGTGCTGTAAACAATGTACAACGCTGGATCAGCAGGGATCTGCTCACTGTATTGCAATTGAACCAGCCTCAGCAACAACCACTACACAATGAACGGAGTCCTGCTTTTTCCAGTTCTGTTCACCAATTAGATTGGTTGAATCAGGAGGGAAAAACAGCTGATCAGTGGTGGTGCTGCATGTTGGATTTTCACAAATCTGATAATTATGAGCTATCTGTCCTAAGAATATCATTGATCATCATTATTATAAGGTCCGACAATCTATTTAAATTAAGTTAATATTCTGTTTATTATCTAAACATGTCTAAAGTTCTGTGGTGACTACATTTGCAAAATATCTTTGTAATGACAGCTATTTTTTCTGCAACAGAGCTCCAAATCTGCACATAGATAAATAACAAACTTCTGCCTATGGACACACTAGGGAAAATTATCCATATGGATTTATAAGACTCATATTCTAAATAGTAAATAGGCAACTTAACATCCTAAAAATTACTCCTTTGTGATAGCTGCAGATGATAAACAGGTGATTCAGAATTTTGCATGCGAATAATTAAGTTCAGGCTTCTATTATAACATCTATTGTCATGAGTGTATCAAGTGTGACTGACAGCCGCTCTGGATCTGGCTGTAGAAGGTCACTGTGCTTGGCATTTCAGACGCCTTCTTGATCCTCTCATCTCTGTAGTGTAGTGATATCCTTCTTCCTTTAGGACGCAGCAGCGACCTCCACCTTCTGCTGCTAATTGACACACCCTTGCTTGGTAGTTAAAAACTCTCAGTGTCTCCAGAGTGTCGCCGTTGATAGTTTTATGTTTCTCTGTCCATGCCTGGAGTACTAGTAGGTGGCTAGTTTCTTCTTGGACTTCCCTTGGAGGACAGTTGGCGTTATCTCTTTGGTGTCTTCTCAAGCTAAGTGTATCCCTTTTGCTTGTTTACCTTGTTGTCTTTAGTTACTGTGGGGCCTGACTAGTGTTCACCCTGTCCCCTCCCTACCTAGGGCCTAGCTCTAGCGACATTCAGGGATTAGGTTTCCTGCTCGGCAATAGGTGCAGAACCTATATAGGGACAATAGGGTAGTCAGGGTGATATTAGATCTACGTAGGGGTCTCCACTCCCCCTTTCCCTAGTTGTTGGGCTCCCTTCCCCCACTTCCCACCTTTGAACACTTGTTCCTTCCCTCACATTGCGTAACACCTATCCCCTTTGTTACTGCTTCGGCTACTGGGCGGTGTTGGATATTTTTTGCAGGCACTGTGTGGCAGAGACGTGGCAGTCCTGTTTAATTCTTGGGACATTTGCTGCCATCCAGTCAGAGAACTATGGGGTTAATTCTTGGCTGTTGAGATTACTCCTTTCTGAGATCACTAGGAAGGGCTGTCTTCTATTTAAACCCATGAACCTCTGACTCCCACTGCCAGATAAAAGTGTTCTTTCTCTGGTTCAAACCTCAGTACTATTCCTCCTGTTGTGCCATTATTGTCATCACATTTTATGACCTTGGCTCGATTTTTGACCACCTACTTGCTTTTCAATTTTGTCCTTGCCTAGACATTTTGATACCAATTGGGCATTCTCACGCTTCTTGCTGCCAGCTTGCTCTACCAGTCATTAGCTGACTTTGTGCCCCAACCTAGGTGCTCCTGTATAAGTCCAGATCCCTGTACAGGGATTAAAGGGTGAATGCAAGCATAATCACTAGTATTTGGTAGAGGAAGTGGCTTGCACTAAATCTGTCCATAGAAGCCCTTTTACTAGTTGTAGACTGCCATGTACAGTGACACCATCGCCCTTATAAAGATTTATTATGAAATGAATAAACTTATATCAGTTATTACTTAGGTATTAAAGGAAACCTGTCATGTGAAAAAACGCTATTACCCTACAGATGTGGGGATAATCTGCAGGTTAATAGCATTCTGAACCTGCCCGATGCCTGCACTTAGACCCCCGCTTCCGGGAGGAAATTAACTTTCTTCCTCCCAGTAATGTTTGGGTTTCAGTCATGGAGGCAGCGCCAGGGCGAGTTCAGTCACCTCTCTGTGTATAGAGAGCGGCAGCGGTAACCCTACCCCTGGCACTGACTGACAGCTATCATTAGGACCTGCTGTTACAACTAGTGTTGAGCCACCCCCGTAGTGTTCGAGTTCGGTTCGGTTCGTCGAACACCCGTGTGTTCGCCGAACTGTTCGTCGAACTGTTCGTCGAACACCTTCGAACACCGTTAAAACCAATGGCAGGCAAACAAAAACACATAGAAACACATAGAAAACACCTTCAAAGGTGTCCAAAAGCTGACAAACTGCTCAGAAGACATAACTAACACATGGAAAAGTGACAAGTACATATAGTCATGCGAAAATAAAAGAGGTGGAGGAGTAAAAGGAGGGGGAGACACAGATATAGGCATGTCATGCCCTTCTAAAATCCAAAAAGTGAGAAGCCGACACGGCCAGTCCGCTCCTGCCCGTGCCACCTCCGTGTCGCCGGGTTTGTGCCAGAGCCGCGGTGAACCCTGACGGCCAGCCCCCCTCTCCCAATACTGGTGCCTGTCCGCTGGTGGGTCGAGCGAGCCCCCTTGTGGTGGAGGCAGCTCTAAGCTTTTTAATTTAAATTGTCTCTCTAATTTGAATGAATACACTTTAAATCCATTTACAAGGATCTATTGGAGGGCAAGTCTCATGCCAGCAGCCGCGGTAATTCCAGCTCCAGTAGCGTCCACTAAAGCTGCTGCAGTTAAAAAGCTTTTATAAGGATCGAGCTCGGCTGTCCACCGCAAGGCATCCTACTGCCAGTCCCAGCCCCTATGCCTTGGGGTGCCTCCTGATGCTCTTCACTAAGTATCCCATGGTCCCGAAGCATTTCCTTTGAAAAAATTAAGTGTCTAAACTACAGGTGGTGCAGCTTGCTTAACAGCCGGGATAATCCGCTTACTAGCAGACACTGCTACTAGGCACAAAGTATTTCCTGGGCTAGATGCAGTTAAAAATTTGTAATTAGATACTCTCGTTGGATGCTGAGAAAGCATTCCATAGAGTCTCCTGGCACGCCATATATGATTCTCTTAAAAAGCTTGGGGTAGGGGTCTAGGGGACCCTTTTATAGCCAAAATCACGGCCCTGTATCGCAATACGTCACCTAGGCTGAAGATAAATGGAACTGTAGCATCCTGAGGGCTCGGTTGCTAAAGACGTATTGCACCTCACCCAGAGGTGTGATATCTCACTCTCAGGTAAGGATGGAGTGTGGATCAGGACCCGACACCTGCATGCATTACACCACATTGCCGTGGGGCAGGGCGACCAATATGCCCCTGAGATGGGCACGACAGTCCCTGTCCCTGGCTGGAGTGGGGGGAGGGAACACTGAGGAAGGGGAACCCTGTAGTGCAGGAGCAGGGAGGAAGCAGTTCCTGGGTGCATTGAGAAGGGAGTATAAAAGGTGGGCACCATCTTAGTTCAGTGCAGAGAAGTCTGAGCAGAAGTGGCAGGGAGCAGGGGCTCTGCATGAGCTCTGCTCCGGAGGCGGGCCTAGTAACAGAGGCCCAGGCCTGGAAGAGGGAGAAGGAAGGAAGAGGAGCGGAGAAGGCTCCAGGAACGAGGAATGAAGGGATCCCAGGGGTGCGGACGGGCGAGTCGCCACCGCACGCCCGAATCCACCTGCGTGGAGGGGTCAGGCCAAAGGGGGAGACCGGTCCCCGAACTAGTGGAGGCAGGAAACGACCCTCAGCTAGAAACCGGAGGCTCTGACATTTTATGTGGCGCAGCCCCTCGCTACACCCGCTAGGAAGGCACCACATAGGGTCAGGGAAACTGGCGCCAAGTTTACCAAGAGGAGGCCCGAGGCAGCCGGACAGAAGTGTTGGTAAGAAAGGCCAGACAAAGGACACACAAAGGGGGTCCTGTGAAGTGCTCCAAAGCTATCTGGGAGTTGTCTGAGCCCCTCACCTGGTGAGCACAGTACGACGTGGGCAGCCGTTACCTGCAGACGTGGTCTGGATAATAAGAACTGTGAGTAAAGGCCCTGAACTGCATCACTGACTCCGTGTCGTTACTGCTGCTGCCCTGCACCATCACCCCCATCCTCCGCATACACTGCCCTGAGGCTATACTCCTCCCGTGGGGAGTTATGCTACGCTCTGCTGCACCCACAACACCAGCCTCAGTGGTCTGCCCTGTAGCGGCGGTTCACTCTGACCGCAATCCACGGGTGGCGTAGTCGGACATTTAAACATCAAAACCACATAAATAGTTCCGCCACTGGTTTGACCGCCCTGAGCCACGGAACTGGGTCGCCGCCACGAAGACTACAACCACCAGCATCCACCAAAAAGGGTCCGGCTCCGGGTGTCCCAAGGCCCAGGGGGTGCGTCAGAACATTTTCATCACCTTTCACAATCACCAATGGGACAAGGCAGTGATGTCCTCTGTCCCCTCTCTTATACATCCTAGTGACGGAGCACCTGCTCTCATCAATTCGCCATAACCCCAATATTAGGTGGATTGAGGTGGGAGGCACCGAGTACAAGTGCTCTCTATTTGCTGATGATGTCCTAGTATATATCACTCAATCACATATATCCATCCATGCTGTTATGGCTGAAATAGATCACTTTGTTACATGGTAAAATTTTAAAATCAATGCAGCGAAGTCTGAGGCCCTCGATGTCTCCCTCCCCAAATCCATATAGGATTCCATCCAGTCCAACTTTCCCTTTGCCTGGCCCTCACAGGGTATCAAATACTTAGGAATTCCTATTCATAGAGACCTCTCCCATCTATGTTATCTTAATTTTGGGCCCTTTATTGAACAACTCCATACAGACCACGGTTGGCAAGTTAGAACTGTAAGATTCACTACGTGAACCACTGGTGTTTTGTGGAAAAGCACATGTACACTGCGTTCCAAATTATTATACAAAAAGTGTTTAGGAGTGATAAGGGAAGAATTTGTTTGTTTGTCAGTTAAACTCATTGATGGTGATGTGTGTCAGGGCTCTTTATATCACTGTAAGCAATTGCAGACACCTGTGCTAATTAGTTTGGCAGGTGTGTCCAATGAAAGGCAAGACTACTTAAGAAGGCTCTCTCACATTATTAAGCAGCCTACATTTTCTGCCAAAATGGGAAAGAAAAAGGATGTGTCGGCTGCTGAGAAGCAACAAATTGTGGAGTGTTTAGGTCAAGGCATGACTACAATCAACATTGTGCGATGATCAGGATGAAGTGTCTTGGCAATCAAGAAGTATGTAGCTGATTCACAGTACACACGTGTGCGTGCTGATAAGGGCAAATTGAGGACTCTTTCCTACAGGCAATTATGTCAGGTTGAAAGAGCAGCGGCAAAAAAGCCTTGTCATAGCAGCAGACAAGTTTTTGAAGCTGCTTGTGCCTCCAACGTCCCCCGAACAACAAGATGCCGGGTCCTTCAGAGGTTTGCAGCTGTGCATGCGCCATCCTGTCGACCTCCTCTATCCACTTCACACAAGCAGAAACGGCTCCAGTGGGCCAAACATTACATGAAGACTGATTTCAAAACTGTTTTGTTCACGGATGAGTGCCGTGCAGCGCTCGATGGTCCAGATGGATGGAGTGGAGGATGGCTGGTTGATGGACACCCCACGCAAACACGGCTACAGCGCCAACAAGGAGGAGGTGGAGTAATGTTTTGGGCTGGAATCATGGGGAGAGAGATTGTCGGCCCCTTTAGGATCCCTGAAGGCGCTAAAGATGAACTCCATAATGTATGTGGATTTTCTCAAACAGCACTTCCTGCCATGGTTCAAGAAGAAGAACCGTGTATTTCACAGCAAGATCATTTTTCTGCATGATAATGCACCATCTCATGCTGCACATAAAACATCTGCATCTCTGGCTGATATGGGCATAAAAGGGGACAAACTTATGGTGTGACCCCCATGCTCCCCTGACCTCTACCCCATTCAGAACCTTTGGAGCATCATTAAAAGGAGTGTCTATGATGGCGGGAGGCAGTTCACATCTAAGCAACAGCTCTGGGAGGGTATTCTGTCCTCATGCAAAACAATTGAAGCAGAAACCATCCAAAACCTGACAAATTCAATGGACGAGAGAGTTCAGAAGCTCCTTTCGAACAAGGGGTCCTATGTGAAAATGTAACATCACCTAGAATAAAGTTTTGAGTTGAAAACTGTTTGATTTCAGTTTCTAACAACCTGCTAATGCTTATAATTTCAAAAATGACCATTTTTTTGGTCTTTATTAAAATGAAAAGGTTGATCGAAAAGTTTGGGGGATCTAAGAGTGTGGCAACCCAGTAGTCATGATTACTTCGAATTCTGACAATATGAGGGTCATGCTGCAGGTAGTGCAGCAAGAAGGCACTTATGTGCCTTGCGCATCTCGGAGCCCCAAAATTATTTTCCGGGCTAGATGCAGCTAAAAATTATTTTTAATTTTAAATCTGGTGAAGCTTTAGTATAGATGGCCTAATAGGATCAGTGCTGCACACTGCTACAAAGCCCAAATTATTTTCCAGTCAAGATACAGATAAACATGATTAGTAATTTGAAAGCTTAAAACGGTTGGTAGGGTGATTTTAACCAATCATCAAGCTTTTACTCTCCCCAGGATGACACAGGGGTAGAAAAGTCGTTTCGGATCCATGATTTGTTCATCTTTATGAACGTGAGTCTGTCTACATTATCAGTGGAGAGCCGCGTGCGCTTATCTGTCAGCACACCACCAGCAGCGCTGAACACACGTTCAGACAGAACGCTGGCTGCGGGGCATGACAAGATCTCCAAGGCGTAAGTGGCTAGCTCCGGCCATTTATCCAGATTGGAAGCCCAAAAAGAGCAAGGGTCCAGTGACACAGTCGTGGCTTCAATGTTTACTTGGAGATACTCCTGTACCATCGTCTCTAGGCGTTGACTATGTGTCAGACTTCTTGTCTCCTGTGGCCTTGCAAAGGATGGGCTAAAAAAGTGGTGAAATGATTCCGCAAAATTGATGTTACCAGCAGATACTGTGGTTCTGTCACGGTTTGAGTGCTGAACACTTGACGGTCCCACGGTTGGCAAGTTGGAACTGTGAGATTCACTACGTGCACCACTGGTATTTTGTGGAAAAGCACATGTAAGATTCTGCAACAGTCTCTGCTGATACTCCTGCATGCGTGCATCCCTTTCTATGGCAGGAATAATTTCTGCAAATTTACTTTTGTACCGGGGATCTAACAGTGTGGCAACCCAGTAGTCAGGATTATTTCTAATTCTCACAATTCGAGGGTCATGTTGCAGGTAGTGCAGCAAGAAGGCACTCATGTGTGTTGCGCATCCAGGAGCACCAAGTCCCTGTTGTGTTGGTGGCGAGGTAACAATCATGCTTCCTTCCTCTGTCCTCTCCCCCCAACCTCGCACAACAGAAATGTGATCAAGGTCTCCCTCATCTGATGAGTCTTCCATCAGTTCGTCCTCCACTTCTTCCTGGGCTCCTGCACCTTCCTCACTAGTTTGGCTGCTACCATGCGCCCTGGTAAAACCATCTCCCCCACCCTCACATGCCTGCCGCCTTGGTGCTGCCGACCGTCTGGACCTTGCAGATGTTAGCCCTTCCGCATACAACTCCTCCTCCTCTACTTCCTCCACCTCCTCTTGTGCCACCACCTGACTCCGAATTCTGTTTAACATGTGCTCCAGCATGTAAATCACCGGAATAGTCATGCTGATAATGGCATCGTCAGCACTAAACATCTTCGTCGCCATTTCAAAACTGTGCAGAAGGGTGCATAGGTCCCTGATCTGAGACCACTCCTCCAGCATGATTTGCCCCACCTCTGAATCTCGTTGGCCCAGGCTATACGTCAGAACGTATTGCACCAGGGCTTGTCGGTGCTGCCACAGTCGCTGCAACATGTGCAGAGTTGAATTCCACCGGGTAGGCACATCGCATTTTAGCCGGTGAAGTGGCAGGCCCAACGACTTCTGTAGAGATGTAAGTCGCTGAGCTGCGGGATGCGAACGGCGGAAGTGAGCACACAGCGACCGTGCCCTCTGCAGAAGGCCATTTAGTCTGGGATAGTGGGCTAAAAATTGCTGGACAACCAGGTTCAACACGTGAGCCATACAAGGCACGTGTGTGACATTGCCCCGGCGAAGGGCCGCACCCAGGTTTGCAGCATTGTCGCACACGGCCTTACCTGGTTTCAGGTCCAGTGGAGACAACCATTCATGAAATTGGTTCTCCAGAGCTGACCACAACTCCTCAGCTGTGTGACTCACATTTCCCAGACATTTCAATGTAAAAACCGCCTGATGACGTTGAGCCCTACTGCCAGCATAGTAAGGAGGTGTGCAGGATCCCTTCTGCGCAGTTAGAAAGCTTGTGGCATGACCAGACAGGCTTTGGGTGCAGGTGGAAGACCGAGAGGAGGTTGAGGAGGCAGAAGCAGTGGTGGAAAAATGACATAAAGAGGATTGACGCACAACTCGTGGGGACGGCAAGACTTGGACAGCAGCCCCTTGTCCTGCTGTCACCATAGTTACCCAGTGCCCAGTCAGCGACATGTAACGCCCCTGTCCATGCCTACTCGTCCAAGTGTCTGTGGTGAAATGCACCCTGTCACACACAGAGTTTCTCAAAGAAGCGGTGATGTTGTGTGCGACATGCTGGTGGAGCGCAGGCACACCTTTCTTTGAGAAGTAGTGCCGACTGGGCATCTGGTACTGGGGCACTGCGACGGACATAAGGTCTCGAAAATCCTCTGTGTCCACCAGGCGGAAAGGCAGCATTTCTGTAGCCAAGAGCTTGCAGATGGTGAAATTCAACCTCTTAGCTTTCTCATGGCTAGGAGGAAATGGTCTTTTACTTGTCCACATCTGAGGGACCGAGGGCTGGCTATTGTGCTTAGACGGGGTTGATAAGGGTGTCCCCGGTAAACTGCCGGTCTGTGAGGAAGATGCAGGCGGACATGTTAGGTTGCCTTGATCCAAAGGTGGTGCTATCGATGTCGGACAGCGCTCAAGACCAGCTGGTGTTACCACCTCCAAAGAAAATGATGACCTGCCAATCACGCTGGCTGTTGCGGGTAAAGAGGTGGCAGGTCTGCGCCCCAAAACAGGTGTGACTGCTGTCCCCCCAGTCACAGAGGATGAAGAGGCCGCGGATGCACAAGATATGGCAGACGGTGGTTGGCCCGGCCGGCTAGACCGCATTGTAGCACACTGAGCTTCCCACTGCAACTTATGCTTCATGTCCATGTGCCGGTTCATGCATGAAGTACTCAAACTATGTATTTTTTGGCCTCTACTTAGCTTTTGCTGACAAATGTTACAGATAACACGAGTTGGGTCATCTTTATCGATCTGAAAAAATGCCCAGGCTATGCAAGGCTTAGCACCCATGCGACCTGAAGAGCCACCACGACTTGTGGTGAGAGGCAGAGTTGTGTTTGAGGATGCAGTTGTTGACGTGCTTCCAGTACTACGTCTCTGTCCAGGAAGGCGCAACCTGACCTCGTCGTCACTAGCATCTTCCTCCACCTCCTCTGCTGACCTCATCTCTTGGCTGACTGTGGGTTGACAGTAAGTGGGATCTCCGACCTCATCATCATCACCCTGTGCGTTATCACACCCGTCGTCCTCAGAGCCAACCTGTTCCTGCCCTGACAAAAAACTAAAGTTGTCGCTCCAATCAGGTATTTGAGTCTTGTCATCGTCTTCCTCATTGTCTCCACCAACAGGAGTTACAGTTTGGGAATGAGGGTCTACATTATGGTCAGAACCTTCTGCGTCTGGTCCTGGATCCGACTCATAAAGATTCTGGGCATCAGTGGAGATCATTTCCTCGTCTGGATTCACAGAAGCGCTGGAGTCGACCTCTGATTCCCAGGCTATAGTATGAGTAAACAGCTCTGCAGACTCAACCATCTGTTCTACCTCATACTCAGACGGGCAGCTGGAGATTTGGGAGCTGTGAGGAAGCAAGTGCGATTTGGGTGACACCTTTGAGGACTGGAGTATTTGTGATGTTGAAGTTGATGTGGAGGAGAGCCCACTTAAAGGAGCACTTGATATCCGTTGAAGCACCTGCTGTTTTTGTGCCTCATCTGGAATTTGTAGCGATTGGCGTGGCCGTAAGAAAGGGATCTTATCACATTGTCCGCTAAAAGAAGTAGACATTTTAGTTTGGCTGGAAGATGGTCTTTCTTCTGCACCTACCCCACGGACACAACCTTTTTTCCCCTTCCCAACACGCCTATTCCCCTTTCCACCAGCAGCAGGCCTTTTTCCACTCATTTTGGTGGTTAACTAATTCACAACTCTGGAGTTGTTTGCACAAAAAAACAATGGATGGTAACCGAGCAGAGCTGAGTGGCCAAACTGTGGTATTAGGCCAAAACTATTGGCTGGGTTAGATGCAGAAAAAAATTATTTTTAATTTGCAACCTGATGGAGGTCAGTATAGATGGACTAATAGACCAAGTCCCACACACCGCTAGAAGCCCAAATATTTTTTCAGAGCTAGATGCAGAAAAAAATTATATTCAATTTGCAACCTGCTGGAGGTCAGTATAGAAGGACTAATAGAACAAGTCCCACACACTGCTAGAAGCCCAAATATTTTTTCAGAGCTAAATGAAGAAAAAAATTATTTTTAATTTGCAACCTGATGGAGGTCAGTATAGATGGACTAATAGACCAAGTCCCACACACCGCTAGAAGCCCAAATATTTTTTCAGAGCTAGATGCAGAAAAAAATTATTTTTAATTTGCAACCTGATGGAGGTCAGTATAGATGGACTAATAGACCAAGTCCCACACACTGCTAGAAGCCCAAATATTTTTTCAGAGCTAGATGCAGAAAAAAATTATTTTTAATTTGCAACCTGATGGAGGTCAGTATAGATGGACTAATAGACCAAGTCCCACACACCGCTAGAAGCCCAAATATTTTTTCAGAGCTAGATGCAGAAAAAAATTATTTTTAATTTGCAACCTGATGTAGGTCAGTATAGATGGACTAATAGACCAAGTCCCACACACTGCTAGAAGCCCAAATATTTTTTCAGAGCTAGATGCAGAAAAAAATTATTTTTAATTTGCAACCTGATGGAGGTCAGTATAGATGGACTAATAGACCAAGTCCCACACACCGCTAGAAGCCCAAATATTTTTTCAGAGCTAGATGCAGAAAAAAATTATTTTTAATTTGCAACCTGATGGAGGTCAGTATAGATGGACTAATAGACCAAGTCCCACACACCGCTAGAAGCCCAAATATTTTTTCAGAGCTAGATGCAGAAAAAAATTATATTCAGTTTGCAACCTGATGGAGGTCAGTATAGATGGACTAATAGAATGATGCTATGCCCAAAAGATTTTACTTCACTAGGTGCAGTAAAAAAATTGGTATTCTATACACAGGTGTTATATCTTGCAACACAGATAGGCTACTCCACTGACTAACACACTCTGCAATAGGCCAAAAAGGATTAGCTTTGCTAGATTCAGCCAAATGCTGTGAAAAAAACTTGCACAGCACTGGCACAGACCTGCCTGGCAAAAACTGATAGGAACTCATGTAACCTAGTCCTGAAAAGGACTCCAATTACAATTAGTCTTTACTCCCACAACCTATCTATTTAAGAGCACAGACCTCCCTGATAAAAGTCGTAGGAAATGCTGTAACCTAGTCCTTAAAAGGACTGCAATCACAACTATTCCCTACTCCCAAGCTATCTGTAGATTTCAGAGAAAATTGGCTTGAAATTAACAAGGTATAGCACACACAGCAACAGCGGTGCCGTCTAACACGCAGCTGCAGCAGTGAGAAAATGGTGGCGACGGGGAAAATGGCTTGGTCTTATAGGGCAAGGACATGTGACATACACTGCCAATCACACATGCCCTTGCTTGTGTGAAAAAAAGCACTTCGCTCCGTGTGTGCGCTGCTGATAGGCTGACAGATTGCACCTCCCCACTGCAAATGCGGGAAAGAGAAAAAAAAATGGAGATCTTCATTGTTCCTGCAGAGATCCATCCCCTGCCCCTCCCCCCGCCCCGCTGTACACTCAAACTGCGTATTAACATTAATTTTCATCATTACTGAGAAAAAATCCAGTTATGATTTTGGTGCACGAACAGTTATCGAACATAACCTCGAACAGCCGAATTTTTCTCAAATTGTTCGTGTTCGCCGAACGGCTCGAACACCGCCCAAAACAGCTCGAATTTGAGATTGGCGAACAGTTCGAGTAGAACAACGCTCATCTCTAGTTACAACCTCCGCTCTCTATACACAGAACAGAGACTGAAACCGTGCTGGCACCATTATTGCCGAGAGGAATAAAGTTAATTTGCTTCCGGCAGCGGGGTGGGATGTGGTCTAAGTGTGGGGGGGGGGGGCCAGGCAGGTTCACAGGTTCAGAACACTATTAACCTGCAGATTAACCCCATATCTGCAGGTTAATGGCCTTTTTTTCACATGACAGATTCCCTTTAAACAAATGACCATTCATCTCATTGTCTTCTTAAAAATGTCTCATCTAAAATATTTACTGTTTCACATTTGCTGAATTATCACTGTCAACTTTCATTTTCTTTACTGTTATTTATATTGCCTTGATAGCTACTGAACTTGTCTACTAAAAAATAAATATTTCTGGAATTATGGTAGCATATACAGTACAGACCAAAAGTTTGGACACACCTTCTCATTTAAAGATTTTTCTGTATTTTCATGATTTTGAAAATTGTACATTCACACTGAAGGCATCAAAACTATGAATTAACACAAGTGGAATTATATGCTTAACAAAAAAGCGTGAAACAACTGAAAATATGTCTTATATTCTAGGTTCTTCAAAGTAGCCACCTTTTGCTTTGATGACTGCTTTGCACACTCTTGGCATTCTCTTGATGAGCTTCAAGAGGTAGTCACCGGAAATGGTTTTCACTTCACAAGTGTGCCCTGTCAGGTTTAATAAGTGGGATTTCTTGCCTTATAAATGGGGTTGGGACCATCAGTTGTGTTGAGCAGAAGTCTGGTGGATACACAGCTGATAGTCCTACTGAATAGACTGTTAGAATTTGTATTATGGCAAGAAAAAAGCAGCTAAGTAAAGAAAAAAGAGTGGCCATCATTACTTTAAGAAATGAGGGTCAGTCAATGCGAAAAATTGGGAAAACTTTGAAAGTGTCCCCAAGTGCAGTTGCAAAAACCATCAAGCGCTACAAAGAAACTGCCTCACGTGAGGACCGCCCCAGGAAAGGAAGACTAAGAGTCACCTCTGCTTCTGAGGATAAGTTTATCCCAGTCACCAGCCTCAGAAATCGCAGGTTAACAGCAGCTCAGATTAGAGACCAGGTCAATGCCACACAGAGTTCTATCAGCAGACACATCTCTGCAACAACTGTTAAGAGGAGACTTTGTGCAGCAGGCCTTCATGGTAAAATAGCTGCTAAGAAATCACTGCTAAGGACAGGCAACAAGCAGAAGAGACTTGTTTGGGCTAAAAAACACAAGGAATGAACATTAGACCAGTGGAAATCTGCGCTTTGGTCTGATGAGTCTAAATTTGAGATCTTTGGTTCCAACCACCGTGTCTTTGTGCGACGCAGAAAAGGTGAACGGATGGACTCTACATGCCTGGTTCCCACCGTGAAGCATGGAGGAGAAGGTGTGATGGTGTGGGGGTGCTTTGCTGGTGACACTGTTGGGGATTTATTAAAAATTGAAGGCATACTGAACCAGCATGGCTACCACGGCATCTTTCAGCGGAATGCTATTCCATCCGGTTTGCGTTTAGTTGGACCATCATTTATTTTTCAAAATGACAATGACCGCAAACACACCTCCAGGCTGTGTAAGGGCTATTTGACCAAGAAGGGGAGTGATGGGGTGCTACGCCAGATGACCTGGCCTTCACAGTCACCAGACCTGAACCCAATCGAGATGGTTTGGGGTGAGCTGGACTGCAGAGTGAAGGCAAAAGGGCCAACAAGTGCTAAGCATCTCTGAGAACTCCTTCAAGATTGTTGGAAGACCATTTCCGGTGACTACCTCTTGAAGCTCATCAAGAGAATGCCAAGAGTGTGCAAAACAGTCATCAAAGCAAAAGGTGGCTACTTTGAAGAACCTAGAATATAAGACATATTTTCAGTTGTTTCACACATTTTTGTTAAGTATATAATTCCACATGTGTTAATCCATAGTTTTGATGCCTTCAGTGTGAATGTACAATTTTCATAGTCATGAAAATACAGAAAAATCTTTAAATGAGAAGGTGTGTCCAAACTTTTGGTCTGTACTGTACATATCAACAAAGAGAAAAATATATTCTAAGAGATGGAAACATGAAGCAGGCAAAGTGAAAGGTTTTACAGCACAGACAATAAGCTTTTGAATTGATTTCAAATTAAAGTTCTTGGTATATTGAACACCTAGCTAGAGGGGGAGTGAAAGGTTAACCTTGAGGTCAGGAAAAAGATATTGTCCACCTCAGATAACACATTACATTGTCAATGACAAACATGCCCTTGGTTTGGGGTAGAGAGGAGCTTTCACCTGATAAAAAAGCAGCACACTTGTTATTTAGAGGATTGGGCCTTTGTGTAATATCTAATACTGTACATTGTAGTGAATATCAGTTTATGAAATGAACTTATAAATGAAACAAATGTATAGGCTGTGGTTTACATTAGTGTCTCATTTAGTGATGAGCGAGTATGTTCGGTTAACCCTTTCGGAGACTATGCTCGGGCAAGTACCAAGTATCTTCAGCGTACTCGGTGATATGTTTGAATCACTCCCTTGTGAATGATTTGCGACTGTTTGACAGCTTTAATACAGGTGAGGAATGCTTGTTTCTTAAGCATTCCTCTCATATATTAAAGCTGTCAAACAGTCGCAAATCATGCAAACGGGAGTGATTCAAGCATGTCACCGAGTACGCTGAAGATACTCGGTACTCGCCCGAGCATACTCTCCGAAAAGGTTAACCGAACATACTCGCTTATCAATAGTCTCATTCTTATCTCTTCCTAGAAGTTTTCTTTACATCTGAACAAAGATCATTCGCACAGTATGTAGCCATTCATAACATACAATTAATTATGTTAGATATATACAAAACTATATATTGCATATCTATCTTCTATATAGTTTTGATTAGTCATTTTTTTACTTAAAGGGAATCTGTCACCAGGTTTTGCCACATAATCTGAGAGCAGCATAATGTAGAGACAGAAACCCTAATTTCAGCGATGTGTCACTTACTGGGCTGCTTGTTGTAGTTTGGATAAAATAGTCTTTTTCAGAAGGATATTATCACTAGAGGACTAGTAAACCTGCTGCCGTATAGTCTTCCATATTGATGAGCTGCTCATAACCCCTATTTCAACCAATAATTGTCTATTTCCACCTATGCACAGTGTCCACAGAAAGTTGTTAATCACTGGTGTGGGCGGGTTACACAGAGCTCAGCATTAAGAGAACTGGTAGATCTAGAGCATATAAAACAATGATTTTATCAAAACAACAGCAATTCACCCAATAAGTGATATAATGCTTTAATCAGGGTTGCTGCCCCTACATCATGCCGTTTTCAGATGGTTAAATAAAAATCTGGTGACAGATTCCCTTTTAAAGAGGCTTGTCTTCCATGGGAAAACTGTTTGCATGTGTTCTAGTTTAACATATGGTTATCATACAAGTAGGAATCCCCTTTTCAGAATCTACTCCATTTTATTCTAGGTTTTGTCCTTTAGCCAAAGCAAAAGAGCCATTATTAAAGCCCAGTTTCCCCAATAGTGGATTCATAATCACCATATTTAGGATGGCAGGCCATCAGTTTAATCATGTAAAATTTTACTTCTCTGATGGTAGCTGCTACAAGGGAAGAGTATTATAGATGGATGTAACTTTCACATTTGCCTTAAAAATTGTAAAATAGCAAAGGCTCCTGTTTTCTGGTTGTGTTATTTCTGATTCCTATTTATTGTTCCTGTTGCACTACATATGTTGCATGACCAACAATGGATGGAGAGTAGAACGGAAATGATGCATGAAGAATTAAGGAACCGGATGCTTGCTAGATTATACTTTAAATGTATTCTTTTGTTTCTCTGAAACCAATGACCCTCTTTCACGTCAAGGACATATGCCATATGTCCTTGAAGGGTAGCAACTCAGTAGCCATAGATATACGAGATACATCATAGCTAATAATGGCCATATCTCAGCCTGGATCACAACTACAGCAGCATTTTAGGGTTCACTATAAAGTTCAGATTCTTAGAAGTTGAGACCCAGCCTGAGATATCAGGGTTTAGGCTGGAGTCACACTAGCTTAAAAACACTGGTCCAATGTTGATCCAGAAAAGTAGGACAAGTGTGCAATTACAATGCATTTTTCTCAACCAGCATCCATATGACATGTGTATTCAATCCGTACGCAATGCCTTTTTATCATCTTTTACATACTGTAATCTTTTTGTAATTTAAAGCTAGTTTTCTAACTAATAGAGCAATGTTATATACAGATATAGATAGATCATTAGATAGAGATAAAGAGAGATAGATAATGATTAGATATTTAATAAGCTTTGAGGAACTTATCCAACAGCTTTTTAGGAATAAATGTAAAAAAATGGGGTGGGGCCCCCCATATTTTTAATAACCAGCTAAGGGAAAGCAGACAGCTGTGAGCTGGTCTTATTAGTCTGGGAAACGGCCAGCTGTCTGCTTAGCCTTCACTGGTTATTAAAAAGGTGGGACCTTAAAAAAAATGATGTAGGGACCTTTTAATAAGCAAATGCTAAGCCGACAGCTGCGGGCTTATATTAATGGGCTGAGAAGGTCCACGGATATTGGCCCCTTCCCAGCCTAACAGGACCAGCCTTTAGCTTCCCCAGAAATGGCGCATCTAATGGATGTGCTTAGCCTCGGGTCTTCCTGATTGCCCTGGTGCATTGGAAATCAGGGTAATGGTTTTGGGGTTGATGTCAGCTTTGTAATGTCAGCTGACATCAAACCCAGGGGTTAGTAATGGAGAGGTGTCCATAAGACATCCCCCCCATTACTACTCCCATAGTCAAAAGAAAAAAAAAACGCACACACACAAAAGTCCTTTATTTGTAAAAGGCATTCCCTAACAATTTCCCTCTTTTACCCATTTATTATCGCCAAAAAAAGTAATCCACAGAGTCAGTCGTAATCCATTTAAAAGTCCCAGGACAATCCCTGTCTTCTTTGTCCAGTGTATTGAGCCCATTCAGCATATAGTTACCTCAGTGTGGGAAAAGTCTTAATCTCCTTGGCCCCCTCCTGATTCCTACTTCTAGATTTTCCCTGAATCAGAGTGCCACTACTACCTCAGCTGCCACTGCTAGGGTCCCTTTCACCGTGGATGACAGAGCCACCAACACAGCTAGCTTTTAAATCATGACCTCTTTCTCCTCTGACCACATCTTTTCCAATTATAAACCCTTACTATTTTTCTCAGCCAATAAATCAACTGAAATAAGTTGGTCTTGTTAAATATCTTCCTTAGACCCCAGAGTGCTATAGCTTAGAGGACTAAGAGACAGAAAATATAGAGGTATCATTGATGGAATTGAAAGTAAGCAATGTAAAAAAATTAACTATTGCAGCAGATGACGACCAATATCTCAAACTGACAGTGTCACTGTGAGAGGTAACGTCATCCAGCTCTGATTGAGATGAGTGATGTGCCATTTATTCCATAATATCCACTTATTCCTCCTCATTAATATGCTTCCAGCAAGGAAAAGGAGGCCAAGTGGGACTTGTATTTGTTAGTACTGTACTACTGACTGGATGGCTCATGGCAATGGTAGTGATGCTGCTACTTACAGCAACCACATTCTTATTGTCAGAGGTGGGATTTTTTTACTTTAATGTCACCCCATCTATTACCATTTTTGTCACCATATATTTTTAGATTTTTTTAACTGTCACTATAATAAACTTTTGTCACTGTTTTCAACCAAAATCCCCTCTTTCCCAAAAGGGACTGAACAAGAAATTATATTTACATGTGCAGTCAGCAGAAATAACTGGCTACAGTTTTGTTGTGGAATGTACAGATGTCATATATACAGTTAGGTCCAGAAATATTTGGACAGTGACCAAATCTGTGATTTGGACTGTGCATGCCACTGTTTTGGATTTAATTGAAGCAGCTGAGATGCAATTGAAATGTAGACTTTTAGGATTAATTAAAGGGGTTGAACAAAAATGCTTAGGAATTGCAACCATTTTTCTATAAAGCCTCCTCTTTTCAGGAGCTCAAAAAGAATTGGCTGAATTAACTTAATTATAAATTAAATTTTCATTTTAAGTACCCCCCGAGGAAGTAACATACGCGAAACGTGCGTTGGGGTGCTTGGGTGAGTTGGAGATACCGCCATCGCATCTGGTTTGTATTTTTAGCCATTATATATTCGATTTATGTTGAGGAATATACATGTGTTATTAAAAGGCTGATGTTAAGCAATATACATAACAACTATATGGTTATATATTTGATGGAATTGTGCAATATATTTTGATTGTAACTAGTGATGAGCGATCATGCTCGCTACTGCTCGGTGCTCGCCTGAGTATCTCACTGCTCGAGATGCTCGGAGGGAGCTCGGGTCCCCTCCCTGCATGTTTGGTGCTCTTTAGAGCGCCAATCAACATGCAGGTATTGCCTGCCACTCATTGTAATGCAGCAGCCATGGTGGTTGTGGGCATTACAGTGATTGGCTGGCCGAACAGCGTCATCAGGTCTATGTGACGAGCATGGCGGCGCCAGGTCTGATAGACACTCCGGAATCAGACAGAGTAGGGAAAGGAGCTGCTGCCTCAGGGAGAAATTTGCTTGTGTATTAGCTAGTGTAGAGAGAAAAAACGTACATTACACATATCCATCTTAACAAACAGTCCTTTTGAGGACTAACTAATCCATCTGCAGAGATATCAGGCAGGCAGTGTATATAGGCAGGCAGGCAGGGTATATAGCAGACTGCAGTGTATATAGCACAAGAGGCTCCATTCCAATTCTGCCTTCTGCTGCTGTTAGAAATTTCTATACAAAGGCCCAGGTCTCAGGGGCCAGGAATACTTTTTTTTATCTTAATCCTCATTATTTGCTTAAAAAAGCAATCCAGAGAACACCGTTTTTCTACGCCATTTGCTTGCTAGCATTGCAGAATACAGCCATGTCCTTTCCATATTACAGCGCTAGAAATCCAGCTATTTAAAACTATGTTTTCTCCGTCAAACGGATCACATATACGTTGTCAGAAAATACTGCCATTTCTGGCCTCCATTCAAAAATTTCCTTTAGTTTGAACAGCAAACTGGTGGAAATTGCTTCACTGAGACACACTACTTATCTACAGGCCTGGTATTTAAAACTCTGTTTTCTCCATCACACGGATCACATATAGGTTGTCAGAAAATACTGCCATTTCTAGCCTCCATTAAAAATTTCCTTTAGTGTGTCAGTGAAGCAATTCCCACCAGTTTGCTGTTCAAACTACTTACCTACAGGCCAGGTATTTAAAACTCTGTTTTCTCTGTCACACGGATCACATATAAGTTCACTCCAAACTCAGTCATTTGTAGTGAGCGTGGAAGATACTGTCCTCCATTTAAAATGGGCAAGGCACGTGGCAAGGGACGAAGAATTGGACGTGATGATAATGGAGAATGCAGAGGCCGAGGACAAGGTCGTGGGCAAGCTGAAATTGTGCCACAACAAACACCCACATCTTCTCGCCTGATCTTCCTGTCCCAATTCCTAGGGGACCGCAGCACACCACTATTGAACCCAGAGCAGGGTCAAAAGGTTGTTGGTTGGATAGCGGATAATGCTTCCAGTCACTTAGCCACCACCACCACCCTGTCTTCCACACGGTCAAGTCTCAGTAGCCGTGAGTCTGGACCGCATATTCCTCACCCTGATCCTCCTTCCTCCCACCATGCCGAGTGCCCAGAGACAACTGATCCCACACTTGGACACTCTGAAGAGCTGTTCACTTTACCATTTATAGATTTGGGCCTCTCGCCCGGTCCACTTGAAGCAGGGCAAGAGGAGATTGCGTGTAGCGATGCCCAAATATTTGAGCAGCCACAGTCACACGAAGGCGATGGTGGGAAAGTGTCACAAGAGGTGGACCATGATGAGACACAATTGCCAGAAAGTCAGGAGGAGGGCCAGGGTGCGGAAGTGGAAGACGAGTTTGTGGATGATATAGTAACTGACCCAATCTGGCAGGAGGATATGCAGAGCGAGGACAGCAGCACACAGGAGGAGGGAGGCAGAGCACCCCAACAAGCAGGAAGAAGCAGTGTGGTGGCTGCAGAAAGAAGGCAGGCAACCATTCCCCGTAACACCAACACAAAGGAAGTTGCTAGTACAACTGTTAGGTCTTCCCAAGTCTGGTTGTTTTTTAAAAACTCTGCCTATAACCCCAAAAAGGCCATTTGCACCACCTGCCAGACCAGCATCAGCAGGGGTGGCAAAATGACCAGCCTGACCACCACCAGCATGATCAGGCACATAGCAACAAAGCACCTGACTTTGTGGGCCGAACCCCAGGGTCCAGGAACAGTGTCTGCAGGTGGCACCATTGCTTCTTCTGCTGTTGTGCATGCAAGCCAATCCCCTGTCCATGGTGCATGCAAAGATGCCTCCTGCCCTGCACCTGTCATTTCGCACTCTCAAGTAGCAGCATCAGGAAGCACGTCCATGTCCTTGTCCCAGTGCAGCGTTCTGTTGTCCATACCTCAGTCCTTGGAATGCAAGCGCAAATATGCATCTAACACCCCACAGGCCACACTACTAAATTCTGACATTTCACGACTGCTTGCGCTCGAAATGTTGACTTTTAGGCTCGTGGAGACGGAAGCATTCCGCAACCTGATGACGGCGGCCGTCCCTCGTTACTCGGTCCCCAGCCGCCATTATTTCTCCCGGTGTGCCATCCCCGCTGTTACCCTCACGCCCGGACTGACTGGCATGAGCGTGATTAGTGATCCCACTGTACCATGAACCGAGGAGTGCCTGGAGGGGCGTAACTAAGTATCAACCCTGTCCGACCAAAGTCGCATGGCGGCTCAGTCGACTCCGTGAACCAGGGAGGAACAGAGCAGAGGGACAAGGTGCTACTCCAGGTCAGAACCCGGTCACAGCTGTTGACCCACACCGGGGAATGCAGGAACAGGCAGGTTAGCTGGTATGCAGACAGGTGGGTACTTAGCAGGCACTACTGGTATGTAGGCAGGTGGGTACTGGCAGGTGCGGCTGGTATGCAGACAGGCGGGTGCTGACAGGCACGGCTGGAATACAGACAGGCAGATACTGGCAGGTATGAACGCAGGCTGGATAGGGACCAGTACAGACTGGGATACAGGAACAGAGCCGCAGGTGCGGTGGACTAGCAGAGCAAAACCGCAGGAGCGGTGAACAAGCAGATCGGAGCAAAACCGCAGGTGCGGTGAACAAGCAAAGTAGAGCACAACCGCAGGTGCGGTGAACAAGCAGAGTGGAGCAAAACCGCAGGTGCGGTGAACAAGCAGAGCGGAGCAAAACCGCAGGTGCGGTAAACGAGCGGAGCGGTGAACAAGCAGAGCAGAACAGAACCGCAGGTGCGGTAACAAGCAGAGCAGAGCGGAACCGCCGGAGCGGTGATCAAGCAGAGCAGAACAGAACCGCAGGTGCGGTAAACAAGTGGAGCAGAGCGGAACTGCCGGAGAGGAGAACAAGCAGAGCAGAACAGAACCGCAGGTGCGGTAAACAAGCGGAGCAGAGCGGAACCGCCGGAGCGGAGAACAAGCAGAGCAGAAGGTGAAGGCAGACAGGACAGGGCTCTGTTCACATGGAACAGACTGGAAAATACAGGAAAATGGTTAGAACACAGGAGGTAGATACAGACGCAGGGAAAGGGGACAAGCAGAACCAGATACACACAAGGGACTTACAATGAAGTAGCGAGTGGAGACAAAACTCACAAACAGAAGTACAGAGACAACGAGTTGGAGTTAGGTGCATGTTCAGACACTGCAGGAAAAGGAAGGTGCGGACATAGAGAGAAACAAGTAACGGGCTAGGACACTGTTCAGTTAGGAACTGAACCGGGAACAAGATACCGGAATGATAAATATACACAATAGGATAACTAGGTTCATCTTATTCATTCAGTTAATTCATGAGGAAAATCCAACAGTTTTTTTCTAAAGGCTAATTCTCTTTCCCCATTGCAATAAATCAAACATCAGAAAATTCATTTCAAGTATTTCAATAGATTTATTAATTACAGAAATTTATTCTACAAACAACAGATACCCCTCATAAAACATGCCCCTAAAAGAGACCCATTTAAAAATAGAGACAGTGTAGTCTAGTACAGTAAATTATAATTAATATATGGACATGGTCAGAAATAACAAGTATAAGAGTATATCACCAAATATAGCTTGAATATCAGGGAACCAACAATGACACGTATATATAGCATGCATCTATAGTCAATAAAATATAGATGCTATATATACGTGTCATTGTTGGTTCCCTGATATTCAAGCTATATTTGGTGATATACTCTTATACTTGTTATTTCTGACCATGTCCATATATTAATTATAATTGACTGTACTAGACCACACTGTCTCTATTTTTAAATGGGTCTCTTTTAGGGGCATGTTTTACGAGGGGTATCTGTTGTTTGTAGAATAAATTTCTGTAATAAATAAATCTATTGAAATACTTGAAATGAATTTTCTGATGTTTGATTTATTGCAATGAGGAAAGAGAATTAGCCTTTAGAAGATACAGGAACGAGCCTGGGAACTCAGCCCCCAGGGTGGTGGAAACAGACTAGAAGTCAGAGATACAGGTAGCGACCCTGGGTACTCAGCCCCCAGGGTGGCTTAAACAGACTAGAAGTCACAGGTACAGAAAAAGGCCCTGGGTACTCAGCCCCCAGGGTGGCGGACAGACTAGAGTCAGGACAGGACCTGGCACCTCAGTTGCAAAAGACAAACTGAGTGAAAGTGTTGTTCAGGCACCTCCTACTGGATGGAGGGGGTTTAAGTATCCAGTGACTCACAGCAATAGGCTGGGGATGCATTAGGACTGTGCACACAGTGGCTATAAGAAACAAGCAGAAAGCCGCGCCGATGCCCTAAGCAATCAGACAAGAGACATGGACAAAGCAGGTACTGGAGCAAAGAGTGCAGCATGGACTGACAGGTAAGATTGCGGTCTTGCATGGTGGGAGGTGGTGCACCATGCAAGCACGCCACCAGGGATGTTACACCCGCATTACACAAGCACGTGTCCCAAAACATTAGCCGTGCCTTCAACAACGCTGTTACCGGGAAAGTCCACCTAACCACGGACACGTGGACAAGTGCTTGTGGGCAGGGAAGGTACATCTTGCTGACGGCACACTGGGTTAACGTAGTGGAAGCCGGGACCCAGTCGGACCTTGGAACGGAACACGTCCTCCTGACGCCAAGGATTGCGGGCCCTAGGTCAATCAGGGTTGCCCCCACTGTCAACAGCTCCTGCACCTCATCCTCCTCAGCCTTCTCCTCCTCTTCAGCCTCCATCTCTGAAATGACCACATCAGTCACAAGCTGGAAGCACTGCCTCGGCAAAGCGGCAACAGACTGTGCTGAAGCTAATATGCTTAGGTGACAAACCGCACAATGCTGAAGAGTTGTGGACAGCTCTGAAAGAGCAGACAGATCTGTGGCTCACACCGCTGAACCTACAGCCAGGCATGGTCATGTGTGACAATGGCCGGAACCTGCTGGCGGCTCTGAGGCGAGGCGAGCTCACACACGTACCATGCCTGGCAAATGTGCTTAACCTCGTGGTTCAGTGGTTTCCCAAATCCTACCCGGAGCTGCCGGATCTGCTTGTTAAAGTACACCACCTGTGTGCCCATTTTAGAAAGTCAGCTACAGCTTCCGCCACCCTTGCCGTGTTTCAGCAGCATTTGCAGCTTCTGGCTCACAGACTGGTGTGTGGTGTCCCCACGCGTTGGAACTCTACATTGCAGATGTTGGGAAGGATTTGTGAGCAGAAGAGGGCAGTTGTTGAGTACCAGCATCAACAAGGCCATCAGTATTCAGTTCAGACTCCACTCATAAGACCTCAGGAGAGGACATGGATGTCAGACATATGTACCATCCTCCAAAACTTTGAGGACTCCACCAAGATGGTGAGCGGCGATGATGCCTTAATTAGCGTCACCATCCGGCTTCGGTGTCTTCTGAAACGCTCTCTGCTCACAATCAAAGAGGATGCATTGCAGGCAGAGCATGATGAGATGGAGCAAGAAACCATACAGGGTGATTACACACAGCCAAGCCTCATCTCATTCCAATGTGGATTGGGTTACATTGAGAAAGAGGAAGAGGAGGAAGGACAGGAGCTAATTTCATGCACTATAGACGGTACTACCTGCACAGCTGTCATACCGTCTGCTCAGCGTTAATGGACAGAGGACAGAGAGGAGGAGGAGGAGGAGAGCATGGTCAGTCATCCTCTTGGGGAGGACACGGAAGTCTTGCCTGTTAGTAGTCTGGCACGCATGGCTGATTTTATGTTACTCTGCCTTTCCCATGACCCTTGCGTTCTCAAAAGTTTGGGTGACAGTCATTACTGGTTGGTGACACTTCTATTCCCATGCTACAAGGAGAACTCTATATCTCTTTTTCCTGGGGCGGACAGGTCTACAAAAAAGGGGCTGTACCAAAAGGCCCTTGTTGCAGAACTATTAAAAAAATTCCCATCTGAAAACGCTGGCGGCAGAGGGCACGCTTCGTTGGACAACCAAGGAGTACAGGCGAGATAGACACAACTTCAATCCAGCATTGGCAGGGGAACACAGTCAAAGTTCTGGGAGAGTTTTCTCAGACCCTCCCATCGCACAGGCCCTGAGGCGCGGGGTACTCTCACAAGGAGTGCAAAGTTTGGGAAGATGCTGAGGGAGTACCTTCCCGACCGTACCAATGTCCTCCTTGATTCCACTGTGCCTTATAATTATTGGGTATCCAAGCAGGATACGTGGAATGAACTGGCTCTCTATGCCTTGGAGGTCCTGGCCGGCCCTGCCACCAGCATTTTATCAGAGCGGGTTTTTAGTACCGCTGGTGGAATTATAACGATAAGCGCATCCGCCTGTCAACTGAAAATGCTGACAGGCTGACTCTTATAAAAATGAGCAAGGGCTGGATTGGGCCAGACTTCTCAACACCACCGAATGATAGCAGCGTAACATAAACTCAAATCCAGTGTCTTTTCTTGGGAGGTGTATTCCCATGCACCTTTTCACACCCACACATGGGTATACTCTTCCTGATTTTGGCTATTTGCTCTTGTCCTCCTCCTTCTCCTCATCCTCCACCACCATATCACCAGGGTGACTGTGGTTCGTGATGCAACACTCACATAATTTTTTTAAAGGGTGTTTATGATGCCTGTAAAAAAAAAAATTATACAGTATGTTCATGTATAACCCCCAGGGGTAAATGTTTGTTAGCCCCTACACTTAGTGAATGGGCATTACAAGTATAGGAGCCCCGCTCCTTTCTAATGGGAACATTTTTTTATGAGGCCCTCCTCCATGTCTCTTCCAAGGGGCATTGAAGTGCCTCCAAATTTTTGGCAGCCCTTGCATTCACTGCATAGGCCAACACTATGGGAAACTCTCTCCTTTCTAATGTGAATTTGTCGTTACTGTGGCCCTGCTCTGTATCTCTTTAAATTGTTAGTGGGGTTTTTCCTAAATTTGGTCATCCTTTAGACTCACTGCATACCCTATATCTGTATAGCAGACCCTCTCCTTTCTAATGGGAACATGTCGTACTTGTTACTGTGGCCCTGCTCTATGTGTCTTTAATTTCTTAGTGGGGTTTTTCCTAAATTTGGTCAGCCGTTGGACTCACTGTATACCCTATAACTGTATAGCAGACTCTCTCCTTTCTAATGGGAATTTGTCGTTACTGTGGCCCTGCTCTATGTGTCTTTAATTTCTTAGTGGGTTTTTTCCTAAATTTTGTCAGCCGTTGGACTCACTGCATACCCTATAACTGTATAGCAGACTCTCTCCTTTCTAATGGGAACATGTTGTACTCCTTACTGTGGCCCTGCTCTATGTGTCTTTCAGAGTCCCTCCATCATCAATGAAACAGGATGTGTCTGATGATGTGTCCCACACCACATTGCCAGATAAGGTTGTAAAATGTTAAAATTACATTTCCCGGTCAATGCATTTGCCTTAAAAAATAACGTAAAAAAAAAACAAAAAAACAGGAGGATCTTTCTTTAGTATAAAAACAGAATTGCCAATTTAACCGCAATGTAATCACATTCTTCAGCTCCTGCACCTCCTCCTCCATCTCCGAAATGACCACATAAGTCACAAGCTGAAAGCACTGCTGCACTGCCTTGGCCAAGCGGCAACAGGCTGTGCTGAAGATAACATGCTTAATGCTTAGTTGACAAACCGCCCAGCACTGCAGAGTTGTTAAAAGCTGTAACACAGCAGCTTGATTTGTGGCTCTCACTGCTGAACATACAGTCAGGAATGGTCGTGTGTGACAATGGGCGGAACCTGGTGACGGAGAAATGACAACCGGAGTAGATATGCTTTCCCTCTATGCCAGTCCTTTCACGGAGCTAAAAATATGCCTGTGGTGAAATACAACTCCCACTGAGAAGCTGTTTCAGATTGAAAAACATTGTGCCCACCAGAGGATTTGATTCTGAGGGCGCACCTTTTTCCCCCGCTCAAGAGCCCCATAAGCAGCTGCAAAGTTAGCGCTATCATGAACTCTCCTGATGTAGAAGCCAATGCACACTAGAGGATTCTCTGGTGGGACCGTCCAACCCTGCCGAGAAGCAGTCCTGGCTAAGAAAAGTGTGTGGGAAGGTTTCGGGACACTCTATGGCTGCTTTTTTGCTGAGGTGGAAACCCACGCAAAAACGGGGAGAGCATACAAAATCCTTGCAGATGCTGTCCTTGCTGGGATTTGAACCCAGGATCCCAGCGCTGCAAGGCTTCAGTGCTAACCACTGATCCAATGTGCTGCCGTTCACCCTCTGATATCTAACAGGCTGGAGAAACTTGCACCTACTGCCACTCTATCTTCAGCTCTTTTGTGAGGAGCTAATGTATTTGGGCAGCCACTCAGTCTACCAAGTAAAATTCCAGAGAAGGAAATTGGGGAAGGCTTCGCTACTGGTACTGGTTGCAGTGTTAATACCATGGTGTCGAACCATAGTTTACTGGAAATATTCCAGGATGGTAGGAGGCAAGCAGATTCCCACAGAAAAGTACCCGCAGTAATGTTCAGGGACCTGCGCTTGTAGAAGGCGGACTCAATACCGGGAGAAAAAGTGGCGGCTGGGGACCGAGTATGGACACGAGGCATGAGGTTGTCAAAAGCTTCTGCTTCCACAAGCCTAAAAGGCCACATTTCAAGTGAAAGCAGCTTTAGAGGACTTCCTGTGAGAAATGACAGCTGGAGGAGATATTGTTTCCCAAGTCCTTTCACCAAGCTAAAGAATATGGCTTTGGTGAAATACAACTCAGCAAAAAAAGCTGTGGACTGGCTCCGTACCATCGATGGCCACATTCACCTGCCCACGTGTTTGTGGTTAGGCGGTCCTTCCCAGTAAGTGCACTGGGGAGGGCACGGGTAATGTTGTGGGACCCGTGCTTGTGGAAGGCGGAGACGATACCGGGAGATATAGTGGCGGCTGGGGACTGAGTATTGACACCCGGCCACCGTCGGCATGAAGCTGTGAAAAGCTTCCACCTCCACGAGCCTAAAAGGCCCCATTTCAACTGCAAGCAGCTGCCCAGAAATCTGGCAGTTTAGTATTGCATTAAATTAATTCTCATCCCTCATTTAAAGATAAATAAAGAAGTCATATACTAAGTAAATGTACTATATCAAAAATGTTTTTATTACAGAGACAAAAAACACACCCCTTACATAAAACTATTGCAAGCCCCTAAAAAATGAGAAGAAAAACCCCATTAAAAATAGAGGCAATGTGGTTTTATAGAGTAGCTAGATATGACACCATGATAAATACAGAATTGTATTACAGAAAAAATACAGGGGTACAAAATGGTTTTAATCAGATATAATTCACATAGGTCATATATAGCATGCAGACAAAATTATGCAGACCCTCCATAGGATCTAGCAATAGCGGATAAACAGCTTGTAAATAGCATGTATGCAAAAAATCAATACATATGCAGTAAGTTGTAGATAGTATAAGTCATATGGAATATACATATAGTTAGGATATAGCATAGGATCCGGAGCAAGCATCTGGATGGATGAGAATTAATTTAAATTATATAGGTTATCCTCATTTTCGTCTTTGAATAAAAATATTATAGGAGTAATGAATCTTTGTATCCTAATTTGCTTAGGCAGTTTAGTGTTGCGGCCTTTGGGTGGGTGAGTGGCTGGCTGCATACTTGCACTTGCATTCCAAGTAACAGAAAACTAAGCAGATGGTGGCCTCTATCATCATCATGGCCTCACCTCGGCACTATGAACTCTCTTGAAGGAGAAGCCAGCTCCCACCGGAGGAGTCTGTTTTTTTGGTGGGTCCGTCCAACCCTGTTGAAATGCAGTCCTGGCTAAGAAAAGTGTGGGGGAAGGTTCCTGGACACTATATGGCTGTTTTCTCAACGTGGATCGAACGTGCTTATGCATGTTATTTCTCAAACCGGATTGCAGATTAGGCCATTGCTCAACTCTGTAGTCATGAAATTAAATGCGCAAAGAAAGATGTTTGTGTGTCAAAAGCACCACCGAGAAGTGCAAATTGATGTTGGATGGGCTGCCATTGCTTCTGCAAAAGTTGCTTTAGAGGACTTCCTGGGAGAAATGACACCCAGAGTAGATACAGTTTCCCTCTATGCCAGTCCTTTCATCGAGCTAAAGAATATGGCTGTGGTGAAATAGAACTCAGCAAAAAAAGCTGTGGACTGGCTCCGTACCGTCCCTGGCCACATTCACCTGTCCACGTGTTTGTGGTTAGGCAGTCCTTCCCAGTAAGTGCACTGGGGAGGGCATGGGTAATGTTGTGGGACCCATGCTCGTGGAAGACGGAGAAGACACCGGGAGAAACAGTGGCGGCAGGGGACCGAGTATGGACACCCGACTGCCGCCGGCATGAGGTTATGAAAAGCTTCCGCCTCCACGAACCTAAAAGGCCACATTTCAAGTGCAAGCAGTTGTCAAAAATTTGGCAGTATAGTATTGCAGCCTGTGGGTGGGTGGGTGGCTGGCTGCATACTTGCGCTTGCCTTCCAAGGAATGGGGTAGGGACAGCTGAACGCTGCTCTGGGACAAGGACGTGGACAGTGATTGTTGAAAGTTTGCAACGACAGGTGCATGGCGGGAAGCATCTTCGCATGCGCCAAGGATCACTTATGATGGGCACACTTTTAGGCAGTGAGCTGGGATTCAGAAATGCTTTCAGAGCTCTTCCCCATGCTGTTCCCATGTTTTTTCAGCACTGTATGCATGTGTCTGATGATGTGTCACACACCACATGGCCAGATAAGGTTGTAAAATGTTAAAAATTACATTTCCCAGTGAATGCATTTGTCTTGGTTGAAAGCAATGCAAAAGAGCAAAAACGCATCAAAAACGCAACGTGTGAACATAGCCCAAGGTGTGGAGGATTATTTTTGTTTTTGGTTACTTATTTTTCCTTATATACAAATCATTACCCTGGAAAGGATGTTCCTTAACATATTTCCCAGGAAAATCCATTTTGATTTCGTTTTTTATGTTTAATTGTGAGTCCGTAAATGTGGCGTAATACCTCTGACAACATTGTTGACAGCAGTGATCTGGGAGTCCGAGATGCTTCCAGGGGTCTTCCCCATGCTGTTCCCATGTCATTTGAGCACTGTTCCCATCGATTTGGGCAATTTTTAGGCCCTCTGCAGACCACCGGGGGGAGCCGCCTGAAAAATGCTCGAGTTCCCCATAGACTTACATTGGGCTCGTTGCTTGGGTCGAGCACCTGAGTATTCCAATTTGTTCGACCCAAGCAACGAATACCAGAGCATTTTAGTGCTCATCACTAATTGTAACATAACCAACTAATTGATTCACATTTTGCATTATACTGTGTGATTATATACCTGATGGAATTGTGCAATATATCTTGATTGAACTTAGCCAACTAATTGATTCATATTTTGCATTATATATGGGCAATATTGTTGTATATCAAGTTTTTTTGTACAATGTATTAGAAGAGATAGAATTATATAATAGACTTCTTTGAAATTTAACTAAATGCATTAATTCACGCTAGGGGGCCAGGGGTCACGAGGTAAGTGGGTCCTAATAGCCTTCCTGACCGGTAATAGCATGTAATACATGATTCAACACCGCAAAATGAGATATTCTTGCTTGATTCAGTGAGGTGACACTAACTGGGGTTTGAGATTTCAGCACAGGGTAACTGTGTGCTGGGTGCATGAGCACTGATATTTTGCAGCCTGCATTCATGATTGCACTTGAGGCATAGACTGAGAAGTGCATTGAGGTCAAGGGTACATTGCTGGAAAAGGAAGAAAAAAAAAAAAACTCTTTAAATCTCTTAGTTTGCGAGTGTGAACGAGCTGCGTGTGTCCGGAGCGTAAGTGCGAACGAAAGTAAGTGTGTGACTTGTTTTTCAGTGAAGAGGTATTTGGGAATCCTGCAGAAAATACCTGTGTGAATTGCGGTGAGTGCTGCATTGTGACCTGCTGAGTGCTTTTCTACCTGTTTAGATTTATTGGGCTTTTTAAAACCTATTTTCTCACTACAGTTTTAGTTTCTTAGTTTACTACCTGTGTATTTAAGGGTTAACTACAGTGCACTAAAATCCTGAGGTGTAGATTTACTCACAAGGGGTTAATTAAGGGGAAGGGGTCATAATTAAGGGTTTATAAGGGGCAGCTGGTTGGGCATCAAGTCCTTTGGAAGTGCATTGAGGTGAAGGGTACATTGCTGGAAAAGGAAGAAGAAAAAAAAAAAAAAAACTCTTTAAATCTCTTAGTTTGCGAGTGTGAACGAGCTGCGTGTGTCCGGAGCGTAAGTGCGAACGAAAGTAAGTGTGTGACTTGTTTTTCAGTGACTTTGGATTCAGGGAGTTTGGAAGGGAGGACTTAGGACTGAATTGCTGACTGTATTTCATTCTTTCTTTACTTTACTTTTTACTTAATTAATCCACCTGACCTACTTATCTGATTCCCCCGTCCATACTTGATACTTAATTGATCCCCCGTCCATACTTAACTGATCCCCCGCCGATATCTAATTGATACACTTGCATATCCCTAATTGATCCCCGTCCATACACCTATATATAAATAATTGTGTTTTGTACTTGTATATATATACTGACTGTATCCCCATATTTAGAATGACGTCCATGTTGGCCGGAGCCGTGCAGTGTATATCTTGCGCAATGTATGCATTCCGTGAGCAACCGCTCGAGGATCCATACTGCTGCGAGAGATGTGAGCATATCGTGCACTTGGAAGCCCAAATTCTGGATCTAAGTGCTCAGATAGCGGTACTGAGGAGCATCGACAACATGGAACGGAGTTTGCTGCTCACCGAGCAGACACTCAATGGGTCAATACTGGGGGTGGAGCATAGAGGGGAAGTGCAGGCTGAACAGGCAGGGAGCTGGATAACAGTTAGGAGGGATAGAGGGAAGAAGTATAGGAAGGCTGGTTCAGAACCGGCATTATTGGAGCACGACAGATCCTCTGACTGCCGGGTGAGTGAGGGGGAGGGGGGAAGTGTAGGGCAGGCAAGACAGGTTCTGGTAGTGGGTGACTCTATTATTAGGGGGACAGACAGGGCAATCTGTCACAAAGACCGGGATCGCCGAACGGTGTGCTGCCTCCCTGGCGCTCGAGTCCGGCACATCGCAGATCGGGTTGACAGGTTACTGGGTGGGGCTGGCGAAGACCCAGCGGTCATGGTCCACATCGGCACCAATGACAAAGTGAGTGGTAGATGGAGGGTCCTTAAAAATGATTTCAGGGACCTAGGTAGGAAGCTTAGGGCAAGGACCTCCAAGGTAGTTTTCTCAGAAATACTACCAATCCCGCGAGCCACACAGGAGCGCCAACGGGAAGTTAGGGAGGTGAATAAGTGGCTAAAGAGTTGGTGCAAGGCAGAAGGATTTGGGTTCATGGAGAACTGGGCCGACTTCGCGGTCGGCTACAGGCTCTACCGTAGGGACGGGCTGCACCTCAATGGGGAGGGTGCAGCGGTGCTGGGGAAGAAGATGGCTAATAGGTTGGAGGAGTTTTTAAACTAGAGACGGGGGGGGAACCAAGGAAATAGGTGGGATGTGAGGCAAGCAAGGGGGAAGGGGAGAAGTGAATATAATGAGGGTGCAGAGGGGGGTGGGGATAGTACAGTTAGATCGTTAGAGAAGAATAGGAAGCTAAATAACCCCAAAGTTTTATCTTGCATGATGACCAACGCAAGAAGCCTGACCAATAAGGCGGATGAGCTGCAGGCGCTTATATCGGAGGAAAGGTATGACATCGTAGGTATAACAGAGACTTGGCTAGACGATAGCTACGACTGGGCGGTAAATTTATTAGATTATAGTTTATTTAGAAGGGACCGGAAACAGGGGAAAGGCGGAGGAGTCTGCTTATATGTAAAGTCATGTCTAAAACCCAGACTACGGGAAGATATAGGAGAGGGAGAAGAGGGGGTCGAGTCCATGTGGGTAGAGATAGAGGGGGCAAAAAATAAGAATAAAATATTACTGGGGGTCTGCTATAAGCCACCAAATATAACAGAGGAGAATGAGAATCTGCTATTAGGACAAATAGACAAAGTAGCAAAACAATGAAGTGATTGTAATGGGGGATTTCAACTACCCGGATATTGACTGGGAAACAGAAACCTGTAAATCTCAGAAAGGAAAAAGGTTCTTGACAAATATTAAGGATAATTATCTCTCCCAACTAGTGCAGGAACCAACGAGAGGGAAGGCCGTGTTGGACTTAATATTGACTAATAGGCCTGATAGAATAACTGAGGTACAGATAGGGGGGCACCTAGGTAATAGCGATCATAATATTATCGACTTCAAAATGCCCTTCAGTAGGGTTATCAATAAGGGAACAACAAAAACATTAAACTTTAGGACGGCGAAGTTTGATCAGCTGATAGAAAACCTTCAACTTATTGACTGGGACAAAGTACTTAATCAATGGAATACGAATAGTAAATGGGAAACCTTCAAAAGAATTCTGAATACTCAGTGCGAGAGGTATATACCGTATGGGAATAAAAGGGCCAGAAATAAGAGGAAACCAATATGGTTGAACAAGAACTTAAAGGGGGCGTTAAATAGCAAAAAAGAGGCATTCAAGAGATTAAAACAGGAAAACAGTAAGGAGGCACTAATGTGTTACAAGGAAAAAACGAGAACCTGTAAAAAACAAATAAAAATAGCGAAGGAGGAAACAGAGAAACGTATTGCTAGGGAAAGTGGATCAAATCCCAAACTGTTCTTTACATATATAAATAGTAAAAGGATTAAATCGGATAATATTGGACCGATAAAAAGTGAGGAAGGCAAAATCATAGAGAAAGATGAGGATAAAGCTAATCTATTAAATATTTTTTTTTCGACAACTTTCACAAAGGAAATAGAACTAACAGGCGAAATGAGAAGTGACAAGCTTAATCCTCCACTAAGTATGACAAATCTAACCCAAGTTGAGGTACAGAAACGCCTCAGTAACATTAAAATAAACAAATCACCAGGACCTGATGGCATACACCCACGGGTACTAAGGGAACTAAGTAATGTGATAGACAGACCGTTATATCTTATATTTAAGGACTCTGTTGAGACTGGGTCTGTGCCACTTGATTGGCGACAGGCGAATGTAGTGCCAATATTCAAAAAGGGAGCGAAAAGTGACGCCGGAAACTATCGGCCGGTGAGTCTGACGTCCTTTGTGGGCAAAATTTTTGAAAGCTTCATTAAAGAGGCAATTACGGAGCATCTTGATGCTAATAATCTTTTAATCCCGAACCAACATGGATTCATGAGGAATCGCTCCTGCCAAACAAATCTGATTGACTTCTACGAGGAGGTTAGCTCTCGAGTAGTGTTGAGCCACCCCCGTAGTGTTCGAGTTCGGTTCGGTTCGTCGAACACCCGTGTGTTCGCCGAACTGTTCGTCGAACACCTTCGAACACCGTTAAAACCAATGGCAGGCAAACAAAAACACATAGAAACACATAGAAAACACCTTCAAAGGTGTCCAAAAGCTGACAAACTGCTCAGAAGACACAACTAACACATGGAAAAGTGACAAGTACATATAGTCATGCGAAAAGAAAAGAGGTGGAGGAGTAAAAGGAGGGGGAGACACAGATATAGGCATGTCATGCCCTTCTAAAATCCAAAAAGTGAGAAGCCGAGACGGCCAGTCCGCTCCTGCCCGTGCCACCTCCGTGTCGCCGGGTTTGTGCCAGAGCCGCGGTGAACCCTGACGGCCAGCCCCCCTCTCCCAATACTGGTGCCTGTCCGCTGGTGGGTCGAGAGAGCCCCCCTGTGGTGGAGGCAGCTCTAAGCTTTTTAATTTAAATTGTCCCTCTAATTTGAATGAATACACTTTAAATCCATTTACAAGGATCTATTGGAGGGCAAGTCTCATGCCAGCAGCCGCGTAATTCCAGCTCCAGTAGCGTCCACTAAAGCTGCTGCAGTTAAAAAGCTTTTATAAGGATCGAGCTCGGCTGTCCACCGCAAGGCATCCTAGTGCCAGTCCCAGCCCCTATGCCTTGGGGTGCCTCCTGATGCTCTTCACTAAGTATCCCGTGGTCCCGAAGCGTTTCCTTTGAAAAAATTAAGTGTCCAAACTACAGGTGGTGTAGCTTGCTTAACAGCCGGGATAATCCGCTGACTAGCAGACACTGCTACTAGGCACAAAGTATTTCCTGGGCTAGATGCAGTTAAAAATTTGTAAGTAGATACTCTCGTTGGATGCTGAGAAAGCATTCCATAGAGTCTCCTGGCACGCCATATATGATTCTCTTAAAAAGCTTGGGGTAGGGGTCTAGGGGACCCTTTTATAGCCAAAATCACGGCCCTGTATCACAATACGTCACCTAGGCTGAAGATAAATGGAACTGTAGCACCGAGGGCTCGGTTGCTACAGACGTATTGCACCTCACCCAGAGGTGTGATATCTCACTCTCAGATAAGGATGGAGTGTGAATCAGGACCCGACACCTGCATGCATTACACCACATTGCCGTGGGGCAGGGCGACCAATATGCCCCTGAGATGGGCACGACAGTCCCTGTCCCTGGCTGGAGTGGGGGGAGGGAACACTGAGGAAGGGGAACCCTGCAGTGCAGGAGCAGGGAGGAAGCAGTTCCTGGGTGCATTGAGAAGGGAGTATAAAAGGTGGGCACCATCTTAGTTCAGTGCAGAGAAGTCTGAGCAGAAGTGGCAGGGAGCAGGGGCTCTGCATGAGCTCTGCTCCGGAGGCGGGCCTAGTAACAGAGGCCCAGGCCTGCAAGAGGGAGAAGGAAGGAAGAGGAGCGGAGAAGGCTCCAGGAACGAGGAATGAAGGGATCCCAGGGGTGCGGACGGGCGAGTCGCCACCGCACGCCCGAATCCACCTGCGTGGAGGGGTCAGGCCAAAGGGGGAGACCGGTCCCCGAACTAGTGGAGGCAGGAAACGACCCTCAGCTAGAAACCGGAGTCTCTGACATTTTATGTGGCGCAGCCCCTTGCTCCACCCGCTAGGAAGGCACCACATAAGGTCAGGGAAACTGGCGCCAAGTTTACCAAGAGGAGGCCCGAGGCAGCCGGACAGAAGTGTTGGTAAGAAAGGCCAGACAAAGGACACACAAAGGGGGTCCTGTGAAGCGCTCCAAAGTTATCTGGGAGTTGTCTGAGCCCCTCACCTGGTGAGCACAGTACGACGTGGGCAGCCGTTACCTGCAGACGTGGTCTGGATAATAAGAACTGTGAGTAAAGGCCCTGAACTGCATCACTGACTCCGTGTCGTTACTGCTGCTGCCCTGCACCATCACCCCCATCCTCCGCATACACTGCCCTGAGGCTATACTCCTCCCGTGGGGAGTTATGCTACGCTCTGCTGCACCCACAACACCAGCCTTAGCGGTCTGCCCTGTAGCGGCGGTTCACACTGACCGCAATCCACGGGTGGCGTAGTCGGACATTTAAACATCAAAACCACATAAATAGTTCCGCCACTGGTTTGACCGCCCTGAGCCACGGAACCGGATCGCCGCCACGAAGACTACAACCACCAGCATCCACCAAAAAGGGTCCGGCTCCGGGTGTCCCAAGGCCCAGGGGGTGCGTCAGAACATTTTCATCACCTTTCACAATCACCAATGGGACAAGGCAGGGATGTCCTCTGTCCCCTCTCTTATACATCCTAGTGACGGAGCACCTGCTCTCATCAATTCGCCATAACCCCAATATTAGGTGGATTGAGGTGGGAGGCACCGAGTACAAGTGCTCTCTATTTGCTGATGATGTCCTAGTATATATCACTCAATCACATATATCCATCCCTGCTGTTATGGCTGAAATAGATCACTTTGTTACATGGTAAAATTTTAAAATCAATGCAGCGAAGTCTGAGGCCCTCGATGTCTCCCTCCCTAAATCCATATAGGATTCCATCCAGTCCAACTTTCCCTTTGCCTGGCCCTCACAGGGTATCAAATACTTAGGAATTCCTATTCATAGAGACCTCTCCCATCTATGTTATCTTAATTTTGGGCCCTTTATTGAACAATTCCATACAGACCACGGTTGGCAAGTTGGAACTGTGAGATTCACTACGTGCACCACTGGTATTTTGTGGAAAAGCACATGTAAGATTCTGCAACAGTCTCTGCTGATACTCCTGCATGCATGCATCCCTTTCTATGGCAGGAATAATTTCTGCAAATTTACTTTTGTACCGGGGATCTAACAGTGTGGCAACCCAGTAGTCAGGATTATTTCTAATTCTCACAATTCGAGGGTCATGTTGCAGGTAGTGCAGCAAGAAGGCACTCATGTGTGTTGCGCATCCAGGAGCACCAAGTCCCTGTTGTGTTGGTGGCGAGGTAACAATCATGCTTCCTTCCTCTGTCCTCTCCCCCCAACCTCGCACAACAGAAATGTGATCAAGGTCTCCCTCATCTGATGAGTCTTCCATCAGTTCGTCCTCCACTTCTTCCTGGGCTCCTGCACCTTCCTCACTAGTTTGGCTGCTACCATGCGCCCTGGTAAAATCATCTCCCCCACCCTCACATGCCTGCCGCCCTGGTGCTGCCGACCGTCTGGACCTTGCAGATGTTAGCCCTTCCGCATACAACTCCTCCTCCTCTACTTCCTCCACCTCCTCTTGTGCCACCACCTGACTCCGAATTCTGTTTAACATGTGCTCCAGCATGTAAATCACCGGAATAGTCATGCTGATAATGGCATCGTCAGCACTAAACATCTTCGTCGCCATTTCAAAACTGTGCAGAAGGGTGCATAGGTCCCTGATCTGAGACCACTCCTCCAGCGTGATTTGCCCCACCTCTGAATCTCGTTGGCCCAGGCTATACGTCAGAACGTATTGCACCAGGGCTTGTCGGTGCTGCCACAGTCGCTGCAACATGTGCAGAGTTGAATTCCACCGGGTAGGCACATCGCATTTTAGCCGGTGAAGTGGCAGGCCCAACGACTTCTGTAGAGATGTAAGTCGCTGAGCTGCGGGATGCGAACGGCGCAAGTGAGCACACAGCGACCGTGCCCTCTGCAGAAGGCCATCTAGTCTGGGATAGTGGGCTAAAAATTGCTGGACAACCAGGTTCAACACGTGAGCCATACAAGGCACGTGTGTGACATTGCCCCGGCGAAGGGCCGCACCCAGGTTTGCAGCATTGTCGCACACGGCCTTCCCTGGTTTCAGGTCCAGTGGAGACAACCATTCATGAAATTGGTTCTCCAGAGCTGACCACAACTCCTCAGCTGTGTGACTCACATTTCCCAGACATTTCAATGTAAAAACCGCCTGATGACGTTGAGCCCTACTGCCAGCATAGTAAGGAGGTGTGCAGGATCCCTTCTGCGCAGTTAGAAAGCTTGTGGCATGACCAGACAGGCTTTGGGTGCAGGTGGAAGACCGAGAGGAGGTTGAGGAGGCAGAAGCAGTGGAGGAAAAATGACATAAAGAGGATTGACGCACAACTCGTGGGGACGGCAAGACTTGGACAGCAGCCCCTTGTCCTGCTGTCACCATAGTTACCCACTGCCCAGTCAGCGACATGTAACGCCCCTGTCCATGCCTACTCGTCCAAGTGTCTGTGGTGAAATGCACCCTGTCACACACAGAGTTTCTCAAAGAAGCGGTGATGTTGTGTGCGACATGCTGGTGGAGCGCAGGCACACCTTTCTTTGAGAAGTAGTGCCGACTGGGCATCTGGTACTGGGGCACTGCGACGGACATAAGGTCTCGAAAATCCTCTGTGTCCACCAGGCGGAAAGGCAGCATTTCTGTAGCCAAGAGCTTGCAGATGGTGAAATTCAACCTCTTAGCTTTCTCATGGCTAGGAGGAAATGGTCTTTTACTTGTCCACATCTGAGGGACCGAGGGCTGGCTATTGTGCTTAGACGGGGTTGATAAGGGTGTCCCCGGCAAACTGCCGGTCTGTGAGGAAGATGCAGGCGGACATGTTAGGTTGCCTTGATCCAAAGGTGGTGCTATCGATGTCGGACAGCGCTCAAGACCAGCTGGTGTTACCACCTCCAAAGAAAATGATGACCTGCCAATCACGCTGGCTGTTGCGGGTAAAGAGGTGGCAGGTCTGCGCCCCAAAACAGGTGTGACTGCTGTCCCCCCAGTCACAGAGGATGAAGAGGCCGCGGATGCACAAGATATGGCAGACGGTGGTTGGCCCGGCCGGCTAGACCGCATTGTAGCACACTGAGCTTCCCACTGCAACTTATGCTTCATGTCCATGTGCCGGTTCATGCATGAAGTACTCAAACTATGTATTTTTTGGCCTCTACTTAGCTTTTGCTGACAAATGTTACAGATAACACGAGTTGGGTCATCTTTATCGATCTGAAAAAATGCCCAGGCTATGCAAGGCTTAGCACCCATGCGACCTGAAGAGCCACCACGACTTGTGGTGAGAGGCAGAGTTGTGTTTGAGGATGCAGTTGTTGACGTGCTTCCAGTACTACATCTCTGTCCAGGAAGGCGCAACCTGACCTCGTCGTCACTAGCATCTTCCTCCACCTCCTCTGCTGACCTCATCTCTTGGCTGACTGTGGGTTGACAGTAAGTGGGATCTCCGACCTCATCATCATCACCCTGTGCGTTATCACACCCGTCGTCCTCAGAACCAACCTGTTCCTGCCCTGACAAAAAACTAAAGTTGTCGCTCCAATCAGGTATTTGAGTCTTATCATCGTCTTCCTCATTGTCTCCACCAACAGGAGTTACAGTTTGGGAATGAGGGTCTACATTATGGTCAGAACCTTCTGCGTCTGGTCCTGGATCCGACTCATAAAGATTCTGGGCATCAGTGCAGATCATTTCCTCGTCTGGATTCACAGAAGCGCTGGAGTCGACCTCTGATTCCCAGGCTATAGTATGAGTAAACAGCTCTGCAGACTCAACCATCTGTTCTACCTCATACTCAGACGGGCAGCTGGAGATTTGGGAGCTGTGAGGAAGCAAGTGCGATTTGGGTGACACCTTTGAGGACTGGAGTATTTGTGATGTTGAAGTTGATGTGGAGGAGAGCCCACTTAAAGGAGCACTTGATATCCGTTGAAGCACCTGCTGTTTTTGTGCCTCATCTGGAATTTGTAGCGATTGGCGTGGCCGTAAGAAAGGGATCTTATCACATTGTCCGCTAAAAGAAGTAGACATTTTAGTTTGGCTGGAAGATGGTCTTTCTTCTGCACCTACCCCACGGACACAACCTTTTTTCCCCTTCCCAACACGCCTATTCCCCTTTCCACCAGCAGCAGGCCTTTTTCCACTCATTTTGGTGGTTAACTAATTCACAACTCTGGAGTTGTTTGCACAAAAAAACAATGGATGGTAACCGAGCAGAGCTGAGTGGCCAAACTGTGGTATTAGGCCAAAACTATTGGCTGGGTTAGATGCAGAAAAAAATTATTTTTAATTTGCAACCTGATGGAGGTCAGTATAGATGGACTAATAGACCAAGTCCCACACACCGCTAGAAGCCCAAATATTTTTTCAGAGCTAGATGCAGAAAATTTTTTTATTCAATTTGCAACCTGATGGAGGTCAGTATAGATGGACTAATAGACCAAGTCCCACACACTGCTAGAAGCCCAAATATTTTTTCAGAGCTAGATGCAGAAAAAAATTATTTTTAATTTGCAACCTGATGGAGGTCAGTATAGATGGACTAATAGACCAAGTCCCACACACTGCTAGAAGCCCAAATATTTTTTCAGAGCTAGATGCAGAAAAAAATTATTTTTAATTTGCAACCTGATGGAGGTCAGTATAGATGGACTAATAGAACAAGTCCCACACGCTGCTAGAAGCCCAAATATTTTTTCAGAGATAAATGAAGAAAAAAATTATTTTTAATTTGCAACCTGATGGAGGTCAGTATAGATGGACTAATAGACCAAGTCCCACACACTGCTAGAAGCCCAAATATTTTTTCAGAGCTAGATGCAGAAAAAAATTATTTTTAATTTGCAACCTGATGGAGGTCAGTATAGATGGACTAATAGACCAAGTCCCACACACCGCTAGAAGCCCAAATATTTTTTCAGAGCTAGATGCAGAAAAAAATTATATTCAATTTGCAACCTTCTGGAGGTCAGTATAGAAGGACTAATAGAACAAGTCCCACACACTGCTAGAAGCCCAAATATTTTTTCAGAGCTAAATGAAGAAAAAAATTATTTTTAATTTGCAACCTGATGGAGGTCAGTATAGATGGACTAATAGACCAAGTCCCACACACTGCTAGAAGCCCAAATATTTTTTCAGAGCTAGATGCAGAAAAAAATTATATTCAGTTTGCAACCTGATGGAGGTCAGTATAGATGGACTAATAGAATGATGCTATGCCCAAAAGATTTTACTTCACTAGGTGCAGTAAAAAAATTGGTATTCTATACACAGGTGGTATATCTTGCAACACAGATAGGCTACTCCACTGACTAACACACTCTGCAATAGGCCAAAAAGGATTAGCTTTGCTAGATTCAGCCAAATGCTGTGAAAAAAACTTGCACAGCACTGGCACAGACCTGCCTGGCAAAAACTGATAGGAACTGATGTAACCTAGTCCTGAAAAGGACTCCAATTACAATTAGTCTTTACTCCCACAATCTATCTATTTAAGAGCACAGACCTGCCTGATAAAAGTCGTAGGAAATGCTGTAACCTAGTCCTTAAAAGGACTGCAATCACAACTATTCCCTACTCCCAAGCTATCTGTATATTTGTGCGAAAATTGGCTTGAAATTAACAAGGTATAGCGCACACAGCAACAGCGGTGCCGTCTAACACGCAGCTACAGCAGTGAGAAAATGGTGGCGACGGGGAAAATGGCTTGGTCTTATAGGGCAAGGACATGTGACATACACTGCCAATCACACATGCCCTTGCTTGTGTGAAAAAAAGCACTTCGCTCCGTGTGTGCGCTGCTGATAGGCTGACAGATTGCACCTCCCCACTGCAAATGCGGGAAAGAGAAAAAAAAATGGAGATCTTCATTGTTCCTGCAGAGATCCATCCCCTGCCCCTCCCCCCGCCCCGCTGTACACTCAAACTGCGTATTAACATTAATTTTCATCATTACTGAGAAAAAATCCAGTTATGATTTTGGTGCACGAACAGTTATCGAACATAACCTCGAACAGCCGAATTTTTCTCAAATTGTTCGTGTTCGCCGACCGGCTCGAACACCGCCCAAAACAGCTCGAATTTGAGATTGGCGAACAGTTCGAGTAGAACAACGCTCATCTCTACTCTCGAGTAGATCTGGGGGAACCAGTGGATGTCGTGTATCTCGACTTCTCAAAAGCGTTCGATAGCGTGCCACATAATAGGTTGGTATACAAAATGAGAATGATGGGGCTGGGGAAAATGTCTGCAAGTGGGTAGCTAACTGGCTAAAGGATAGAAGGCAGAGGGTGGTTATAAATGGAATATACTCAGATTGGGTAAGCGTCACTAGTGGGGTACCACAGGGGTCTGTACTAGGCCCAGTGTTATTTAACATCTTTATTAACGACATAGTCAACGGGATAAATAGTAAAATATCAATATTTGCAGATGACACAAAGTTATGTAAAACAATTAATACAAAAGAGGACAGTGCAGACCTACAGAGGGATTTGGATAAGCTGGGTAGGTGGAGCATTAAATGGCAAATGAGGTTTAACGAGGAGAAATGTAAGGTCATACATATGGGAAGGAAAAATGGAAGTCACCAGTACTCACTGAATGGGAAATCATTGGGGAATTCAGAGATGGAGAAGGACTTGGGCATCTTGATTGATAGCAAACTAAATTGGAGTGCCCAAAGTCAGGCCGCTGCTGTAAGGGCAAACAGGGTAATGGAAGGTATCAGAAGAGGTATAGCTGCAAAGGATGAGAACATTGTTCTTCCACTGTACAAAGCACTGGTCAGACCACACTTGGAATACTGTGCTCAGTTATGGGCCCCAATATATAGAAAGGATATAAATGAGCTTGAAAAGGTACAAAGGAGGGCAACAAAATTAATAAAGGAAATGGAGGAACTGCAATACCCAGAGAGATTGGCAAAACTAGGACTATTCAGCCTGGAAAAGAGAAGGTTGAGGGGGGACATAATAAATGTGTACAAATATGTTAGGGGACAGTATAGAGATCTTGCCCGGGATTTGTTCAAAAGGAGGGATATTACGGTAACAAGAGGGCATTCACTAAGACTGGAAGAGAAAAGGTTTCAGCACCAGCATAGGAAGGGGTTCTTTACGGTAAGAGCAGTGAGAATATGGAATTCACTGAGTGAGGAGACGGTAATGTCAGATTCACTACACCAGTTCAAGCGGGGACTGGATGCATTTCTAGATACCAGGCAGATTTCAGCATATACTTAAAAATAAAATAAAATAGTAGGTTGATACAGGGATTTATTCTGACTGCTGGTTTCAGAGTCGGGAGGGAATTTTTCCTTAGGTGAAGATTGGCCAAATCATTTGGGGTTTTTGCCCTCCTCTGGATCAACTTTAGCAATTACAGAACTAACAGGTCGAACTTGATGGACGCAAGTCTTTATTCGGCTTTACAAACTATGTTACAATGGCGTGCTGTTAAATTGTGACTTGTTTTTTCTCTGCCTGCTGTTTGCTACCTCCCCTGGAGAGGGGAAGATAAAGCCCTTCTGATTACTAAAAAAGACTGGTGTTAAACTGTTTACTGCAATGTGATTTGATTGATGTTAATGCCACTCAGGATATACACTTGTAAACCTGCAAACCACCCCAATTGATCGGTTCATCATTTACTACGGCTCACTGTCTGTTAAATAACTGTTGTTTTTAATTGTTTGTCAGCATATATGTAAAACAAATGGTTTTATACTTTTTTACAAAAATTGCTGCATGTGTAATTACTCTGTTTTTCTAAGCAAAATGCTTAATAAGGGAGTTAGCATGATTTATATCAAAGTCTGGTTCTTTTTGTGGTATATTAATTCACGCTATGCAGTATATATGCTGGTAATACTGATGTATATTGAGCTAACTTGTACAACATACTACCTCATGCCAATAAGATAGTGGTTGACTATTTTAGGGGCTGTTTTTTAATTTTTACTCTGCTTGCTGTGTTTAAATAATTGTAAAGTAATAATATGAAATAACAGATGACTATTTCCTATTAATTGACTACTATGATGTAAGGAGGAAGTGTATATAGGCTATAATAATTTGGGTTACTCCTTATGAATTACCTATGGATCTATATATCCTTTATGTGGTTATTAAATGATTGCCTGAAGTCTGAAAGCGATGGACGTCACCAAACACTGAGTTTTCTCCTTTATGATGCTTTACTAGGCCTTTACTGCAGCAGACTTCAGCTGTTTCTTGTTTGTGGGTCTTTTTGCCTTAAGTTTTATCTTAAGCATGTGAAATGCTGCTCTATGGGGTTCAGATCTGGTGTTTGACTTGGCCATTGCAGAATATTGCACTTCTTTTCCTAAATAATTCCTGGGTTGCTTTCACAGTATGTCTTAAGTCATTGTCCATCTGTGCTGTGATGAGCCTTCCAATTAACTTTGCTGCATTTGGTTGAATCTGAGTAGAAAGTATAGCCATGTACACTTCAGAATTCATCCGGCTGCTTTTTTCTTCAGTCACATAATCAATAAACACTAGTGACCCAGTGACACTGGAAGTCATGCATGCCTATGCCATCACACTGCCTCCATCATGTTTTACAGAGGATGTGGTGTGCTTTGGATCATGAGCCATTCCAAGTGTTCTTCATACTTTCTTCTTCCCATCATTATGGTACAGGTTGATCTTAGTTTCATCTGTTCAAAAAGCGTTTTTCCAAAACTGGGCCGGCTTCTTTATATTTTTTTTTTGGTAAAGCCTAATCTGACTGTAACATCCTTGGCGGCGTGCTTGCATGGCTTACCATCTCCCACCATGCAAGACCGCAATATTACCTTTCAGGCCAGGCTGCACACTTGGCTCCAGTACCTGCTGTTTGTATGCCTCTTGTCTGCTGGCTTAGGGCATCGGCGCTGTTGCTTCCTGATTCTTAAAGCTACAGTGTGCACAGTCCTAATGCGTCCCCAGCCTATTGCTGTGAGTCACTGGATACTTAAACCCCCTCCACCCAGTAGGAGGTGCCTGAGCAACACTTTCTTACAGTGTGTTCTGTGCAACTGTGAGTTGCCAGGTCCTGTCCTGACTCTAGTCTGTTTCCGCCACCGTGGGGGCTGAATACCCAGGGCCGCTACCTGTGCCTGTAACTTCTAGTCAGTTTCTGACACCCTGGGGGCTGAGTTCCCAGGCTCGTTCCTGTATCTTGTTCCTGGTTCAGATCCTGTCTGAACAGTGTCCTAGTTCATTACTTGTTTGTCTCTTTGTCTGTATCTTCCCTTTTTCCTGCAGTGTCTGAACCTGCACCTAACTCCAACTCGTTGTCTCTGTACTTCTGTTTGTGAGTTTTGTGTCCACTCGCTACTTCTTTGCAAGTACCTTGTGTGTATCTGGTTCTGCTCATTCTGTTTCCCTGCCTCTGTATCTAACTCTTGTGTACCAGCTATCTTCTTGTGATTTCCAGTCTGTTCCATGTGTACAGAGCCCTGTCCTGTCTACCACATCAGCGGGTTTTGCTTTGCTCTGCTTGCTCACCGCACCTGCGGTTTTGCTCTGCTTTGCTTGCTCACTGCATCTACGGGTTTTGCTCTGCTTTGCTTGTTCACCGCATCTGCAGTTTTGCTCTGCTTTGCTTGTTCACCACATCTGCTTTTTTTTCTCTGCTTTGCTTGTTCACCGCATCTGCGGGTTTTGCTCTGCTTTGCTTGTTCACCGCATCTGCGGGTTTTGCTCTGCTTTGCTAGTTCACCGCATCTGCGGTTTTTGCTCTGCTTTGCTTGTTCACTGCATCTGCAGTTTTGCTCTGCTTTGCTTGTTCACCGCATCTGCGGGTTTTGCTCTGCTTTGCTTGTTCACCGCATCTGCGGGTTTTGGTCTGCTTTGCTTGTTCACCGCATCTGCGGGTTTTGCTCTGCTTTGCTTGTTCACCGCATCTGCGGTTTTGCTCTGCTTTGCTTGTTCACTGCATCTGCGGGTTTTGCTCTGCTTTGCTTGTTCACCGCATCTGCGGTTTTGCTCTGCTTTGCTTGTTTACCGCATCTGCGGGTTTTGCTCTGCTTTGCTTGTTCACCGCATCTGCGGTTTTGTTCTGCTTTGCTTGTTCACCGCATCTGCGGGTTTTGCTCTGCTTTTCTTGTTCACCGCATCTGCGGGTTTTGCTCCACTCTGCTTGTCTACCACACCTTCGGCTCTGTTCCTGTATCCCAGTCTGTACTGGCTCCTATCCTGCCTATGTTCCTACCTGCTAGTATCTGCCTATTTGCATGTCAGCCGTGCCTGCCTGTGCCCACCTGTCTGCATGCCAGCCGTGCCTGCCAATGCCCACCTGTCTGCATACCAGCTGTGCCTGTCAATATCCACCTGTCTGCATACCAGCCATGCCTGCCAGTACCCACCAGTCAATATGCCAGTTTAACCTGCCTGTTCCTGCATTCTCCGGTGTGGGTCAACAGCTGTGACCGGGGTCTGACCTGGAGTAGCACCTGGTCCCTCTGCTCTGTTCCGCCCTGGTTCATGGAGTCGACTGAGCAGCCGTGCGACCTTGGTCGGATCGGGTTGATTCTTAGTTACGCCCCTCCAGGCACTCCTCAGTTCATGGTACAGTGGGATCACTAATCACGCTCACGCTAGTCTGCCCGGGGGTGTGCGTAACACTGGCCTTTCAGTTTTTAAAGCTGATTAATGGTTTGCCCCTTGTGATGAACGCTCTGTATTTGCTCTCATGAAGTCTTCTCTTTATTATAGACTTAGATACTTAAACACCTACTTCCTAGAGAGTGTTCTTCATTTGGGTGGATGTTGTGATGGGGGTTTTTCCTCACCATGGTAAAGATTCTGCGATCATCCACCACTGTTGTCTTCCATGGATGTCCAGGCCTTTTTGAGTTCCTAAGCTTACCAGTGCACTCTCTTTTTGCAGAATGTACCAAACTGTTGATTTGGCCAACATTTCTGCTTTCTCTCTGATGGAGTTCTTCTTTTTTTCAGCCTAATGATGTTTTGTTTCACTTCCATTGAGAGATTCTTTGACCACATGTTGTGGGTTCACAGCAACAGTTTCCAAATGCATATGCCACACCTGGCATCAGCTCCAGACTTTTTATCTGCTTAATTGATGATTGATTGATGAGGGAAAAGCCTATGCAGCCATTTAAAGAGCTTTTGAGACAATTGTCCAATTACTTTTGGTCCCTTGAAAAAGAGTCAGCTACATATTAAAGAGCTGTAATTCCTAAACCCTTACTCCAATTTGGATGTGAATATCCTCAAATTAAAGCTGAGAGTCTGCACTTTAAGCCCATATTGATTATATAACTGTACCTTGAATATGTTTTGGTAAGCAGCTAAAATGTCAAAACCTGTGTCACTGTCCAAATATTTCTGGACCTAACTTTAACTACTAAAAAAGACTAACATGTATTTAAAAACAGTACTTTGTGACACTTTGAGAGGTAGGCGGTTAATTGTCTGAATTTAAATTTTTATTTTTTTAAAACACCATTATTGAATTTCAATATTTTTCAGACCACTACACCTAACTTCAATGTTTAAGTTGTACAACACATACTACCTGAAGTGTTTGTCTACTGTTTTTGGCTTTTTCTCCCTATTTCTATTTCTGTGCTATGATCTGTGACATCCTCTAACTATCCTAATTCACCACAAAATGTGCATTTCTTGCCTCAGTCTTTAAACAGTTTATGATAGTCACTCCTGGTAGTCTGTGCTACACCACCTAATATGATAGTTATAAAGTATTATTGGGAAGCCCATCCAGCTGCAACCAAGCTCATGTAGGCTTTTTCTGGCTAATGTAATATTCTGAATTGTGAAAAATCTGCATTTTGGCAATTTGTTAACTTTTCTAACTTGCTCTGTCTAGCAAGATTCAGAATTTCAAAAGCTTACACATAAACTCTATATGCTTCAACCTTTTGTAGTTAAAACAACTTCTACTCTTCTGGGAAGGGTTCCTGCAAGATTGTGAAGTGTGTGTATGGAAATTGCTGCCAATTTATGCAGATGAGAATCACAATCTCCTTTCTAGTTCATTTCAAAGGTGTTCATTGGAGTGAAGGTGAGGGCCAGTCAGGTTCTTTTACACCAACCTCATGGAACCATGCCTTTATTGATTTGTGCACTAAGACACAGTTATGCTGAAACAGAAAAGGTTCATCACCAAATTGTCCCTACAGAATGAATGAATGGCTTGGTATCCTGAACATTACAATCTTCCTTAACTGGAACTAAGGGGACTAAGCCAATCCCTGAAACAAAACCACATAGCATTTTCTTTCCTCCACCAGATTTTTACAATTGACACAATGCACCCAGACTCATGCATCAGACTACCAGGAAGAGAATCATGATTCCTCACTCCAAAGAACACATTTACACTACTTCAAAGACCAGTGACAGTGTGCTTTACATCACTTTTTCCCACACTTACCGTATTTTTCGGATTATAAGACACAATTTTTCCCCCAAAAAAATTTGGGTGGAAAAAGGGGGTTCGTAGGTAGCTTACTGGGGAGGCAGCTGTAGTGAAGCGGGGTCATTTGAGGCAGGGTCACTGCTTCAGGAGGCCAGCAGGGGCAGGAGTGGGGTGATGCTACGGGCACGGGGATGGCAGGAGGGGTGTCCCAGTGCTACATGGCTGAGGGCCCTGCGCTCTTCTATGATGTCGGCACTGACTGGACTCCTCCTTCCCATTGATTACCCTGCAGTGGGCTTCGGGAAAATGACTGCTGGAGGCGGTACATGCACACATTAAGATCTTGGGAGATGAGATCCTGAGAACCCAATCTGCGCATGCGCCGCCTCCAGCGGTCATTTTCTCTATCATTCTGTCTTCTCCATCCTGCCCCATCATCCTGACATCTCCATCCTGCCCCATCATCCTGATGTCTCCATCCTGTCATCTCCATCCGGTCCATCTTCCTGCCATCTCCCTCCTGCCCCATCTTCCTGCCTTCTCCATCCTGCCTCATCATCCTGCCATCTCCATCTTGTCCCATCATCCTGCCATCTCCATCCTGCTATCTACATTCAGCTCCATGATCCTGTCATCTCCATACTGCTTAATCATCCTACCATCTCCATCCTGCCCCATCATCCTGCCATCACCTTCCTGCCCCATCATCCTGCTATCTAAATCCTGCCATCTCCATCCTGCCCCATGATCTTCCCATCTCCATCCTGCCCCATGAACCTGCCATCTCCATCCTGCCCCATCATCTTGCTGTCATCTGCATCCTGCCCCATCATCCTGCCATCTCCGTCCTGCTCTATGATCATGCCATCTCCATCTGGCCCCATGATCCTGCCATATTCATCCTGCACCATCATCCTGCTATCTCCATCCTGCCATCTCCATCCTACCTTATCATCCTGCCATCTCCATACTGCCCCATGATCCTGCCATCTAAATCCTGCCCCATCATCCTACCATCTCCATCCTGTTCCATCATCTTGCTGCCATCTCCATCCTGCCCCATGATCCTGCCAACTCCTTCCTACCCCATGATCCTGCCATCTAAATCCTCCCATCTCCATCCTACCCCATCATCCTGCTGTTGTCTCCATCCTGCCATCTTCATCTTGTCCCATGATCCTGCTGTCTACATCCTGCCCCATCATCCTGCCATCTTTATCCTTCCATCTCGATCCAGCCCCATTATCCATCTCCATCCTGCCTTATAATCCTGCCATATAAATCCTGCCATCTCCATCCTGCCCCATCATCCTGCTCTCTCCATCTTACCCCATGATCCTGCTATCTCCATCCTGCCCCATCATCCTGCCATCTCCATCCTGCCCCATTATCCATCTCCATCCCACCCCATCATTCTGCCATATAAATCCTGCCATCTCCATCCTGCCTCATCATCTTGCCATCTCCATTCTGCCCCATCATCCTGTCACCTTGATTCTGCCCCATCATCCTGCCATCTCCATCCTGCCCCTTCATCCTGCCATTTCCATTCTGCCCCATCATTCTGTCATGTCCATCCTGTCATCTCCATCCTACCCGATGATCATGCCATCTCCATCCTGCCATCTCCATCCAAGCCCATGAACCTGCTGTCTCCATCCTGCCTCGTGAATTTGCCATCTCCTTCCTGCCCCATATTATGGATTGCCGCTTTCAGTACAAAGTTTAAGTCACAGTCCAGCAGCATTCTCTCCCTTATCCATTTGATGTGAGAACGCCCTGATGCATGACTGACCTCATATGCTGGCGATGTGCGCGCCGACGTCAGCTGCCGGCCTGCGATTGGCTGGGACGCACGTTCAATTACTGAAATGACAGGATGATGCCCCTGGGGCCTGTGACTGGGGGGGGGGAGGAGCCCTCTGCCCAATGGGCCCCATATGCCAGTAAGTGCAGTAATGCCGTTATGGAGGCCCTGGTGAAACACATTACACAATTGACCTAAATCTGACATTACCTTCTGCAGTGGAACTTAAAAATATATAATTTTAAATATGAAATGGCATAACTCCCTATAAGTTGGAGCAAGACTAAGGTAATTTTTCCCTTTTGTAACTTACTGCAAGGAATGCATGACTTCTATTTATCCAAAATACAGCAGCTTGACTCTATGCTTAGAAAGGAAAGTCATTGCTATCTAATTCAAACTCCTTACCAGTGTTTGGATCATAGCTCTACCCTAAAGAAGCGTAATCTAAAGGTGGCCATACTTAGATTAAAATCATCTCAATGTTTGTTGAGTGAGGTTTAATCTATAATCTAATCAGGGATGTGTCCTTCTGTCCGAAGCCTTTTTTTAGACTGAGCAGGTCCAATGCAGTCTGGCCTCAGACAGAAAGACACATGCCAGACAGGGATGAGGAATGTGGCGCTGGAGATCGCAGTATGAGTAGGCGCTGAGTAAATTCCGCGATGTCCTGCGCAATAAACACATACTCCAGGGGGAGGAGTGTGGCACCTGCTCATAGCGCCATTTTAATGAAGACAAATTTGCACAGTGTCTTCAACAAAATGGCGCCGGACAGCGTCATTTTGTTGAATACACTCTACACTAAAACATGTTTGAATTAGTTGGTGAAATGATCATTCAATAGTTGATCAAGATCAACCTTATGTCTATATCGATCTGTCTCCTTCTGTGTTGAGACTAAAGAAAGGAGACAGCTTCCGGGTCCCCTGCTAAGAGGACAAACAGTGATAAAATGATTGAAGGTTTTTTTCTAAGAATTAAGTTACATTGATTATTTTAACAGTTGCTGTTAGCTTAGAAACAATTTTTTTTTCTCAAACTTTCCTTTAACATGACATATTATAAAGTAAGATTTACATAAATTAAAGGCATTTCTTATTTCTTGCAATGGTCAGGCGGACTTCAGTGTCAAAAGTGGGATCTCTTTGGTACATGAATATACATCTATAAATAAAATGTTAATACTTATATAGCAAAGATTATTTTGGCTATAGAACATGAAAATCAAAATATTATAAATGTGACAATAAGTACTTTGTGAATAGGAAATCTATATATGCTGCCTTCAAACCACCATGAACAAATCATAAATGTAACTGGGAAAAAGCTATACTTCTGGGAAAGCAGCCAGAAAGAATGATTTCCTGGGGATGAAAGGATTTCCAAGCCACTGGAAAATTAAACTGTGATGCGGAGTACTGAAAACAAAAAAAGGTGGACCTATAATTCTTTCTAGGTAAAAAGCATCTCTTCTTCATAGTAGAATAAAACACATTTTTGTTATGTAACATGTAAAACATTACATTTTATGCAGGATACGTTACTTTTTCAATTATATAAAACCCATTGCTATTAAAATTCCAAATTATCTACATGTAGTCATCACATTTATTTATGTTGAAATACAGGACCTAATTTATTAACCACTTAACAAAAAAATGATGTAACTTTACGTTATCGTGGTGTTGACTACATGTGGAGGGGGCTAAAGAGCTGACTACTCTCCACCCATGTATGAAGCTGGCTATATTATACTGTATAGCCAGCATGTGTGTCTAACAGCAGCAATCTGAGTTTAGCTATGGTTGCTGCTATTAACCATTTAAATGCAGCTGCCAATCTCTGACAGTGGAATACATATAAGGCGCTGTTGCCGATGCTCGCGTACACTAGCTCCTGTACACTAGCTCCCATTATCCCCCTTGACACACGATTGTGAGGCACCAATAAGTTACGATTGCCGATCGGGCAGGCTAAAGGCCCCATCACTGCCATCTTGAAACTTCTGTGAAGCTCAGCTATAGTTTGACCATCATAGACGACTGCAGATTACAGTATATACTGCAATTTTGTAGTTCTGTTTACAAAGAAATATATAGTGAGTAAAATAAATATAATACGAATAAATATAATAGTTCAAGCAGTCAAGAGGACTAAAAATAAAAGTAAATAAAATGAAAGACTACTTATTGAAAATATATAAAAAAAAATGTAAAAATTCCAAACGCCCTCCCATTTTCCTGCATTTAAAATAGTCTTTTACATTTTTTTTTTTACATATTTGCATTTTTTCAGTTCCATTTTAGCCAGTCTATGAAAATAATAAAATTAGTTAACACATACAGTAGATGCTGTAAAGAGAAAAAATAATCAAAAAGTCAGAATTGTGCTTTTTTTGTCACCACACCTCCATAAAAAATGGAACAAAAAGTTATCAAAACTTTGGATGTCGCATAAATTGATATCAATAAAACTGTCAGCTTGCCACTAAAAAACCAAGCCCTCTCAATCGATGAAAAAATAAAAACATTATTGGTCTCAGAAAATGGATACGCATACAAACTTTTTTTTATTTTTTACAAACTTCTCATTTTTTTCAAGACTTAAATTTACCATGAATGCCGTAAAAATAAAATCCCCAAAATAATGGTGGATTTTTTTTTACCATTCATCCCAGTCAAAGTTTTGTTTCTCATTTTTTTAGTACATTATATGGTAAAATGGATGGTGTCATTCAGAACTACTTGTCCCACAGAAAACAAACCCTCATACGGCTATGTTAGCAAAAAATAATCAATTTATGGCTCTAGCAAGAAGAGGAGGAAAAAATGAATGTTTGATAAATTTGGTGCATCTTTAGAAATGTGGGCAGTATGGTGGCTCAGTGGTTACCACTGTTGCTATGCAGCGTTGACATACTGGGAACATATCCCACCAAGGACAACATCTTTAAGGAGTTTGTATGTTCTCCCTGTGTTTGCCTGAGTTTCCTCCGGGATCTCTAGTTTCCTTCCATATTCCAAAGACATACAGATAGGGAATTTTATTCATGAGCCCCCATGAAAATAGCGATGATAGTGTCTGTAAAACACTGTGGAATTAATGGATATAAATAAGCTTAAAAAATAGAAATTACACTTCTGTCAAGAGCAACAGGGAGCCTGTCATGTGAAAAAACACAATCAAGCTGCAGATATGGGGTTAATCTGCAAGTTAATAGCATTCTTAAGCACTTGAAGCCCAGCTGCCGGGAGGAAATTAACTTTAATCCTTCCACCAGCCTCCAGCTTTCAGTTATAGAGGTGCAGTTGACGCAGCTTCAGTCCCCGCTCAGTACATAGTGAGAGATGGCTGTAACAGCTGGCTTAGCACTTGTTACCGCTGCCTCTCACTATGCACTGAGCAGTGACTGAAGCCGCACCAGACGCATCTCTAATGACTGAAAGCCAGAGGCTGCCGGAAGGATTACAGTTAATTTCCTCCCATCAACAGAACTCTCAGTGTGGCGGCTGCACAACGTCAGAAAGCTATTAACCTACAGATTAACCCCATATCTGCAGGTTAATAGCGTTTTTTTCACATGACAAGTTCTCTTTAACCCCTTAAGGACCTTGGGATTTTCCGTTTTTGCATTTTCGTTTTCTGCTCCCCTTGTTCCCAGAGCCATAGCGTTTTTATTTTTTGGTCAATATGGACGTGTGAGGGCTTATTTTTTGCGGGACAAGTTGTTCTTTTGAACGACATTAGGGGTTTTACCATATCGTGTACGGGAAAAAAATTCCAAGTGTGGGGAAATTGCAGAAAAAGTGCAATAAAACAGATGTTTTTTTTTTTTTTTTTACCATGTTCACTGAATGCTAAAACTGACCTGCCACCATTATTCTCCAGGTCATTACGAGTTCGTAGACACCAAACATGTATAAGGTCTTTTTTATTTAAGTGGGGGAAAAAAAATCCAAAGTTTGCTAAAAAAAAAGAGAAAAAAAATGTCAGCATTTTCCAAGACCCTTAGCGTCTCCATTTTTCGGGATCTGGGGCTGGGTGAGGCCTTATTTTTTGCGCACCAAGATGAAGTTTTTATTGATACCATTTTGGGGTAGATCCAATGTTTTGATCGCCCTTTATTGCATTTTATTGCAATGTTGCGGCAACCAAAAAACGTAATTCTGGCGTTTAGAATTTTTTTCTCATTACGCCGTTTACCGATCGGATTAATTCTTTTTTCATATTGATAGATTGGGCGATTCTGAACGTGGCTATACCAAATATGTGTTTGTGTTTTTTTTTTTACTATTTTATTTTGAATGGGGCGAAAGGAGGGTGATTTAAACTTTTATATTTTTTTAATTTTTTTATATTTTTAAAAACATTTATTTTACACTTTTTGCTTGCCTCTATAGTCTCCATAGGAGACTAGAAGCAGCAACTGTCCGATCGCCTCTGCTACATAGAGGTGATGAGCAGATCACTTCTATGTAGCAGAAATACTCCTGTGCTATGAGCGCCGACCACTAGGTGGTGCTAATAGCGATCAGTACATGACAACCACTGGGGTCTGCTGCAGACCCAGGGTTGTCATGCCCACCCATCAGTGACCCGCGATCACGTGACGGGGTCACCGATGGGCGGGGTAAGTGACTCGCTTCCGACGCTTCCCTGTTAAATGACACTGTCAGAGATTCCACCCATGGCTGTTGCGGGCACATGTTAGCTGTATAAATCAGCTGACATGTGCCCGGTTCAATGTTGGCTCAGCGCCGAAGCCCGCGCTGAACAGGGGGTGACAGCCTGGTGCGTACTATTTCGCCCCAGGCTGTAAAGGGTTAACTCCACCTTGCTGGAGTAAGTTTTCAACTTTTTTTAAGTCGAAATTTTCTTGTGCAAAATTAGTAAAAGTTTAAAAAATTATATAATTGGGTATCACTGTAATCGTATCCATCCATGCTCTAAAGCTATATCATTATTATCCTGCAGTGTGGTTTCTGTAAAAAAAATATAAAGAAAAAGTGAAATGCTGTTTTTTTTTATCTCTTCTACAAAAAGAAAAAAATGAAAAAATGAATTAAAAATAATTATTTACTAAAAGTGTCATAATTGAAAACTAAACTACAGCTTGCCCCACAAAGAAAATCAAGACGTCATAACTCTGTCTATAGAAGAATAACAAAGTTATTGGTACATTAGTAGCTTATATTAAACAATTATGATTCAGATTTTTTTTTATTCTTGCAATATTTTTACAAATCTTGACGTCCTGAATTGTACTTGACTAAGCAGTGTGAGTATCTACTGCACATCTAGAAGGCGCAGGTTGTATTATATTATCACAATGCCATCCAGTGGTTAAAAGAGGAAAATGCAATATATTACTGCTGTCAATCTCACACCTTCTACTGTATATTATAAAGTAAATATAAAGTATTTTGTAAAGTACAATCTAAGGCATTTCAAGTCATTATTGCTTTATTACAGTATGTACGTCTTAAAGATGATACTTTGTATTACAGAACATCAGGAAATTTTGTTTAAACTGTTGTAAAAAGGGTCAATTTCATGTAAATAAATGTAACATGATATAAAAAAATATATGCACTTGTAGGAATGTTTTCAAAATAATAGATAATTATACAATGTCATCTGAAGCACAGAAGTCTTCAAAACTAAACTGATAAGGTTGTGAGGATTCTGGGAGAATGTACATTTCTGGTTACAGTTTTAGGAATTTTAGAATGATATGAAAGCATTCTTCAGAGGCTTATTGATTAAAGAAGTAAAGAGTGTAAAAAGCTTATCTAGAAAGCTAGAAAAGGTATTTATTTGTGCTGCAAAAGAGGCATACGAGGGATATGTGAAAGACTCCTCAGATAAGGCCAAAATAATTAAAAGATGCCCAGTCGCAGCATGAGAAAGGGTTTGTGCAGATAACAGTATTTTTGGTCTGAGTGAATCCAATAAAACATCGGATCGGACCATTGTTATTCTATGGGGCCATGCATATGTACGATTATTTGCCTCGGACAGAGTCTGTCTCAGGAAAAAAATCACAGCATGCACGATTTGCATAAGGAAATCTGAACGCACTTGGTCATGGAAGTCATTGGGTCTGTCAAAAAAATCAGACCGCACTCGGATGACATCCAAGTGCGGTCCGGTTGTCACAGACTGAAAGAATGGAGAAGATGGAGACATTTTTTTTGTCCATCTTCTCCACATCCAAGAAAATTAGATTAAACTGTGTATGCACTCTGATCAAACTCTGATCAGAGAGTGATTAGCATAATCAAACGGACTTTCTCGGATCAGAGAAAATATGGTCGTATGACCCTAGCCTTATTGTGGACCATAAGAAGATTCTTCTTGAAACAGTGGTAGCTTGAAGAGGAGAAACTGGTTGGCCACTTGCTGATTACAGTTATTACAGGTTCATTTACACAGCAAAATTGCGAATGATTGTTCTTACCGAACCAATTTTCTCGGATGAGAGAATATATGGTCGTGTCACCCTAGCCTTACTGTGGACCATAAAAACTTCTTCTTGAAACAATGGTATTTTAAAAGGGGCAACTGGTTGACCACTTGCTGATTACATTTACTAAAGGTAAATTAACACAGCAAAATTGTGAGCGAGCGTTCTTAGGGATGCTCATCTCACAATAATCTTGCAGTGAAAACAAGCTGCCGATCACACGATGAACGAGAAAAATGCAGCACAAAAAATCATCCTTCTCATCAGTGAATCATCCTGTATAAACAAGACCTGTGCTATCAAGAATAATGGCAGCCTATGTGCACTGAAAGATCTAATACAGATCATTCAATGTGTATCTGAAGCATGGTCTGTCTGTGAAAAAAGTCTATTAAATTATCATCAGCAAACAAGTAGCTGATTGGTAGTCATTTAGTGCTATCGGTTGATTCATGCAAACAGATCTTAAGGCTCAGTAGAGTTTAAGGTTCATAAGAGAACTTAAAGGGGTTTCCCCACTAACAAAGTTAATTTTAATCAATAGATCTTGGAATAATAATAATTTCCACAATTAGACGTGTTTAAAAATAATGTTCCTGTGCTGAGATAATCTTATAAATGTGCCCCTACTGTGTACTGTGTAATGACTGTGTCTGACCGTGCAGGAACATGGTCTGATCATACCACAGCTCCTGGCCAGGAGGGGGAGCAAAAGAGTATACAGACATTACAGCACAGGATCACAAATAATTCTTTCTTTGAGGTAAAACATTTTTTAAAACCATGCTGTGAAAAGCTTTACCTCACAAAAAGAATCAGCTGCGAGCCTGTGCTACTCTGTCTGTATACTCTCTTTTGCTTCCTCCCCTGCCCAGGAGATATGGTATGATCAGACCATGTTTTTGTATGTTTTTGTATGGTCAGACACAGCCATTACACAGTACACAGCAGGGGCACATTTATAGAATTATCTCAGCACACAAACATTTTTTTTAAACACATCCAATAGTGGAACTTATTATTATCTCAAGATCTATCGATTAAAATCAACATTGAAATTAACTTTGTTCGTGGGAAAACCCCTTTAACCCCTTAACAACATTTGCCGTACTAATACGCGTCTGTGCCCTGGGACTTAAGAGCCAGACCCGTATTAGTACGTCATATCTTTAATGCGGCACCGCGACTTAAGTCGCGGTGACAGCATTAAAGTTACGGTGCCATCCTACCTCCTGTTAGATGGCGTCATCATCCCGGGGGCTGTCGCCGCCCCCCCGCACCAGCGATCGCTGTGATTGGCTGTTCAAATCTGAACAGCCAATCACAGCATTTCTCACTGTTTCCGGCAATGTGATTGCCGGAAACAGTGATCTGCAGCCTAGGATCGGTGCTCCTATGAGCACCGATCCTAGGATGTTGATAGGACACCCCAGCCCTGGCCCCGGACTGCTATGATCGGTGCGATCACCGATCACATCGATCGCACCGATCGTAGCGCGACCGCACGGTGACAGGGCGGTCATGGGGCGGTGACCGGCTTGTGACCTGCCTGTCACCGCCCCATGACCCCCTGTAATGTGATTCAAGCCCCCAGACTGCTCTGATTGGAGCTCCAATGAGAGTACCTGAATACAGGTGACCGGCGGTCACAAGGAAGTGTCACCTCTCTGTGACCCCCTGTGGTGCGTGCTCTGCTCCAGCCATATCTGATTGGTGCAATCAGTGTCACCAATCAGATGGCTGGGGCACAACATGCACCACAGGGGGTCACAGAGGGGTGACACCTCCCTGTGACCGCCTGGTCACCTGTATTCAGGTACTCTGATTGGAGCGATCAATGTCATCAATGATTGCTCCAATCAGATTACCTCCACCTGTCACCACCCCATCATCACCCTGTGACCGCCCTGCAGACCCTCACATTTGGTGAGGATTTCTACAGAGCGATCACATCTGATGTGTCTGTGCTGGGCCTTGTAGTGCCACAGAATATTCTGTGACACCACAAGACCATCTTCTCACTGTTCCAGTCGCTGCTGCTGCTGCTGCTCCTGGATCTTCTGTTCCAGCGTCCTGGATCTTGTGCTCCAGCTCCTGGATCTTCTGCTCCTGACCTGCTGTGGTTCCTGCTCCAGAGCCTGCTGCTGATCCTGCAGAGAAGACTTTGGTAAGTCTGTTCTCCCCTCATCCACCCCAATCCCCCCTCCCCCCTCTTTTTACCCCCGTAACCTTTTTTTCTGCATCCTGCAGCGGTCTCCAGCTCTGGTCCGAGTCTCCAGCTCCACTCTCGGTCACCAGCGCCGGGCTCCTGGTCACCAGCGCCGGGCTCCCGGTCTCCTGCTCTGGGTCTTCTGTTCCAGTCCTGCTGACCCTTTGGTAAGTCTATCTCTGATCTCCCCTCATCCACCCCAATCTCCCTCTTCCCACTCCCCTGTCTTTTTACCCCTCTTCCCACTCCCCTGTCTTTTTACCCCCCTTCCCACCCCAATCCGCCTCACCCCAGTGTCCCTGTTAATTCTTTTGCTTCTGATCTCCAGCTCCAGTACCGGTCTCCTGCTCCCGGGCTCCTGCTCCGGGCTCCTGCGGCAGGCTCCCGGTCACCAGCTTCGGGCTCCTGGTCACCAGCGCCGGGCTCCTGGTCTCCTGCACCGGGCTCCTGGTCTCCTACACCGGGCTCCCGGTCTCCTGCTCCGGGCTCCCGGTCTCCTGCTCTGGGTCTTCTGCTCCAGTCCTGCTGACCCTTTGGTAAGTCCACCTCTGATCTCTCCTCATCCACCCCAATCCCCCTCTTCCCACTCCCCTGTCTTTTTACCCCTCTTCCCACTCCCCTGTCTTTTTACCCCCCTTCCCACCCCAATCCGCCTCACCCCAGTGTCCCTGTTAATTCTTTTGCTTCTGATCTCCAGCTCCAGTACCGGTCTCCTGCTCCGGGTTCCCGGTCTCCTGCTCCGGGTTCCCGGTCTCCTGCTCCGGGCCCCCGGTCTCCTGCTCCGGGCCCCCGGTCTCCTGCTCCGGGCCCCCGGTCTTCCTGCTCCGGGCTCCCGTCTTCCTGCTCCGGGCTCCCGGTCACCAGCGCCGGGCTCCCGGTCTCCTGCTCCGGGCTCCCGGTCACCAGCGCCGGGCTCCCGGTCTCCTGCTCCGGGCTCCCGGTCACCAGCGCCAGTCTCCTGCTCCGGGCTCCCGTCTTCCTGCTCCGGGCTCCCGTCTTCCTGCTCCGGGCTCCCGGTCACCAGCGCCGGGCTCCCGGTCACCAGCGGCAGTCTCCTGCTCCGGGCTCCCGTCTTCCTGCTCCGGGCCCCCGGTCTCCTGCTCCGGGCCCCCGGTCTTCCTGCTCCGGGCTCCCGTCTTCCTGCTCCGGGCTCCCGGTCACCAGCGCCGGGCTCCCGGTCTCCTGCTCCGGGCTCCCGGTCACCAGCGCCGGGCTCCCGGTCTCCTGCTCCGGGCTCCCGGTCACCAGCGCCAGTCTCCTGCTCCGGGCTCCCGTCTTCCTGCTCCGGGCTCCCGTCTTCCTGCTCCGGGCTCCCGGTCACCAGCGCCGGGCTCCCGGTCACCAGCGGCAGTCTCCTGCTCCGGGCTCCCGTCTTCCTGCTCCGGGCTCCCGTCTTCCTGCTTCGGGCTCCCGTCTTCCTGCTCCGGGCTCCCGGTCACCAGCGCCGGGCTCCCGGTCTCCTGCTCCGGGCTCCCGGTCACCAGCGCCAGTCTCCTGCTCCGGGCTCCCGTCTTCCTGCTCCGGGCTCCCGGTCACCAGCGCCGGGCTCCCGGTCACCAGCGCCAGTCTCCTGCTCCGGGCTCCCGTCTTCCTGCTCCGGGCTCCCGGTCACTAGCGCCGGGCTCCCGGTCACCAGCGCCAGTCTCCTGCTCCTGGCTCCCGTCTTCCTGCTCCGGGCTCCCGTCTTCCTGCTCCGGGCTCCCGGTCACCAGTTCCGGGCTCCCGGTCACCAGCGCCGGGCTCCCGGTCACCAGCGCCGGGCTCCTGCTCCGGGCTCCCGGTCCTGAAAGAAGAACAGAGGGGACTTTGTTAAGTAATCTGATCTCCCCTCATCCAACCCAATTCCCCTCTTCCCACTCCCCACACATTTGTGCGCACATCCAGCAGTCGCCGAGTATTGATCGGTGGCATAGTTCACCAATCCACACTCGTGCTCGCTGTTTGCACCACATACAGTATTTCCTTTTTCCACACACTCTAAATAAAGTACTGACACACACACTCTCAAAGTATTGACACACACGCACCACATACATAACAAACAATGTCCGGCTCATCCCAAACTCAGTATTCAGCGGAGGAGGCATACGCTATTCTTGCCTCCGACACTGACAGTGAGGGTGAGGATCCCACATTTCTTTATTTTTCCGACTCCTCGTCGTCTTCCTCCTTCTCTTCTTCCTCCTTCTCTTCTTCCTCCTCTTCCTCAGGTTCTGCTGGCCCGCCCCGCCGTCGTCGCAGGAGAGATGTTCCAGCGCCCCCCACTACTGAGCCTATATGGACTTCGTCCCCCGAAAATTATGAGCCGCTGATTCCTGATTTCGTAGCGGAATCAGGAATCAAGTTTGACA